>NC_091455.1:118177414-118835539 GCF_027789765.1 Dendropsophus ebraccatus | reverse complement strand
AGAGCCCTGCATGTTCTATTAATTCAATACATTTAATATTACTTGTTTTTTATACAAATTAACTACGGACCCCACTGTTTATGTCTATGGCTTGTACTGTAGCTAGTCTCCAGTAGGTACATTCCCCCTGTGAATAGCCTCCAGTAGGTAGTTACCTTTATAGATAGCCCTCAGTAGATGATTTTCTCTGTAGATAGCCCGTAGTAGGCAGTTTCCCCTATAGATAGCCCCCAGTCAAGCTTGTGTTTTGAGTTCATGCTGCCCTACTCACTTTGAGAGCCATGCCCCTAGCTTATTGTGGGTGTGATATCTAGGGATGTGGCTTACCATTGATTGGGGGGGGGGGGGGGGCAGGATTTTCCCTGTATTGTTTTATTTGTCCCAGCATATTTCAGATCGCAGTATCAGGCCCCAGTCTATTACAGACTTCAGTATTAGGTCCCCCAGCATGTTACAGACTCCAGTATCTGGTCCCCAGCATATTACACATCCCAGAATCAGGCCCCCAGCATATAGTAGACCCCTGTATCAGGACCCTTAGCATATTACAGACCCCACTATCAGGCCGACAGCATATTACATACCTCAGTATCACACCCCCAGCATATTACATACCCCAGTATCACACCTCCAGCATAATACAGACCCCAGTATCAGGCCACAAGCATATTACAGACCCCAGTATCAATCCTCTTAGGGTATTACAGACCCCACTATCAGACACCCAGCATATTACATATCCCAGTATCAGGCCCCCAGCATATTAGATATCCCATTATCAGGCCCCCAGCACAATACAGACCCAATACAGTATTAGGCCCACAGCATATTAGATATTCCATCATCAGGCCTCCAGCATAATACAGACCCCAGTATAAGGCCCCCAGCATATTACATACTCCAGCATCTGGCCCCCAGCATAATACAGACCTCAGTTTATTACATACCAATAACTAGAATGTTATCATACAGCTCCTTTTAGCTCAGCTTCCTGGACATGAGATGTAAGTCATACTGAGTACAAGATTCTGGGAAAGCTGGGTGACCCCCATCATACTGAGTACAAGATGCTAGAAAAGGTGGGTGACCGCCATCGTACTGAGTACAAGATACTGGGAAAGCTGGGTGACACCAACATACTGAATACAAGATGCTGGGAAAGCTGGGTGGCCTCCCCTCATCCTGGGAAAGCTGTGATCTCATTCATGCTTGGCAAGCTTTGTGACCATTATGTCTGGGTGACCGCTATAGGAAAGCTGTGTGATCACTATTTTGCCCCCTCCTTCTCTAGGCGATCCACGCCGTGACCAAACACAACCCCCAGAGGGAGCGGTCCTCACAGCTCCCTGTTGCAGGGGAGCTGCCTTTGCTCTGCTGCTCTGCTAATAAAGCAGGGAGCTGCAGAGAGGGTGTGTTCATGCTAGCGCGGCCTCTGAGTGACCGTACTGATTCAAGTTAGCTCCAAGTGATCGTGCTGATTCAAGTGGCGGTCGGGGGGGGAGGGTTCGTTGCTGAAGGGAAAAAAAGTATTCATAAAAAACATTTTAATCCTCGGCAGCTGCCACCCCCCAGCAGGGTACCGCCTAGTGGCAAATACGGCCCTGCCCCAGTAGGAAGTTTCCCCCTGTCAATAGCCCTCAATGAGCAGTGTCCCCCTATAGACAACCCTCAGCAGGTAGATTCCTCCTGTGCCCTCCATTGCTAAGAAAAAAAAAACATACTCAACCCGGTATCCCTGCAGTCACCATTGTACTCTCTCCCATCTTATAGGCCGCAGGCAGCTTCTTGCCTGCAGTCACTAGAGGCGGGGAACATCTCTGAATCTAGGATGCACACATGGAGAATGAGTGACAGCATCCTACATGTGCCTTGCGTGTGTCATGGAGAAACAGAAGCTGCTGGAAACAGAAGTTATTAACTAACTATAGTTGTAAGGGTGGCCATAAACATGCTCCCTAATATATATATGTATATATATATATATATATATATATATATATATACAGGGGCGTAGCTAATGTCTCTTGGGCCCTGGTGCAAGAGGTCAACTTGGGCCCCCCCTTACCACATACTGACTAATAACACCACATACTGACTAACACCACCGCTGCTACTGACTAATAACACCACATACTGACTAACACCACCGCTGCTACTGATTAACACTACCACATACTGACTAACACCACCGCTGCTACTGAATATAATCCTCTGTACATAGACCAATATCACTTCATACAGTCATATAGAGGTAGCCCCAGCTCTACACCATATACATTACAGTGCAGTTATATCAGGTGACTCACAGGGGACGTCTTCTCTGATCGGAGTTCTTCCCTTTTCATCTTCTCCATCTGCCCTGGGCCATTATGAGAACTTCTCCGAACCACAAATCCACAGAATCTGCCAGACAGACATATTAGGCTCCTCGCTCCTCACCATCCTCATCAATCCCCTCCTCCTGCCCCTCTATCATCATACTACTACCCCTTTCATCCTCCTGCCCCTCTATCATCATACTACTACCCCTTTCATCCTCCTGCCCCTCCATCATCATACTACAACCACCTCCATCATAATACTACTACCCCTTCATCCTCCTGCCCTTTCATCATCATACCACTACACCCTTCATCATCCTCTTGTTCCTTCATCATCATAACACTACACCCCTCATCATCCTCTTGTTCCTTCATCATCATAACACTACACCCCTCATCATCCTCTTGTTCCTTCATCATAACACTACACCCCTCATCCTCCTCTTGTTACTTCATCATCATACTACTACACCCCTCATCATCCTCTTGTTCCTTTATAATCCTCTTGTTCCATCATCATCATCATCATACCACTACACCGCCATCATCCTCTTGTTCCATCATCATACCACTACACCCCCCATCATCCTCTTGTTCCATCATCATACCACTACACCCCCCATCATCCTCTTGTTCCATCATCATCATCATACCACTACATCCCCATGATCATCCTCTTGTTCCATCATCATTATACCACTACACCCCCATCATCCTCTTGTTCCATCATCATATCATTACACCCCTCATCATCCTCTTGTTCCATCATTATTATCATACCACTACATCCCCATCATCCTCTTGTTCCATCATCATACCACTACACCCCCATCATCCTCTTGTTCCATCAACATTATCTTACCACTACATCCCCATCATCCTTTTGTTCCATCATCATCATACCAGTACACCCCTCATCATCCTCTTGTTCCATCATCATCATAACACTACACCCCTCATCATCCTCTTGTTCCTTCATCTTCATAACTCTACACCCCTCATCCTCCTCTTGTTCCTTCATCATCTTACCATTACACCCCTCATCATCCTCTTGTTCCTTCATAATCCTCTTGTTCCATCATCATACCACTACACCCCCATCATCCTCTTGTTCCATCATCATACCACTACACCCCTCGTCATCCTCTTGTTCCATCATCATCATCATCATACCACTACACCCTTCATCATCCTCTTGTTCCATCATCATCATCATACCACTACACCCTTCATCATCCTCTTGTTCCATCATCATCATCATACCACTACACCCTTCATCATCCTCTTGTTCCATCATCATCATACCACTACAACCCTCATCATCCTCTTGTTCCATCATACCACTACAACCCTCATCATCCTCTTGTTCCATCATCCTCATACCACTACACCGCTCATCATCCTCTTGTTCCATCATCATCATCATACCACTACACCCCCCATCATCCTCTTGTTCCATCATCATCATACCACTACACCCCCATCATCCTCTTGTTCCATCATCATACCACTACACCCCTCATCATCCGCTTGTTCCATCATACCACTACACCCTTCATCATCCTCTTGTTCCATCATCATCATACCACTACAACCCTCATCATCCTCTTGTTCCATCATACCACTACACCCCTCATCACCCTCTTGTTCCATCATCATCATACCACTACACCGCTCATCATCCTCTTGTTCCATCATCATCATACCACTACACCCCCATCATCCTCTTGTTCCATCATCATCATACCACTACACCCCCATCATCCTCTTGTTCCATCACCATACCACTACACCCCTCATCATCCGCTTGTTCCATCATACCACTACACCCCTCATCATCCTCTTGTTCCATCATCATCATACCACTACACCTCTCATCATCCTCTTGTTCCATAATCATCATCATACCACTACACCCTTCATCATCCTCTTGTTCCATCATCATCATACCACTACAACCCTCATCATCCTCTTGTTCCATCATACCACTACACCCCTCATCATCCTCTTGTTCCATCATACCACTACACCCCTCATCATCCTCTTGTTCCTTCATCCTCATACCACTACATCCCCATCATCCTCTTCTTCCATTATCATCATACCACTACACCGCCCATCATCCTATTGTTCCTTCATCCTCATACCACTACACCCCCATCATCCTCTTGTTCCATCATCATACCACTACACCCCCCCATCATCCTCTTGTTCCATCATCATACCACTATACCCCCATCATCCTCTTGTTCCATCATCATACCACTACACCCCTCATCATACCACTACACCCCTCATCATCCTCTTGTTCCATCATCATATCACAACACCCCTCATCATCCCCTTTAAAACAAAAAAATCACCTGAATGATTTCTCTAGTCCCCTTGTCACACGCGCTGGCGGGCTTCTCGGGGCGGGGCTTCACACGGAGGGGGCGGAGCTTCGCGGGACCTGTTTTTTTTTTTTATCAATATGATGCTCCCTGCGCCGGAGGTAGTTCCCCCCGGCACACACAGAGCTCCCTAGGGAGCCGCAAGATAGCTGGGGGCCCCTCCCAGCCTGCCTCTTGTGATCGCAAGCAAAACATTGCTTGCGGTCACAAGAGGGACTGAGAGGCGGGCAGTGCAGTGCAGTGCAAATCGGCACTTTCCGCCGAGTACGCCAGGGGGCGGAAAGGGGGCGGAAAAGGGGCGGAGAGTGGGCGGAGATTTATCATCCGTTCCGCCAAAATGTACGCCGAAAACCTACTCCAGTCCTCAGCTGGCGTAGGTTTTCGGCGGTGCGCAACGGCGCGCACGGGATTTATGTAGAGGCAGTCCGCCTCTACATAAATCTCCGTAGCGCCGGAGCTGCGGGGGCATTTTTACGTCCGGCGTAAAAAACGCCGGACGTAATAAATGCCTCCCTATGTGTATATATATATATATATATATATATATATATATATATATACTCAGTGACTACCATTTTTTTGTATGAGACGAGAGAGGGTTCAGATTTATCAGCCTATTAAATTTAGTGCAGGTAAACCAGCTGAACTGAAACTGCAGACAACAGAAATATAATAAATTGTGATCAATACATTGTAGATATGTATATATATATATATATATATATATGTAGAGATATGGTTACTATGAGGTTAGTGTATAACTAGCTTACTGATTCATCTATTTATCAGGTTTTGTGGATCACAACTTCCGTCTCGAATCCGGGCTTCTTCCAACGTGCTGACAGTGATCATGAGATCTGATTCATCAGTAGAATTGGATGGAATTTCTGTGCAGTTCTCGGCCACACAGGCATCAGGTAATTGTATAGGTATTTTAACAAAATATTATTGTAGATATTCCAGTATTAACCTCAGTTTACATAACAGCACAGTGGCTCGGTGTTAGCATTGTGGCATTGCAGCACATCCTGGGTTCAACTGCAACATCTGCAAGGAGTTTGTATATTCTTCTTGTAGGTTTCCTCAAGTTTCTTTCCACACTCTAAAATCATACAGACAGGTAAATTTAGAATTTACATTGTAAGCCCCAATGTGAACATTGCCCGATTTGACAATCTATGTAAAGTTCTGTGGAATAAGTCTCCACCATATACTTTTTATTATTATTATTAATTTATGAAGCGCCCTTAATTCCAGAGAGCTATACAATAGATAGGGGTAACACGCAGGAACAATACAAGATCAAAACACATTAAATGAAGACAAAAGACAGATCGGTACATGGGGGAAGAGGACCCTGCCTGGAGGATTGAAGGTTGGTTGAGGGACGGTAACGGGGTATCAGGTCAGAGATGTATGGAGGGGACAGGTTGTGGATGGCCTTGTACGTCATGGTCAACAGCTTAAAGTGAATACGTTGGGCAATGGGAAGCCAGTGGAGGGATTGGCAGAGTCGAGAGGCAGAGGCAAAGCGAGGGGAAAGGTTGATTAGTCGGGCAGCAGAGTTTAGGATAGACTGGAGGGGAGCAAGGGAGTTATATGGAAGGCCAGAGAGGAGGATATTACAGTAGTGCAAGCGGGAAATAATGAGAGCATGTACCAGCAGTTTGGTAGAGTCAGGGGTGAGAAAAGAGCGGATTCTGGAAATGTTTTTGAGGTGAAGGCTGCAGGAGGTGGTCAGGGCCTGAATATGTTGTTTAAAGGACAGGGCAGAGTCAAAGGTGACCCTGAGGCAGCAGACTTGAGGAACAGGGGACAGAGTGCAGCCATTGATAGTGATCGACAGATTAGATGGCAGGGTGGAGCAAGATGGGGGAAAGATGATAAGTTCTGTTTTGTCCATGTTGAGTTTTAGAAAGCGGGAGGAGAAGAAGGAAGATATGGCTGATAGACACACTGGAATCCTGGATAGGAAAGAGGTGACATCCGGACCAGAGAGGTAGATCTGAGTGTCATCGGCGTAAAGGTGGTACCTAAAGCCATGGGATGCTATGATATGTCCCAGGCCAGAAGTATAGATGGAGAACAGAAGAGGCCCAAGTACAGAGCCTTGGGGAACACCAACAGTAAGGGGACAAAGAGAGGAGGTGGTGTGGGAGTGGGGGACACTAAAAGTGCTGTTGGAGAGGTAAGAATAGATCCAATAGAGGCCTAGGCTAGTGACACCAAGGGATGAGAGGATTTGTAGAAGAGAATGGTCGACTGTGTCCAAGGCAGAAGAGAAGGAGAAGGAGCACAGAATATTGGTGTGAGGTTTTGGCAGTCAGCAGGTCATTAGCCACTTTGATGAGGGCAGTTTCTGTGGAGTGGTGGGGACGGAAGCCAGATTGCAGGGAGTCAAAAAGCAAGTTGGATGAATAGTGGAAGCATAGTTCAAGGTAGACATGTTGTTCCAGGAGTTTTGAGGCAAAGGGGAGAAGTAAGATGGGGCGGTAGCTGGATAAGGAGGTAGGGTCAAGGGATGGCTTTTTAAGGATGGGTGTGATGGTTGCATGTTTGTATGGATATGGGAAGACGCCAGAAGTTAGTGATAGATTGAAGAGATGGGTAAGTACTGGGACAAGTGTTGAGGAGAGGTTGGGGATAAGGTGGGATGGGATTGGGTTAAGTGCGCAGGTTGTGAGGTGCGATGTAGAGAGTAGTTTGGAGAGATAATCTTCAGTGATGGTGGAGAGGTGAGTTAGTGGGGGTGAGCACTGGACAGGCATGAGGGGGAGCTGTAAGGGGAAGCTTACTCTGATGTCATCGATTTTCTGCTTGAAGAAAGTGGCAAAGTCCTCAGCAGAGTACTTCTGAAGTTTGCAAAAACAGTCAAGTATGCATAGTCAGATGGTGTATATTCAGCCATGTTTTCTTCAATGACAACTAGCAGAGAGCAGTACTAGCCTTAAAATTCTAGTTTGCACAGTACGGTGATTGGACCCTAAAAAGACAAAGTCCTTTCTTATACTTCCTTTTAGGATAGTGATAGTTACTATTTTAGTGGTTTTAATGTTGTCTTGTTCTGATTTATATAATAAAGGTTATTCGTTTGTGCATATTGAGATTCAATGGTGCAGTCTGTTCTTGACAGCTCTTTTGTTTTTAGTTTTATTGGGTAAAAAAAAAACACTTAAAATTTTCACCAGCAACCAAACTGGTGGACATTTTGGAGGCTACTGCACGGTGAGGATATAACTAAGACTTTCAACTAAAACTTTATATATCATTATTTATCTTCGGATGTCACATTAACATAATACATTATGTAATTTCTTTTCCAAACTGTCTCTTTAATTGAGGGGAAAAACTCGCTAGAAGGAGTGGTTGAAATAGAATACCAAGGAGTACGAGGAAACATATGTGCCAAGCAGTGGACCAACACTGATGCCCAAGTAGTTTGCAAACAGCTGGGTTTCACTGGCCCTGCATTTGCTACCAGGTATTGTGAACTCCTAAAATATAGATTTAAAATAAGGTATAAAATATAACAGTTATGATGTTAATAGTACAAGAATTTTTAGATGGCTTCTACACTAGTAGTGTTTGACTTGTAATAGAAGGCTTGACAATTACTTATCTCCCCTTACAGGGGATAATATTTAAACCAAATGTACTGTTAGGAGTATTGAAGCTTTAATTTTTTCACAATTTTTTTGTTGCTGGCACAGAGCTCCCTGTGGTGTGGTCATTTTTTCAGAACACCACCTGGTACCGCCTAGATCAGTACCATTTTCCTTCTGTGCACCGGCCCGCTCTATGCACTGAGGGCGGTCCCAGGGTGACATGCCTCCATTATAATCAAGCATGGCTGCATCATCGAGGGAAGGGGATATCGTTACAATGTGGGCACCAGACCCACCTTCACTGCAAACAGCGGGCGGGTGCACAAACTCGCTAACCAGTTACCCTAGATTCCCCAGAGCTAGTGACTTTCAGCAGTTGTGCACAGTGGCGCTCTAGTCGGGTCTCTAAAAATAATCCCAGCTCTGTATCCAGCCATCTCTATACCCCTGGTGCGTAGCTAGGATTCATGGGGCCCCTTACCAAAAAAAGCTGTATGGAGCCCCCCTCCCCTACACACTACACTATATATATATATATATATATATATATATATATATATATATACACACACACACACACACACACAAATTTCTTGTGGCCAGAAGCAGAATCCTGCGTGCAGCCACAACAGTGACTGGCAGAGGAGAAAGCCAATGTCTACTTGTTCTGCCCATCCACTGTATTTAACTATAACAGCCTATTAGGAGCCTCATGGTTATATACATAGGTTCAGAAGCAGACTACGACTACCTTTTGCTAAACCCCTCATGTACTGCAGTGTGTAAGTGACCCAATGATCTCTTACATGCTGCAACACAAAAAAGGGTTAATAAGCTAAAGACAATTAGATCTCTCCTTCCCTACTCCTGCACTGATAACCCCTGACCTCTGCAGGAGCTCAGAGAACAGAGGTCAGAGATTATCAGAGAAGTGAGGCAGAGAGCTAATTGTCGTAATTGCAGTAAATAAGGGGTTTAGCAGAAGGACACAGGAGGTTCTTATCTTACCTGTGCATCCCCGGGCTCCCCTCCCCCCAGGGGCCCCATAGCAACTGCCTTCCCTGCCTCTATGATAGCTACGCCACTGCCTGTTCTGCTATATGATGAACTTATTTGCCTCTACAAGTTTAACACCCACTCTGATCATTTCTAGCATCCAAAAGCTGTTGACCATCATAGAACTGAATTTAGTTCCTATTTTTAATTATATTAAACACTAGAAAATGTACCCAGCGCTGCCCGGGTATAAAGTGTCAGTGTGTTAATTAGATTTGTTCTAAGGTGCCCAGGAGGCCAAGCTAAAGGTATTGTTTCATCTGAGTTAATCAGTGGAATTAGTGTATACCTGTAGTGCATAGTTGGAGGGGTTCTGTATACCCACAATGTATAGTTTTTAGGGGTCTCGCATATCTGTACTGGATAGTTTGGGGGGGCTGTATACCTATAGTGTATAGTTGGGGGGGTCCTGTATACCTGTAGTGTGTAGTTGGGGGGGGGCTGTATACCTGTAGTGTATAGTTGAGGGAGGTCCTGTATACCTGCAGTGTACAGTTGGTGAAGGTCCTGTATACCTGTACTGTATAGTTCGGGGGTCTTGTATACCTGTAGTATATAGTTGGTCCTGTATACCTGTAATTTATAGTTGGTGGAGGTCTTGTATACCTGTAGTTTACAGTTTGAGGGTCCTGGATACCTGTAGTGTATAATTGGTGGAGGTCCTGTATACCTGTAGTATATAGTTTGGGGGTCCTGTATACCTGTAGTGCATAGTTTGAGGGTCCTGTATAACTGTAGTATAGAGTTGGTGGAGGTCCTGTATACCTGTAGTGTATAGTTTGGGGTCCTATATACCTGTAGTATATAGTTGGTGGAGTTCCTGTATACCTGTAGTATATAGCTTTGGGGTCTTGTATACATGTAGTGTATAGTTTGGGTCCTGTATACCTGTAGTATATAGTTGGTGGAGTTCCTGTATACCTGTAGTATATAGCTTTGGGGTCCTGTATACCTGTAGTGTATAGTTTGGGGTCCTATATACCTGTAGTATATAGTTGGTGGAGTTCCTGTATACCTGTAGTGTATAGTTTTGGGGTCCTGTATACCTGTAGTGTATAGTTTGGGGTCCTGTATACCTGTAGTATATAGTTGGTGGAGGTCCTGTATGCCTGAAGTATATAGTTGGTTAAGGTCCTGTATACCTGTAGTGTATAGTTTTGGGGTCCTGTTTACCTGTAGTGTAAAGTTTGGGGTCCTGTATACCTGTAGTATATAGTTGGTGGAGGTCCCGTGCACCTGTAGTGTATAGTTTTGGGGTCCTGTATACCTGTAGTGTCCTGTATACCTGCAGGGTCGTATTTACCATTAGGCACCCATGGTCTGGTGCGTAGGGTAGCACCTTGCAGAGGGGCAGTACCCTTTCGTTCAGACTTGCCAGAAAATCTTTGGTCAGGTCTTGTATAGCGGTGTTATCCAGTCACAGTGTGTCGGTATTGGTCATGTCTGGTATGGCGGTGTTATCCAGTCACAGTATGGCGGTATTGGTCAGGTCTGGTATGGCGGTGTTATCCAGTCACAGTATGGCGGTATTGGTCAGGTCTGGTATGGCAGTGTTATTCAGTCACAGTGTGTCGGTATTGGTCATGTCTGGTATGGCAGTGTTATCCAGTCACAGTATGGCGGTATTGGTCAGGTCTGGTGTGGCGGTGTTCTCCAGTCACAGTGTGGTGGTATTGGTCAGGTCTGGTATAGTGGTGTTATCCAGTCACAGCATGGCGGTATTGGTCAGGTCTGGTATGGCAGTGTTATCCAGTCACAGTATGGCGGTATTGGTCAAGTCTGGTATGGCAGTGTTATCCAGTCACAGTATGGCGGTATTGGTCAGGTGTGGTATGACAGTGTTATCCAGTTACAGTATGGCGGTATTGGTCAGGTCTGGTATAGCAGTTTTTTCCAGTCACAGTCTGGTATGACAGTGTTATCCAGCACAGTATGGCGGTATTGGTCAGGCAGGTATAGTGGTGTTATCCAGTCACAGCATGGCGGTATTGGTCAGGTCTGGTATGGCAGTGTTATCCAGCACAGTATGGAGGTATTGATCAGGTCTGGTATTGCAGTGTTATCCAGCACAGTATGGCGGTATTGGTCAGGTCTGGTATGACAGTGTTATCCAGTCACAGTATAGCGGTATTGGTCAGGTGTGGTATGACAGTGTTATCCAGTCACAGCATGGTGTTATTGGTCAGGTTTGTTATGACAGTGTTACCCAGTCACAGTATGGTAGTATTGGTGAGGTCTGGTGTGGCGGGGTTATCCAGTCACGGTATGGTGGTATTGGTCAGGTCTGGTATAGCTGTGTTATCCAGTCACAGTATGGTGGTATTGGTCAGGTCTGATATGATGGTGTTATCCAGTCACAGTATGGCGGTATTGTATTATATAATATTAATTGCACACCCGGAAACAGTAATCTTGCTTGTTTCTTATTTCATATTTTATTCCAATATGTATACACACAAGTTGGCTCCGTGACTGAACACATGCATTTTTATATCACAATTCATCCATAGAACATATACCATAACGGACGTTTCGGTCTAATATGACCTTTTTCAACTGGTATCTGCAGAATAAATATATATTCAAGTAAGTGTATATTGTATTGGAACAATTATGCATTAATCATGTTCTTATTAAATAATGAACATAATCCTGATTCAGAGACAATATAATAATAAACATCGTATGTCTTAAGTTAAAGTGGCAATATAGAGTATCCACATATGATCACATTATTTCAATGTATACATGATATAATCACTAATAAGGTACTCTGTGTAACAAGGGACCCAAACAACGGTTTGTTATACTCACACTTAGGGGGGTGGTGGAAATGGAAAAAATGCCTGAAAAGGTAAGACATGAAATAGAGATAAATCTCCCATGTGTAAACCAGAAAAAAGGAAAACAAGCCAATAGAGAGAGAAATCAGGAGTCCCAATGTAGAATAGATCTTGTCTTACCATGTGTCTAGATGTAACCAGCGCGGCCGGAGCGGTCATTTCGGCGTGGCTTCCGGGTTTATATAGTGAGTGGGATGTTCTATTTGGTACAGACTAGGGGTGTCATGGGAATTAACTAGTAACTCTAGGGGGATCATTGGGTTTAACTACAACATTAGGGGCATGATTTGGGGTTGATTCAGGGGCGTAGCTAGGGGTTCAGCCTAGGGGGGGGCGAGTGAGTCTGAGTGGGCCCCCAACCAACCTTACCCATAGGGCAGTGATTTTCAACCTTTTTTGAGCCGCGGCACACTTTTTATACTTAAAAAATCCCGGGGCACATCACCAACCAAAATGGCACAAAATGACACTAAAACAGTACATATTATACATATAGTTAATAATATAGATTCTAAATGTATTTATACTAACTCAGTGTGAAACCTGGGCCTGTTTTCTTCTCCTCCCCCCCCCCTGTGCTTCTCTCCTGTGCTTCTCTCCTGTGCTTCTCTCCACCATACTTCTCCCCCCTGCTTCTCTCCTGTGCTTCTCTCCCCCGTGCTTCTCTCCTGTGCTTCTCTCCACCAATCTCCAGGTTTCTCTCCCCCATTGTTTTCTCCTGTTTCACAGGGGCACCATAGTTTGGGGAACTTTCCCCGCGGCACACCCGACCATGTGTCGCGGCACACTAGTGTGCCACGGCACACTGGTTGAAAATCACTGCCATAGGGAACCTCAGCAGATGACAAGGCTTTCTGAATAATAAAGGGAATATTCTACTACATTACTCATAGTGGATAAGGATAAAGAGCAGTGTAAGAGGCTTCTGTACATTTACACAAGTGCTTAAGATTAGAAAAATATAGCTGCCTTCTTCCACAGACAGCACCACTCTTGTCCTCAGTTTGTGTGTGGTATTCGACTGAAGTGAATAGTGCCAAGTTGTAATACCACACACAACCTAAGAGCAGGGGTGGCGCTGTTTTGGAAGAAAGCAACTATGTTTTTTTTTCTTAATTCTGGACAACCCTTTTAACCAGATTATCTTTGCCTAAAAATAATAGTGGTATAGGTAATAAGTTTTTAGACATTAAGGCTATGTTCACACTGCGTATGAGTCCGGCCGCATTTCGTACGCCACCGTACATGTGCGGCTGAAACGACGGGCGTGGGAAAAATCGACATGCGGCCCGTAGTACAGTTATGCTTCCCTAGCTTGTTTCAAAGCGATCTGAAACAGGTCATTTACTTGGAAATCTTCGCCCAGCCCAATAAAACTCACAGAACCTTTTGGATTGGTTGTGATCATACATGTACAATCCAAGATATGTGATGAGCTGCTAGATATCCATTTCCTATCTATCTCTATCTATCTATTATCTATCTATCTATCTATCTATCTATCTATCTATCTATCGTCTATCTATCTTCTATCTATCTATCTATCTATCTATCTATCTATCTATCTATCTATCTATCTCCTATCTATCTATCTATCTCTTATCTATCTATCTATCTATCTATCACATTACAGGAGGAGATATAAGAGGACAATGATCACATGTCCTTCATGCACCAGCATCTTCTCCCGTTCTCAGCCCCGCCCCCTCATGACATCACCACAGGTCCTTCATCCACAAGAATCCTCTCCAGTTCTCAGCCCCGCCCCCTTATGACATCACCACAGGTCCTTCCTCATCGCTCTGCAGGCTGTCTGCAAAAGAAATAGCTTTTGCAGACAGCATTAAGCCTCTGAGACCTCAGTGGGCCCCTGCCAGTGTGGGCCCAGGAGCCACTGCCCCCATGCCCCCCCCCCTAATTTCGCTTATGGGTTGATTACAATACTAGTGGCATAATTGAGGGTTAATTACAATGCTAGGGGCATCATTGGGAGTTAACTACAACGCTAGGGGCATCTTTGGTGTTACATACAATGCTTGGTGCATCATTGGGGTTAGCTACAATGATAGTGGTATTGGGGATTGTCGGGGCGCAATACTTTGCCTAGCCCCAGGTGCTGTCAAAATCCCTCTTGAAAGATTTTGTAAATGCTTGTATGGCCCTCGACAGTAAAAAGGTTCCCGGACCCTGCTTTAACATATGTAGCTTGTAGGAGTTTATTCTGATTTTATCTTTTTATCTTTTTTAGGATCATAGGAGATGGCAGTGTCTCGTGGTCCATTTCCTTTCTTAGCTGCAATGGTAGAGAGTCTGCCTTGGAGAACTGCAGTGTGAAAAATACAGGCCCGTGTGGTACAAGAGAGAGAGCAGCTGTTATTTGCCAAGGTATAAAGTATACTCCAAAGCCATGCTGAATATGTATTTATGAAGAAGAAATTGTGGAGTTTTCTGTACCTTCTATAAGGAGAAATTGCCACTTTATTGCACTTTATGAACAATTTGCCTGTTTCAACATATTCCATTTTTTTACAGGCTCACATGATCTGGGGTTGTTTCTTTTCCTCTTATGGGCATGTTCAGTTACAAAAAAAAGATTGTGAAGAACAGATGTAAAACTGATGCAAATGGAACATTGATTCGTTAGCATCCATCACCATAGACTTCAAATGAAAAACAACTTATGATTCACTTCTGTTTGGTGTCCATGTTTTTGAACAGAATAAAAATTTGTCAATGCCACTTGTTTTGCTCTGTTCAAAATTGGAAAGCAAATGGAATGACTGTAAACTGATGCAAATAAGGCTAATAGTTAACACTACATTTTTGTTTTTATTTAACATATATGTTTAGGCTAGATTTACACGTATTGAAAACCGCTGTGAGTTTCCCGCAGCGAAACCCACTGCAATACTGTTTTCTATTAAAGTCAATGGCACTCCATTTCCAGAGTGGATTGAAATTCTGCTTCGAGAATATTGTGTTATAGACTTGTAGAAGATTAACTACTTAGCTCCCGACACCATGCTTACCTGTCCACGTTCTGTTCCACCAGCACGCTTTAAACAATGCTGAAGTTGGTTTCTTCAGCAGTTAGTTAGTTCCTTATTCGGGACTGATGTTGCATGCTTCACTGGGTCCTTGCACACTGACAGCCCGCTCCTCCAATCACTGTACCGCAGCCAGCGACTAGCTGATCGGGCTGTCACTGAGCAGGGACCCAGAGGAGCATACCAGTGGAATGTGGACAGGTAAGCATGATGTCGGGAGCTAAGCTAAGAAGTTAATGTTTACAAGTTTACGGGAGATCGCGCAGGTGGGGCTGCACTCACAGGAGCGGCCACCGGGTAAGCTGTGGGGGGGGAGGCTTGGGGTGTATTTGTTAACACAGAGTGTGGGTACCCTCCGGGTGGGGGATACAGGGTGCGGGGCGATAGAGCTCCAGGATGATCGGTAATGGGGTTACACAGTGTGTGTGTTTGGGGGGGGGCTGCTGTCAGAGAGGGAGACAGTGAACTGCAGCAGCAGCTGTCACTGTCCTCCCTCACTTCAGTGGACTGTGTTAGAAGCACTAACCCAGCCCATTGAAGAGACTGAGGACACGTGATCCTGACTCCGAGGGTGGGGGCTAGGAGCAAGCAGTGTGTCAGGTTGGACTGAGATATGATGATTTTATGCGTTAGGTGGGGGCGGATGCATCTAGATAACAGAAAAACTGTGCAGCATCCATAATAACTTTACATTAGAAAGATGGAAAGCTATGGGTGGGCAACGTATTAATGCAAAAATAATTTTGGGGGGAATACCTCTTTAATTTTAATAATGAGAGTGAATATCAGATGATGAGCGAATTAAGGGGTATGAATATTTCATGTTGAGGGAATTGTATGTCTAATACACACCCCTTATATATGCAAAAATACTGCGAAAACACCATCATGTGTTTCTCAATGTCAGTGAGCTAGCCAGACCTTCCTCCAGGAAGGAACAATGGGGCAATGTCCTAGATGCACTGACGTCGAGACATGGGATGGTGTCTCTGCGGTGTTGATCTCCCATAATATACACTCCCTTTGGTTGATCTCCCTTAATACACACCCCTTGACTGTATGATCCCTCCCATCAACTTATAATCACCCCTTTTATAAAAATGAAGTTTACGACCATCTGACTATTATAAATTGTCAGAGAAATTATAAACCCACCCACTTTTATTTCTTGGAAATAAAAGGGCATATTAAGTAACTGTAAAAGATGTGTAATCAGGGCACCCTAAGCTACAGGTCCTCTTTAAGAGAAGAAGAGTAGCTTTTTATGTTGTTGTACATGCTCTTCAATAAATGCCAATATTTATTCTATATGCAGTATATTCCATTCTATGTACAGTAGGAAACAGGATACAAAACATAGTTACATTTCAGGTTCATCAAGGGAATGATTATACTATACCTGACCCTCTTTATTGTTTGATGCATAGTGTATGAGTCCTGTGCTCATCTGAAAAATGCTGGAATTCAGGAATCTGGAACCTATACCATAAATCCAGATGGTGTTGGCCAAGGAGACAGCCACTTCTCTGTAGAGTGTGATATGGGATCAGACATCACCACAGGTAAATATATACCTACAATATAGTACTATACCGTTCTATTCTAAGTCACTTGTATTGTAATTTGTATTGTAAATTGTATTTTCAAAATTTTCCAATTATTCTTCGGAATTCTTAATCTAAATGCCATGCACACCTATGCACAGTTTTGTTTTATATTAATTTGTTTCCTAAATACAATGAAGCAACTTTTTAATAGTCTTTGCTTTCTGCTGGCTTATTGTTGAAGATAATGGTAGGGAGAGCAGCTGCCTTCTCTTTAACATTGTACATAGCCCATGTGATTTTCCCCATGTGAAATTGCTATTTGTGCGCTATCCTCCCTATCTACAGCCTGTGTAAGATATCCTCTTTTCTCTCCTCCCCACACTTCAAGACTGTTTAAAAAGTTGCTTCATTTTGCATTTAGTGAACAATTTAGAGTAAAACTGGCCATATATTTTAGTGTAGCAAACATATATAATCTCTGTGAGGAACCTTATTTTCACTAATTAAACCTTAATTTTAGGATTATGCATAATTGAAAGCCTAAAGGACTACTCCACTTTCTTAATGGCCCAATAGGTTTTTTTAATCACTGTTATATTTGCTTTAAAGGAAAACTGACAGCTGGTGATTACCACTAAAACCGCTGCCAGGCATCAATAGTACAAGGCACATACTTTAAAGTGTAAGGCATAGATGAAATCAGCACTCACCCAGTATTGTTGATCAGCTCAGTTTATTCCATAAACCATGGGTAGCGGGAGGGAGAAACTACAGGTGCTAGCAACTGTGCACGTCTAGCACCTGTAGTTCCTCCCTCCCCGCTACCCATGGTTTATGGAATAAACTGAACTGATCAACAGTCTGAGAGAATTGAAACAGAGAGAATTGTCTGCATATATAAACCGAATATCCCCTGACATTGGATTTACGGAGTTTGGTGCGGGTAAGCTGTGTCTCCTACTTGCACATACATCAAAGTGTTTCTTTTGTTAAATATTTCCAGTTCATAATTTTTTAAAAAATTTCTAGACAGTGTCAAAGAGATGAGTTTATGAGCCTGTTGATTTTTGCCATGGTCCGCTGCCTTTTCAGTGTGTGCAGGTCTTTTTCAGGCTTGTTGAAATTCCTTCCTCCTCATCTTAAAAAAGCACGCTCACACCCATTTCATTTTACCCTCCTGGTATCATGCTGATGAAGGTAAACCCCTCCACTGTTCCCCCTTCTTACCGTAAGCTCCATTTGCCTGATATATTGTCACTTCCAGTCCCAGATGCTCTTCAGTGTGGCCAACCGATTCACACTGTGGTTTATGTGTGGCCCTGGATACTTATGTACAGTTCACTCAGCCATCGCTGAGTACAGGGTGACAAGTAAGCGGGGACCAGGGCGGCCATTTACCCTCACAAGCCTTTTGCTGGGAGGGTAAAACGATATGGTCTTCTGGGGTGCTTCTTTTAGCGATGTGCTCCGAGACTTACTGCCCATGCCCTTGCCCTGACAGGCAGAATACTAGAGTGAGTCTCCTCTAGCGTTCAGCCTGTCAGTGTAAGTGCACGGGCAGTAAGTCTTAGAAGCAGCAGGGGCACCAGAGCAGGTCAGGCACCTGACAGGTTTCCTTTAATGTGTCAGAGGAAATTGGTAAAATATTACAAATAACTTTTTATGTATCCCTATTTATGGCAATGTTAGCATAGTATATCATTGCTTTTTTAGGCATAACAATTGTTGGACATGATTCAGAAGACAAAGAAAGAGTTACTGCTTGTCAGACTCCTGGCTGTTACTCTAGGGTCATCACATACAAAGCTGCTTCCTTGGCTCAGCTTAGAACCCTGACTTCTCTTTCTAAAAACTGTGAGCAGTTTGTTAAAGTTGGTTTACTTAAGTTTTATTAATATACTGGTGGTTTAGGGTGTTCAAGGCGTAATAAATATATGATTTTTTTTTTTTTTTAGTAATTATATACATTGGAACATTTTTTTTTTCTAATCTGCTTTTATTCTACACTTGTATTGTATGGGGGCAGCACTCTTGGTTAAGTTGCTGTGCTCGTAATTTGCTGGTAGCTTGATAAAATGTAATATAATTGATTGCATACTCCAAAATAGCAATAGTATTTTTTTTTTAAATAAATTTCCAATGAGGAGAAATGCTGAGGCCTAGCATCATAACCATCTTCTTTAAATATTAAGACTTTTAATGTAAGAATATTAATGTTTGTAGTTCAGTAAATGCATTATTGATCAGTGTGATCTTCATAAATGATAGATGAAACCTATTTTTTGTTCATGGTTTAGTTCACTTGGTCTAGACCCTGACCTTAGATTATATATGTGAATAATAATATTCTTCATGTGAATAATAATATTCTTCATCACTATTCTTCACCATAGTCAAAACAAACAGGGAGAGAAATGTGTAATATCATATATCATAGCATATTATAATGTGTACACAGTAAAAAGTACTTAGTCTTTCTGCTTATGTCAAAGTTAGACTGCCGGCATGTACGCTTTTTGGATGGACCATGGGGATGGTGGGTCTCCAGAGATGGAGATCAGATATATTCAATGGGGTGGTGCCAGCACAAATAGTAAAAGATGTGCGTGTGGAGAAAATGGTAAGACATTCTTTTTCTTTTCCTTTCTTTTTTCACTGTCAGGCTCAGCTAGTCTATAAATCTGTACACTGCTTGCACATCTCTAAGAGCAAAGCTAAACAGAGGTGAGCTGAAATGAATGAGCACAGTCCTCATCTGAGCACTCCTACCCCTTTGTTTTGGTGATTGGCGGGGAGGGGGGTTTCAGCACTCAGGCCCAGATTGATCAAATACATTTTTTGTCTGAGACAGGAACCAATCACAGCTCAACTTTCATTTCTCAGAATAGGTTGTGTTCAGGTCTTATCTGTCAGAGACAAAAATGTGTCTGATTTTTGTCTCAGGCAGATTGATAAATCTTGGCCATAGCCTTCCACCTATGAAAAACTTCTTACCTGTCACTGTCATTTTTTATGCCATAGCTCCCCTTTAAGATGACATTTCACTATTTTACCCATTGACCTCTCTCTACTGAGAAAAATCAAGAAGGCTGGGGAAAACATTTGCTGAACATTTTATTTAGACTAACCCCTTAGGGTCCATTTACACAGAAAGATTATCTGACAGATTATCCGCCAAAGATTTGAAGCCAAAGCCAGGCACAGACTATAAACAGAGATCAGGTCATAAAGGAAAGACTGACATTTCTCCTCTTCTCAAATCCATTCCTGGCTTTGTCTTCAAATCTTTGGTAGATAATCTGTCAGATAATCTTTCTGTGTAAATGGACCCTTGGGCTCTTTGGACCTAAACACAATTTAGTTAAAAAAAAAAAAAAAAAGTGTAACATAATGTAGTTTAAAAAATGGTGAAAGATGTCTCCTAATCATCACCACAGGAAGAATCTTTTCAACCTTAGTACCAGAGTTTTATGTTTTTTAAAGTTTACCTGTCGTTATAAAAAAATGTTAACATGTCATAGAGATATGTCAAAAGTTTTGATCAGTCCGGTTCCGAGTGTTCAGACTTGTACTAGCTGGGAGATTGAGCAGGGAGAGGGCCGCAGCTGCAGCACATATACTCACCGCTCTGAATTAAAAACTCAGCACTCAGACACGATCTCTGTGACAAGTCATAGGTTTTTTTATAGCCACAGGTACGCTTTAACTCCAAAGCCTTTTCAATTTTTTATGGACATGTTTTGCTTTTACAATAGGCTTATGACATATACATATACATTTGCATATTATTTTTAATTTGGGGTAAATGTTAAAGTAACAATCTCAGAATTTTTTTTATTTTATCACCTGATAGGTAACTAGGAGCTAAGCTAAACTGCCATGCTGGCACTTACTTTATTAGCAGACTTTTTAGGATAAGAGCCCTGCTGGTCTGGTTCGGGGCTGGACTGGCACTGAAAAGCAGCCCTGGCACACAAACCCCACCAACCCTCATACAAATCTTCCCGCACCCATTACACCAACTATGACTTGCAGAAAAAAATTAACATACCAGGTGTACACAGGTTATAGAGAATAAAGCAGTGATCAGACCCATAACCTCCTCATTAGCACCCAATATATAAGCTGACTCCTCCCAGTACTGTCTCATATACTAGTTACTCCCCCCAATAGTGCCCCTGTATAGTGTTTAGGCCCACAATACTGCTCCATATAGTAGCCAAACCTCCCAATAGTGCCCCATATAGTAATCATACCCCCAAAAGTGTCCCATATATAAGCCAATCCTCCCAAAAGTGCCCCATATAGTAGACAATCCCCCCAAAAGTACCCCATATAGTAGCAAATCCCCCCCAATAGTGCTCAGTATAGTAGCCAATCCACGCCCCGAAAGTGCACCATATAGTATCCAATTTCCCCAATAGTGCCCCATAAAGTAGCCAATCCGATCCCCACCAAGCCCACCCTGAAGTTTGCAGTGCCCCCACCAGAAAAACAGAAAAAAGGTAACTCACCTGTCACCTGCTCCCTAGCAGCTCCTCTGTGGCGTTCTCCTCTCATATGTACTGGCGCAGGGAATATGGTACAGGGACACTGCCAGAAGATGTAAGAGGAGCTACTGGGAAGTGAGACAGGTGGGTTTCCATACTAAAAATGAACTGGCATTGCTGCTAATTGGAGGCTGAGGGCTGCTGCTGAGCTGAGGGAGCTGCCCACTGGGTAGTAATGAGTAATGACCAAGTGTCTGGAATTGGGCATCCCCCTAGTCCAGCCTCAGTCTCTGATCAGCAGTACGGTGGTGGGTTACGGTATACAACCACATATCAGACTTGCCAGAGCTGACAGCATCTGCTATGTGGATTGGAAGTTGGTTTTACTATTTCTTTCTAAGCGACTGACATTGAGTGTTTTATAGAAATTACAAACCCAATTCCAAAATATTTGTGACGCAGCGTAAAATGTAAGTAAATGTCTCACGTTCAACTTATGATATGCGTTCTATGTTCGATTGTGAATAAAAATATGGGTCTGTACAAGTCATTGCATGGGGTTTTTATTTACATTTAATTACATTTTACACAGTGTCCTGACTTTTTTGGAATTGAGCTAGTAACAGTAAAAGTGACTTCTGGTGGACAAATCTGACACTGTAGGATTTAGCAAGTCCAACGTGCAATCATGTTCTGTAACAGCTGGCACGCACGTATATAGCTATACGTATGAAGATGTAATTGTATAGAGATATAGGGCGACATTTATGAAGAATGGTGCCTGTGTGTATGTATATATATATATATATATATATATATATATATATATATATATATATATACACACACACACACACTGACAACAGCCAGACCACTGCTTTTAGAACAGGGTGGTGCTTGGTATCCTGAAATGTGAGGTGTCCTGCAATGTGAGGTGTGAGTGAGCTGTCAACAATGGGAGGGAAAGCGCAGCATATCAGAAGGAGGCAAGTTTGCTAAGGCTATGTTCACACTACGTAAAAGTACACACTACTTTGTAAGGTGTGGAACACAGCCTGTTCTTCTATGGGATCCTGGCCGGAGAGTATACACATAGTATACGCTCCGGCCGGGATCCCATACGGCGCCGCAAAGAACTGACATGTCAGTTTTCTGCGGCCACAATTCAGTGAATTGTGGCCATAGAAACCCATGTCAGTTCACACAATGGAGCGAGCGGCTGCGGCCGCTTGCTTTATTGTGTGCTATGGGAAGTTCACACTGTGGCCGGAAAGATCATCCGCAATGATCTTTGCAGAGACCGGCCGTTCTGTGACTCAGCCGGGTCACAGAACGGCCGGTCTCTTATGCTGTGTGAACATAGCCTAAACGATTGCATTTGCAAAAATATTTAAAGTAAATCTATCAGCTGTAATTCATGTTTTAAACTATTGACAATGTTAAAGGGGAGCTCCGGGTAGAGGTACAAAAAAATGAAACCTCTGCAGAAGCATGTAACCATACTTACCTATCTATCCCAGTTTTGAAACTACCAAAAATCCATTTGTTTTGGGGGGTTTTGTTCTGTTTTGTGTTCCTGTATTTCCTGGTTGAGCAGATGTACTCAGTACTACAGGTTCCAGAATGCAATGCTTTCCCTCAGCTGTTCCATCACAGTCCCACACCCTGCCTATTCCCCGCCCAAATCTGTTGCAGAACATCTAGGCTGTGTTCACACATTGCAGTTTCATTGTGTTACTGAATTATTTGCAGTACTTTATCATTTCATTGTGGTCCCACCCGCACAGCACGCTGTATTCTCTACCTATGTTACCTGTAATGCTGATATTGGAATAAAGCAAAGAACTTTTTAAATATTTTTTTCCCCTTTTCCACGCACATATTATGATAAAGCATCTTTTATCTTGTTGATTCTTACAAAAAGGACTTTATCCGATATTATCTTACATGGGATATACTGTTTAAGCCTTGTTTTTTGTGCAGGTGGGATTGGCAGTACCGTCTGTTATCCTCTCTGCTGTTTAGCATTATCTATTTGTGTTACTGCATCATTTTTGTGCAGATGCTGCAGTACTGCAATGACACTCCAACATGTGTGAACACAGCCCTAATTTCTCTGTAGACTTTTGCACAATCAGCGAAAGTTGAAACACCTGCTAAAACGAGCAGACTGACTAGCAGATACACACAATGTGAGACAGAGGCATGGAATATTTGTCTCCTAAGGGGGGACAGCAGAAAGAGCAGGAGACAATGTGGATTGGCACAGAGGCCATATTTTTTCACTTCCTGGATTTCTATCAGCTAAAAGAATTCTCTAAAAGAATGTGACATCAAGACCCGGTCGCCATACCTGAAGGGTCCAGCAGGGGGCGCAGTATATGTAGAAGGATAGAAGTAGAAGTCAATGTAGAAAGTATACACTCACCGGCCACTTTATTAGATACACCTGTCCAACTGCATGTTACCACTTAATTTCTAATCAGCCAATCACATGGCGGCAACTCAGTGCATTTAGGCATGTAGACATGGTCAAGACAATCTCCTGCAGTTCAAACCGAGCATCAGTATGGGGAAGAAAGGTGATTTGAGGGCCTTTGAAAGTGGCATGGTTGTTGGTGCCAGAAGGGCTGGTCTGAGTATTTCAGAAACTGCTGATCTACTGGGATTTTCACGCACAACCATCTCTAGGGTTTACAGAGAATGGTCCGAAAAAGAAAAAACATCCAGTGAGCGGCAGTTCTGTGGGCGGGAATGCCTTGTTGATGCCAGAGGTCAGAGGAGAATGGGCAGACTGGTTCGAGCTGATAGAAAGGCAACAGTGACTCAAATATCGAACCGTTACAACCAAGGTAGGCAGAAGAGCATCTCTGAACGCAGAGTACGTCGAACTTTGAGGCAGATGGGCTACAGCAGCAGAAGACCACACCGGGTGCCACTCCTTTCAGCTAAGAACAGGAAACTGAGGCTACAATTTGTACAAGCTCATCGAAATTGGACAGTAACAACATTCGGATGGTAGGGTCAGAATTTGGCATCAACAACATGAAAGCATGGATCCATCCTGCCTTGTATCAACGGTTCAGGCTGGTGGTGGTGGTGTCATGGTGTGGGGAATATTTTCTTGGCACTCTTTGGTCACCTTGGTACCAATTGAGCATTGTTGCAACGCCACAGTCTACCTGAGTATTGTTGCTGACCATGTCCATCCCTTTATGACCACAATGTACCCAACATCTGATGGCTACTTTCAGCAGGATAATGCGCCATGTCATAAAGCTAGAATCATCTCAGACTGGTTTCTTGAACATGACAATGAGTTCACTGTACTCAAATGGCCTCCACAGTCATCAGATCTCCATCCAATAGAGCATCTTTGGGATGTGGTGGAACGGGAGATTCGCATCATGGATGTGCAGCCGACAAATCTGCGGCAACTGTGTGATGCCATCATGTCAATATGGACCAAAATCTCTGAGGAATGCTTCCAGCACCTTGTTGAATCTATGCCACGAAGAATTGAGGCAGTTCTGAAGGCAAAAGGGGGTCCAACCCGTTACTAGCATGGTGTACCTAATAAAGTGGCCAGTGAGTGTATGTAGTGGAATCCCCCCATCCCCAAGGAGTTGTTTGTGCCACACTCTGGCTGCCTCACCAGTCCTTCCTTCTCCCTCCTCTTCATTAATATTCAATGCTGCCCGGCCTCCTGCTCACGCAGCTGTCAGCCACTGTCTCTGATTGCAGATCAGTCCTCTGAGTGTTTCTTTCAGATAAAAACTGACTACAGATTAGTGTTGCACGATGCACTGAAATATCGATACTACTATCGATATTCCGGGCCGAAAAACAGTTCGATACCAGGATTTCCTGGTATCGAAACTTTATGTTAAACTGCGCTATTATGCAGTTTAACATAAAGTATAGTGCAGAGAACACGGCCGGCAGCTATATGAGCGCCGGCCGTGTTCTCTGTGTGCCGCCCCCTGCTCCCACCTGTCACCTCCTCAGCGCGCACCCTTATCCCTCGTCGGCGCCAAATTCAAATAGCCGGCACATAGCTATTGCTAGTGCCGGCTATGTAACTATATAGATGCCGCTCCATATACAGCGGGGGTCGGCTACTGTGTGTAGCAGACCCCCGCTGCTAATGACTGTCGGCAGAGCAGGGTCACGGGCTGGAGAGGGAGAGCGGTGTCCGGGAGAGGAGAAGGCTGGAGCAGGGGTCGGCAGGAGATGCAGCCACTACATCTGCACCGGACTATGAGGTGGTGGGGGCGGCAGGAGTGTGAGGAGGTGGGAGGCCGGGGCCGGCAGGAGACTCCGGAGCAGACACAATGTGGGGGGTTTACAGTCGGCCTGACTCTGACTGGGAGGGGGAGGGGGGCTGTAACCTGCAGATCACAGACAAATCCAGGTCACCGGTAAGCATGCCCTGACACCAGGAATAGTAAAACTACAGCCCCCATCATCCCCCCTGCTGGCTGGTGTGTGTTATATGGCTACAACCCCCATCATCCCCCCTGCTGGCTGGTGTGTTATATGGCTACAGCCCCCATCATCCCCCCTGCTGGCTGGTGTGTGTTATATGGCTACAACCCCCATCATCCTCCCTGCTGGCTGGTGTGTGTTATATGGCTACAACCCCCATCATCCCCCCTGCTGGCTGGTGTGTGTTATATGGCTACAACCCCCATCATCCCCCCTGCTGGCTGGTGTGTTATATGGCTACAACCCCCATCATCCCCCCTGCTGGCTGGTGTGTGTTATATGGCTACAACCCCCATCATCCCCCCTGCTGGCTGGTGTGTGTTATATGGCTACAACCCCCATCATCCCCCCTGCTGGCTGGTGTGTGTTATATGGCTACAACCCCCATCATCCCCCCTGCTGGCTGGTGTGTGTTATATGGCTACAACCCCCATCATCCCCCCTGCTGGCTGGTGTGTGTTATATGGCTACAACCCCCATCACCCTCTGATTGTTAAAGTGTTACATGACTACAACCCCCATCCTCCCCGATAGCAGTTGTGTGTTACATGACTACAACCCCCATCCTCCCACCTGATAGCAGTTGTGTGTTACATGACTACAATCCCCATCCCTGGCAGCTGAAGTGTTATTGTCCATACTACTAAACCGAGCAAGTGCAGAAACCACCCAATTCAGTACCCCATAAAAAGATGGTAGTAAATAAAACTACAGATCACAGCGCAAAAAATGCCCCTCACCCCCCAGCCAGACAGGCGGAGAGATAAAAAAAAGTGAGTCAGAGTTGGGCAAGTTTTTATTTATTTTAAATAATGGGGACTTTATTTTTAAAGTAATAAAATTAGGGAACATAAATTGGTTCGTACTGACCTGAACCTGGGGGAGGGGGGGGGGGTCATTTCTATTCTTATGGTTTTTTTTTTCTTAAATATAATTTTTTAAGTATCGAATTGGTATCGAGCATTGAAAAAAAAAAGTTGGTATCGGTATCGAACTCAAAATTCTGGTATCGTGACATCACTACTACAGATATAGTTGAATCTTTGATCCCAAACATGCTGGAGCTGTGGTCTAGAGGTAACTCACCTGTCTAAAGACCTGCCAGCAGTTCATTCTTTGGTTCAAAACCCCTGATGGAAATGAAATAGAGGTCTTTATTTTTCCCCCTCATCATTGTATGATTTTTAAAGCTTCGTTCACACACAGTATTTTGCTCAGTATTTTGAAACCAAAACCAGGGGGGAATTAAAACACAGAAAGGCTATGTTCAAAACTGTTGAAATTGAGTGGATGGCTGTCATTTAATGGCAAATAACAGCCATTGTTTTTAAAATAATCTTAATTATTTGCCATTGTGTGGCGGCCATCCACTCAGTTTCGAAGTGTGTCAACATAGCTTTTCTGTGTTTTTCATCAACTCCTGGTTTTGATTTCAAGATATTGACCAAAATACTGAAGATCAGGGAGGAGGAAGGAGTGGTAAGGCGGCCAGAGTGATGCACAAACAACTCCTCTTTGACACTTCATTACAGTAGGAGACATAAGTTTGTACATAATCCACTGCACAGACAAATTACCAAAAGGCACCATGCTCACTAGGGGACTGCCAGCTACAGCGCACTGTCAGCACCTTAGGTAGGTCCCAGGAGCTGACAGATTCCCTTTTACTATATAAGTTAATATGGGAGTACCCCTTTAAGTCAGACATATGATTTTTTTTTTAACATACCCACATATGTATTTAAAGAAGAAACTCAAATGGCAATGATGAAAAATGTTTGTTTTTTAACATTACTCTAAATGTATTCTGTTTAGGGAATTGTGCCTTTGGTATCACTTCTTGTAACTGTGATGCAAATGATGATATGTGGAGAATGGATGAAGGAGCTATAATGGATAAGTCTCGTCTGCCAATTAAGGAGTTTTGGTTTGGAGGTACAAGTAATGTGCCAATGGCAATGGCATTTCACCGCATAGGCAAACTCCGATGTTAGGGAACCAGTAAGTCAGCATTCTTAAAGAAACTGCACAGAACAGGAGTGTTTTTTTTTATGGGGATTTGCTACTGCTTTTGACAGTTCCTGACATGGACAGAGGTGGCAGCAGAAAGCATTCTGTCAGACTGGAAAAAATACAGCACTTCCTGCAGGACATACAGCAGCTGATTAGTACTGGAAGACTTAAGATTTTGTAATAGAAGTAGTTTACAAATCTATATAACTTTCTGACACCAGTTGATTTGAATAATAATGAAGACTCTGAACACCACACAAAAGCCCTCACCATGATGTGCATGTGCTCAGTAGTGCTTGATATTCATGAGCACCAGCCCACTGACTGCTGATTGACACTAGCCTGCCTATACTTGGTACATATACTGTGTATAGACAGAGAGTTGTCAATCAGCAGCCGGTGGGTGAAGGGAGTGGTACAGCATGAAGTCCTTTGTCCTGCATGTTAGGGTAACAGATGAACAGAATAATTCAAGTAATACACCTGTCTGCTCAGCATTCCCGTCACGTTACTAGTTTATGCTGCACTCATTGAGGCATAAACCCAGTGACAAATTCCCTGTTTGCTTCTAGTACTTAGCCAAAGAAAACCTGCCCAATGTGACAATGATCATAATAATTCTTAATAAAAAAAATTTAATTGTCACTACAGAAAGCTAAAAAAATAATCTGCCAGCTCTGTATCATGCTGAAAGCTCAAAAGTCAAGGGGGAGGGGGGGAGATTTATCAAAGGGTGTAAAATATGCACTGGTGTAAACTGTCCACAGCAACCAAAACACAGCTCAGCTTTGAACTCTGGTAAAATGAAAGAGTAGCTGTGATTGGTTGCTGTGTACAGTGGTTTGCAATAAATTAGAATAGCAACAATTTTTTTTTTTAGTATTTCAATTCAAAAAGTGACCTCATATATTCTAGAGTCATTACATACAGAGTGAACTTTTTCAAGCGTTTATTTCTGTTAAAGTTGATGATTATGGATTACAGCCAAGAAAAACCCAAAAGTCAAAGTTTAAGAGTGTTTTGGTTTAAGAGCTCACAGTTTTTCAAAATTGTGACTTGGTTTAAGAGCAATGTTTTGGTTTAAGAGCTCCCTGTACTGGGTGGGAGGGTGAGTTGGGGAGGGGCAAGGTCTGCATATCGGGGTCTACAGCCCTGTACTCTGAACCAGGAAGTCTCCCTCACCTTCCAAATCATAGCAGATTTACTTCAGGCTGGGGCTTGCATCAGGGGACAGGACTGTGAAGGTAATCTCTCCATAGCAGTAACCCCTCTCTCCCTGCAGTTTCTGTCAGTCCTGATTGGTCTATGCTAAACACACACCCCTTCCCCATTGCTGTCATGTAACCACACAGCCCTGCTTCTCTATTCTAGCCTGTTGCACTACGCTACTGCATTATGGGGATCTGCAGTTCCATCCTGTATCTACAAACTGCTGCTGTTTTTCAGGTTTATGCAGTTACTATACATTATACTCCACATGCGGATTGCTATACTGTACAGTAACGTATAATATCACATATCCAGCTGTTTCTCATTGTGTGTTTCATCTGTTCTACATGTTATTTAGAATATAAAATCAATATTTTTGTTGTGTGGAACCAATTGTCTGCATATCAGTGATTTAATATGGGAAAATTTGCTTTGGTTTAAGAGTGGATTTGGATTACAAGCTTGGTCCTGGAACGAATTATGATCGTAATCCAAGGCACCACTGTATTTCAGAAAATTAGAATAATTAACCCATAACATCTGCAGTGGCTTTCTAAGTGTTATAAAAGGTCCCTTAGTCTGGTTCAGTATGCAACACAATCATGGGGAAGACTGCTGAAATAACAGATGTCCAGAAGGCAGTCATTCACACACTCCACAAGGAGGGTAAGCCACAAAAGATCCTTGCTAAAGAAGCTGGCTGTTCTCAGAGTGCTGTATCAAAGCATATTAATGTAAAGTTGAGTGGAAGGAAAAGTGTGGTAGAAAAAGGTGCACAAGCAACCGGGAGAACCGCAGTCTTAACAGGATTTTAACGAAAATGCCATTCAAAAATTTGGGAGAGATTCACAAAGAGTGGACTGCTGCTGGAGTCAGTGCTTCAAAAGCCACCACATACAGACGTCTGCAGGACATGGGCGACACATGTTGCATTCTATGTATCAAGCCACTCCTGACCAATAAACAACGCCAGAAGCATCTTATCTGGGCCAAGGAAAAGAAGAACTGGACTGTTGATCAGTGGTCCAAGGTGCTGATTTCAGATGAAAGTAAATTCTGCATTTCATTTGGAAATCGAGGTCCCAGAGTCTGGAGGAAGAGTGGAGAGGCACAATCCAAGCTGCTTGAGGTCTAGTGTGAAGTTTCCACAATCAGTGATGGTTTGGGGAGCCATGTCATTTGCTGGTGTAGGTTCACTGTGTTTCATCAACACCAAAGTCAACGCTGCCGTCTATCAGGAAATTTTAGAGCACTTCATGCTTCCCTGTGCTGAAAAGATTTTTGTAAATGGAATTTTCATCTTCCAGCAGTATTTGGCACCTGTCCACACGGCCAAAAGTACCAATACCTGGTTTACTAACCACAGCATCACTGTGCTTGATTGGCCAGCAAACTCTCCAGACCTTAACCCCATAGAGAATTTATGGGGTATTGTCAAGAGGAAGATGAAAGACACCAGAGCCAACAATGCAGACGAGCTGAAGGCCGCTATCAAAGCAACCTGGGCTTCAATAACACCTCTGCAGTGCCATCAGCTGATCGACTCCATGGCACGCCGCATTGATGCCATCATTCATGCAAAAGGTGCCCCGACCAAGTATTGAGGGCATTTACTATACAGACTTTTTGTTTGGTCGACATTTCTGTGTTAAAAACATTTTTTTTCAGTTGGTTTTATATAATATTATAATTTTCTGAAATACTGACTTTTGGGTTTTTCTTGGCTGTAACCCATAATTATTAATTTTAACAGAAATAAACGCTAGAAAAACTTCACTTTCTATGTAATGACTCTATAGAATATATGAGGTCACTTTTTGAATTAAATTACTGTAAAGAAAAAACTTTTTGTTGATATTCTAATTTATTGCAAACCACTGTATATTTTACACCCTTTGATAAATCTGGGCCAAGGTGTTGCTGAGCTACAGTAAGCATGCTTCTCCCTCCCCTAGCCTTCCCAACCTTGACTTGGCTCAGGGCTGGAAGATAAGGGCAAAGAGGGGTGGGGTAGGGAGATGGTGGGCATGCTGTAGCTCAGCACAGGCTCTGTGACAGGAAAGTTTATCAGCTAGGGTACAGGTATCATTTCTTTTATATTACTATTAGTTATGTGCCCATGTCTGCAGCTTGATATAGCCCATGTCTGAGCATGATATAGATATGATTACCTTTAAGATAGATTCACATACATATTGTTAGTTAAGTCACATTAACAGCTTTGGCTCTGTTCACTTGCTATTTTTTAACAAATTTGTTATATACAACATAAGCAAATAAATACATAGGTCCCCATAAACTTTGGTTTTTAAAATGAGGATTAGTACAGTGGCATAACTTGTAGGCCATAATGGGGAAATTCTTCTTTCATTTTTATTTTTCTTAACTAAAAAGGCACAAAAATTATGGTGTCCATCGATCTAAGGAATGTGAAGGCTGCTGAAAGGCTCCAGATACTGATCTATTGACCTCAGATATTGGGAGATGGCAGGATTGCCCGCAGGGCCAGGGTCAGCACCTGGCTTACTAGAGCAAGTGCAGGGGCCCACAGTGTCTCTAGGGGCCCAGTCTTGGTACTGCACTTTTTTTTCTATAGGGTTTCCCAGTCAAAAGCAGAAAACGTCAGCTTCTGAGAGCAGGATGAAGTCTCTGGCATCTGTCTATCATATTTAGAATGTTAGTGGATAATCCCCAAAATACAAAATGTTAAAGGCTGCCTACCACAAATTAACTTTTGACATGTCATATCACATGTCAAAAGTTTCTGATTGCACTGGGTCTCACTCCTCCTGAGTATGAAAAAACGCTGCGATCGGGAGATACAGGAACAGAAAGGTATGCAGCAGCTACATGTTTTTCCTGCTGTGAATCTTTCATCGCTTGTATTTGCTCCAGAAAGGGGCTCAGCAAGTTCTGTCGCCCAAGGGCCTACAAAAGCCTGGAGCTGGCCCTGATTGTGTGTGTTATGGTGCGTTTACACAGGCAGATTTATCTGACAGATTTTGGAATCGGATAGCTGCTTTTAATTCAAGATCTGTCCTGGGCCGTTCGGCAGGTGATGCAGTTATTGTCCTAAAAACCTTTTATTTACCCTATAAACTTTTAAATTTGCAGCCCTGTGTCAAATTGGTGTGGCCTAGTGTGTCTGTGCATTAGACTTGCACAGCCTCTCTGTCCCTCCTTCCCACCTATTTCACCATTAGGAATGCTCCTGGGCAGGTTTTTTTCTATACATCTTTTGTCAGAACACTGCACATGTGCCTTAACGATCCAGGTAATGTGCAGTGTTCAGACAGGTGAGGAAAAATGCTGCCAGGGGCATTCCTAATAGTTAAGAGGGCGGGGAGGAAGGACAGAGAGGCGTTGCAAATCTAATGCACAGACACTCTAGACACGCCAATTTGACACAGGGCTGCATGTTTAAAAGTTGTTTTTTAGGATAATAACTGCATCACCTGCCGAGCGGACTCCAGGACAGATCTTGGATTAAAAGCTGCTATAAGAAGGTACAAGCAGTTTGTGGGGGGCAGATTGTGGGTACAGAGTCGCTTTAACACAAATCTTTTGCATGAAAGTTTCAGAAGCTCCTGTACTAGAATCATGTGCTGCCCTAAAAGAAGCTGGAATTACTGACTCAGGACGGTATAGAATTGATCCAGATGGAGTTGACAAAGGTGTTCCTGAATTTGAGGTCTTCTGTGACATGTCATCACATTCAGGTATGCCATGCAGTACTTTCTCTGACTGGTAGCCCACAAAGAGTAAAGCGTCCTGTCATTCCGGTGGCTTTTTTCAGTCAGCTAACCATGGATACCTCCATGCCGGGTGAGTTCTGTGCACAAGCCCTATTAAATCAGAATAGTGCATGGAACTCACTTAGTGTGGATGTGTATACATGGCAGAATTGATGGCTTCTGACAGGTACGCTTTAAGTTTTGGCAGAAGAGTCCATGCACAGATGAATAGACTAATGAATAGATCACTCTTGAAACATGATTGTAGTGGAGACAGTCTAGTGTAAAACCTGAAACATCACATGATGGAGTAATCACTGTGACTGAGCAAGATTGACTTAGAGCAGACCTTAGCAACTGGAGCTAGATGTAGATGCAGCACACCGGGGTGCGTGGAAAGAGAGTGAGGGGGATGAGGAGAGGATGATGGTGATAGTAGTCTCTCCTGAGTGTGGCGCTGAGCTCCTCTGTGAGGGGATGCACTGAGGGCTGCAGGGGGAGAGTGTGCTATACCTGCAGGATGGCTGGAACTTGTCACGGTCACAGGTGGGCACGAGGGCTTCTGCAGGTACAGGGGGACCCTCTGGCGCTTCCCGGGTATCTCTCTCTCTTCTGTGGCTGCTGCAGCGGTTTCTGTAGGGGGGCTGCACCCGTGTGTAAGGTGGTCGGTGGTGTGGACCTTTAGTTCCCCCGGGGCCAACCCCAAAATACTGCTGCCTGGTAATATGGCCCTTGATGGTGGTGTGGTGCAGGTGGACCAGACAACAGGGAGATAAGGAGGGAGGCAGTGTAACAACAACTCCTTTACTGTTGCAGATGTTATACAGTCCTTTAGCATACAGCGGTGAATACTGGCGGCTTTGAATTACTGTCTTGCAGATGTTATACAGTCCTTTAGCATACAGCGGTGAATACTGGCGGCTTTGACTGGGTTACTGTACTTGTGAGAGCCTGGTGGTGTGTAGAGAGACGACCTGCCTCAGATCCTGGTCTGCCAGTACGTGTGGGACGCTGGTGAGCACGGTGATCCTGTGGACTTCTCCCCAATGCACTTGAGTCTGCTTTTCCCTCCCTGTCTGCTAGGTTACTGGGCCGGGCCTTAGGCCACAACTTCCGGGTCCCAGAGATATCCAGGGGTCCTAGTAAAGCTTACCCCCTGAATTTCAGGAAGATGGGTGCCGAGGCCTACGTTAACTCGGCTCCCTTTTACAGCCAAGTCCACTTAGGGTGTCTGTCTTTAGGATTCCCACTGACTGTATATGTGCTGCCCCTTTCCTGAGGGGGCACCTGACAAACTGTCTCTCAAGGTCTCTCTTTCTCTCACCTCCAGCTGTCGTTCTCTTGCTGCTCTGTGTAAGATCTTTCTCCTTGTTCCCCTCAGCAGCTTCTCTCTCTGTGGTGATCTCCTGAGGTGATGTTATCCCCTCTACAGCTGCTCACTAGTCTCTTGTCTCCTGTCTCTCTTGTCTCAGCTAAGTTCTGCAACAGCCAGCCTTATATAGGGGGGCTATCTGCATAACCCCACCCCCTTCTAGCAACTTCCTAAGCTTACCACACTACCTAGAGCAGTTCCCACTAGGGACAATAGATGTCGCTGTTGAGTGGTGTGCAGTGTAAAGCATGTAACCCATTCTCTGCCTGCCAGTTACAGGGTACAGAGAAATACAAATAACAGTTTAGACAATAAAACACTTGTTGACGGGTGCCATCCTCAGCCCAGCCACAGGAAGCATGCTCTGGTATACTACATAGATGCACTGGTAGAAGCACTACTTGGTTGACTTGCATGTTGTACAATTTGCTGGTAGAGAAATGTAGACTGAACTAGGCCTTGGTTCTATTTTCCCTACAGGTTCTAGCAGGAGGCTTACAGACATGGTTGCTCACTTTGACTGCTTAGGGGCCTATTCCACGGAACGATAATCGTGTGAATCGGCCCGATTCGGCCGATTATCGCTCCGATTCGGCCGATTATCGCTCCGTGTAATAGAGAGAATGATCAGCTGATGATCGTGTCATCGGCTGATTGTTTATTTTGGTTCAAATCTAAAATCATTGGTCGCCACCCATGCATCACTACATGGAATAGCGGTGCGTGGCGGTCTACTGACGATTTAAGAACATCATACTTTACCTATCCATGCTGCAGGTCTTCTCCTGCCCCCTTCTTCCTCCCGGTCCCGCACGCAGCAGCAGCTTCAGAACGGCCTGAGCTGACAGACCGCTCCGAAGCTGCTGCGCACGGGACCGGGAGGAAGGAGAAGCGCAGGAGATGACCTGCAGCCGGATAGGTAATGTATGGTGTTTAAACAAGAGCTGCAAGGACATCGGTAACGATGTCCCTGCAGCCCTCGCTAAATGATTTTCGGGTCACGGAATAGGCCCAGATAACCAGAACCGATTTAGCAGATCGGCGCTCGTTTACATTGTTGATCGGGCCCCCATCGGCCCGTGGAATAGGACCCCTAGTCTAGATGCTGACATAGTGCTCATACTTCTCTGACCAGGGTGAAAGTAACTAGTTTAGACTAGTCCCAGCCCTCTTGGGAGAAAGAGTAGGACCTGGGCAAATCCTCTCTAATGACTTCCCAGAAGCCTAGCTAGGCTAAGGGAAGATCATGTGACCAAAGTTTCATGCATCCTTAAATGTGTAATCCACCAGTGTTGGCAGTACAGAGTAATATATTAACCCTTGCACATCCTAAGTACCACGATGTATGCAGACATAGCAGTATGACAGACAAAATGTGAGACTCAATGCCCTGACAAAGATTCAGACATTTGGAGAAAGATTCCTTAGGCACAAGACAGCTTTATACTACAGCAGCTGGGACACATGTACATTAAAACTGCAGATGCTTTCTAGAGAACAAATAATATTTTGCCCATGTGTGTCAAAAATAAGATCTGTATGTCTCTGCAGGTATTACAGTGATTGGCCATAACAGTAAAAGACGGATGCCTGTCAGTCCATGTGAAGATGCAGGATGCTACAAAAGAGAATTGATATATTCTGCAGACCTCTTGCAACTCAATGCTCTGACTAAAGTGTCACAAAGCTGTGAGCAGTTTGTTAGGGTAAGCACTTCTTAAAAAAGACCCCACTAGAGCTGGACTGGGACATAAAATCATCCCTGCCACTCAAAGTACTCCAGCCTACATACCATATCATCCTCCACATATCATGAAAAAACAGCAGTGTACAATACATGCTGTCGCAAATTCTGCTTCAATTGGTCATGCTCCTCACCACTCCCCTAAATATGCTAACAGCAGCAGCAAACCCATCCTGCCCCCTCCTGTTCTGACTAATTGACTGACATACAGGGCAACACTGCTTTAGTTGGTAATAAAAGAAATTATTTTAAAAGTTTACAAGCGTTGATCAGCAACATTAATGGTGCGTTTACACAGAAAGATTTATCTGACAGATTTTGGAAGCCAAAGCCAGGAATGGATTTGAAAAGAGGAGACATCTCAGGCTTTTCTGTATGACCTGTTCTCTGTTTACAGTCTGCTCCTGGCTTTGGCTTAAAAAAAATCTGTCAGATAAATCTCTCTGTGTAAACGCACCATTAGGGTCCATTTACACAGAAAGATTATCTGACAGATTATATGCCAAAGATTTGAAGCCAAAGCCAGAAACAGACTATTAACAGAGATCAGGTCATACAGAAAAGCCTGAGATTTTTACTCTTTTCAAATCCATTCCTGGCTTTGGCTTCAAATCTTTGGCAGATAATCTTTCTGTGTAAATGGATCCTAAAGGTCATGTCACTTATATCAACCCAGCACCAGTCTGCCAAGATCTGCAGCTTTGTACCTTGTATAGAGGTAACAGGGGTTATTCATGGGTAAAAACATGACCTTTCTTCAAAAACAGCATCATTCTTGTCCTCAGTTTCGGTGTGGTTTTGTATCTCAGTTCCACGTAAAGTGTCACTGTCATTAATTTTTTTTTTTGCAGAAATCAATAGTACAGGGAATTTTAAGAAACTTTGTAATCGTCTTTATTAGCCAAAAAATGCATTTTAATCAAGAAAATAGGATTAGTCCTTACCGGTAAGCCGGTTTCTTCGAACCTTGACGACGGCACCATAGGAGGAGGAGTTGTACCCTAGGGACAGGAAAAAGCATGAGAGGTTAAAAGCCCCTCCCCTTCCTCCCAGCACCAGTGCCTTTGTAACAGTAATTCTAGCACCACGTGAGTATCATATATCATATACAATACTAGGGGGGGTTACTGGTGCCGTCGTGAAGGTTCGAAGAAACCGGCTTACCGGTAAGGACTAATCCTATTTTCTCTCCTCACCTTCACGACGGCACCATAGGAGTAATACCAACATTTTACCTTAGGGAGGGACTACTGCTTGAAGAACTTTGCGGCCAAATGCCAAGTCTTCGTCGCTTTGTAGTTGCAGCCGGTAGTGTCGCATAAATGTATGAGGAGACGACCTTGTTGCTGCTTTGCAGATTTGTTCTATCGAAGCAGATGCTCTTTCGGCCCAAGAGGTTGAGACTGATCTCGTGGAATGGGCTCGTATTTTAACTGGAGAAGGAAGGTCTTGAGACTGGTAGGCCTGTGTAATGGCATTTCTGATCCATCTGGCAATAGTACTCTTAGATGACTTTTTTCCCTTATTTTTCCCCTGGAATTGTAGGAAGAGGTTTTCGTCTATTCGCCAAGGTGCGGTTGTCTCAATATATTGTAGGACTGTTCTACGGACGTCTAAGGTCTGAAATTTCCTCTCTAGTTGATTTTTTGGATTTGGGCAAAAGGAGGGAAGTATGACGTCTTGGGACCTGTGGAAGTTGGAGACCACCTTAGGTAGGAAGGAGGGATCCGTTTTTAGAACTATACGGTCTTCTGAGATTGTACAGTAAGGTTTCCTTATGGTTAGGGCCTGAATCTCCCCTATTCTCCTGGCAGAGCAGATAGCCACTAAAAGAACTGCCATCTGGGAGAGGAATTTTAGATTTGCTTCCTCAATAGGTTCGAAGGGAGCCCTTGTTAGTCCTTCCAAAACAACATTTAAATCCCAGGGTGGATGTGTGTTTTTTACTGTAGGATTTATTCTTGTAGCCGCACGAATGAATCTTTTGATCCACCGGTGATTAGCTAGATCTGTATCATAGACTGCTGATAGCGCCGAGACCTGGACTTTTAGTGTAGCTGGTTTGAGGCCTTTAGACAAACCTGCCTGTAGGAAATCCAAGATCTGGGCTATGTTTGGTTCCGCTGGAAACTGGGGAGGAGTCTGACACCATGAGTTAAAGACTTTCCATACCTTTAGGTATATGGAAGCAGTAACCTTCTTCCTACTTTTCATGAGTGTAGAGATCACCGATTCTGATAGTCCTTTACTTCTCAGCATGGACTCTTCAGGATCCATGCGGACAGATGAAATTTTTCTGGTTCCGGATGAACTATTGGACCCTGCATCAGTAGATCTGGGATCTGTGGAAGAAGGATTGGGTCCTCTAACGCTAGAGATTTGAGAAGACCGAACCACCCCCTTCTGGGCCAGAATGGGACGATAAGGATTATTTTCAGACTCTCTTCTCTGATCTTTTGTAGTACCCTTGGGATTAAGGGGATCGGAGGAAACCCATATGCCATCCTGAAGTGCCATCTCTGAGTTAAGGCATCCACTCCTGTAGGATGATCTGCTGGATTTAGAGAGAAAAAATTTTTCACCTTTCGGTTCTGTTTGGTGGCAAATAGATCTATCTGGGGTTGGCCCCAACATTCCACTAGTCGTTGGAATAGATGGTCTTTCAGGCACCATTCGCCCGGGTGAACCTTGTTCCTGCTGAGGAACTCTGCCTGGGTATTTTCTGTCCCCTTTAGGTGTGTTGCTTAAAGGGACAAAAGATTGGTTTCTGCCCAGGAAAATATTTGTTGTGAGATTTTCCATAGTCGGTTGTTCTTGGCGCTCCCCTGATGTCTCAGGTGTGCCACGGTAGTTATATTGTCCGATAGGATGTGTACATGAGCACCCTTCAAGATATTTACAGCCAATGTTAAAGATATCTGAACTGCCTTGAGTTCTCTCAGGTTTGAGGATTGTTTCAGGGTTTCTTGATCCCAGGTACCCTGAAAGAAATGTGTTCCTACCTGGGCCCCCCAACCGGATTGACTTGCGTCTGTTCTCATGATGTATTTTGGTTGAGGACTCCAAGATGTCCCTTTTTCTAGGTTCTGTCTGGAAAGCCACCAGCGGAGAGAAAGTCTGACCTGAGGTGTAAGGAAAAATTTGTTTTCGAGACCTGTGGGTCTTTTGTTCCAGACCTTCAGTATTTGAGATTGTAAGGTCCTGGAGTGAGCCTGGCTCCAAGGCACCGCCGGAATACAGGCTGTCATTGACCCTAAAACGGACATTGCTTCCCGGACTGAGGGGTGTAACTTCCCCTTGAACCTTTGAATTTTCTCCCTTAGATCTTTTATTTTTTCCTCTGGGAGAAATGACATCTGGAGGTCTGAATCTAGGAGGATCCCTAGGAAGATTTTCCTGGGGGATGGGACTAAGTCCGATTTTTTGTTGTTTATAATCCACCCCAATGTTTGGAGTAGATTGCGAGTATTCTCTAGGTCCCGTTGTATTTTCTCCTGGGACTCTGCTACTATTAGTAGATCGTCTAAATATGCCACTACATTTATGCCCTGTATGTGGAGGAAGGATATTACTTCTGACATAATATTGCTGAATATCCTGGGCGCTGATGATATCCCAAAGGGAAGGGCCCTGAATTGGAAATGGCATAATTTTTTGTTTATCATTATGGCAAATCTTAGATATTTTTGTGACTGGACATGAATTGGCACATGATAGTATGCATCCTGGAGGTCTAGTGAGACCATCCAGGCATTTTTGGCTATTAATGGAGTGGTGGATTTAATTGACTCCATCTTGAACTTTATATACTTTACATATTTGTTTAGTGGTTTTAGATTTATTATTAGACGATATGATCCATTTGGCTTTCTCACAAGGAAGAGACTTGAATAATGTCCCGACCCTCTCTCTTCTCGAGGGACCGGAGAAATCACTTTCATTTGGTGGAGTTTCAGAACGCTTGCCACCATCTCTGTTTGTAGGGGACCTGGAGACTGTCGGGATATGACAAATCTTTTTGAAGGGGGATGAGTAAGCTCTATTTGGTAGCCGTCCCTGATGATATTTAAAACCCAGTTGTTTTCTGTGATGATATTCCAGGTTTTTGAGAACTCCGACAGTCTACCCCCTACTGCACAGAGGTCATTGCTTATCTTGGGAGGGCCGGGGATTGTAAAAAATATTTTTCCCTCTGCCCCCCTTCGGGTAGCTCCAACGGCCTCCTTTCCCTTTGCCACGATACGACTCTTGGTATCTAGGTTTCTTAAACTGTTCTTTCTTCTGTGGCGTTTTGTTCTCTGGGATTGCTTTCTTCTTATCTGCACTCTTCTCAATAATTGTGTCGAGGGCAGATCCGAATACGTATTTTCCCTTAAAGGGAATACCACAGAGTTTTGCTTTTGATGTGGGATCTCCAGTCCAGTTTTTTAACCAGAGAGCCCTACGTGCTGCATTTGTTAGAGCCCCATCTTTCGCGGCGAATCTAACAGACTCTGCCGTGGCATCAGATAGGAAGGCCGTTGCGTCCTTTAATAAGGGAAGAGAGTTTGCAATTCTCTCTCTAGAACAGTCACTATTCAGGTGTTCTTCTAATTGGCCTATCCACAAGTGTAATGCTCTTGCCACACAGGTGGATGCGATATTATTTTTGATTGAGTAGGATGTTGTCTCCCAGGATCTCCTAAGTAGGCTCTCTGCCTTCCGGTCCATAGGGTCCTTTAATTGCGAAGAATCCTCAAATGCCAAAAGGGTCTTTTTAGTGACTTTGGCAACTTGTGCATCAATTAAAGGAACTTCTCCCCAATTAGTGGAATCTTCTTCACTAAAGGGAAGACGTCTTTTAATTTCGCCTGGGACCCGTAACCTTCGTTCCGGGTCCGACCACTCGTCTGAAATAAGAGACTCTAGTGTCTTGTGTACCGGAAAGACCAGCTTTTTCCTAGGTTTAAGACCCTGAAACATCTGATCTTTCGCTGTGACTTCCTCTTGGATCTCCTCGAATCCCAAAGCACTCCTTACTGCCCTAGGAGTGGGAGGGTATGGTCAGAGGAAAATAAATATTTCTTGGCTTCCTCTTTGTCTTCAGTTTCGTCTGGCATCAGATCTAGATATTCAGAAATCTGACCAGATTCACCCGAAGAGGCTGATGAATGCCTTTTACGTTTGGAGGAAGTCATGGATATAGTTGATCCTGAATCTATGGAGCCTGACGCCACGGGATCAAGGTCCATTAATTGAGGTATTATTGGGGTAGTATCCCCTATAGAGGCAGCTGGAGGAGTAGGAAGGACAGCTGGAGGTATGTCCTGGGGCAGGATAATTGGAGGAGGAATAGCCAGAGGCGTAGTAGCTGGAGGAGAGACTACTGGAGTCTTGGCTATGGATGCTGAGATTTCGTTCCTCATCATTTTCCTAATATCTTTGAGGAAGGAGGATCTATCTTTCTTAACCCCTTCAAGACCGAGCCTATTTGCACCTAAAAGACCAGGCTCATTTTTCAAAATCTGACCTGTCTCACTTTATGCGCTTATAGCTCAGTGATGCCTTAACGTATGCTAGCGATTCTGAGATTGTTTTTTCGTCACATATGGCACTTTATATTAGTGGCAAAATTTGGTCACTACTTTGTGTGTTTTTTGTGAAAAAACATCAAAATATCATGAAAAATTGAAAAAAGTAGCATTTTATGAACTTTGAAATTCTCTGCTTCTAAAAAAAGAAAGTTGTATTACATAAATTAGTTACTAAGTCACATTACCGATATGTCCTCTTTATTCTGGCTTCATTTCATAAACATATTTTACTTTTTTAGGGTGTTACGGGGGTTAGAAATGTATCAGCAAATTACCACATTTTCGTGAAAGTTTCCAAAACTGATTTTTTTGGGGACCAGTTCTTATTTTTAGTTGATTTAGGAGGTTTGTATACTGGAAACCCCCATAAGTGACCCCATTTTGGAAACTAGACACCTTAAAGAATTAATCTAGGGGTATAATGAGCATTTTAACCCTACAGAGGCTGGAGAAAAGTATTCACCATTAGGCTGGGTTCACACTACGTATATTTCAGTCAGTATTGTGGTCCTCATATTGCAACCAAAACCAGGAGTGGATTAAAAACACAGAAAGGCTCTGTTCACACAATGTTGAAATTGAGTGGATGGCCGCCATTTAATGGCAAATATTTGCTGTTATTTTAAAACAACGGCCGTTATATTGAAATAATGGCAGTTATTTACTGTTATATGGCGGCCATCCACTCAATTTCACCATTGTGTGAACAGAGCCTTTCTGTGTTTTTAATCCACTCCTGGTTTTGGTTGCAATATGAGGACCACAATACTGACTGAAATATACGGAGTGTGAACCCAGCCTTAGGCTGTAAAAAAATGAAAAATTAAAATTTTCCAATAATATATACATTTAGATTAAAGTTTCTCATTTTCAAAAGGAACATGAGAGAAAAAGCACCCCAAAATTTGTAACACATGTTCTCTTGAGTACTACGGTACCCCATATGTGGGCGTAAACCACTGCATGGGCACACAGCGGGGCTCAGAAGGGAAGGAGCGCCAATTAGCTTTTCCATTGCAGATTTTGCTGAAGAAGTTTCTGAGCGCCAGGTGCATTTGCAGTGCCCCTGTAGTGTCAGCAGAGAGAAAAAAACCCATAAGTCACCCCATTTTGGAAAGTACACCCCTCAAAGAATTCATCTTGGGGTAGGATGAGCAATTTGACCCCACAGGTGTTAGAGGAAAGTATTCAAAATTAGACAGTAAAAATGAAAAACTCAAATTTTTTCCAATAATATGTTCCTTTAGTTTGAAATTTTTCAATTTCACGAGGAACAAGAGAAAAAAAGTACCCCAAAATTTGTAACGCAGGTTTTCATGAGTACAACGGTACCTCATATGTGAGCATAAACCACTGCATGGGCACACAGCGGGGCTCAGAAGGGAAGGAGCGCCAATTAGCTTTTTCAATGCAGATTTTGCTGAAGAAGTTTCTGAGCGCCAGGTGTGTTTGCAGAGCCCCTGTAGTGCCAGCGGAGTAAAATCTCGCCATAAGTCACCCCATTTTGGAAAGTGCACCCCTCAAAGAATTCATTTTGGGGTGTGGTGAGCATTTTGACCCCACAGGTATTAGAGGAAAGTATTCAAAAGTAGACAGTAAAAATGAAAAACTCAAATTTTCCCAATAATATGTTCGTTTAGTTTGAAATTTCTCAATTTCACGAGGAACAAGAGAAAAAAAGTACCCCAAAATTTGTAACGCAGGTTCTCCTGAGTAAAAAGGTACCTCATATGTCGGTATAAACCACTGTATGGGCACACATCAGGGCTCAGAAGGGAAGGAGCGCCAATTAGCTTTTTCAATGCAGATTTTGCTGAAGAAGTTTCTGAGCGCCAGGTGGGTTTGCAGTGCCCCTGTAGTGCCAGCGGAGTAAAATCTCGCCATAAGTCACCCCATTTTGGAAAGTGCACCCCTCAAAGAATTCATCTTGGTGTGTGCTGAGCATTTTGAACCCACAGGTATTAGAGGAAAGTATTCAAAAGTAGACAGTAAAAATGAAAAACTCGAATTTTTCCAATAATATGTTCCTTTAGTTGGAAATTTCTCAATTTCACGAGGAACAGGAGAGAAAATTCACCCCAAAATCTGTAACGCAGGGTCTCCTGAGTAGAACGGTACCCCATATGTGGGCATAAACCACTGTATGGGCACACAGCCGGGCTCAGAAGGGAAGGAGCGCCAATTAGCATTTTCTCTGCAGATTTTTCTGAAGAAATTTCTGAGCACCAGGTGCATTTGCAGCGCCCCTGTAGTGTCTACAGAATAGAATCCCCCCAAAAGTCCCCCCATTTCGGAAAGTACACCCCTCAAAGAATTCATATTGGGGTAGGATGAGCATTTTGGCCCCACAGGTATTAGAGGAAAGTATTCAAAATTGGCCAGTAAAAATGAAAAACTTGAATTTTTCCAATAATATGTTGGTTTAGTTTGAAATTTCTAAATTTCACAAGAACAGGAGAAAAAATGTACCCCAAAATCTGTAACGCAGGTTCTCCTGAGTACAACGGTACCCCATATGTGGGCATAAACCACTGTATGGGCACACAGCAGGGCTCAGAAGGGAAGGAGCGCCAATTTGCTGGAGCAAAACCGCAGCTAGTAACAGTTATTAGAATAGCGCAGTTACTAAAATACAGTAAAAAAAAATTAGATTACAGGTAATGTGGGGTGGTTCCGGGTAATCTGGGGTGGTTCCGGGTAATCTAGAGGTGGTTTCGGGCAGTCTGAGGTGGTTACGGGCAGTCTGGGGTGGTTACGGGCAGTCTGGGGTGGTTACGGGCAGTCTGGGGTGGTTACGGGCAGTCTGGGGTGGTTACGGGCAGTCTGGGGTGGTTACGGGAAGTCTGGGGTGGTTACAGGCAGTCTGGGGTGGTTACGGGTAATCTGGGGTGGTTACGGTTAATCTGGGGTGGATACGGTCAACATGGGGTGGTCACAGGCAACCTGCTGTGGTTACGGCAACCTGGGGTGGTTACAGGCAACCTGGTGTGGTTAGAGGCAACCTGGGGTGGTTAGAGGCAACCTGGGGTGGTTAGAGGCAACCAGGGGTGGTTATGGGCAACGTGGGGTGAATACGGACAACTTGCTGTGGTTACAGACAATCTGGTATGGTTACAGGAAACCTGCTGTGGTTACGGACAATCTGGGGTGGTTGCGGACAATCTGGGGTGGTTACAGGCAACCTGCTGTGGTTACGGATAAACTGAAGTGCTAATAGGTAATCTGAGGTGGGTACCTGTAATCTGGCGTGGTTACGGGCAATCTGGAGGGGGTCACTGGCAATTTGGGGTGGTTAGAGGCAAGGTACAGTGTTCAGAGGCAAGGTGCGGTGGTCAGATGCAAGGTGCGGTGGTCATAGGCGATGTGCGGTGGTCATAGGCGACGTGCGGTGGTCAGAGGCAAGGTGCGGTGGTCATAGGCGACGTGCGGTGGTCATAGGCGACAAGCGGTGGTCATAGGCGACGTGCGGTGGTCAGAGGCGACGTGCGGTGGTCAGAGGCGACGTGCGGTGGTCAGAGGCGACGTGCGGTGGTCAGAGACGACGTGCGGTGGTCAGAGGCAAGGTGCGGTGGTCAGAGGCAACCTGCGGTGGTTGCGTGCAATCTGGGGGGTTACATGTAATCTGGCATGATTATGGGCAATTTGCGGTGGTTATGCCCAACCTGCGGTGGTTATGCCCAACCTGCGGTGGTTAGGGGCAACCTGGAGGGGTTACAGACAATCTAGAATTGTTACGGATAGAGTGAAGTGCTTATAGCTAATCTGGGGTGGTTACATGTAATTTGGGGTGGTTACAGGCAATCTGGGGTGATTACGGACAATCTGGAGGGGGTCACTGGCAACGTGCGGTGGTTACGGGCAACGTGCGGTGGTTACGGGCAACGTGCGGTGGTTATGGGCAACGTGCGGTGGTTACGGGTAATCTGGGGGGTTACGTGCAATCTGACGTGATTACGGACAACCTGGGGTGGTTACGGGCAACGTGCGGTGGTTACGGGTAATCTGGGGGGGGGTTAGGGGTAATTTGGGAGTAAACTGTAATTATTACTATAATAAAAAGTGTGTGTTTTATTTTTTTGTATGTTTGTCACTTTTTGTACTTTATACATTCATTTTCACTGTATTACTATGATTACTGTGATATTTTCTATCACAGTAATCATAGTTCAGTGACAGAGACCAAATTGGTCTCTGTCACTTTAAATTTTCAGAGCTTGGCTGGTTGTGGAGCGCATGCGCACTTCATAACCAGCCAGGACGTCGAGGAGGAAGGAGCTCCGTGGATCCGGTGAGTATATGGGGAAGGGAGGGTGACTCGGGGACGGGGGTGACAGGGGGGGTGGGGGGCGACTTGGGGGGTGGGGGGACATCACTTCTTATCCCCTGTCACCAATCATTCATGGTGACAGGGGATAAAAAGTGCCGGCGGCACATGGCACAAGCGATCAGCGGTATATAGTATATACCGCTGATTGCTTGTACCGGGACCCCACAGGGGGGGTCCCGATGACTGCCCCATGCTCTCCGCTACCTCCGGTGGCGGAGAGCATGGGGCTTTCATTCATTTTTCTTGCTTGATCACTGTGAACAGACATTAGTCTGTTCACAGTGATCGCGGCGGCCATCTTGGATCCGATGGCCGCCACGGGAGGGGGGGTTAGTGACTGGGGCACTAGGGGGCTGATCTGGGGTCTGATTTTTACTTATTTCATCTCCCCCCACCGTGGATTCACGGTGGGGGGAGATGAAATACAGCGGCGGCACCGGCCCATTAGTGACCGCCGTTTCGGCGGTCACTAAGGGGTTAATGGGGGTCAGCTGCGGGATCGCAGCTGATCCTCATTATCTCCGGTGCTGTACACAGATGAGAGCGGGATCGCTGTCCCTGCAGCGATCCCGTTCTCATCACAAAGCCCCTGTCAGTCAGGAACGTATATGTACATTCCTACTGCACGGGGCATGTGCAATAGGAACGTACATATACAGATGGCTGACGTGAAGGGGTTAATAATGCATCCCTATGCATCCTGCACATATGTTCTTTTTATAGTTGGATGGGATCTTGCTATTGCATGACACACATTTCTTTGTAGGAGTTACTTTTTTCCCCGCCGATGAGGATGCAGCTGTAGATTCTTTAGTCTCCTAAATAATATGAGAGCCGAGAATCTATGAGAATACACCTCTTACATATATCATATATATATATATATATATATATATATATATATATATATATATATATATATATATATATATATATAGTGCGTTTATCACCCTTGGTGACCCCTGAATGTTATATATATATAGGGTGAACCAGACAGTGAAAGAACAAAGTAGACCCCTATGCAGAGCAGGCATTGGAAGCGTACTGAGTATGCAGAGATCGGCACACGGAAGCATGACTGAGGGTGGTTACTTACGGTTACCGCCGAGGCAGTCCCTTCTGAAGCGGAGGAATCCATCTCCATAGAAGACGATCCGAACCGCTCGCGCCATCCTTTTGAATGATGGCGCCGGACCCGGAAGTGCAGTGACGCAGCTTCCGGCGTGTGCGCGTCACCTGCGTGGTCCGGCGTGACAACGTGACGTCATGACGTACTTCCGGAAGTCCCGGACGGATTACGGCCTACCTCCGGAGGCCGCCAGACCACGTTGCAGTAGGAGAGTAGTCCCCCCTCCGGGTTACCTCGCGCTGCCGGAACTCCTGCGGCCCGTGCCGCCTGCGCGAGTCCCAATCTGGAGCGAGGTCTCGATGAGACGACGGATCCATTTGGTAAGGGGATGGGGGAGGAAGGAGACCTAAGCCCCGATCGACCCCTGCCCCTTTTGTTCCTCTTCTTGGGGGATCTCTTCTCACCTTCTCTCGGATCCCCCCCTCTCGTGCCTGCCCTAGCAGGACAGGAAAAAGCACTGGTGCTGGGAGGAAGGGGAGGGGCTTTTAACCTCTCGTGCTTTTTCCTGTCCCTAGGGTACAACTCCTCCTCCTATGGTGCCGTCGTGAAGGTGAGGAGAGAAAAAGCAGTTTGAAGCCCACCCGTCTTCATTGTTCTCTATGTAGAGGAGATGAGGCACCAAAACAGGACAACAAACTGTTAATTTACAGCTACACCCCCAGGCTGACTCCTCTGACATCAGCACTGACCTCTGAATAGGGGCTTTCAGTGGCTCCTTGCTGTGTAATCCTTTGTTCTCTGCTGCCGACTAATCTCCCTCTTCCCCCCTCTCCATAGCACAGACAGGATCAGACTGATGTAAAACATTTTTTTTATTTTTTTGCAGTGGAGGACAGAAAGGAGAGGAGGGGGGGACCTGGGAAAAGGCTTTTTAAATGCAGATAATAGCATATTTGCCTATTAGAGCCATAACAAAGTTTCTTAAAATCGCCTGTACTATTGATTTCTGCAAAAAAAATTTTTAACAACAGTGACACTTTAAGTGAATAAAGCTGAATTGTAATATCACACACAACCTGAGGACAGGGGTGATGCTGTTTTGCAAAAAAGATAATTAATTTTAAAGGGGTTATCCAGAAGTTAAAAAACATGGCTACTTTTTTTCAAAAACAGCTCCACCCGTTCTCAGGTTGTGCCTGGTATTATGGCTCAGTTCCATTGATGTCAATGGAGCCAAGTTGTAATACCACATACAACTTGAGGACAGGTGTGGCGCTATTTTTGGAAGAAAGCAGCCATGTTTTTTTGTTTGTTTTTTTTCATTTTAATTCTGGATAACACCTTTAACTATCTCTGTGTACCTAATAATTTAAACAGTGGGATGTCGAAGTACCCAAAAAGTGCCCATATGGGATTAATTGCTTGAGCTAAAGTTAGTTAAATGTGTAGATGTGTAAGCTATAACTATAGCTGATGAAGTGATGAAGGTCTGCATCTGCATGTCTGGTGTCTGGCATTTGTGCAGCACACCGGGGTACGTGGGAAGAGAGTGAGGGGAATGAGGAGAGGATGATGGTGATAGTAGTCTCTCCTGAGTGTGGCGCTGAGCTCCTCTGTGAGGGGATGCACTGAGGGCTGCAGGGGGAGAGTGTGCTATACCTGCAGGATGGCTGGAACTTTGTCACGGTCACAGGTGGGCACGAGGGCTTCTGCAGGTACAGGGGGACTCTCTGGCGCTTCCCTGGTATCACTCTCTCTTCTGTGGCTGCTGCAGCGGTTTCTGTAGGGGGGCTGCACCCGTGTGTAAGGTGGTCGGTGGTGTGGACCTTTAGTTCCCCCGGGGCCAACCCCAAAATACTGCTGCCTGGTAATATGGCCCTTGATGGTGGTGTGGTGCAGGTGGACCAGACAACAGGGAGACAAGGAGGGAGGCAGTGTAACAACAACTCCTTTACTGTTAGTCTTGCAGATGTTATACAGTCCTTTAGCGTACAGTGGTGAATACTGGCGGCTTTGACTGGGTTACTGTACTTGTGAGAGCCTGGTGGTGTGTAGAGAGACGACCTGCCTCAGATCCTGGTCTGCCAGTACGTGTGGGACGCTGGTGAGCACCGTGATCCTGTGGACTTCTCCCCAATGGTGCTTGAGTCTGTTATCCCTTCCTGTCTGCTAGGGAGCTTCCTGCTTAGGTTACTGGGCCGGGCCTTAGGCCACAACTTCCGGGTCCCAGAGGTATCCAGGGGGTCCTAGTAAATCCTGACCCCCCGAATGTCAGGAAGATGGGTGCCGAGGCCTACGTTAACTCGGCTCCCTCCTACAGCCAAGTCTCTCCACTAGGGTGTCTGTCTTTAGGATTCCCACTGACTGTATATGTGCTGCCCCTTTCCTGAGGGGGCACCTGACAAACTGTCTCTCAAAGTCTCTTTCTCTCTCACCTCCAGCTGTCGTTCTCTTGCTGCTCTGTGTAAGATCTCTCTCTGTGGTGATCTCCTGAGGTAATGTTATCCCCTCTACAGCTGGTCTCTTGTCTCAGCTAAGCTCTGCAACAGCCAGCCTTATATAGGGGGCCTATCTGCATAATCCCACCCCCTTCTAGCAACTTCCTAAGCTTACCACACTACCTAGAGCAGTTCCTACTACGGTCAGTAGATGTCGCTGTTGTGTGGTGTGCAGTGAAAAGTATGTAAACCATCTCTGCCTGCCAGTTACAGGGTACAGAGAAATACAAATAACAGTTTAGACACTAAAACACTTGTTGACAGGTGCCATCCTCAGCCCAGCCACAGGAACCATGCTCTGGTATACTACATTTGAAGCAATTTGGTAAAATAAATAAGCCTATTTTAAAACCCATTTGTGGTGTTATACAAGATAAATGAAGAAGATTAAGGGTGTGTTCAGAATCCACTGCAATATTTGTGGTGTTATACAAGATAAATGAAGAAGATTAAGGGTGTGTACAGAATCCACTGCAATACTCATTTTCTATGGCTTTACATTTTTCATTCCGCTGTATGTAAAGCCCCTTTCCAATTAACCCACTGCTGCTTGGCTAATATGATACCTGGCCACACTGCCTAATTCTCAGGCTCCCGGATCCCTGGCTCCCTTGACTAAGCAGAACGCTAGGGAGCCAGGAGCCGAGAAGCAAGCTGGAGCGCGGGCAAGTAACGTAATAGCCTGGCAGTGGTGCGTTAAGTGGGAAGGGGTTTTGAAATGAAGCGCGGGAAGCGGAATGAAAAATCTGCAGCGTGTATGTAAAGCCATAGAAAATGACAGAGTATCGTAGTGCGAAGTCCGCTGTACTGTACTGTATGTGTGAAACTGGCCTAAGAGCCATTTCACTGTACCATGCAAAAGGGAGATTTGTTTCCATTTTTTTGATTGTTTGCATATAATCAATCCTGTCATTTAAATCATTACACAACTTTTCTTTCCTGGTGTTGCATTTTAAATGTTGAGGGAAGATAGATATGCTCGAGTCCGCCCGAACCCGGAGGTCTCGACATTTGGGTTATTGGTGGCTGAAGAAAATGGATGCAGCCTCAGAGTGTTCTGGAAGACAGTGATAGAGCCTATGGGGGAGATTTATGAAAGGGTGTAAATATACACCTGGTGTAAACTGCCCACAGCAACCAATCACAGCTCAGCTTTCAGCTCTGGTAAAATAAAACAGGAGCTGTGATTGGTTGCTGTTTGCAGTTTACACCAGGTGTATATTTACACCCTTTCATAAATCTCCCCCTATGTCTTCCTGGGGCTACATATAACTTCTTCAGCCTCTGCAAATTAAATGCGGATGGACTTTAATGTATGTTAATTTTTTTAACGTGAATTTTTTTTTCAAATTTCAGCTTGATTGCCACCATTTGCGTTTTATCCAGTCTGGGTGGGGCTGGTGGATTTCCTGGGATGGAAAGAGGATGGATTACTGGGGTGGTGCTGATCCCACTATTGGAGGTTGTGCATGTGGGAAAACAGGTACATTATTATTGATATATTATTATATATATTATATTATATATATATTGTATATTTTTTCTAAGCTTCCTCCGTTGTAGTTAACACAATGTGTTCTGTGTGTCCTTAGGTATTTGTTCATCCCCTGATAAGCTCTGTAACTGTGACAGCAATGATAATATCTGGAGGAAAGACAGGGCCGGCGTTAGGGGGGGGGCAAACAAGGCAGTTGCCCAGGGCCCCCATCCCCCAGGGGGCCCCCTGCAGCTGCCGTGATTCCTGGGTGTCAGATTCAGGAATACACGGCAGCAGCCTGCACCAGGGCAGAGGGAGCTCTGCTCTAAGCACAGGCTGACAGAGCGGCTGCTGGAGCGACACCCCCCTCCCCCGCCTCCTTCCCTGAGGTCCCCTGCACTGAGGAGCTGCTGCTGCTGGAGCCCACACTCCCCCTCCCCCTTCCCTGAGGTTACTTACACTGAGGGTCCTGTCCTGCTGCTGGAGCCGACACCTCCCCTCCCCCTCCTTTTCCTTCCCTGAGGTCCTGTACACACCAGGCTTCCGGTCCTGCTGCTGCAGTTGGTGTAATGTTACACTGCTGGCAGTCGGGACAACAGGAAAGAGGAGGAAGAAACCAGCAGCAGCATGAGGCTCCCAGTCCGGCCCTGTCATCAGCTGCTGAATTATTAACTACCAACTACTAATGTAAGTATATGTGTATATAGTGTATGGGTGTACTGCTATATAATGTGTATGGGGGGTGTATTCTTATATAATGTATAGTCAATGTGTAGGTGTGCGTGCGTGTGTACTGGAGGTTTACATATGCATAATGTGTTTTTAGATATATGTGAGAGTGTATATGTGGGTACTATATAATGTGTATGGGGGTGTGTGTGTTTGTACTGTTATATAATGTGTTTGGAGGGTGTACTAATATATAATGTGTATGGGGGTGTGTGTGTACAGTTATATCATGTTTGGGGGGGTCGTACTGTTATAATGTGTATGGGTGTGTGTGTACGGTTATATCATGTGTTTGGAGGGTGTACTAATATATAATGTGTATGGGTGTGTGTGTGTGTGTGTACAGTTATATCATGTTTGGGGGGTCGTACTATTATATAATGTGTATGGGTGTGTGTGTGTACAGTTATATCATGTTTGGGGGGTCGTACTATTATATAATGTGTATGGGTGTGTGTGTGTACAGTTATATCATGTTTGGGTGGTCGTACTATTATATAATGTGTATGGGTGTGTGTGTGTGTACAGTTATATCATGTTTGGGGGGTCGTACTGTTATATAATGTGTATGGGTGTGTGTGTGTGTACAGTTATATCACGTTTGGGGGGGTCGTACTGTTATATAATGTGTATGGGTGTGTGTGTACGGTTATATCATGTGTTTGGGGGTGTACTAATATATAATGTATATTCAGTGTGTATGGTGTGTGTCTGTGTGTACTGGATATTTATGCATAATAATGTGTGTTTAAATATGTGTGAGATTGTATGTGTGAGGCCAGGTTTACACTACGTATAACACCGGCCATTCTGTGACCCGGTCGAATCACCGGTGTTACTGAAGATCATCCTGGATGCTACAGCAGTACAGGCCGAATGATCTTCACTTCTAGTGAAACCGGATGTAAGCGCACACAGTGTGCGCCTGCATCCGAATACACCAATGCTCACAATGGAGTGTGTGGCTGAAGCCAGACGCTCCATTGTGTGAACTGACAGCTTCTCTGTGGCCACTATTCAATGAATAGTGGACAATAAAACGGAAACAACGTTTTTTTAGTGTGGCCAGATGGAACCCTGGCTTGAGTGTATACCATGTGTATGTATATATATATGTACTATGTGTATACACTCCGGCCAAGATTCCATTAATTTCAATAGAACGTGCATTTTGTATAAATCACGGCCATTGTTGCAAATTGCAACAACAGCCGTGATTGATACAAAACATACGTTGTGTGAACATAGCCTGAGACTGTGTATGTCTGTGTTCTCATGTACAAGTAAACATCACAATGCGTAGTGGATATAATACAATGTAGTGCACCTTGCTAGTAACACCTCAATATGGAGTAAATATAAAGTGCCTCAATACATAAGTATTATAAGAAGTGGCTATATATATATATATATATATATATATATATTGAGGTATTAAAGCGGTGCTGTCATTTGTCATATCTTGTGACATGTCATTCAGAGACCTATGGGGATCACCACTCATAAGCGGGTGATGTGCGCAGTGCAAGGTCTGATTTCTAGTCTGTGGAGTGAGTGAATCAGCCAGGGAGTGAAGTGCTCTACTGCGTGCTTCACCCACTTATAACTGACAATTTCAGCAGGTCTCTCAGTGACATGTCAGAGGTTTAGATAAGTGACAATACCGCTGTGCAGCGCAGCACTTTTCTGCCCAATTTTACATTGGCTATGTAGAGAAACTGCTGCACGCCATGTGGCACAGCTGCCAAGCAAACCATCTAATGCAGGTACTAGAGAGGAGCAAAGCAGATTCTTATTGATATGTACGAAGTAAAACAAATCTCCTTTAGGGTACGTGCACACGTACCGACTCGCAGCGGAAATCTCGTTGCAAGTTTGGCAGCGAGATCCACTACGAGTTAATATCCTGCCAGGTCCTGTGCACACATACTCGCAGCGGTCTGAAAAGGGGTTATCCAGCGCTACAAACACATGGCCACTTTCCCCCTACTGTTGTCTCCAGATTGGGTGGGGTTTTGAAACTCAGTTCCATTGAAATAAATGGAGCTTAATTGCAAACCGCACCTGACCTGGAGACAAGAGTAGGGGGAAAAGTGGCCATGTTTTTGAGTATGTAATGCAGCCACCCCCTTAACCCCTTCCTCCATTCCCACCCAGCTCCCACTCTCTGTATACATTACCTCTCTCCTGCACGGGGTCCCGGCGTACTGCTCTCCCGCCCGGCCAATCAGTGTTTAGCCCAGCCGCGGCCACTGATTGGCTGGGCGGGAGAGCAGGACGCCGGGACCCCGTGCAGGAGAGAGGTAATGTATATACACAGCGGAGGAAGGGGTTAAGGGGGCAGCTGCATTACATACTACCGCTGCGAGTATGTGTGCACAGGACCTGGCAGGATATTAACTCATAGCAGATCTTGCTGCCAAACTCGCAGCGAGATTTCCGCTGTGAGTCAGTACGTGTGCATGTACCCTTAGTGTGCATTTACATGTAGCGAGTTTGCAGTGGCTTTCATGCTGCAAGTTTCTCAGCAAATCCGCTGCAATACTCAGTATCATTATAGTCAATGGCCCGGGATTCTTACATAGGATATTCATTCTACTATGGGAATGTAGTGACGGCCATGTTTAACTAATTAGATGCCAGTAAAAATAATAACCAGCCCATGATTACCTGCTCATGCTTACCTGTCTGCTTTTACCTGTCCATGCTCCTGTTTGAGGAGTCTCTGGGTCCCTGCTCACCCAGGACAGCACATTGAGTGGCTGAGTGCAGAGACCCAGAGACTCATTGAGGAGCGTGGCGAGGGTGCGCAGGCAGGTAAGCAGTTGCTCTTTATTATTTTTACTGGCAGTTAATTAGTTAAACATGGCGGTCACTACATTCCTGCAGCAGATATTCAGAATGCAGGGCCAGAACTAAGCTATGTAAATGAATGATGAAACACTGCATCCAATCTACAGCAAACATGGTACATTTAATTGGGGCCCCATTTTTAATTTTGCCCAGGGCCTCACTTAGCCTAAAACCGGCCCTGAGGACAGATGATGGGTTCCTACATGATAAAACAGCTCTACCAATTCAGGCAGTTTATTTTGGTGATACCAATGATTTCCCACTGGAGATGACTTATCATACTATTGGAAAGCTAAGATGTAAAGGTCGAGGTATAAAGAAAAGCTTAATTTAAAAATCTGCTAACTTTGACATTTAATGATCTATTTTGTATTCGAAAAATAACGCTTTGTGTGATTTTGGTGTTATATACCTACAACCCAGAACATTAGCACATGTACATGTACTTACATGGCACGTTTTTAAATTCCTTGTAAATTATTTTTGCATATAAAGCCCTCTACATTTATCTAAATGTACAGTTACATATTAATGGTGCTTTCACACCTACAGGATCTGCAGCTGATTTTCTGCAGCAGATTTCATTTAAATAACTGAACACAGCATCAAATCTGCTGCAGATCCTGTAGGTGTGAACGCACCCTAAGGAGGTATTCTGACTTTTTATTTTATTTTATTCATTTTAACAATGTGCTCAGCCTGGGGGAAAACATAAAAGGTGTCCCATCTCAGACAGGCAGATGCTGTGCTATGGGACTTGCTCTGGGAGAATGGAGGTGGCGGAAGGAGTAAGGCCTAGCACATTCTTAAAAAGGAAATACAAGTTGGAATAATCCTTTAATAGATGTATGTCTAAAAAAAAATACTTCATATGCAAAATCACTTCATTGTATCTTGAACAGTCATAGATGGCATTTTCCTTTATTGTGGTGTGCAATAAAAATAATGATAAACTAATGTGTTATTTACATATGAAATAAATATGTTGTTGTCCTTAAGGGGGTACTCTATAGACTAATAAGTAATTTTTGCAGTGTATTCAGTGGTGAGGCGTGCCAAAGTGCAGCCCAAACGTTGAGCCACAACTCCAGTTTGACTCTTTTTTACAGTTAAAAAGTAGCAACTGCAAGGAATCACAACCACACACACAGTGTACACAAAAGGTAGCAAGATCACCAGTGCACTGTCAGTACCTTGGGTAGAGAGAGAGTCTGAAACCAAAAACTCATGGCATGCAGAGTGGCGGGAAGGGCTCCCATGAGCCTTTGCCAGCTGCTCTGTTAATACATAGTGATCTGGTGCTAGACAGCGTGAGATCGCTGTGTATTTCTAACTGTCCCTTATTAATCTATTTATGAAGATACAGACTGTCTTTGCAGTATCTTGTACTTAACCTAATCCTATGTACCCGTGCAGTAAGGCTGGGCGCTGCATCTTGAGGAAGGCACGTTCATTCCAGGTCTGGAACGCATCACTGGAATGCAAGGATCATTCAGGCAGCCCCTCCCACTTACGGTCTGGGGAAGGAGAAGGAAGCAAGCACTTTCTGTTCAATATTGTGCCTTGTAATATAGCCTCTAACCCCTTCATGTCCACAATTTGTGTATATATATATATATATATATATATATATATATATATATTCCTTTTGCACATGCTCTGTGCAGTAGGAACGTATATATATATGTTCCTTGGCTGAAGGGGCTTTAAATGTGAGCGATCCCACACACATTAATGTGGCTGGCGCCGGAGCTAATGACAGGCAGCTGCGGTCACACAGCTGCCTGTTATTAACCCCTTGAACGCTGCAATGCATACCAATCGCTGTGTTTAAAGTGACAGGACAAGCTGTTTGGGGGGAGGGGGGGGGGACAGATTGTGGGTACAGAGTCGCTTTCAATTTGACCTGGACATCCGTGCATCAATGAAGAGATTAAATACTGACCACTTGTAACAGAAACCGAAGATCTTTCACTAAATCAGCGGTGGTCTGGGAAAGTTAAAGAAAACTGCTCACACCAGTTCACGGAGAACACTTGTCTTTATTACAGATTTTAGGTTACCTGGCTCCATCAGTTGAAAAATATTTGTAAAATATTCATAAGCTCTTTTTATAACAGGGGGCTAAACATAACCCCCAGTTTACATAACACGGCATTTGTAAGAAAAAAACACCATAAGCAGCAAAATTCACAGTTGCATGAATATGATCAGGAAAATATTCAACCTGCCCACCCTATACATAAAGCACTGCATGTGAGCACACACAAACTGCAGATTTCACTATTCACTTATGACAGCTTGTAGAAGCATTTCTGATGCGCACATTTCTCCAAAACAGTAGACTTTATTAGTGAAGAAAATTTAATTATTCTTGATGATTACAGTGCTTGTTCCTGTTTACAAGGTATCAAAAAGCTCAGACTTGGTGCTCCGAACAGAGAGAAAAATCAGAGAAACCTGATTAATAAGAAGATGCAAAAAGTTGATGAAAAGTTTACTAGTTGTTCATTGCAGCATTGTGCTGCTGTAAATGTTAAACCTTTGTTGTTGGGATGAAATCAGTACAAAAACTAAGACACAAGATTTCAGAAGAAACTTAGAAATGGAGATGTCATGGTAATGATCATGAGGCAGACATTTTTCCTGAATGTCCCGTCTATCGTCAAAATGTGGCATACTAAAATCTAACACTATCCAGATAAGCTTAACTTGGTCATAAGGACATAGTTTAATGGAAAATATATTTTCTGTACTGCCTTCTGCACCGTAAATTCATAACCTTGAATGCAAAATTTTATTTGGCTAGTTTCACACAGGCTAAAATGTAAAGGCTTGAAAAAGGAACCACAGGCTTAAAAAGACTCACCTTAAAAAGCCTTTAACAACTTAAAGCCTACCTGTCATGTAAAAAAACTTTTCATATGTCAAAGAGATATATTAGAAGTTTTGATTAGTCGTGGTCTGTGTTCAGGCTGCAACCGATTGGAAGAAAGACGGGAAAAAGTACAAGCTTCGCGTGTTCACTCCAGTCTCTTTGTCATGTGACCTGGATGGACTACTAATGCAAATCTAGGGGGCCCAAACAGGTTTCTTAGACACAGGGCTAGTAGAGGAGTGTGCTCATTCTACTGATCAGTCAGGGTCTTAACACCTTGATCAATAAAAACTTCTGACTGTCCCAAAGTTTTTATTGTTGTCAGGTACAACGAAAAGGGGATTGTGTCATTAACCCCTTAAGGTCAAAGCTAATTTTTATTTTTGCGCTTTTGCACTTTATGTTTAAAAGTCCATAGCGCTTGCATTTTTTCACCTAGAGACTTACATGAGCGCTTATTTTTTCCGAAACCAATTGTACTTTGCAATGACAGGCATTATTTTTCCATAAAATATGCTGCGAAACCGGAAAAAAATCATTTGCGCTGTCAAATTGAAAAAAAAAAAACTAATTTGTTTTGATTTCGGGGAGTTTTGCATTTACACCGTTTGCCCTATGGTAAAACTGACTGGTTATGCATGTTCCTCAAGTCGTTACGATTACAATGATATGTAACATGTATAACTTTTATATTATCTGATGGCTTTTAAAAAATTCAAACCATTGATAACAAATATATGTTCCTAAAATCGCTCTATTCCCATACTTACAGCGCTTTTATCCTTTGGTCTATGGGGCTGTGTGAGGTGTCATTTTTTGCGCCATGATGTGTTCTTTTTATTGGTACCTTGATTGCGCATATACGACTTTTTGATCACTGTTTGTTACATTTTTTTCTGGATTTGATGCAACCAAAAATGCGCAATTTTGCACTTTGGATTTTTTTGGCGCTGACGCCGTTTACCGTGCGAGATCAGGAATGTAATAATTAAATAGTTTGGGCGATTATGTGCGCGGCAATACCAAATATGTTTATTTGTTTATTAATTTATAAAATGGGAAAAGGGGGGTGATATGGACTTTTATTAGGGGAGGGGATTTTTTATTAATAAAAACACTTTTTTGACTTTTTATTTTTTTACATAAACTTGAAGTTGGACTTGTATACACACAGCACTGATCTCTCATAGATTGCATCGCGCGGGGGGGATGGGTTGTGGCGGAGATCCGACACACTAGACACCAGGGATGTGAAGTGTAAAGCACTTCAATGCAGCTGTCAGGTTTGACGGAACAGGACCAGCGCCGGCTAATAGAGGCACTGCCCGGCTGCAGATTGCAGCCGGGAGCGGTGCCGTTCAGAGGGGGGTCCCGCCGGGAACACCCCCCGCAGCACCATGACGTACCAGGTACGTCATGGGTCGCCAAGGGGTTAAGCAAAGTTGGTAGAACCAAATGTGTACCATATACATATATGTAAACTAATTTTTAGTTTTTAGTACAGTAACTTACATCACCTTACAATTTTTCTTCAACATGGATTAATTTGCTCTTTTTTTCTCTCTGAACTGTGATTCTGCTGTTGCCATCCATACTTTCCCACAATCCCCCTTACTTGCAGGCTAAGTGGAGACCAACTGCTATCACTTTCGCAAGATATGAGCATGCCTGGTTTATAACTAAGGGCAACAGGTTATCAAAATAATGCATGCACATAGGGGATTAGTAAGTATGTCTCTTAAACAGTAAAGTTTCAGAAATGCTTGTACATTTAAAATATGATTAAAGGGGTAATCTGGGCAACAACAACATGATTCTAAATGATCCCCCTTCCCAATACCACCCTACGTCTAATATACACGTATTATTTATCTCACCCGTTCCCTGTTTTTTTCTCATACTTACCTGCTCTGGATGTCTAAAATCATCTTCTCTGTGTCCTCTCTTACAACGCGCTGCTCCCTCTTTCTCCCTTTATAGACACAGGACATGTGATCTCCTCTGTGATATGAAAAGTTATAGTTCTACAGTGGTTTGCAATTAGAATATCAACAAATATATCAACAGATCAAAAGTGACCTCATATATTCTATAGCTACATTACATACAGAGTGAGCTTTTTTCAAGCATTTATTTCTGTTAAAGTTAATGATTATAGATTACAGCCAAGAAAAACCCAAAAGTCAGTATTTTAGAAAATTAGATTATTATATAAAACGAACTGAATTTTTTTTTTAACACAGAACTGTCAACCAAATGAAAAGTCTGTACAGTAATGCCCTCAATACTTGGTCGGGGCACCTTATGCATGAATGATGGCATCAATGTGGCGTGGCATGGAGTCGATCAGCTGATGGCACTGCAGAGGTGTTATTGAAGCCCAGGTTGCTTTGATAGCGGCCTTCAGCTCATCTGCATTGTTGGCTCTGGTGTCTTTCATCTTCCTCTTGACAATACCCCATAAACTTTCTATGGGGTTAAGGTCTGGAGAGTTTGCTGGCCAATCAAGCGCAGTGATGCTGTGGTTAGTAAACCAGGTATTGGTACTTTTGGCAGTGTGGACAGGTGCCAGATCCTGCTGGAAGATGAAAATTCCATCTCCAAAAATATTTTCAGCAGAGGGAAGCATGAAGAATTTCCTGGTTAATGGCAGTGATGACTTTGGTGTTGATGAAACACAGTGAACCTACACCAGCAGATGACATGGCTCCCCAAACCATCAGTGATTGTGGAAACTTCACACTAGACCTCAAGCAGCTTGGATTGTACCTCTCCTCTCGATTTCCAAATGAAATGCAGAATTTACTTTCATCTGAAAACAGCACCTTGGACCACTGATCAACAGTCCAGTTCTTCTTTTCCTTGGCCCAGATAAGACGCTTCTGGCGTTGTTTATTGGTCAGCAGTGGCTTGACACATGGAATGCAACACTTGTCGCCCATGTCCTGCAGATGTCTGTATGTAGTGGCTTTGTGAATGTCTCCCAAATTTTTGAATGGTATTTCGTTACAATCCTGTTAAGATTGAGGTTCTTAGGGTTTTCCTTCCACTCAACCTTCCATTACTATGCTTTGATACAGCACTCAGAAAAGCCAGCTTCTTTGCCAATGAACTTTTGTGGCTTACCCTCCTTGTGGAGTGTGTGAATGACTGCCTTCTGGACATCTGTCAAATCAGCAGTCTTCCCCATGATTGTTTTCCATACTGAACCAGACTAAGGGACCTTTTATAACACTCATGCTGCGTTTACACAGGCAGACTTATCTGACAGATTTTTTAAGCCAAAGCCAGGCACAGACCATAAACAGGGAACGGGTCATAAAGGAAAGACTGAGATTTCTCCTCTTTTTAAATCCATTCCTGGTTTTGGCTTCCAAAATCTGTCAGATAAATCTGCCAGTGTAAACGCACCACTAGGGTGCGTTTACACAGAAAGATTTATCTGACAGATTTTGGAAGCCAAAGCCAGGAATGGATTTGAAAAGAGGAGAAATCAGTTTTTTTTTATGACCTGATCCCTGTTTATAGTCTGTTCCTGGTTTTGGCTTCAAAGATCTGTCAGATAAATCTGTCTGTGTAAATGCACCATTAGGGTCCATTTACACAGAAAGATTATCTGCCAAAGATTTGAAGCCAAAGCCAGGAATGGATTTGAAAAGAGGAGAAACCTCAGGCTTTCCTTTATGACCTGATCTCTGTTTGTAGTCTGTTTCTGGTTTTGGCTTCAAATCTTTAGCAGATAATCTGTCATATAATCTTTCTGTGTAAATGGACCCATAGAAAGCCACTGCAGGTGTTTTGGGTTAATTATGCTTACTTTCCGAAATACTGACTTTTGGGTTTTCTTGGCTGTAATCCATAATCATCAACTTTAACAGAAATAAGCGCTTGAAAAAGTTCACTCTGTATGTAATGACTCTATAAAATATATTTTTTTGTTGATATTCTAATTTATTGCAAACCACTGTATCTCTGCTTGTTGTCGGTGAATGCAGGCTTTTGTACCTGTCTGTGTCACAGCTCTGTATGTTGTAAGTGTAATGGATGTTCTTAGAGTCTAGATGGAACTAGAATATTTTCATTCAAAGTCAGCAAACAGATGTAAACCTACATTGCATCCCCTCACCCCTGGTAAACATATGTCTGTTATGCAGCTCATAGCAACACTATGCGCACTTAAGCTCTGCTACATCATCAGCTAGTATGGAATACATACTGGGGTGATGTGATGCAAAAATCAGTGAAAAAACAGTCCTGTTTACTGTGCAATAGTAATGACAGCAGTGGGCAGGAAAGAAAGCTAAGGGGGCGAGGATGCAAATGGATCAGTCAGGGAAATGCATGATGGGAAATGTAGTTTACCATCTTGGTTGGAGATCGGCTTTTAGAAAAACCTGTGACTCAGGAATGGCAGCAGCTAGAAAGACAGGAGACTGCTCAAAATACTTGGTTAGGAAGACCAGCTAGGTGTGGATTAGAATTTCATTTTTTAGCTCTTAGGAGGATAACCCCTTTAATTTCACATACAGTACTACAATAGACCTAGCTTTCTTAATGACACAACCCCGTTAGGTCATCAGTAAGGTTAAAAGAGGCAGATTTAGTATCTGTAGTTTTTATTTTTCTACCGATTTCCTTTGTTGTAAGCGTGTAAATGTAGGAGCTGAAGTAGTCCTCATTTTGGCAATATAACCATATGAAAATTTATATTTTCAGTATGATACACCTCCAATGCTTCCATTGAAATCAAAGGGAGCACTAAAAATGTTTCTAATACCAGTGAACTATTCTTCAAACACGTATGAAAAATTAAAAAAATGCCTCTAAAATATACCTGTAAAACACAAATACTGAATATTAGAAGTTTCTGCCTTGAAATACACTCATTGACAAAAAAAAAAAAAAAAATCACGCACCAAGGAGTTGTTGAAGCTATATACGTATAAATGTAATGATGATGTATGAAAGTGATTACAATATTAAAGCAAATTGATTATTTTTTTTATTTGGAAATACTGTACAATGAAAATGAGACTCTAGTACCTTCTTGGGCCGCTTCTAACCTGGATACAAGATGAGATACAGTTAGGCTCGGAGGCATGCAAGTTCTATATGGCATCCTGTGGCACATTTGTCCACAGATTTTACAGCTAGGCCTGTAGACCCTGAGCACTAGTAGTTTGTCAAAGATGGCTGGCCATAAATTAAATAACTTCCAACCGTGTGGAAATGGCCTGGGCATTGCCAGTGGTGTGTCATAAAGGTGTCAGAAAGAAAGTGATATTAAATGGAAATGGGAAAAAAGGGATTTTGAAGCAAGTGAGCTTGCTCTTAAACTGCGGCCCCAAGTGATGGGAAAGGTATATACTATTCTCAATAACAGCTATGATAAACTGATAGAATGAACGACCATTTTATAAAATCATTTTTTGCACTGAAATACTGGAGACATCAAGCACATCCCATACTGCTGGCTGTTATCCTAAAAAAAACAAAACCAAAGTGAAAGCTAGCCAATAGGAAATTTTCTCCGCTCTCCAGCATAGTGCATGTTCTTCTTACAATTCAGTATTCAGTTAAAGGGCTATACAACAAAGAGAGATGGGGAAATACTGTGGAATAATTAAGACTGGGTGGCATGTAATAGGTTCATGATATAAGATGAAATGAATTGTCTATTGGAACACCTCATGCTTGAGTATTTTCTATAGCATGTGTTGTGTACAAATTGTCTGACATGAAACACTGCTAGATGTGCAACTTATTGCAAGTTAACTATTTAACCCTTCTATTGAAAGAGTTATCAAGGATTAGAAAAATCAGACCTACTTTTTGTATAATCAGAGCCACCCCTGTCCTCAGGTTGTGTGTATTGTTAAACTTCAGCTGTTTACTTCAATAGAACTAAGGGTGTCTATACACAGAGAGATTTGGAAGCCTAAGCCAGTAATGGATTTAAAAAGAGGAGAAATCTCAGTCTTTCCTTTATGACCTGTTCTCTGCTTATAGTCTGTTCCTGGCTTTGGCTTTAAAAATCTGTCAGACAAATCTCTCTGTGTAAAAGCACCTTAAAGCGACTCTGTACCCACAATCTCACCCCCCCCCCAACCACTTCAACCCAAAATTTGTCCTGGGATCCGTTCGGCAGGTGATGCAGTTATTGTCATAAAAAAACAACTTTTAAACTGGCAGCCCCGTGCCCTTTGCCCGTGGCTTAGTATGTGTATGCATTAGGCTAGCACAACCTCTCCGTCCCTCCTTTCCACCATTTTTCCTATTCCTCTGCAGTGAAAACTACACAGGTGCCTTAGCGATCCAGCCCATGTGTCGGGCTCACACAGCTGATGAATAGGAGACAATCTGCCTAGAGCATTCCTAATTATGAGGAGGGCGGGGAGTAGGGGCAGAGAGGGTGTGCCAGCCTAATGCATACGGCCAAAGGGCACGGGGCTGCCAGTTTAAAAGTTGTTTTTTATGACATTAACTGCATCACCTGCCGAACGGACCCCAGGACAGATCTTGGATTAAAACCAACTATCTAAAGGTACAAGCGGTTTGGAGGGGTCAGATTGTGGGTACAGAGTCACTTTAAGCTGCAAAACCACACTAAAGAGTGGACAAAAAAGTGTCCATGTTTTTCTAAGCCTTGATAAACCCTTTAACATCACTGTCCCCTCCATTGCCATTAAAGTCTTGAAATAATACAAAGACAGGGAACTGGCACATGTAATTTCCTGCGTATAAGACTACTTTTTATCTTATCAAAATCAGGGGTTGTCTTATACGATGGGTGTCATCCTATAGGGCGGGTGCTGAAAAACTTTGGAACCGGACTGGAGAATCTGGTGTCGGGGTAACCGTATGAAGGGCAGAGCAGGCTGCAGGCGTCCAGGTATGGGAAAAAGATATGGTAGAGTGGCGCTATGCCTAGAAAAACATCTCTTTAACCTGTCTGGCCCACCCTTGTATCCTACCAGTATTACTGTACCTCCTTCTCTGCCTCTCAGATCTTGCTGCTGCATGATGTTTTTTTTATTAATTTTTATTTGGTGTGCGTTGGAAGAGGAGTAGTTTTATACGGTGAGTATATCCCAAACTCTATATTTTAACTGGAAAAGTTAAAATTAGTCTTTTATGCCAGAAAATATGGTAAATAATTTTTTTTTATGTTTTGAAGCAGCATTTCCACCTCAGACATTTATGGCTTATGCACAGAATATGTTAAAAATGTCTGATAGATGCATAATCCCACCTCTGTAACTGAATTGTCTTACCATCATCATCTTGCTATGCAGACTGTTGCACACTGTTTCTGTAACTTCTAAAGAAGTAAATGGATGTCACAGAAACAGCACAATGAGCAACACTATTTCTGTAACTGAGGAGCATGTGGTGCTATGCTGTTTCTGAAACTTACAATGCATCTATGGCAGCATACCATAGAAGTGGAAGGGTTATATCCCTCACAGCCATGATAATCTAATATGGGAATATGCCTTTCAGGAAGTGTATTAAATAGATCTTTACCCATAAAGAAGTCATATCCAAACCACTTTGTCTAAGAGCAGTCCTAATACACTCAGTCTACTATATATCTTATCATTAATTAATGTTTCCTAGGATGTGTTATGATAATGCAACATGCTGGAGGTTTGCTGTAATTGGTAATTGTACATTTTCGACTTCTCATTTTAAGTTACTTTGCGTTAGTGTTTAGATATATGTTAACAATGTGTAATGTAGGGCATCACTATAGCTCCAAGAACAAAGATAAAGAGGGATTTATCATTTGCCTCTCTTGTACGGCTGATCTTATACTTGTAAGTTATGCTTGCGTACAATGAATTTATTGAACAATTACGATGTTTAATCAATTGGTTGTATATAAGTATATATACAGTAGTATTGTTCTTTGTTGCCCCATAGCAACCAGGCGCAGCTTTCAAATATTCATGATCACTGTTAAAGTGAAAGCTGAGTTTTGACTGATTGCTTTGTGCAAGAAACATTATTACTGTAAGACTTGATAAATCTCCCACTTAGTGTCTATTAGGGCAACAAGAGCATGGATTTCCCTGCTGTTTGTAAGTGTGCACAAAGCTCAAGTCACATTGTGTACAATTGCAGTATGTAAATGATCCTTACCAGCCAAAGAATATGTGCAAACACTTACTTCACCATTTGTTGGGATTCCTAAAGAAACAAAATGGTTTTGTTTTCTATAGGAACAAATCACAGCTCAGCTTTCATTTTACCAGGGCTCATGACTGCTTGATAAATCTCCCCCTTATTTCTCTTCTGTTTCTCTCTCTGCAGAACTTAGCTGCCTTTGTACACAAGTAAAAATATTTTGTGTTAGGGTGAAAGGGAAGTATTGCATGTACTCCTAACAGGAATGTATAAATATAAGATGCATAGGTGGGAAGGAGTTAAGAAGGGAACTTGTATAGAAACTGCAGATATAATTTGCTAATAATAAGGCTTGAGATGATTTGTTCGTGGGACACAAAAGCAAAGTAATAAAATACAGTATAAAATTGCGGCTTATAAGAATAGCTAGAAATATCACTGTGACACTGGACCTTCTCACAGATCAAAGTTTGTAAGATAAAGTAGTGCTCATAGGAAATTTACTTTTCTAGATTTCCTACCAGTCTTCCCAGCCTGAAATGGGTTGAGTAGGTGGTTGCAGATAGCCCTTCAACTTCAGCTTATTTTTCAGACTCTGGTATTCTACTTTAGCTACACAACCCAGATCATTCATTAAAAGAGAAATTATCAGCAGACTAGATGAATTTAGCCTGCTGACATGTCTTTTTTGTGCACAGGGTGCTGAGGATGAATGTAAGAGACTTGCTTTCATCCTCAGCACCCAGTGCACAAAAGAGACATGTCAGCAGGCTATATTCGTCAAAATAAAGTATCTAATGAAACCTAAACACTGATCCAACAAAAATATATTAACATGTAAAATCAATGCTTGTTAGATGCATTAGATACTTTATTTTGAAATTGTTAAAGAATGTTGAGATTATGGTGGATAGAGAGGAGTTTAGAGATCGGCAGGGTCTCTAAACAGTGTCCAATCTACTGTGCCATTGCATCGTACTAATAAACAGGTGTTTTGACTATCATATAATTTGCAGTATAAATATCTTTCCAGACAGCTATTAAAAGGTCATGACAGCCACAACCACATAAGCAAAATGTCACCAACATTCATCCAAGAGAAAAGACATGAAATGAAATTTTACAGCACACTGTTCTTGTTACACTGTGGTGTATAAATTATTCTTTCAGTCCTTATTTACTATCCAACATGTCTGTAACAAGCGGGCAGATACCACATGGGTCCTATTTATATCTGCCTTTAAATATTTTAAAGACAAGGTATCATATTGTTAAAAATGCACAATGATATGTAACATATTATGTAATTATATTCTAGTAGTGTCAGACTTTCAGATTCATACAGTAGCCAGTAATAAGAGATACAGTGCCCTGTCATGACAGTGTTCAGACACATTTTAAAGTGTACCCCACTTAAATTTTCAAGTTAGACATGGGAAGACGCAACCCATGCTGGGCGGTTAGTCTGCCGGAGCAACTCTAAAACCCTGCAGGTTTAATGCACAGGTCCTATTTTAATTAATATGACTCTTACATAAGCCTTGCTGGGTGTCAAACGGTTACCTTAGCAACCTGACTTTACAATAGTGTCATTCCTGATTTGAACATTGTGTGAGAGAGTACCATCTTAGCACCACATTAAAGGGGTTATCCAGTGCTACAAAAATATGTCCACTTTCTTCCAGAGACATCACCACTCTTGTCTCCAGTTCAGGTGTTGTTTGTAATTAAACTCTATTTACTTCAATGGAACAGACTTACAAAAACCCCACTCAAACTGGAGACAAGAAGACTGGAGAAAGTGGCCATGTTTTTGTAGCACTGGATAACCCCTTTAAAGAGTAATTATCAGCAGATTAGACAAATCTAACCAGCTGTTCATGGGGTGCCGAGGATGAAGAAATGTCTCATACCTTCATGCTCGGCACTGTTCCTGTACAGTTGTTAATGTAATTGTGTCTCCATTAAGGCAGTTAGGAGCACTGTTCCACCCCCAGAGCATTAATCTGCCCCTTCTACTGATCAATGGAGCAGGGAGGAACGGTGCTCTGGGGGTGATAGCGCGCCCCCCCTCCCTCAGTGCTCCTAATGACCTTACTGGAGACATGATAATATTATAAACTGTATGGGAATGATGCCGAGGATGAAGATAAGAGACATACCTTCATCCTCGGGAGGTATCAGCAGGTAAGACACACCTAACCTGCTGATAGCTCCCTATTTTGCACAGGGAGCCGAGGATGAAGGTTCCTCTTTATTCCTCTTTAAAGAGGAAGAGCCTTATAGAGGTTATAGCTCTCTGGACTGTTATAGTATAAATCCTTAATGAATGCATCTGTAGTATCTAAACGCAAAGAATGAAGTCTTACGGTAAGCAAGTAAAAGATTAATACACTACAAGCACACTATTCATCCAGAATAGGCTCTTAGCTGCCATTAAGATTTTCAGTAACAAATATAAAAACATTTAAGGCCTCTGTGCTGTTTTCATTTTACCATAATTTCACACATTTTAATAATGCTGTTTCACTATATGTGGACCCTTAAGGAAACAATCTGGCCCCTTTAGCTGTGTTGTTGAAGAGCTGCATGGTCACAATATTCTACAGCAATTACAGGGTTTGGCAGGTAGATGAGTAGAAATAGAAACTGGAGCAAGATAGTATCTGTCCTGGGAAGCAACATGTCTAAATCCCCCTCATTCTCCCTCTATATGACAAATAAAAAATATTAATCAGGCACCAAGACTGTACATATTGCATTGTTGAAATGGCTAGTTCAGCTAATTCATGAGATGGATAGTATTCTGCAGTTTTAGTTTGTTTATTCTTATTGTTTATAGACCAGAAATCGTGATGTTTTGTGCAGGTATCAGCAGTGCTTCATGAATGCGTATCAAACCTATGACTACTAAAAATGTGTTATGTATGATTTCACTACTTAGTAGTCACAGAAGTCCACAAACCCCCTCCTGTATTCTCAGCTACTGCAAATGTCACTAGTCTTGAACATCAAAGTAGTCTATTGTAGGTTCTTCACGCATGGTCTTCTGTGGGCCACTGTTGCCACCATTTCTGAAATACAAATTTGCAAGCACATGGTCACATAACCTAGCCCACTACATGCAATACAGAGCTGTGTTCAGTAAGTGTTTCGCAAAATTAATACTAGGCAAAACTTGATAGTTGTAGAGCTTTAAAATTTAACCATACGTGTCACTAAAAAAAAAACGTTTGACATGTCCCGAGACATCAGATGCGGAGTGATCCGACAGCATCCAGTAGCATAAAGTTCAGTGAATTTTATTCATGCAACATACAAAGAAGCAATATTGCGACCCAGCAGGGCCTTGTCAAGCTTTGTCCTGAGACATGTCAAAAGTTTTTAATCAGAGTCTGCCCGTGACCGATAGGTAGAAGCTATGGCACGCTCTGTATGTAGAAGACCTGGATGGCCAAATGCACTTGCACTGGAAGTCGGTCTAGGTCACGTGACACAGAACTGGGAGTGAATGCTCTAAACGTGTGCTTCTTTAGAGATCTTTCTCCTAACCAGTAACAGTCACTCAATCAAAACAGTTGAGGTCTCTGTGACATACTTTATCACATATATATATATACATTTATATATATTTTTTATGACAGGTACGCTTTAACAAAAACATGTTCACACTGCATATTCTCCAACTCTGTAAGGCATTAAACTAGTACAGGTTTTCTTTTGTACTTGCTTTATAAAATAGAAAAAACAGCAGGTTTAACCATCTCTTTGTGATCACTTACCTGTCAGTTGGATGTCTATAGTGGGCGATGGGGGGAGGTGGTCGTGCCTGGATTTCTCTTTCAATTACAGACATAAGGGAAACATTTGGGCACATAGATTTGCCTCTGCAAAAGTATTACAATAAAGATGTTTTATATACATGTTTATTAATCACAGACTACACCTGCCATATCTCGTACTGAATAAAACAAACCTCCCTAAAGGGAAAACTGCAAATCATGTTCCAAATTGCTGATGCTGTTAGGACAAGAGATATGGTACCTTTTATATATGTGTCTGTGCTTCCAGTATGTAGAAAAATGCTGTTATTTAATGGAATAAAAAGTTAAAGAGGCTTTCCAGAGCTCCTGGAGTGCTACATGAGACATTCTAGCTCACAGTAGATCAGGAGCTTGGGAAAACCTCTTTGCAACCAGAAAATAAAAGTATTTTTCTACATTCTGGAAGCACAGCTGAATATATGAAAGGTAACGTGTCTTCTTGTTGTAATTCCATCCAACAGAGTCAGTAGTTTGCAAAGTGAATTGCAGCTGATGGATTCTTTTTTAAAGTGACAACAAAGAGACGTCAAAAGTTTTGAACAGTTGGAGTCTGAACATCTTTGACTGCTAGAACAAGCGGGGAGAAGTGCTCAGCTAAGAGCTTCATTTCCTCTCTGTGCCACAAGAGACAGATTCTAGAGAAAGACTATAGAGCGATTCTCCTGCAGCAAGGGGGGAGATGGGAAGGAAAATGCTTTGCTGACTGCTTCTCACTGCTCATTTAAAAAAATTGTGGTGGTCAATCAAATCTTTTTTACATTTCTCCATGACACCTCAAAATATTTTTTTTATTGACAATCACTAACTACACTGCACCTGCTAACATTTGTTTCCTGATCCAATGGCATTATTGCTCATCCTTCAATAACACTGATCACCCAAACACCTAAAGATTTACACAAGTAAGGGTATGTGCACACTCTGGAATCCGCGCAGAGACTCCAAATGGTGGCTGCGCAACGGAATCCGCTTATAGTTTCACCCACTGATATTCGCCAGCGAATTCCGCCGTCTGCCCAAAGACTTGACATGTATCAACTTTACTAATCTACTTTGGATGAAGAACAATGTGAATTATAACTCACTTTACTGCAGTGATAACAACATTGCGTTTGGGCTCATTGTCATAGCTCACAGACTCTACACCGTACACCTCAGCAAGGTCGTGGATAATTTTTCGATGATCTCTGTTCATTGGTGGGAAACAATGGCTTTTTTTTGTTTGCTTTCCCTGCAAAATAATGACATAATATCGTAAGAATTCCAGCTGCAAACATACAGTACCTTTCACAGTGGGTGAAATACTAAAAATAACGCTATACTGCTGCTCTGTAGTTGAAAATATAACAAATGTGCTCTGAATCTATAGCAACAAAGCCTGATTTCTGGAATCAGAGCTAAAGCTTATGATGGGGATAAAAAAGCAAGAAACATTATCCCGATCATCATTACACCAGCATTTATTCTGAACAGATGCATAGTTTTAAAGGGAACAAGTCATCACTTTCATGCTGCATGAACTACAAGTCCCTCCTTATTTAATAGATCTCTTCCTTTTTTTAGTATAGGCTGAATGCTGAAAACAAGGCTGAAGGGGCAGGAAAAAGGTGCCGGGGACTGCAGCATTGACAATGACTTGATTAGTGCATTTATGTAAACTAGATAACATTAACTGAATGATACAATAAGATACCAGAACTTGACATGTAGTAAGCAGACTGCATAACTAAAGATATGTTCAAGATCATCATCATCATATCTTTTTGATAAATTATTATGTCTGAATATAATTATAACTGTCCCAATTTTAAGAATTTAAGGAGAAGTCCGGCGAAATTTTTTCATTAAAGTATTGTATTGCCCCTTAAAAGTTCTACAAATCACCAATAGACACTTATTAAGGGAAATGCTTATAAAGTGCTTTTCTCCCTGCACTTACTACTGCATCAAGGCTTCACTTCCTGGATAAAATGGTGATGTCACGACCCGACTCCCAGAGCTGTGCTGGCTGTGGCTGCTGGAGAGGATGATGGCAGAGGGATGCTCAGTGTCCCTCCAGTGCCCTGTGTCCCTCAGTGCCCCCCTGCCATCATCCTCTCCAGCAGCCACAGCCCGCACAGCTCTGGGAGTCGGGTCGTGACATCACCATGTTATCCAGGAAGTGAAGCCTTGATTCAGTAGTAAGTGCAGGGAAAAAACACTTTATAAGCATTTCCCGTAATAAGTGTATATTAGGGATTTGTATAGCTTTTGGGGGGCAATACAATACTTTTGTTGCCAGACTTCTCCTTTAATGTGATATTATAATTAATGTATTCAACCAAATGACGTCCTGTATGTTTTAATGTTTCCTTTGCTTTACTTTTGAATAGAAATTTCTTAGGAGTTAATGAGTCCAGAAGTTTGAGTACTTCTGTCTGAGTGAAAAAAAAAAAAGATTGGTCCAAGATGGCTGGTGGTCAATACTTTTAAAAGGAACCTATCAGCAGATTAGCATGACAAGGGTGCTCCAATATGCTGTTTTTATTTCAGAAACTTTTTGTTATTATGGCAGTTAGCCTGTTCAGAGAACGTGCGGGGTTGGGAGGCACATAATTCCTTTATGTCCTTACCTGTTGTTAGGTTCCCTTTAACATGTACAAAACACAATTATTGCCAATTCTTCTATCAGTTGATAAATGAGGATCCTCAACAGAATTACTGTATAAATGGGATCATATATTCCTTCAACATTGCATGTCATGTAGAAGATTGTAAAATGTAATGTCAACTAACCTTATTGACTGCATCCACAAGAGCTTTTACTTCTCTCTCAATTTCTGAGACAAACTTCAAGTCTTTTCTGGAGTTTGAAAAGAAAAACTAATGAATATGCAGAAAAAAAATGGACTTCTATATACACTTATTTACCTTAAATACCATTGATATTTGTATTATTTAGGGATGACCATGACAGAGCCTGATGGTACTTTTCTTCTCTGTGGAGCTTTGTCACCTAACAGCACACATGTAAAAGTTTTAATTACCTCTAGGGGTAAAAGCACGCATAGCAGAAATGCAATAGATTTTTTATGCAAAGCTTTAAATTTAAAATCCATAAACAGAAGGAAAACAAACTACTATAATTTTTCGTTTTATAAGGCACACTTTTTAGCAAGAAAATATCTTGCATCTTATATTCAGGAGACAGGGTGGGTGGACACTGTCTACCCCTGACTGCTTCCAATGTACGGGCAAAGCGCTGATTCAGCACTGTACTCTACTGCTGGAGGAGCTCTGCAGCTACTGATAGCTGCACAGTCCACACCCTTCTCCTGCTTAACACTGATCAGTGAGATCAGTTTCAGGCAGGAAAGGAATCTGGAGGTGAGATGCATTGTGCATGCTGCAGAGCTGGGTGTGTATTATACATGCTGTAGAGCTGTGTATGTGTGGGTATAATGTACTGACATGAAGAGTGTTAAAGTGGCCTTGTCATTTCAAAAAACTGTGACCCCCTCACTGCCACCAGGGAAATTTAATAAGCATGAAATATTTTTTCCCTTTTTTCAGTTCTCTACTTCAGGGGTTGTGTTAGTGCTCCGCTGCTCCAAATGAAAAAAAAAAGGATATATTGGCCAATGGGCACTTCAGATAATGCCCTCACTATTTATTAAATTAAAAAAAGTGTTTGTTCAAAAAGTCAACAATAGGTGGCCGTATTTAATTTGTATAAATTGAGGCTTTCAGTGGTGGGAACATGATTTTGCAAATGTAGAGCATTGTTGGAAACAATGGGGGACATGTTGAACACTTGTAGTGTGATGTGCATAGCTACAGCAACACCTATTAGCAACTTTATGAGAAAGGGGTTATTTATTAAATGGTAAAAAGATCATCACAATGACTGTTTTGTGAACTTTAGATGCAACAGATCCAGGTCAAATTGGGAGCTACAGTATTAGTAATCACTAAATATATTTTGGAGGGAGAAGTCCTCAATGTATATATTCCACCTTTCCCCAGCAGCTAAAATTCTACCTGAAAATAATGCAGTGCAATAAAATGTCATTGCAACTTGCCTAGATTATAAAGGTGCTGTTACTATTGCACTTGGAGCTATAGTCACGGAAGGCAGGCACTAATAAAGTTCTCCAGGTGGGGGTACTCGTTTTTTGAAGTCCTAAGTGGTGAGCAATAAAGCTCAAGACATGCTCACCACTTAAAACCTGCTAAGCCCTGTGATGTAACACACTACTTTTATGTCCTAAGTGGGGTAACGGTGGAGCGTGATCCTTACTGAATATATACACTTAAATCTCAGAGCTCTAGGCCTGGAATTCTATCAATAGCTTGTCCTATCAATAGCCTGTGAAATGAGCGTTTTTGTATATGCTCACTATGTAAAGCCTAAACAAACAGGTTTGCCCTGGAATTCTATGTTGGTTGACAAATAATACACTCAAAGAAATACCTTTCCAATAGAGATCCCTAATAGTTATAAAACATATCTTTTATTAGAAAATGTAATATTACATTTTCTAATAAAAGTTACGTTTTATAACTATTAGGGATCTCTATTGGAAAGGTATTTCTTCACTATCTAAAGCCTAGTATCCACCATATCCTACCTCCTGCATTGTAATGCTACGGTATTGGCTAGTTGCAAAAAGCTATTAAAATGTATCCAAGTCTGTTTCTGACATGTTTTGTCAGCTACTCTGACTTTTTTAAAGAATCGGCAATGGCAGACAGATGCTGGGAAGAGTCTTTGGTATCCTTCCCTCTTTGCCCGTTCGTGGATTACTGGATGTAGTTGTCCTATACGTGCAAACAGAAATTTTATAGGATTCAGCTATATGTAAGTTCACATGTCATGGTTGTTTGTATTTGACTGATGTGTATTCCACCAGTTAGACAGTTGACCCTTCCGCCGACACTACCACTCCTTTTTACAGTTCGTACATGTCAAAGTACTTTACTTTTGTTTCCTGGTGGTAATATCCACTGCGCATGTATTGACACATGTATATTTAGCGATCGCTCAGGTCTCCAGTGTGCATATTTTTAAACTTAGGTAATTCCAGTATTCTGTGAAAATCTAAGTTTAAAAACCTGCACAAGAACAGTCTTAAATAATACCACATACTGTCATACATTACAGATTTTTATACAGGGTTAGCACGCTTAAACTTTCCAACTCTGAGGGCTCTAGAGGGCATTCTGCTGCTCAAAATAAGATAGTTTAGATCGTAGTGATTGTCTGTATGGAGATGTGGCAAAGAGGAGGTGTGATCTGTCTAGGGAATTAGAGGAAAAAGCCCTAGAATAACTAATAAAAATATGCAATAATTCACAATATAACCAGTATAATGGGAAAGAGGGAAATCCCATATCTGTGTGTGAATATATATATATTATATACATCCTAAATATCCAGCCAAGCTTCTTTACAAGCCAATACTAACAAAGGCAAATGGAAAATCTCTCTAAACTATTCAGAGTTAGTTAGATAGATCTAAATATAAAAAAAATAAAAACTTTGCAGATTCCAGTAATCAAGCATCATAGTTTATAACTGAGCAGCCCAACAAAGACTTAGATTTTCACAGAGTACTGAAGTTACCTAAGTGCCTAAACATATACACTTAGACCACACCAATGTCCTGTAGGGTCCGAAATAGCATTTTTTGACACTTACTAGTATGTGTATTAGGCACCTTTTACATAAATTTTATAGTTTTATTTAGTGTTATATACAAGATAGCTTGGTTATATTATATTGGTACCTTCATAATTAAAGAGATTATATTACTACTCTTTTATTTGTATCATTGTGACATTGCTCTAGTTTTCTTTGTCTTATTTAAATTGATACACTATGTCCCAGTATCTTCTTTTCACATCAGAGTCTTTGTTGGACCGCTCAGTTATAAACTATGATAATTTATTCTAGGGCTTTTTCCTCTGATTCCCAGGACAGATCATTCCTCCCCTTTGCCACATCTCCATACAGACAGACAATCACTACAATCTAAACTTTGTCTTATTTTGAGCAGCAGAATGCCCTCTAGAGCCCTCAGAGTTGGAAAGTTTAAGCGTAATGTATGGCAGTATGTGGTATTATTTAAGACTGTTCTTGTGCAGGTTTTTAATTAATGCTATTTGGTGTCCATGTGAAGGCAACAAGCGCCATGTGTAAGAAGCACAAACCTTGCATCATCCTTCAAGCTGTCACTGAACTTGAATCCAGAACGAGTATTAAAAGGATCTGAATTCTCCGTGATATTCAAAGCCTCCGCCAGACGTCTGTGGAAGATTTACAAATTTAGCAGTGAAAAAGAAAACCTACAATTTGTTTAATCTTTTTGTCACAAACCCCTTGCTCTTTATCTGACAACTCATATTTCCCCACCTGCGATTGTCATCTTCTTTCCTTTAACGTCTTATCCTAAGGTTTACCTCAGCATGTACTAATATAGAATAATTTACCAGCACCCTAAATCTTGTGCCACTTCTCTCCTCTTAACTGTATAACACCAGATCCTGTGATGTGCTCTGAATTAAACTCACTAATATGTAGTGTGAGGGTGCGTTCACGCGTAACGGATCCGCAGCGGATTTCTGCATACATCCTGCTGTGAGTATGTGCGTAGCCTGCCCCGTTAACCACCCGCCGCCAGAGCGTATACTTCAACTGGTCCCCGTTCCGGCTTGCTTCGGGGTCCACGGAACGTCCTGCTTGGCCAATCAGTGCGCTGCCCCGACGCAGCGCATTGATTGGCTGAGCGGGACGTGAAGAGGCTGAAAGCCCTGAAGCCAGCTGGAGCGGGGAGCAGGTGAAGTATACACTCCGGCGGCTGGGGGTTAACGGGGCGGGCTGCGGACATACATCGGGAGTTTGTCTGCCCATAAGTGTTCAGGGCAGGGATCTGCAGTGAATCTTGCAGCGAATTCACTACATACACACACGCACACACACACACACACACAATATTGGTAGGTGGGAAGGTATACTGAAACCATAGCAACCTATATGAGAACTACTTTTATTTTCAAAGAAAGCTGGAATCTGGTTGCTATGGGTGGCTGCCTTATTTCTCAGTTCAGAAATAATAAAAATAATAAAATAAAAAACAAGAAAACAAGGGTATATATTGGCCTCCTGGGCACCCTTGTAACAAATCAATTAGCACAATGACTTTATACCTGAGCAGCGCCGGGTACATTGTCTAGTTATAGTCTATAAACACTACATAAAACACCTATAAAAATCGGCCAAAATAGACATAGCCATATGCCCACTTACCTGTTTCTTTCTAAAGCAAGGCATTCTTCATCACACTGCAGTCTGCAATCAAAGCCAAACAAAAGCCGGTCATCAGGAGAAAGCTGGAGTGTGGTGTTCATTTATAAGGCAAGATAGCAAACATTTCTTCCACTGCTCATACTACTTAACCCGCCTACTTGTTGTGACCTTTTAAAATTAACCTAAATCTGTTCTTGCTGAATACATTCTTGTGGATTAAGGTGACAATCAAATAAAATGGGTGTTTGCCCTTAAAAATAAATTTTAAAACAGCCGCCGCCTACACACATTAGGGGAGATTAATCAAACATGTGTAAAGTGAAACTTGTCTCAGTTTTCCCTAGCAACCAATCAGATTCCACCTTTCATTTTACAATGAGTGTTTAAGGAATGAAAGGTGGAATCTGATTGGTTGCTAGGGGCAACTGAGCCAGTTTCACTTTACACCATTTTTGATAAATATCCCCCATTGTTTTTGCAGAGATCCTAGGCAAATATGAGGTTGAAATGAGGATTTCACCGTATTGAACAGTTTTTACAATGATTAAAGAGAACCTATCACCTAAATGTAACTGTCCCTGTCATAAAAATGCACCTCTCACTAAGTCTATTCATGAAGATAGAGACTGCATTTACCCGATCCTCTCTTCCCTGGCTGTTTCGGTGGGCACCACCATCTTGATGACGTCACTTGCGTTCCAGCAGTGCGTTCCAGCGTGACATCATCAAGATGGCAGCGCCCAACAGAACAGCCAGGGAACAGAGGATCGGATAAAGATCGGATCGGACTGCAAATGCAGTCTGTATCTTCATGAAGTCTATTTATAAAGATACAGACTGCCTTTGTATCTTATACTTTACCCACTCCTTTGTTCCGGTGAAGTAAGGCCGTCCGCCACCATCTTGATGACGTCACGCTGGAACGCAAGTGACGTCATCAAGATGGCGGCGGCCAGCCTTACTGCACTGGAACAAAGGAGTGGGTAAAGTATAAGATAAAGACTGCAAAGACAGTCTGTATCTTCATAAATAGACTTCATGAAGATACAGACTGCATTTGCAGTCTGTATCTTATACTTTACCTATCCACTGCTTCAGTGCTGCAAGGCTGGGCACTGCCACCTTTATTACGTTACTTGCGTTCCACCGCTAGATCGCAAGTGACGTAATCAAGATGGTGGCGCCCGCCCTTGCTGCACCGAAGAAGAGGATTAGGTAAAGTATAAGATACAGACTGCAGAGGCAGTCTGTATCTTAATAAATAGATTAGAGAAGACTGACTTTAGATAATATACAGCGACCTTGCACTGTATAGCGCGAGATCACTGTGTATTAACGGAGCGTGTATAAAGGATCATGGGAACCTTTCCCGCTGCTCTACATGACGAGAGTTCCCTGTCTTGCGCCGGCTCTTTAGAAAAGAGCCGGCTCAAGACAGGAAAGTAAGTGAATAATTAAAAAACGCAGCCATAAAAATAATTATAATTACAAATGTGAATAAAAATTATGATTTACATCTAGTTAGGGAATAAAAAAAAAAAAAAATTTCGTCCATGATTGGTTCTCTTTAAGCCCCAGCACTTGCAAGGATAATCCCTCCTAACAAGGATCTTGTTAGCAGCATAACCATTGCCTGCAAAGACTGATTCTTCAGGGAAAGATCACAGACAGTGAAGCGCACACACAACGCTGCAGTTCTGCTGGTGCTCAGATATGCACTGAATCCCATGCACAAAATCTTTTAAAAAGAAGAACACAATTTCCTAGAGACCGTCCATAATCAAATATTTTGCTTTAGCATTGCATAGCTCAGCATTTAGCTAATGTCTGGCTCAGGCTGACTCAATTAGCAGAGAAACTTTCAGAGATCTACACTCCGTTCCTGCCAAAGAGTCTGTCTCAGGCCTCTGTATAGTATAGACATCTGGCTGAGAAGTGCCCCACTGGCACCCCACAATCATATTGGGGGGGTGCCGCACCTGTCATTCATCTATTTTATTGTAGTAATCACTTCACATTATGCCATTGAAAGGGGGTTAAATGACTGCCACCAGTCGGATTGCTTCAAATCTTTCCCACAACTAACCTCTCAATGTGTTCTCTGGTTCTTCACATTTTTTTTTTTCTAAAAACACTTCTCTCCAGGAGCTTTTTTAGTCCCTAAAAGGGTTGGCCACTTTATAGTAAAATAGTTCAGTGTACAGTATTAGTAAGTGTATTTACTGTATATACTGACAGCAGCCTCATGTGTACCTCATAGAGCTAAAATCAGACTCCCCTCCTCCAGGCTGTGCTGTCCTGCTTTGTTTTGTTTCTGTCCATAAAATGTCCGACATGAAGGAGCATGTGACCATGCCCCGCCCCGTGTGTCCTCCATAGATATATACAGGCTCAGTGGTGGACACTGGGGGGCGGAGCCTGGTCACATACTCCTCCATGTCGGCCATTTTATGGACAGAAACAAAACAGCGCAGGGCAGCCCAGCCTGGAGTAGAGGAGTCTGATTTTAGCTCTATGAGGTACACAGGGAGCTGCTGTCAGTATATACAGTGAGTACACCTACTAATACTGTACACTGAACTATTTTACTATAAAGTGGCCAACCCCTTTAACCCTTTGAGGACCAGGCCCAACATGACCCAGTGGACCACGCAAATTTTGATCTTAGTGTTTTCGTTTTTCCCTCCCCCCCTTCTAAGAGCTCTAGCACTCTCAGTTTTCTATCTACAAGCCATGTAAGTGCTTGTTTGTTACAGGAATAGTTGTACTTTGTAATGGCGTCATTCATTTTACCATAACATGTATGATGGAATTCCAAATATATTATTTATGAAGATATAAATAGGTGAAATCGTAAAAAAGAATGCAATATGGTAACGTTTGGGGGGTTCCTGTGTCTACGTAATGCACTATATGGTAACAGCGACATGATACTATTATTCTATAGGTCAGTCTGAACACAACCATATGCAGGTTACACAGATTCTCTAATGTTATATATATTCTTTTTATGAAATCCTTTTTTTTGGCAATTAGATATTAATAAAATGGGCCTATTGTGACACTTATACCGGTTTTATTTTTTCACCTACGTGGCTGTATGGGGTGTCATTTTTTCCGCCATGATCTCTAGTTTTTTTAAATACCATATTTGTGAAGATCGGACGTTTTGATCACTTTTTATTGATTCTTTTAAATATATAACGTAACATAAAATCAGTAATCTGCGCACTTTTTCCCCTCTTTTCGTGTACGCCGTTCGCAATGACACTTGTTATATTTTAATAGATCGGACAATTACGCACGCTACGGTATATTATATGTTTATCTATTTATTTATTTTTATATGTTTTATTTATATAATGGGAAAGGGGGGTGATTTCAACTTTTATTGGGGGAGGGGTTTTGGGGTAGTGTAATAGTGTTTTTAACTTTTTTTTTTACACATTTGAAGTCCCTTTGGGGGACTTCTACATACAGTACTTTGATTTTTACACTGACCATTGCTATGCCATAGGCACAGGGCCGTCTTAACAGTATTATGGGCCCCTGGGCAGAGGTGCGAATTGGCCCCCCCCCAACCGCCACCATCAAATCCCCCACATCTTTGCATATAGTGCCCCCCATAGTAGCCAATCCCCCCCATATAGTGCCCCCCCATAGTAGCCAATCCCCCCCATATAGTGCCCCCCATAGTAGCCAGTGCCCCCCATAGTAGCCAGTGTCCCCCCATAGTAGCCAGTGCCCCCCATAGTAGCCAGTGCCCCCACAGTAGCCAGTGCCCCCCACAGTAGCCAGTGCCCCTCACAGTAGCTAGTGCCCCCATAGTAGCCAGTGCCCCCCACAGTAGCCAGTGCCCCCATAGTAGCCAGTGTCCCCCCATAGTAGCCAGTGTCCCCCCATAGTAGCCAGTGCCCCCCATAGTAGCCAGTGCCCCCCATAGTAGCCAGTGCCCCCCATAGTAGCCAGTGCCTCCATAGTAGCCAGTGCCCCCCATAGTAGCCAGTGCCCCCATAGTAGCCAGTGCCCCCCATAGTAGCCAGTGCCCCCCATAGTAGCCAATCCCCCCCATATAGTGCCCCCCCATAGTAGCCAATCCCCCCCATATAGTGCCCCCCATAGTAGCCAGTGCCCCCCATAGTAGCCAGTGTCCCCCCATAGTAGCCAGTGCCCCCCATAGTAGCCAGTGCCCCCACAGTAGCCAGTGCCCCCCACAGTAGCCAGTGCCCCTCACAGTAGCTAGTGCCCCCATAGTAGCCAGTGCCCCCCACAGTAGCCAGTGCCCCCATAGTAGCCAGTGTCCCCCCATAGTAGCCAGTGTCCCCCCATAGTAGCCAGTGCCCCCATAGTAGCCAGTGCCCCCATAGTAGCCAGTGCCCCCCATAGTAGCCAGTGCCCCCATAGTAGCCAGTTCCCCCAAAACAACAAACCAGTTACTCACCCTTCCGCTGGCCCCAGCAGCTCTTCTCCCGGCAGCGTGCCACTCCCGACATCCTCCGGCACAGGCAGCGGGGTACAGAGAGACTGCCTGTGCCGGAAGTGACCTGCTGCATGACACATCCAGGACACAGGCAGCGTCTCTGTACCCCGCTGCCTGTGCCGGAGGATGACGGGAGTGCGCGCTGCCGGTAGGGGAGCTGCTGGGGCCGCCGGACGGGTGAGTTCCTGGACTGCCCGCCCCTTCTATCGCCGCTTAGCTGAGTCGATCAGAAGCCCAGGAAAGTGCTGCTCATTGCACTTTCCTGGGCTTCTGATCGGCTGTCAGCTGAGAAGCGATAGAAGGGGCGGGCGGAGGGGGTCGCTCAGGGCCGCTCACTATGCATATGCAGAGTGAGCGGCAATACAGGGGGCGGGCAGGACGGCTTCCTTGCGGTGCTCAGCACTGCTTGGAAGCAGTCTTTGCTTTATAGGACGCACTTAGTTTTATAAGTGCGTCTTATAAAGCTAAAAATAAAGGTCACAGCGGGCAGGGGCCCCCCTAGGACACAAGGGCCCCCGGGCAGCCGCCTACCCTGCCCAATGGATAAGACGGCCCTGCATAGGCATAGCATTGATCAGTGTTATCGGCGATCTGCTCATTGAGCCTGCCTGTGCAGGCTTAGTGCAGCAGATCGCCGATCGGACCGCACGGAGGCAGGTGAGAGACCTCCGGCGGTCCTTTTCAGGGACTCCCCCTGTCACTTGCACTTAAACGCCGCAGTCGCGCCGCGATCACGGCGTTTAATGGGTTAATGACACGCGGCAGCGCGATCGCTGCAGCGTGTCATTACCGGTGAGGTCCCGGCTGCTGATTGAAGCCGGCCCCCACCTGCTATGGAGCACGTAGAGTTACGTCATGGGTCGTCTGGGGACAGACTTCCATGACGTAACCCTACGTCCAGGGTCGTCTAGGGGTTAAAGGTTTCAAACATGTCTCCCTTTCTCTTCTTTCCTCCAGACTATACAGATTCAAATCCTTAAGTCTTTCCTGATTTGTTTTATGCCCAACACCCTCCACTAATTTTGTAGCCTGTCTTTGGACCCGTTCTAATTGATCAATATCTTTTTTAGGTGAGGTTTCCAGAACTGCACACAGAATCCCAGATGTGGTCTCACTAGAGCTCTATACAGCGGGATCACAATCTCCCTCTTCCTACTGGTTATACCTCTAGCTATACAGCCCAGCATACGATTTGCTTTACCCTGGTTGCACTGGTGATTTATTTTCAGGCTGTCAGAAATCACCACCCCTAAATCTTTCTCTTCTGCAGTCTTTGCCAACACAGAATTTCTAATATGATACACGAATAGATTCCTCCTCCCCAAGTGCATTTTTTTACATCTGGAAACCCTGAACAGCAGTGTCCATAGTTTGGACCACTTATCTAGCAAAGCTAAATCATTTTCCATATTACCGACATATCCTGGAATATCAACACTATTGCACACTTTTGTGTCATTGGCAAACAGACAAACCTTACCTCCTAAATCTTCTCCTATGTCACTTACAAACATTAAAAAGAACAGGACCCAGAACAGACCCTTGTGGCATTGTAACCAGTCTCTGCTCGGAATATACACCATTAACAACAACCCTCTGATATCTATCCTTCAGCCTACCACAAATCCACTGAACTATCCAGGGATTAAAGCGTAACTGTCATTTCAGGGCCATTTTTCTGAAAACATTAAATATCAACAGTACAAGCGATTTTAAGAAACTCTGTAATAGGTTTTATGTACTAAAAGAGTTTCCTTCTGGACTGAAAAAGCAATCTCCCAGCCTCCCCCTCACATCAAATGAAGCAGGATTTCTGTCTCCATTATGTGGCTATGGAGAGGGGAGGGGCTGTTAGGAGTGACTGAGCACGGAGCAGTCCTGCACAGCACAACACCCTGCAATCTTCTCTCAGTAAGTTCATAGATAAGCACTGACCTTTCTGACACCTGGATTTAGCGTTCTAGGTGCCCAGAGAGTCTACAAACAGCTGACCTTCATGTCACCTCTTCCTGCTCCCTCATCTCCCTCGGCCCCTCCCCCCCTTCATAGGCTTATAATGGAGAGAGCAGAGCCCGTCTTCACTGGTTTCTCTGTAATGAAGACATGTTTGCCAGATAATGCACAGATAAGAAGTCAGGGGGGAGGCTGGGAGATTGCTTCTTGAGTACAGAAGGAGGCTTTTTTGGCTGATGAAACCTATTACAGAGTTTCTTAAAATCGCTTATACTACTGATTTCTGCAATTAAAAAAAAAAACATGACAGTTACTCTTTAACCCCTTAAGGTCAAAGCCTATTTTCGTTTTTGCGCTTTTGCTTATTCCATTTTAAGTTTAAAAGTCCATAGCGCTTGCATTTTTTCACCTAGAGACGTATATGAGCGCTTATTTTTTGCGAAACCAATTGTACTTTGCAATGACAGGCATTATTTTTCCATAACATATGCTGCGAAACCGGAAAAAAATCATTTGCGCTGTCAAATTGAAAAAAAAAACGAATTTGTTTTGATTTCGGGGAGTTTCGCATTTACGCCGTCCGTCCTATGGTAAAACTGACTTGTTATGCATGTTCCTCAAGTCGTTACGATTACTATGATATATAACATGTATAACTTATATTGTATCGGATGGCCTGTAAAAAATTCAAACCATTGTTAAGAAATATACGTTCCTTAAAATCGCTCCATTCCCAGGCTTATAGCGCTTTTATCCTTTGGTCTATGGGGCTGTGTGAGGTGTCAGTTTTTGCGCCATGATGTGTTCTTTCTATCGGTACCTTGATTGCGCATATACGACTTTTTGATCGTTTTTTATTACATTTTTTCTGGATTGGATGCGACCAAAAATGCGCAATTTTGCACTTTGGAATTTTTTGGCGCTGACGCCGTTTACCGTGCGAGATCAGGAATGTGATTAATTAATAGTTTGGGCGATTACGCGCGCGGCGATACTAAATATGTTTATTTATTTATTAATTTATATTTATAAAATGGGAAAAGGGGGGTGATTTGGACTTTTATTAGGGGAGGGGATTTTTTATTAATAAAAACACTTTTTTACTTTTTTTTTTTACTGTAACTAGAAGCCCCCCCTGGGGGACTTGTATATAGACAGCACTGATCTCTCATAGAGATCAATGCTGTGTATATACACAGCAAAGATCGATTAGATCGGTCATAGATTACTATGGTCTGCTGCAGGCCATAGCAATCTATTGCCGAGCCGGGATCAGAGTCATTCCGACGCTGAGGCCCGGCACGGGCAGAAGAACGGATCTCCCCCCCCGCAATCGCATCGCGGGGGGGAGATCCGTCCCACTAGACACCAGGGATGTGAGGTCTGAAGCCTCTAAGTGCAGCTGTCAGGTTTGACAGCTGCACTTAGAGGCTTAATTAGCCGGCGCGGCAACGGGACCGGCGCCGGCTAATAGAGGCACTGCCCGGCTGCACGTGTCAGCCGGGATCAGCGCCGTTCAGAGCGGGGTCCCGGCGGGACCCCGCTCTGAACCCCCGAGCGGCACCATGACGTATCAGATACGTCATGGGTCGCTAAGGGGTTAAGTCCAATATTCACTAACTTCTCTATCAGCTCTTTATGGGGAACCGTTTTAAAGGCTTTGCTGAAGTCCAGATAGACTAAATCCACAGCACCACATTCACCCAGCACTTTTGTGACATATTTAAAGAAATCAGTGAGATTAGTCTGACATGATCGACCAACAGCCATGCTTTTTTGGATCCATCAAATTGTTGCTTCTTAACCCTTAGAGGCCAGTTTTCATTTTTGCGCTGGTGTTTTTTTTTTTTCTCCTTGTGTCATAGCACGTGCATTTTTCCACCTAGAGACCCAGATGAGCCCTTTTTTTTGCGCCACTAATTGTACTTTGCAATGGCAGACGTAATTTTAGCCTAAAATATGCTGTGAAACCAGAAAAAAAATTGTGTGTGGTGAAATAAAAAAAATAAATGCAATTTTTTTTTATTTTGGGGGGGTTTGGGTTTTACGCTGTTCGCCCTAGGGTAAAACTGACTTGTTATACATGTTCCTTAAGTTGTAACTTGTTTTTTTTTTAAATTAAAACCTTTAAAAAATATATATATATATGTTCCTTAAAATTACTCTATTCCCATCCTTATAGCGCTTTTATCCCTCGGTCTATGGGGCTGTGTGAGGTGTAATTTTTTGCGCCATGATCTGTACTTTCTATCGGTACCTTGATTGCGCATTTGCGACTTTTTGATCGCTTTTAATTACAATTTTTCTAGATCTGATGCGACCAAAAATGCGCTTTTTTTCACTAATTGTACTTTGCAAAGGCAGACTTAATTTTTGCATAAAATATGCTGCGAAACCAGAAAAAAATTATGTGCGCGGTGAAATTAAAAAATTAACGCAAATCTTTTTCTTTAGGCGGTTTTAGCTTTTACGCTGTTTTTCCTATGGAAAAAACTGACATGTTATACATGTTCCTCACGTCAGTGCGATTAAAACGATATGCAACTTGCATAACTTTTATATTATTTGATTGCTTTTAAAAAAATAAAACCGCCTACAGCAAAAAAAGTTCCCTAAAATTGCTCCATTCCCAGGCTTATAGCGCTTTTATCCTTTGGTCTATGGGGCTGTGTGAGGTGCCATTTTTTGCGCCATGATGTGTTCTTTCTATCGGTACCTTGATTGCGTATATGCGACTTTTTGTTCGCTTTTCATTACAATGTTTCTGGATTTGATGTGACCAAAAATGTGCAATTTTTGCACTTTGGGGGGCCTTTGCGCTTACGCCGTATAACGTGCGAGATCAGGAATGTGATTAATTACGATTACGCACGCGATAATACCAAAACATGTTTATTTATTTATTTTTATTAATAAAATGGGAAAAGGGGGGCGATTCAAAATTTTATTAGGGGAGGTTTTTTTTTTATTAATGGAAACACTTTTTCTTTCACTTTAATTTAAAGTCATAGAGATCAGTGTAGCTGTAGAACACAGCACCGATCCATGAGATCGGTGCTCTATACAATAGAATACCGAGCCGGGATCAGCGTCATTACGTCGCGGAGGCCCGGCCCGGTAAGCTGAAGGGATTTCCTCTCCGCGATCGCATCGGCTGCATTTAACACTGTTACGGCATATGTCCCTAATATGTTAAGGGAGAAGTCCAATGAAAATTTTTATTAAAGTATTGTATTACTCCCAACAAGTTATACAAATCACCAATATACACTTATTACGGGAAATGCACATAAAGTGTTACTACTTACTACTGCATCAAAGGCTTCACTTCCTGGATAAAATGGTGATGTCACGATGTCAGGATGGTGGCAGAGGGACACAGGGCACTGGAGGGACACTGAGCTCTGCCATCATCCTCTCCAGCAGCAACAGCCCGCACAGCTCTGTGAGTCGGGTCGTGACATCACTATTTTATCCAGGTAGTGAAACCTTGATGCAGTAGTAAGTGCAGATAAAAAAGCACTTCCCGTAATAAGTGTATATTGTTGATTTCTATAACTTTTGGGGGGCAATCCAATACTTTAATAAAAAAAAAAAAAAAATTTGCCGGACTTCTCCTTTAAGTACCCTGGAGTGGACACCATGTGTACCCATCACCTTATTCAACTTTTCCAGGCAAGTTCCTCTGTAACATTGGGGCTAAACCCATACAACTGGAGCCAATGCTAGGTCCAACCAGCCTAAGATTGTGAAGGCCTACTTGTGAAAACACTTAGCAGAAGTAGCTATTCAAATAGTCAGCAGCCGCCTTATCTCTGGCAATAAACATATTCTCCCCATTACTTATTTTAGTAATGCTGCAGCTTTTTCCTGTCACTTATATATTTGAAAAAAAATTTAATTCTCCTCCTTAACAGAATATGACATTTCTTTCTCTTTTAACCCATAGCTGCACCAGGACGTTATTGAACGTCCTCGTGCCGCTATGGGAGTTCAGAGGGGGGTCGCGCGGCGACCCCCCTCTGAACTGCCGCGATCCCGGGTGCCGCATGTAGCCCGGGATCGCGGCTATTAGCGGGCACGGTCCGATCGCCGTGCCCGCTAATTAAGTACTTAGAAGCAGCTGTCAAAGTTGACAGCTGCTTCTAAATTACTTGCTGATATGCATCCCTGGTGGTCTAGTGGGGGGATCGCCCCCCTGCGGCGCGATTGCGGGGGGGGGGGGGGGGGGGGCGATCCCCGCATCCATCCCGGGCCGGGGTCTGCTCCGTAATGGCGCTGATCCCGGCTCGGCATTCTATTGCTTTTGGCTGCAGCAGCCAAAAGTAATAGAACACCGATCTCATGGATTCATGCAGTATAACTATACTGCATGGATCTCTATGAGAGATCAAAGTGCATATACTAGAAGTCCCCCAGGGGGGCTTCTAGTATATGTGTAAAGTAAAAGAAAAAAGTATTTTTAATAACACAAAGCCCCCTCCCCTAATAAAAGTCTGAATCACCCCCCTTTCCCCATTTTATAAATAAAAATAAATAAATAAATTAATAAACAAACATGTTTGCTATCGCCGCGTGCGTAATCGCCCGAACTATTAATTAATCACATTCCTGATCTCACACGGTAAACGGCGTCAGCGCAAAAAAATCCCAAAGTGCAAAATTGCGCATTTTTGGTTGCATCAAATCCAGAATAATTGTAATAAAAAGCGATCAAAAAGTCATATATGCGCAATCAAGGTACCGATAGAAAGATCACATCATGGCGCAAAAAATGACACCTCACAAAGACCCATAGACCAAAGGATAAAAGCGCTATAAGCCTGGGAATGGAGCGATTTTAAGGAACATATATTTTCTTTAAAAGGTTTTAATTTTTTACAAGCCATCAAATCAAATAAAAGTTATACATGTTACATATCGTTGTAATCGTAACAACTTAAGGAACATATATAACGAGTCAGTTTTACCCCAGGGCGAACATAGTAAAAACAACCCCCCCCCCCCCCCCAAATAAAAAAAAAAACTTTTTTTTTCAATTTCACCACACATATAATTTTTTTCTGGTTTCCCGGCACATTTTAGGCAAAAATTACATCTGCCATAGCAAAGTACAATTAGTTGCGCAAAAAATAAGGGCTCATTTGGGTCTCTAGGTGGAAAAATGCAGGCGCTATGGCCTTATATACACGAGGAGGGAAAAACGAAAACGCAAAAATGAAAACTGGCTGTGTCCCCTAAGGGTTAAGGCTTTAGCAGCATTTATAATTTGCTCTGCTTCCTTCTGTATAATTTTATGTTTCTCTGTCAGCTACACTTCCAGTCTTTTTTATACACCCTATAGGCTGACTTTTTCCCCTTTAAAATGGACTTAAAGGAGAATGCACATAGCATTATTTACCTGTCTATCCCAGTTTTGTAACTACCAAAAAAACATTTGTTTGGCGGGGGGGGGTGGTGTTATTCTGTATTGTGTTTCTGTTCCTTCGGAGAATGCAATGCAATGCTCGAGTTCCCAGAATGCAATGCTTTCCCTCAGCTGATCAATAAAATCAGTGCAGCAGCTGCTTCTGGCCATTCAGAGATGGTGGATCACTCAGGGGATTGGGTTATCCAGCCAAGCCTCCTGGGACATCACGCCCTGCCCCCTATCTGCATCATCAGCCTGTCCTCACCAAACACACACAATGTGAGACAGAGGCATGGAATATTTGTCTCCTAAGGGGAGATAGCAGAAGGAGCAGGAGACAATGCGGATTTGCACAGAGGCCATTTTTCTTCACTTCCTGGATTTCTATAAGCGACCAGTGTGGCAGAACCGTACAGATATAGTAACACATTATATAGGCACATCTATATAACTTTTAATAAAAAACAAGTTTTTCTTTTCTGGAGTTCCCCTTTAACATTTCATAAACCATGTAGTAAACCATAGTGTTTTTTTTTCTACCTTTTCCTAATTTCTTTTGGTCAGTTATCTGTTTTTTTTCTATAATTCCTATGTATGCTTTCAGATGTTAGGGTCCTATTAGACAAAGCGATTTTTAATAATTAATGATCGCAACCAAAATTGTTTATCGTTAACCTGAAATGGTTCACCATATTACACAGAACGATAGTTTACTCCATCTAATCCCGGCAAAAGAAAGAACAATGTGAAATTACACTAAACGATTAGTGAACAAATGCGGAATTACAGCAAACTACTGTGGAATTACAGCGAAGATTAACAAATCATAAGCTAACGATTAATGATGATTTTAGGGTCAAATCAATGAATGATCAACGACACACGAATGATTTTTCGATTGTTGCCAGCAATTACACAGGACGATTATTGCTTGAATTCGAACGAAATAACTATTTTCTGTAGGATAAACATCCTGTGTAATAGAGCCCTTACTCTCATAACTGAGGCTCCACAGGCTTTTTTGCATTTTCTATTCTTTTCAGGTGGCTAAGTATCAATGGAGACTCTTGACTGAGTACTCCATTGGATTTTTTCACTGATCTCGCTGAGCATAGTGATTGTTGTGTATTGCTGGTCTACTACTTATTGTTCCCGTTAGCCAGAATCCTACTTCACACTAATGAGGGGCACCACCCTGATAGATGCCTGTGGATGGATGCCAGGCTTTGGTATTCCCTTGTCATGTCGCAATGCTCGGAACTGCGTTAGACTTTGACGCAAAAGGGGTTACCCTGGTATTTCCCTATTTATTTTCCAAACTCACAACTGAGTGGGACTTTAGGGGCAACATATCGGGGTGATTTAGTGATTTCCCCTTTAGGCAGCACCCCTTGGCAATGGGTTTCCTTTCCAGGAGAGATATCTGGCTACTCCTGTGTTTTGAGACTGGCAATGGAGGTTCCATGGACCCTTTTTGCATATTCAAATTTTTCAGTGGGCAATGTATCAATGAAGACTCTTGATTTAGTACTCCATTAAATTTTTTTCGCTGATCTCCCTGAGCTCAGTGATTATTGTGTTTTTCAGATGCTACTAAGTGTCCATTTGTATCTGTATTTCTCTTGGTTTCAATACAATGAATCCTTTTGAATCTAAAAATTTATAGCAGAGCAAATAGTCTTAGGGTACTATTACATGAAGCTATTTTTCGACGATCAACGGTTAACGATAAAGAACTCAAACGATGTTATGGTGAACGACCTGAAATTGTTCACCCAATTACACGGAACGATGATTGTTACTTATGATCGTTATTGCGTTCGTCCTGTTGTCGCCACTGCCTTCGCCGCTATTGCAAACGACCGAACGACGTCTTATTACATGCAAATGATTTGTAAACGATCAACGATAAAAATAGGTCCAAACTCTATTAAACGACCAACAAATTCTTGTTGATCGTTTAATTGTTGTCTACTATTACACCAAACGATTATCGTTTAAATCCGAATGATTTTTCGAACGGTGTAATACCACCCTTAAAGTGACACTGTATCCACCAACCCACCCCCTAAACCGCTGGAACTGTCTGTTTGACGACCGTAAGTCCTTCCTGGTCATGTCTTTTAAAATGTACCCCAATGCCTTGGTTATGGTAAAAAAAAAACCACTATCTTTTAATCTGCAGCAGCCGAGTTAACAAGGCATGGCCTAAAAAGGGTCCATGCTCTAGACCTGCGACACTTCTCCTTTCTTCCTCCCCACACTCCTTGTCATTAGGAACGCCCCCGGGATTTCTCCTATTCATCTCTTGTCTAAACAGTGCCACCCCTAATTCATTATAAGATTTTTTTTTTTTACCCTAACCAAGGCACCGTTTGCATTTTATAAGACACAAAAGGAATTAACTTACTGATATCAAATAGATGGTACCAGTGAGTATAGAACTATTCTGCATTCTCAGCTGGAAACTTGGGCTTTCAGGAAGGAATGAAAAAAGTTTGTTGGAATTCACCTAAAGATTAGTGGTATTATGTGGTCCCCTGACATCACCAAGACCTCAAGTGTCCAGGCCTACCCTGGGACCCCAAGCCACGCAAAGCCAAGAAAAGTGCTATCCACAGCGGAGAAAGGAAACCACTGAGGTGGCAGGAAGGTTCTCTCTTTATTCCCCAGCTCTCTATGGGTGCTGTTATGGTGACACAAAAAAATAGGAAAAATAAGTGCAACAAAATAGGTTACACTAAAAGAATTGGTCTAGTATCAAAATAATATAAAGCAAACTATACAAAGTGGACTAAAAGAGTGTGTAGCCATCCTCATGAACATCTAGAAACACATGTCAATTGACACAATCGATATAATTTCACTCAGAAGTAAAAACAGAACATAAAGGTTTACTATCATTTATGATCAAATAGTAGTACTTGTCCTAGAAAGCACTGATAGCCCCCAAAGTTTTTAAGACAACACAGTCTACAACAGTCATGTCAAACTCTGGCCCGTATCGTCATTATTTTTGGCCCGCTGAGCTTTTCCATTGCTGTATTAAATCTGGCCCGCCTGACGTTCAAGCAGATTATAATATGGGTGGTCCAGACAGCCACTTGGACTGGCTACTATATAAGAGACTATTTGCAGGGCTGGCTACTATATAAGACACTATTGGGAGGGCTGGCTAATATAGGACACTATTGGGAGGGCTGGCTACTATATAAGACACTATTGGGAAGGCTGGCTACTATATAAGACACTATTGGGAAGGCTGGCTACTATATGAGACACTAATGGGAGGACTGGCTACTATATGAAACTATAGGGGAGGGCCGGCTTCTATATAATACACTATTGGGAGATCTGGATACTTTCTAAGAATATTGGACAGAGCTGGCTAATATATAAAACTATGGGGGAGGGTTGGTATTGTATAAGAGACTATTTCAGGGACTGGCTTCTATATAACAGACTATTGGGGAGGGCTGGCTACTATATAAGAGACTATTTTAGGGACTGACTTTTACATAAGACACTATTGGGGAGGGCTGGCTACTATATAAGACTATTTGGAGGTCTGGCTACTATATGAGAGACTATTTGGAGGTCTGGCTACTATATAAGACACTATTAAAAGGTCTGGCTACTATTTAAGACACTATTGAAAGGTCTGGCTACTATGTGGGGCTCCACTAGTAGGCCTGGCTAGTATGTGGAGCACTATTGGGGGGGGGGGTACCACATGGGGCACAATTTTATGGGATTACCTACTGCTTGAGGGATATAATGGGTAACTAACATGTGGGGACATTTACTTTAGTATAGGCAGTGCCAGGAACGCTGCTCTGACAGTGCCAGAAAACCAGAATTACTTACGGTAATGATGTTTCCGTAAGCCCATGACAGCACCCCTGGAGAGGACCTCCCACCGCAGGACAGGAAACCTGTGAAGATAAAAGTCTGACACACCTCTCCACACCTCAGTTCTATAAAAGTACTCCAGCGGAGAAGAAGCAAAAACATTAATTAGTAATAAGGGGGGGTATACCAGAGGGGTGCTGTCATGGGCTTACGGAAACATCATTACCGTAAGTAATTCTGGTTTTACCCAGTCGCCCTATGACAGCACCCCTGGAGGATTAAACTAGAAATTAAATTAGGGAGGGACCACCGTGGATAAAACTTTCCTGCCAAAAGAAAGATCAGACAGAGGATTTAGCTGAAGTCTATAGTGGCGTAGGAAGGTATGTGGTGAAGACCAGGTTGCTGCTCTACAAATCTGGTCTAGAGAAGCATCTGCTTTTTCTGCCCATGATGCTGCCATGGCTCTAGTGGAGTGAGCTGAGAAATAGGGTGGGGGATCCCTGTTTTGTGATGTGTAAGCAAGTGTTATGGCTTGTCTAATCCAGCGGCTAGTAGTAGGTTTTGAGGCTAACTTCCCTTTGTTAACTCCAGAAAACTGAATCAACAAATTCTCTGAGCGTCTGAAATCTTTAGTAACCTCAAGGTATCTGGAAAGGCATCTCTTAACATCTAGATTATGGAAAATTGTTTCCTTTTCATTAGATGGATTATTACAGAAGGTAGGGAGAATGATTTCTTGATTTCTGTGGAACTCAGATATAACTTTAGGGAGAAAATATGGCAAGGTCCTCATAACCACTCTGTCCTCTAAGATTTGTGTATGAGGAGGAAATGCTGACATGGCCTGAATCTCACCTACCCTTCTGGCTGTCGTGATAGCTAAGAGAAAGGTGAGTTTTAGAGAAAGAATATTTATAGGTAAGATGTCAAGAGGTTCAAATGGTTGCTTAGTAAGTGCGTCTAAGACTAAATTGAGATCCCAGGGAGGAATCGTAATTCTGGATGGAGGGTGTAGTCTCACAGCTCCCGCAATAAATCTTTTAACTAAGAGGTTTTCTGCAATCTTGGCATTTAAGAAGGCACTGAGTGCTGAGATCTGTACTTTAAGAGTACTAGGTTTTAAACCTTTATCTAGACCCGCCTGCAGAAAGCTCAGTATTAAGGGGATATTAGGTTCGCCCAAAGGATCTTGTTTCCCTTGCGAAAACCTCAGAAAGACTCTCCAAGTCTTTAAGTAGATGGAAGAGGTAATTTCTTTCCTAGAAGCAAGCATAGTGTTAATCACGGTATCTGACAGTCCCCTACCTCTCAGGATCAGCCTCTCAGCATCCATGCCGTCAAGTGTAGGTGAGGCGAGATCGGGTGTACTATCGGACCTTGAGATCCTGGTCCTGCTGAGAAAATCTGCTTGTGTGTTGAGCTCCCCTTTCAGATGGGCCGGGGGAGAGCGTCCTCATGTTATCCTGTACAAGCATGTGTATACTTCAATAAAGGTGACGATATTTATGGTGAGTGCCACTGAAGATTATTTCTTTAATCACTAAGATACGCATGGACTATTGGCAGTAGAGCACCACCTACACCTTTTGAAGAAAAAGTGTCGGTTTGGAATATATATGCTGAACCTTGTAGTGCCGGTCATTTCCAAAAACTGGATGATCCCCTTTCAGATGCACTGCTGCTAGGGATAGTAGGTTGTGTTCCGCAAATTGAAAAATTTTGTATGACAGCTGAAGTAGGGACTGAGAGCGGGTGCCCCCCTGCTTGTTGATATATGCGACTGCCGTGGTGTTGTCTGAGTATATCTGCACTTGGATACTTGATGTGCAAGTCCTTGTAAGGCTTGAAAAACCGCATAGAGTTCTTTGTAGTTTGAAGTCTGGTTGTTTAGATGAGGAGGCCACCTCCCCTGCAGAAAGGTCTGGTTGGTATGGGCCCCCCACCCCCAGGGACTGGCATCTGTTGTTATTCTGATTATCTGAGAGGGATTCCAACTTATCCCCTTTTTTAGATTCTCCGGATCTAACCACCACTGCAGGCTTAGTCTTGCTGCCGAGCTCAGTACAAACCTCTGATCTAGAGTTGCTTGGGTTCCATTCCAGTTCCCTAAAATGTCCATCTGTAGAGGTCTTGACCTTATCTGGGCCCAGCGAACCGACTGCATGCATGAAGTGAACAGGCCTAGAAGTGACATTGCTTCTCTTAGCGTAGGCTTGTGATTGAGAAATAGGTCCAGTGTCCTTTGTCTGATTGCCTCCTGTTTTGGGGAGGGAAGCAGAGAAATCTGGAGGGAAGAGTCTAGTAGTGTTCCAAGAAACACACATTGTCTTGAGGGCGAGAAATTTGATTTTTTCAAGTTTATGTTCCACCCTAACGTTTGTATTATCTGAGATACTATCTCTAGATGTTGCTGAAGCAAAGGAATTGTATTTGCTACTATGAGAAAGTCGTCTAGGTAAGGGATGAAAATTATGTTCCGTTTCCTTATATAGGAAGCCATGTCCGCTATAATTTTCGTGAATGCCCTGGGTGCTTGTGAGACCCCAAATGGAAGAGCCCTGTACTGCAGGTGAGTCCACTTGTCTTTCAGCCAGACTGCTACCCGAAGATACCTCTGGTGTGACAAATGTATGGGTACATGGTAGTATGCATCTTCTAGATCTATTGATGCCATCACACAGTCTGGGAAGAGAAGATTTAAGGTTGACTTTAGGGTCTCCATCCGGAATTTTTTGTATTGCAGGAATTTGTTTAGGCCTTTGAGATTTATTATCACCCTGAAGGAGCCATTTGGCTTTCTTACCAGAAATAGAGGTGAATAGTATCCTTTCTGTTGTTCTTGTGGAGGGACTGGCACTAGGACATTTTTCTGAATTAGGGACATAACTTCTGTTTCTATGACCAGCTGTTTCTTTTCGTCTGATAATTTCCTGGTGGGGAGAAATCTGTCTCTGGGAAGACTTCTGAATTCCAGAAGAAGTCCCGATGAAATTGAGTTGAGAACCCAAGGACTGGGGGAGATATCCTCCCAAGCCTGGGAAAAAAGAGACAGACGACCCCCCACCGGGAAACCGTCATTGCTGGGAAGGCTTAGGCTTGTCGTCTCTGGAATTAAAGATAAAGCCTTTACCTTTTCCTGGGACTCTAAATTTTTTGTTTCCCTGAGAGTCACGAAAGGGCCTCTTAAATTGTTTCCTCTGTTTAAAGGTCTCCTGCTGTTTAGGTTGGGACGGGAACCCTTTCTTTTTATCCGCAGCTTTTTCTAATAGTGAGTCTAAAAAGGGCCCAAACAGGAGTTTACCGTTACATGGAATCCCACACAATTTAGCCTTGGCGGTCATATCTCCTTTCCATGACTTGACCCATAATGCCCTTCTAGCAGAGTTGGAGAGTGCAGCTGCTTTAGCTGCCATCCTGATGGAATCTGCTGAGGCGTCGGAAAGAAAATCTGCCGCCTTGGCTAATACTGGTATATCTGCCAGGAGTTTTTCACCGGATGGTTCACTGGATAACTGGGATTTAAGTTTAGCAATCCAAACCCTTAGCGACCTAGCTACACAAGTGGAGGCTACGCTTGTCCTGATAACCCCTGTGGCCGCCTCCCATGTTCGTTTGTTATAATAGTCGGACTTTCTGTCCATTGGATCAGACAAAGTAGCTATGTCCTCAAATGGGAGAGAGTTTTTCTTTGCAATTTTGGCCACTGGGGCGTCTATCGCCGGAACTTTGTCCCAGGCACTAGTTTCCTCCTCTTCAAACGGATATTTCCTTTTGAAGTGTCTTGGGATAAAGAATTTTCTGTCCGGGTTATCCCACTCTTTATCAATCAGGGCCTTTACATATTTGTGCAGAGAGAATGTACGGGGTTTTTTGGGGGTTAAGCCCTCATACATAGCATCTTCCACAGATAATTGGATTTTCTTATCTTCAATGTTAATTGAAGCCCTGATAGCCTTAATTAGCTGGTCGGTGTCATCTGTGGGAAAGAGATTTCTACCGGATGGTCCACTGTCTTGTTCCTCATCAGATGAATGTATGCATTCTATTTCACCTTCCTCTAGACTCCGGTCCCCCATAGGAGATTCGGATATGACTTCTTCCTCCATAACTACTGGGGTTACTGGTTCACTAGGGGCTGCAGAGGAAGTATTCGCCAGTACTCCTAACCCCCTTAGGGAAGCCTGGACCTCATCCCTCACGATTTGTTTAAGGGTGTCAGCTAGGGAAGATGACTCCTGAGAGACTAATTTATCAATGCATATCTGGCATATCGACCTGGTATAATCATCAGGTACCGGGGTTCTACATTCTGCACACTCTTTATGATGTTGTTTGGCAGCAGATTTTCTAGGTGGTTTATCAGACACCTGAAAAACATTAGCATAAACTTTTTCAATTCAGAGAAAGATAAAAAACTCTCACCAATATGTCCCTCTGGTCTGCACGGTACCGGACTCTTAGGTGGTTTGTCAGGCTTCTCAGGTCTCTGATGTTTTTCAGATTTCTCCGATCTATCAGACCTCGAGGAGCGATCGTGGCGTCCCTTATCCTTCCTGCCCGAGGATTCAGACATGCTGAGGCTGGAAGTATATTTCACCAGACAGGTGTGGCTGGCTGGTAGAGTCCTCCACTCCTGGACGCGTCGGAGTTATGGACTAGAGGTGAGTGCGTCCCCAGGCCTTATGAACCTGCCGGGCCACCGAGCTCCACAGCGTCGGATGCGGCGGCCCCGGCGTCTGACGTCATTCCCTCGCGACACCGCTTCCGCTAGCGGCGTCTGACGTCAATGCGTACGCATCAGCGTACGTGCGTCCGCACGCACGTGGAACGCACGCCAGAGCGCACGCCCCACGCACGCCCGGGACGCACGCCGCTCGGCCGGAGAGACAGGCACGGCCCGCTCTGCCCTAGCCCCCGGACCCGCACGGCTCCAGAAGCTATTGGGGAGGCACCTGCTCCGTCCGGAGCTCTTACCAGGCTTGAGGCTGCTGTCTAAGGACAGGCTTCTGCCTCCAGGAAAACCCCCTCTGTTGCAACCGCCAAGCGGGGGGCCTGCAGCCGGCGTGGAGAAGGTAGATTTTCATCCCAGGAAGGGACTCTTCAGAGGCCTCCTATCCGCCGGACAGGAAACCTGAACTGAGGTGTGGAGAGGTGTGTCAGACTTTTATCTTCACAGGTTTCCTGTCCTGCGGTGGGAGGTCCTCTCCAGGGGTGCTGTCATAGGGCGACTGGGTAAACACCGCATGCACTCATCATTAAATATTAAGATTGGCCCGCGACTTTGTCCATTTTTTTTTATTTTGGCCCTCTGTGTATTTGAGTTTAACACCCCTGGTCTACAACATTATTTTCTTTTGCAGTTATTAATCCATTATGATAATAGTCGGGTGGATAAGCATACCATGGGCCCTGGTCTTTTTGGACTTTCTTAGTTCAGAATTATACAAAACTGGTTTGCTACAATATCAGTATAACATCATATACATACCTACCTATGCACATTTATTCTGTACACTAATTTTCACATAATACAATACAAAACACACTAGGTACACAAATTTTCTACTTAAATACTCAGGCAGTAGGCTCTGTGTCCTGACTGGTGGGATCAGCTGCTTTCTCCTCCACTTATAAAGGTACTAATAAACTCAGCAGTAAGCAGTATCTCCCTGCAATACTTTCAGAGTGCACCCGCTAGGCAGGCCCTCCAGATCCATTATATGTACAACATGCATGCACAGGTTCGCTAAATTCATGAACATATTCACAGTTTATTTTAGAGAATAAAAATGGATTTTTTAACCTGGTCTGCTTCATCTCTTTTTTGGTGACAAGTCTTCCAATATCCACTGAATCACCTAGTTGCATTTCTGTGAGCTTTGCGGCCATAGATATTGCAGCTATTCTAGAAACAGTAAACAAATATTGCCATTATTATATTTTAAACTGTAAAGCATGTGCAGAGTGACTAACAGGCAAAAGAGAAAAGTGAGAATGTGTAGAGATGTGAATGGAAAAATACAATACTGTCACGAAAAAATAAGTAAATTAGGAGTTTAGTGGCTATGTCCATGGGAGAACAATTTTTTTACTGCAAGATTATATGCAGTCATGTACCTACTATCTCATAATAATATTGAGTGAAAACTACATATTATGTAGCACTAACCTTTGAAAGGCAGAAGAAGCAGCTGAGCAAATCACACTTTCTTTCCTTCGTCCACATTCACACTGGAGATCTACCTAAAGATCATGTAAGACATAAGCACAGAGTGTCTCAAACTAGCTGTAATCCTTCGATACAGATAAACCTTGACATTTCCCCATAAATACTAGAACCAAGAAACAGCGACTCTCCCATCACTAAAGAGCTACCAAAGTGGGGACTGCAAATAACATGGGTCTACTGTACACTAGACAGATTCCAAATATTTAGTGCGGCTTTGTTACTGTAAAATGGAATATTTCAAAAGCCTCATTTTCAGGATATCTGCTCATTGTGAGTGAATAGAAACATACATTTTTTAGATACAGTATTTTTGCTCATACAGATGTGGATCTGTTACAGTGCATCAGTTTAAGCAATATGTAACTCAAAGTAATACAGTCACCCCCTTTCTGTATGAAGACTTCTCTACACAGCTGTAAAGCCTAAATTCTGCAGTTTTCATACCTTACTTTATAACAGATGTCTTGGTGCTTGGTCCAGGGAAAAATGCTTTTTATCTTTTATCTTCACGGCTGCAGCACCACTTCCAATTTCAATGTCCAACGAGGGGACGGGCCTAGATGAGAATGATGCCAGGAAGGGGGCGGGGCCTATGGTGCCAATGTTGGCGGGGCTAAGTGGCACTGCATCCGTGAAGTCCTGCCCAGGTGGCACAAACCACCAATGATAAAAAGCATTTTTCCCTGGACCAAGCACCAAGAAATCTATAATAAAGTAAGGTATGACAACTGCAGAATTTAGGCTTTATAGCTGTACAGAGAAGTCCTCAAACACAAAGGGGGTAACAGTATCACTCTGGGATAAAGTTATTTTACCCTCCCAGCATCACAGTCGCCCTGTTTCTCATTTTTGCTGGGCAACCCCAATGTCCTTGCTGCTCACAAATTGATTAGCTGATTCCCACAACATAACAGAAATCTCTGGCTAGCAGAATAATATTAGGAAAAGATTTTAGGACAGCTTTTACCATACATAATACGGATCAAACCTATTCATTTAGCAACATCGCTATTCCTATAACAATAAAAGTACCATTGCACTGCAAGTAGAAGGCGGGCAGGGCTGGGCGGGATGGCAGGGAGCCAAACATGGGTGGCCACAGTCTGGTCTGGGAAGTGTACAAGGCTGTTTACAATCTTCATCTATGAGGCACTCTCCTTTGTGGCAGATCCTTTTGCATTTGTGCATTGCACATTTTAACAGCTGGTTGCATCGCAGGCCACATGAAATATCAGTGAGGTGGCAGGGAATATTGTTCCTAAGCTGTGTAAAGAAAATAGAAGAATTTTACAATTATTAGGTGGGAAAACTGCCCAGTGTTATATTCTATATCACATTATTGTATGTCCGCTTAAACCCTGCACAAACTTAATAGTTTGCCTCATGATGCTGTGTTAGGTTACATCAGACAAGGCAGTGGAGCTGAACTGGAGACTGGACAAACTGAAACCAGCAGAATTGGGAATGAGTATTGCAAACCAAGCACAGCAACGTTCTTATTATTCCCGTCTTTGTGACATCATGGAGATTACAGTGCTTTGAATCACATCCAGAGGCAAAACTTACTAGATGAAAATGTGTTGTCAACAGCAGTCTGTATTCTGTCACTAAGATGCTGCTAGAGGCTGTCATGGGCAGCACATGGACAAAATTAGTGCAGCTGTAACATCTTCCTCACTATTAACTTCTATAGTTAAACAGTGTTCAGTATTCTCTTCAGCATTGCTATGTGATAATGAACTCTATTAACAAAAGTCTTGTATGCACAACACTTCTGGAGATCAACAGGCTAAGGCTGGACAGACAACACTAAAATGCCAGAACTGGCACATGGTTTTTTCTTTTTGGCTTAAAAACACTGCGTCCAGATGTCAGTGGGAAAAAATTAATACAAAACCTCCGACTTTTTTGGTGTGGCATTTTTTCTGGGTATTTTGGAGTCTTTCAGGTTGTTTGCAGTTTTGTTACAGCACAGCAAGTTCTTTAACAAATCCTGGAATCACACGACTTGTACTTAAATAAATGTTAGGGATAAAATGCTTGCGCCAAACCCCCTATACAAATTTACACTAAAAGAAAACACTACAAAAACTGCTGGAAAAAATTGCTAAAAACACAGGAAAAACTGCTGGCAGTTTTTCTTTCTTTTTTAATGTTTTTCAGCCCAATAAAACGCAAAACAAAATTTGTATCTGAGTGAATAGGTATTTCGAGCTGTTATTATTTCTGTAATGTGCTTAGCCTGAGGGCATACAAAACTCCATACACTTACCTTTCTGACTTCTGCCCCTACTTTCCTGAAGTTGGTCTTCATTCACAGCACTTACTGTGTTTGGCAGCGATTGGCTGAGCAGGACACCAGCATGGGCAAGAAAGGTAAGCATATGGTCTTTTTATGCATGCCCCCTCCTCCCCAGGCAGAGCATAAATAACTTGATTCTTTGATTATTTTTAAAGTAGTATTCTATCAGCAGGTTAAAAACCCAGGTTTCCACAGGGCAGGAGACAGTGAGGATGCTGTTTTATTGCAATCCTGTGTTTTATTAATATATTTATGAAGCTGTTTGGTGCACTGATCCACTGCCCCTCTTCATGAAAATTCAGACAGCGCTCTGCAGAGATGTCACTCTTCTGCTCATCACCAGATAAGTATTAGTAAGGAGGGTCAGGGAGGCTGGGTGAATCAGTGCACTATAGTAACTTAACAGACGGTTAGATTCTTCTAACCTGCTGTTAGTTTACCTCCTAACAGATATTCCATCGCACTCCCAACACTCCAGCCAGTGACTAGACTTCAAAAATCACAATTTCTTGCAACACTTAGTTCTTACCTCATGTTTTCCCATACACCACTTCTGAGTCAGATATGTACACGGGGGACATTTGTCTTCACTATGACATGAATGAAAAACTAAAAATTAAAAAAAAAAAAAAAAAAAAAATTTTTTAGATAGCAGTAAAAGCAAAACATATCAATGTATCTAAAGTCGAAATGTCAAAACGTGGGACTGCTGAAAGGAAATTGTCATTTGCCAATAAGTGCAGCATTTCCACCAAGTGATTCAAATAAAGGTTATACATGACGACAATTAACAGAAAGTAACATTCAAAGCATAAAGGTTACATCTCCCATTTACAAGCAAACGTGTGCAGATGGGATCACACTCATGCTGTGTTGATATATATTTTTTTAACGATATTTTATTAGTGGCTTATGTAATATTTGAACATACATATTGAAAATTCATTACATATTCAAAAAGAAAGTCGCTCACAGGCAACAAAGGATTGTATGTTTACAATATCATACAGATACTATGAGCCTTTGTAATAATGCTGTGTTGATATTGTATTTTTCAAGTTATTTTTTGGGGGGCTTCTTTAGGATTTACAAAAACAACATCATAGAAAAAGAAGGCACAACTGAAATGAACATCAAAAACACACAAACAATGTATATAAAATATAACCTTTAAGGGGAATCTGCCATCAAAACAATGCTATCTTCTATATCAAATCTTTGTGGCAAAAGGTATAGTATAAAATGTATCATGTGGATTGAAATCCCTGATTATTCTGTGTTAAGGAGTCCAGTGGACAGTGTCATTTAAAGGACAAGTGCCATGAAAACCTTTTTCCCAGTAATTGAAGCACATTACTAAGTTATATAATTCTGTAATGTGCTTCAATCACCTATCTGCCTCCCTTCCCTGTCTTTTCCCCCCTCCATCCCCCACCAGGAAGTGTCCTGACTCACACAGACCTGATTACTGTCGTCACCAGGCAGCTCCTTCTTGTGAGGATGAGTCATCAGCAGGAGGGCTGCTCTAGGTCCTGTTACACCAGCCTCCCCCTCCCCCTCCTTGTCAGGTGACTCTGCTTGCTCAGCTTATCTTCTCTAGTGACATGATTCCTTCACTGAGTCCACGGCAGCAGGAGAGAGGGTATGAGGGAAGGGGGGAGCTGCCTAAGTGCCGGAGTCAGTCGGAGGGAAGATAAGCAAGTGAGATGTGACAAGTGATGGCTTGCAGTTGTTCAGCCAATCGGAGGTGAGCAAGCCTGTCACCTGACAAGGCAGGGGAGGGGGGAGGCTAGTGTAACAGGAGAAGGAGCTGAGAGAAGAGCTTGGTGACGGTGACGACAGTAATCAGGTCTGTGTGAGTTAGGACACTTCCTGGTAGGGGGTGGAGGGGGGAAAAGACATGGAAGGGAGGCAGATAGGTGATTGAAGCATATTACAGAGTTATATAACTTTCTAATCTGCTTCAATTACTGGGAAAAAGTTTTTCATGGCACTTGTCCTTTAATAAACTGGATTCCTTAGCATGGAAACATAAATGAATAAATTACAAGTTATACTTAAAGCATAACTATAAAATATTTTGACCATTTAGTTTTAGTTAGCTTAGGCCATGATAAGAATTTTTGCAATATACATTAATAAGCTAAAATGAACAGTTTTTTAAATACATGAAGCTGAATGTGCTCTGAGCCCTGTGTTTGCTTCTGTGTTATTCCCTTCCTGGGAATCCATACTGAGTAGTTTTGTACGATCTGACAGCAGCATCAGATAACAGCCCTGACACAGAGAGAAACAAAACCTCCTCCCCCACCTCCTTTACTGTCCCCCCTTCCCTCACAGAGATCAATTAGCAGAGCTGATGTGCCGGGTGTTGTGTGTGAGGAGCAGCGCAGGGGAGGGGACCTGAATGGGATGGAGGGACAAGTCCCCAATGCTTCACCCAGGGGGAACATGCCAGCCATGATTCAAATGTACTGCATGAGGGAGAGTGGGTGAGTGACTGAGGGGAGGACTACAAGTCCCAGCACAACACAGCTGTAGTCCTTCCATAGTACATATAACATTCACTATCAGAAGTCTGCAGCAGGTGCCCCCACCTCCATGACGGACATTATCCTACAGTGTAATGAGAGCAGATGACTATCTAATCCCACTGTGTGTGATACCATCTGCTGGGGCTCTGTATCTGATCCCAGTGTGTGTGACACCATCTGCTAAGGTGCTGGTCCATGCCCACTATGCCCACTTTGTCAGCCAGACGAAAAATTCATTTATTCTTCTGAGCCAAACAACTGAGGTTATCTCAGCAAGCACATACATTATCAACACATTTTAGGGCTCTTTTTAAAGGGTAGCACATGGGCTTTTTATTTGAGAAATTTCATTTTTGGCTACTTAAAATTATAGTTATGCTTTAATCTTTTCCCATAAAGAGTTATATATGAATCCACTCAGCTCCTTCAGCTCTATAACATGCTGCCGATAGTTTAGGTAGCAGTTTCATGGTGATAGTAACATAGTTAATAAGGTTGGAAAAAACACAGTTTAACCTAGAGAAACCCTATTGATCTAGAGAAAGGCAAAAAAAAAGGCAGATGCAAATTACTTACAGGGAGAAGTATTTCCTCCCAAATCCAATCAGACGGCAATAATCTGAATAATCCCTTGATCAGCGTCCTATCACATGTAATCTAGTGTCCATAAACTTGTAATATTATATTTTTCAAGAAAAGCATCCAGGCCTTCCTTCAACGTATTTAATGAATTAGCCATAGTCTCACTGCTCTTACAGTAAAGAATCCGCGTCTGTGCTGGTGGTGGATGGTAACTGTTACAGGCTAGGAGTAAAAAGACCACTACAAAGATCTATGTACTGTTCATTCATATATTTGTACATTGTGATAAGATCACTCTTTTCTAAACTAAATAACCCCATATTTGATAACTATCTTGGACCTGTAACCTACCCATTCCTTTAATGACCTTGGTCGTCCTCCTCTGCACCCGCTCCAGTTCAGCCATGTCTTTCTTATATAAAAGGTGCCTAAAACTTTACACCTTTTTCCACATGTGGTCTGACCAGTGATTTATAAAGAGGCAAAACTATGTTCTCATCTTTAGCATCTAGGCCCCTTTTTATACATCCCAATATTTTATTAGCCATGGCTGTCGCTGCCTGGCACTGGTGACTAAAGTTGAGCTTACTTTCCACCAATATCTCCAGGTACTTTTCTATGGTCCAGGTGCATAACCTTACATTTATCCACATTAAACTTCTTTTACAATTTCTCTGACCAGGCTTCTAGCTTCTCCAGATCCCTCTGTAATATTTTATTATCCGCCTCTGTGGTGATTGCTTTACCCAGTTTAGTATCATCTGCAAAAGTGGAGATTCTACTCTGTATCCCCTACAATGTCTCTCTCTCTCTCTATAAATATATATATATATATATATATATATATATATATATATATATATATATATATATATATATATATATATATATATAAAAAGAAGTGGACCCAATACACGATACCTTTCAGTACTTCACTAGGTAACTGTGAACCAATCAGAGTATGTCCCATTAATGAGCACCCTCCATTTCCTATCACTCAACCAGTTACTTACCCATTTGCATGTTTCCCCCTAATCACAGCATCCTCATTTTACAGACCAACCTTTCATGCAGCACAGTATCAAATGCCTTTGAAAAGTCTAAATACACAATGGGTAAGATTTATCAAAGGGTGTAAAATTTAGACAGGTGCAAACTGGCCACAGCAACCAATCACAGCTCAGCTTCCAGCTCTGGTGACAGGAAAGAGGAGCTGTGATTAGTTGCTGTGGGCAGTTTGCACCAGTCTAAATTTTACACTCTTTGATAAATCTCCCCCAATGTCCACAGCGTCCCCCAGGTCCAGTCTATAACAGACCTCCTCATAGAAGGTGATCAGATTAGTCCGCCAGGACCGATCCCTCATAATCCGATGCTGGTGCTGTGTTATAAGATTATTTTCATTAAGATACTCCAGTATAGCATCTCTTACAAAGCCCTCAAATACTTTACCCACTATAGATGTTAGACTTACAGGCCTTTAGTTTCCAGGATCACTTTTTCACCCTTTCTTGAAGATTGGTGCCACATGAGCTATGTGCTAGTCTTGTGGAATAATCCATGTCATTATATAAAATATATAAATATTACGAATAAGGGTCTGTCTATCACAGTACTTAATTCCTTCAAAACTCTGCAATGGATACCTTCTGGGCCCAGGGATTTATGGATTTTAATGTTTTTAAGGCGATGTCTTACTTCTTGTTGTGTTAGGCAGGTAAGATTTTTGGAAGAATTTACATGACCCCTAGTAATGCCATCTGTTATACAATTCTCCTATGTGAATACAGTTGAGAGGAATGTATTTAATAGGTTTTGCCTTTTCTTTCTCCCCCTTCACCATTACATCCAGATTATTTTTAAGGGGACCAACATTAAATGAAAAACATTCTTTTTACTTTCTGTAGCAATCCTTTTTTTCGGTTGCAATTTTTGCTTCTTTATTTATTAATTTTATATATTTTTTTAAACAATTTATTCATCTAAATGGGTTCTTTTTAAGTCTACAACCCCCCACCTTCTTTGGCTTTATCAGTAAGTGCACACATTAGCGAATTCTAAAAGATGAAACCAGAAATTAACAATTTTCCTTCTACCGTTGTCAAGGAATCTTAAACTCACAGTTGTTAATTACATTGCTGGACAATTTCCAACATCCCTAACAATTGTATACATCAAGCCATCACATATAGAAGATAATTACATCTATCCCAGATCCAATTATACACTTCTTATTTCTTTATGGTAACCAGAATTCATAATCTTGCATAAAAAAAATTGATAAATTGAGAGAGAAATGGTAATAATTGTAATAACTGACGCTTCAGTGTTGATCTGGTCAAGCTGATGTCGACCTTAAACTGTACCTGTCGTTATAACTTCCAAAATCTAAATCAAGAGTAGTATAAAGTTTTCTATTTACATTTTTTAAATTTATCATGGAAAACACAGCACTTTCTGTTTTCTGACATTTTTTTTTTCTAAAAGTCTCAGAAAACAGGAAGTCCCATGTTTCCCAGGCCATCTGAGCGCTCACAGAGAGAAGGCAGTCGTGTGACTGATGGACACATTGAGCCGTGACTCTCTGTACTGGCTGAAATTCCTATGTTTAGTCTGTTTTTTACAATCAGCGCAAGTCAGAAAATCTGCCTTCTGGAGACTGGACCTGGATTTCTGGTAAGTTCAGCTTTGTTTTACAGCATGATAAAAAAAAAAAAAAATTATGAATGTATATTGCAAACTTGCTTTATATATCCTATCTACTGTTGATTCTTACTTTGAAAGTTATAACGACCGTGACACTATAAAAGCTACATAATATTTTCAGTATTTAGACACAGGTATTAAATGGAAGGTCGCAAAGGAGAACAAAATTAAGAGTAAAATATATATAAATACATATTTTTACATTCAATGTCTGATGTTTATACTTTGATACATAACAATAAATAATACTACTACTATTATATGTTTCATATCTATCTTCAGAATAAGAGCCACAGGGAAAGCAGCACTAAGACACCAGTTACTTGACTGTAGATAGGTGCACGCCTCTCCAGACTGGACCACTGACAATCCAAATAAACGCAGCAGACAGCACTTTCAGTAGAAAAATTTTGTCTTACTCCACAAAACATATGCAATGTTTCGTCTTGAAAAAGGTTTACTCTAAAGCTGAAATGTTGCATTTGTGGTGTGGAGTAAAGACACAATATTTCTATTAAGAGTGCTGACTGCTGCTTTTATCTTCAAAATAAGACAAATTGTAAAATGTTATTCAAAGTGAATGGCATACCTGGATGCTCACACTCGTGTTGTCTTGTGCAAGAGTTCTTACATTCTGGAGGCCTGGTGCCACATGGTACTGGGGGGTAAATAACAGACTCTCCACAATAGCAAGTGAGTTCATCAAAGCCTTAAATAAAAGAAAAATGATGTTAAAATATCAACCGACACAGCAATGACTGACAGATGCAAAATGCATAATTAACAATTTGTGATATAACTTATGTCAACATGTTTCAGCACAGATTCTGCTCCAACTCAACCTATTTCAAGCCAATCCCATACTGTACATGCATCAACTGAATATTTATCTGGCAAGTATAATTTAACAAACCAGTAAGGCCTAGGCTACAATGCTACTTTTTGCAGAGTTGCCAATGTGTTTTAATGTGGACCTGTCAGCAGACTTTTGCTGACTGAAGTAGTAGACAGTGTACAATAAGGCTTCTTACCCTTAATCAGGAGATATAACTCCTATTTCAATCCATCGGTCCAGTGCCCAGAGAAGCTTTAAAAGTTTAATGCAAATTAACAGACAAAAGTTCATAGGGAATTCTGCCTGTCAATCTAAAGAGTGGGTATTTACTTACAGGCATAGGAATGTTAGATAGGAGACAAGGGTCTGAATGATGCTGAGGTTTTGTAGCCAACGTGAATGCCCTGTGGGTTTTATTTCCCAATTAGCATAAAACTTCTAAAGCATTCATGGCTGGAGCAACAGATATGTACCGTATTTTTCGGACTATAAGGCGCACTTAAAATACTATGATTTTCTAAGAAATTGTAAGTGCGCCTTATAGTCCAGTGCGCCTTATATATGGACCGGGACAGCTCGGGCCTCCATGGCGCAAATAGGCTGCTGAGCTCACATCTCCCCGCCACACAGCACAGCGCTCCCTCACCTGGACTCCCGGCCCATGGCTCTGCAGGCCTGTCCTGCTGTCCCGCTCTCCCGCTGTACCGCTCTCCCGTTGTAGCGCTGTACCACTCTCCCTGCTCTCTCCGCAGCCCGGATACAGGCTCAGGCATAGGCTTCAGGCATAGACTTTCATTCAATAGCACCACCTAGTGGCCGGAGGTTATAGAGCATCACTGTACTGTACTGAGGCTCCTAACTATGGTGGCCACAATGCTCCATGCAGAAGTCTGGTGCGCCTTATAGTCCAGTGCGCATTATATATGAACGCACGTAGAAAGTATACAGTGGCACTCACCGGATCCTTAAAATGATGCTTTATTTCAGGGCATATAGAGAGCAACAAACAAGTGCATTCCACTGGAAAGGAGCTCCTTTCCAGTGGAATGCACTTGTTTGTTGCTCTGTATATGCCCTGAAATAAAGCATCATTTTAAGGATCCGGTGAGTGCCACTGTATACTTTCTACGTGCGTTTATCTACTTCACTATTTTCAGTAGAGCACCACCGTGACAGTGACTGTTGCCCGGACCAGGCTAAGGGTCTAGCTAGCCGTGTTTGCATGCCTGAGTGCCCATTGTTTGCTTCTAATACTCGCCTTATATATGAACCTGGATGGCTTAGCAGGCTAAAATTGAAGGTGCGCCTTATAGTCCGAAAAATACGGTATACTGATTCACGGCAAGAAGTTCAACTGTACTCTTCCTTTACTTTAGTGAGTAAAATGCACTGACTGGTTCACTTTAAGGGTGCGTTCACACCTACAGGATCTGCAGCAGATTTGATGCGGTGTTCAGTTATTTAAATGAAATCTGCTGCAGAAAATCAGCTGCAGATCCTGTAGGTGTGAACGCACCATTAAGGTTATTTTTCAATCACAGCTGATCACCTGACAATACTCAGGATAGGCTATGCACATCTCATGGGGAAGGAAGAGCAACTAACAGCCCACCGATCAGAAGTTTGCCACGGCTCTGAGATAATTTGGGAAACAGAGCCAGGTGCAGACGGCTCAGTTCTCTTAAAAATGTGGCAGATTTATCACAGTGGCTCAGGTTGTTTGATAAACTTGGGCATTTTTTATTTTTACACTAAATACTGGTTGGCTAAATTTGCACTAAAACCAAATTTTGGCAGAAGCCTCTTACTTAAAGCTGTGCCCCTTTTCTTTTCAATGAAGCAATGCTCCCTTTAATTGCATGGGAAAAATTGTATAATACTCATAATAAATGTTGTACACAGCATGTACAAATTCTGGCATTCTTGCAAGAGTAATTTGCCCCATAGTTCCGCTGCTTCTAAAACAGCAAAAACAGGATAATAATTGATATAATAAAAAATTAGTCATCTTTTTTGGAATTTATTGTGTACTCAAGATGTTTTTCCACACTCCTCATAAAATTTGCAACTTTTTAAAACAAAAACCCATGACTACAATGCTGATATATTCCTGGTCCGCCTTCCAAGAGAAAAATGTATGTGGCAGCAAAAAATTTATGGTAAGGGTAGCTCTTAGAGATGAGTGAACCTCGAGCATGCTCGAGTCGATCTGAACCCGAACTTTTGGCATTTGATTAGCGGTGGCTGCTGAAGTTGGATAAAGCCCATAGGCTATGTGGAAATCATGGATATAGTCATTGGCTGTATCCATCTTTTCCAGACAACCTTAGAGCTTTATCCAAGTTCAGCAGCCCCCGCTAATGAAATACCAAACGTTCGGGTTCGGATCGACTCGAACACGGTTCGCTCATCTCTAGTAGATTTACATGTACAGGATCCGGTCAGATTTAATGCAGTGTTCAGTTATTTGGATCAAATCTGCTGAAATTCTGCACCATCAAATCCACTGCAAAACGGTATGGGTGAAGCTACCCTAACTCAAATTTTTTGTGCAAATCTACACAAGCTCTGAGCAATCTTACTAGTAAGTTTTCAGTGTGACTTTGTAAATATGCACAGATTTATCACACTGTGGGCAACTTCTTGTAAATTATACACACGCTACACAAAAACTTACATAATTAACTCTATAGCCTATAATGTTCTCCTTATAGGATGTCATATTCCTATATCTCTTTAAACACTCCTCCAAATGGAGATCAGTTTATTCTAAGCAGGATCTCTAGTGTCAACTACAATTGGTAGCTCAGGGGTAAGAACCACCCACTTGTTTGCCAACAGTTTTGACAGTTCCCACGATGACATGGTTGATCACATCTGTGAAGGCCACAGTTCAGTTTATGACCACAGATTAAGGAGCACTTATGTTCTTTGTCCTGTGAAGAAATATAGAATAGCATATCAGAGTAGTCCAAATAAATGGTCCTTGCTCATAAACAAACTTACAACATTATTATAACACTAAGGGGAGGACCCATTTATGTGCCATCTTCCCCCTGCTGTGTGGCTTAAAGGGGTATTCCCCCCAAGCCCCCCTGAGTATTTTGAACTGTCTCCAGTCTTTCTAGCTGCAGCCGTTCCTGAGTTACAAGTTTTTCTAACAGCGATCTATAACCAAGATAGGAAACTACATTTCCCATCATGTAATGCTTCTGCCTGATGATTCTCATGACAGTCTGTGGAACTACTGCTCCCAGCCATCCCATAAGTGTCTTCCACTCTGTCCGAGATTACAGGGCATGATGCAACACATAGGGCAGAGTGGAAGACACTTATGGGATGGCTGGGAGCAGTAGTTCAACAGACTGGCATCTCGCAAACATGTCCCCCGGGGGCTGGGGGGGTGGTGGATGTTGCCTCGGCCGGCACCGGGAGGTGAGATCCGGGGGGAGGTGGACGTTGCCGCAGGCGGCCACCGGGAGGTGATATGCGAGGGGGGCGTAGGGTGGACGTGCCGCGGGCGGCCACTGGGGGGGATGAGATGCGGGGTGGGCACAGCCGGCTCCGGGAGGTGAGATGTGAGGGGGGCGGGGGGTGGACGTGCCACGGGCGGCCACCAGGGGGATGAGATGGGGGGCGGCCACCGGGAGGTAAATTCGGGACGGACGGCCACCGGGTGCTGAGATGCAGGGGGGCGGGGGAGCTGCTGTCAGAGAGGGAGACAGTGATCATCATCAGCAGCAGTCACTGTCTCAGTGTCCTCCCTCGCTTCAGTGGACTGGGTGAGAAGCGCTAACCCGGCCCATTAAAGAGATGGCGGACACGTGATGCCGTCTCGGAGGGTACGGGCCAGGAGCAGGGAGCGTGTCGGGTTGGATTGAGGTCTGATGATTCTATGCATTTGGTGGGGGTGAATGCATCTAGAAAACAGCAAAACTGTGCAGAATCCATAACTTTATATTGGAAAGATGGAAAGCTAGGGGTGGGCAATGTATTAATGCAAAAATAATTTGGGAGGGAATACCCCTTTAAGTGCTGTCGATGCCAATCAATCAATTCCATCATAAGGCTTTCTGAAAAGCAATTCGCTTCGCTTTCCCAGGCATTCTCAGCAGTGAAACTCTCTGTGATCAGGAGATATATAGTCATGGAGACAGTGCAGAAGCAGATGTCCGTGTATGTATGTGCGTGTGTAGGTGTATGTGTCTATGTGGGTGTATGTGTCTATGTGGGTGTATGTGTCTATGTGGGTGTATGTGTCTATGTGGGTGTATGTGTCTATGTGGGTGTGTGTGTCTATGTGGGTGTGTCTGTCTATGTGGGTGTGTCTGTCTATGTGGGTGTGTCTGTCTATGTGGGTGTGTCTATGTGGGTGTGGGGGGGCTTAATGGCATGGCTGCTGCACGCTCTCCCATGCCATATGTCCTGATCACAGCTGGTCTTAGCAGCGACAGCCGCCGTTATTAACAACGTTTAACATACCACAAGTTCTTTTTAATAACAGGTACTCTAAGCATGCTTGATACTTTGATGATACTATAATGGGAGAGAACTATTATGATACTATAATGGGAGAGAAGCTGATGTCAGAGGAGTTTAGCAAGGCGAGCATGCAAGTGAACAAGCTATGGCCACCTTAAGTAACCTTCACTGTACCAGAGATTTGCATAACAAATATAAGCAAACAAGAGCTAGTAGGTGTTCTGTAACATGAAACACACAAACTCACCACACAGCAAATTTCACTGCATTTATGTCGCCCGCACTGACGCTTCTTGTTACAACGCTTGTCACAAATAAATGTGAGATCTTCTACAGTAGGAAAGCAGAAGAAAAATAAATAGTTTAAGGCTTTGAAATATATGATGATCATTAGAGGTTAAGTCCCCTTGTAGGTAAAATGATCCAGCTAATAACCAGAGGTATGTAAAGTAAAATGCTTGAGATGCACTAATAAATAATTTTGGACTTATTTTGGCCACACTGCTTATAAGGACTCCAAAGAGTTTTCCCTCAAGCTGATATCCTGTGAGCCATCTGTAAATCTGATATCCCAGACAATGACCCTGGTTTAAAATCCAGGTCATTTTCTCACCACAGCAGGTGACTCCTACTCAATAGCAGCCAATTTGTTATTGGTTATTGTCCCAGATGACACCGAGTATGCCAAGCACTCCTGTGTTTGTGGTGAAATAGGGAGCTAGAGGCATTTCCACCTACAATAGACTAGATCCCCTCTGTTAAATCCATTTGTTGATATCTTACTATTCTATTTAGCCATTAATTAATAGCATGTTTTGTGACTACAATTATGGTTGTTATAATAACCTTGATGGGGTTCTCACCTATATTTCCTAGGACTCCTATTTAAATATATACACCTATACAAACTGGTTTTAGGTAAATTTACCACTAAAGTGTTAAGTGATCGGTAATGTTAACCACAATGGTGGTCATCCTAGTTTCCAAGAAACAAGAGTGGCCATAAGGTGTTCAGCTTGGCCAGTAAAAAGTATTAGGATGCCTGGCAAATCCCACCCTCCTTGTGGGAAAATTGGAGGTGGTTACTGTTCAGTGGGTTCAACTATTAACCTTTACTATAGCAGGACATATTATACATGTCCAAAAATGCTGAATTCCACCTGGAAAAAGTTCCCCCGATCTAATCTGTGAGAAACTTTGAAAGGAAGTGTATATATGCAGAAGAATGAAGTGCCTGCAGAGCTACTGACACAGACAGCTTCCTCAAATCCAGGGTCTCCAAGACATCAGGGAAGGCGCAGCATCGCCAACGCTGCATGAATGATAGTAACTCTGCTGGGATAAGGGCTTGAGCAGCCCTATAGTTCCTGACACAGCCACTAATGGCAAAGTATATATTCGCTGGAACACCCCTTTAAATGAGTATGACCTGACTGGTTCAGAAACTTTATTCTTAAACACCCAACAACCTCTTTAAAAAGGAGTAGAAAACTTACAAGACACAAATAGAAAGGTAACCAGATTTAATTGGGTATGAAGATGACTTATTATGAAGGAATCTAAACTGAGGGTGGCAACTACATTAAACTTAGTAGTACTTAAAAGAATAGAAAAAACAGAAAGTGCCATTACCAGAGACTGTTGCCTCTTTGGCTCTACCAGGCATTGCTCCCACCTAGCCAGAATCCTGCTCCACACTGATAAGGGGGCAACACCCTGAAACAGCTGTCTGTGGATGGATACCTGGCCTTGGTTTTCCCCTTGTCATTACATTGACTTATAGGGTCACTAAATATGGTGGTTTTGTGGTTTCCTCACAGGAGCCACACCTTTGGCCGGGTCCTTCCCAGAGGGATAGTCCTGTGTTTTGAGACTCCACGGGAACTTTTTTTTTGGATAATGATGAATCACATTGTGTTATATTAAAGGGGATGGCAGAGTTGGTTTTGTGAGAACTTTAAGGAAAATTGTGTTTAAATGTTTAATAAAAATGTATTTTAATTAAAAAAGATAGATAATAAGAAAAGCAAAAACAGTGTTGAAAACATATTTCCATCTCGAATAATATAATTATAATGTAACTATTCTAGTAGGACTTGTTAAGATAAATATTTTTGCACATACATTCATTTAGCATGCTTGCACCCTTCCCCTTATGCCACTCTTTCTCTCCCATTGACGACAGCTTGTTGTCAAGGTTACCAACCACCACTTTACTCTAAAAGCAGCGGTCTGGTGTGTGTGTGTGTATGTATATAATATATTATATATATATATATATATATATATATATATATATCCACATCCACTACTTTTAGAGCAGATTGTTTTTTTCGGTAAGTCAGACAAGGTGCAACAATGGGAGGGAAAGAGGGAGCATTATCAGGAGGAGGCAAGCTTGCCAACTAAATGTATTTGCTAAAATGTTAAACTTGACAAGCCCTATAAGTAGAACTATCTTAGCAGAGATGGGAATACCCCATCAACAACCACAACAATATAACCAATTACAATGTTTCTAAGAACATCTCACATTGTCAGAATTTGATGTAGTGAGCGCAGCCAATAAACTTACCATCATTCTGTATCAGTGCACAGGGAACTTCCTGTAGAAAGAATACAATGAAGAATTCAGAGTATATTAGTGAATACAATGAAGAACGCAAGAGCTAAAATTGTCGCATCAATTTCTTAAATTTAAAAGATGAATATGGTGGGAATAACTGTAACCTTTGAGCAATAAATACTTAAAAGGGGATCCCTACCTACATAATATCTTGTGTAAATTTTCTGGACAGTTAGGCTGCATGTTCCTTCCGTGAAACACGGACGACATGGTGAATACCTGTCCTGGATGGTTTCCCCGCACGGCATAACCTTAATACATCAGGCTGGGCGGGAAAACAGTCCATTACAGGGCTTTTCCTGTCCGTAGCTCCCTAATTTACTGGGTCTCTGTTTGCCCGCCCCCGACATGATATCGATACATCCATGCCGTGCAGGGAAACAATTCAGGACATGCATTCATCATTCATGTTGTCTATGTTTCCTGGAGAGAACACGGAACACGTGAATGCAGCCTTAAATGTAATCTAGTCTTTATAGTAAGGGCCCATTTTGACTTATTGATGACGGATAATCTAAAAGCCCAGTTTCAATTTTAATCACTAGAGCAATTTTAATCATAATTATTTGCACATAATAAAAAGTAAAAAAAATGTTGAACACAGTTGAACATTTAAAAAACTGTTAAAAAATAGAAAAATTATAGAAAGGCTATGTAAACATTCATATTGCTGTGTTGGGACTGACCTATAGAATAAAGATATCTAGTCAGTTTTACCGTAAAGAGTATTATGTAGACATGGGAACCCCCCCCCCCCCCCAAAAGGAACGCAATAGCATTTTTTCCCCCCAACAGATCAAAATGCATTTTTATTAGCATACACAAAATGTGGTGATTACATTTTTGTGTATGCTTAAAAAAAAATGCGTTTTGATCAATTTTTTTTATTTTTTTGAAAACAAAAAATGAAAAACAAAAAACAAATGCATAAAACAGGAGAAAAAAAACATTGCAAAAATGCAGTATTAACCCAGCCTTAAAGAGGTTGTCCAGGCAACTTTTCCTCTATCCCCCACCGATCTCCACATTGGGCCCCCGACTTCTTTGTTATGAATACGGCACGGCACGTGACTTGTGGCTATGTTCATTCCTATGGAGCCACTGGAAAGAGCAGAGTGAGCTGGAAAACGCTAACTTGGGTCTTTCTGGCGGCTCCATAGGGATCAATAGAGTTGTGGTCACATGCCGCACCCGCAGCTGTTTCATAACAAAGATGGCAGGGGCCCTTTATAGAGATCGGGGATAAGTTTTTACCTGGACCACCTCTTTAAGCCGACAGAACAACCACTAAAGTGTTCAATGGAATTTCATATAGCAGTCTACAAATATGTTGGCTCCATTTATGTATCTCCAGTACTATTATTACAAGTCTTCCACTAGGCTTTCTGGCTGTAAACACAAATGAGCTATTTGGCTATAAATAAAACTCTATAACAGACAGGGTATATGTCAATAGTAAACAATGCCTTCATGTAAATCACTTTCTGCACTGGTAGAATAAATCTACATGGTTCCTGCGTACAGCTACTCTTTTTGTCTGTGCTTTTCTTCTGCCATGGAAATTGCTAGATGTTACATGTTTAGAATCACAAACATGATCCCAACCTCCATGTAAATGTGCCTTATGGCATTCATTGAATCAATTACCATGTCAGGGCACCCTAACCTGCTGATACATTCCTAGAGCAGACTTTACACAGAGGTAACATGGTGCCTTTAATATGGCGCTCCAGTGCGCGGTTTTTAATAATGATTTTATTAATATGTAAATTAGGCCGTTTGGTAAATTGGCAGCGGCACCTATACAGCCATCTACTCCTCTTATCACATTGCGAATACATACTGAGTGACTGGGTGCACCAAATGGCCTCATCACAGCACCTTATTAAAGGCAACATGTGACTCTCTGTGTTGTCTGCTATAAGAATGCACTAACCTGCTCATAGTTTCCCTTTGACTCCTTTAAATGCTCCAGTTCTATCTGGAATGTATCTATTTCTAGGGCCTGACATTAACATTAAACAGAGAGAAGGAAAACATAAAAGTCTTTAAATGGAATACCTTTGTTTTAAAGCCACATCGGCAGGATATATTAGACGTACGAGAGCAAGGGCCACATTCTCCTTCATGACAGAGATTCTCACAGGTATGAATAAAATCTGACATGACAAAGAAATTATTGCTTAGCTACAATAATGCATAGAAAAAAAAAAAATTCATCCAACCAAATTGAAAAACACAATTTAATTGAACGCGCCTAATATACTGTAACAGAACGCCGATTTTAATGGAAAAGTCTATTGAAATTGAAAAAAGGGAGAAAGCCAGGGGGTGCGGGAAAATAATCATTCTTACCCATCCCCATACCCCATAGCACTGCTTAGGGGTCCTGTTGACAGCCACTGGGCACCTGCAGCTCTTCCAGTTGCAATGTCACATACCCGGGTGATCGACTAAGACCACCCTAGTCACTGAGTGCAATCGCTCAGCAGCTGGGCTGTGATGTTTCAGGTGGAAGAGCTGGGAATGCGTCATTCCTAAGTTCTATCCAAAAAACATCCTTCAGGACCTGGGAGCAGCGCAACGGAGGCAATAGACATGCATCCCCAGAGAGCAAATATCTGGATATTTAGATATGAAAAGAACAAGAATCATGCATCGTATAAGAGTAAGAAAAAGTAAGCTTGTTTAGGTTACCATGAGAACCACAAGGCAGAGGTTTTCCACAGGTCTTCCCACAAGATGGTATTGGATCAGTGCAGGTTTTTCGGTCCACACAACCCAACTCTAGCAATTTACTCAACGGAGTTTGTCCACAAGGGCAGAACCGCACAATCTGGGGAAGTCTAGGACAAGGCTGGCAGGGCTGTGGATGGCACACCTCTGTACACCCATGTTTTCCACAATTTAATTTTCTAGAAATAAGCAAGTGCACTGTTTATGTGGTACATTAACTCATTCTAACACAGCTTTCTAATAATTCACCTAATTTTATGTAGATAAGAAAAACCAAAACACTCGAATAAAATCAAATCTATTAAGTAGCAATCTAAGAAAAGTTTTTGTTATTTCAATTTCAGATTATGGGGTAATTGTTTCAAAAAAGGATCCATGACAAGTTAGTAAACTTTGATAAAGTAATTGTATGATCCCACCATATGGGAAGTCTCAGAGTTCTTCACTAAGACCCATCTACTGCCAATGTTTCTAAATTGTCAACTATTAGTGTCGGAATTGTTGAAACTTACTTGCCACACAACTTTTGGCAGGAGAAGTTTCCAAAGCCATCGTAGTTATCCTTGTCTGTCCCACATAACACATCACGAGAGCTGCCACCACAATAGCATGCTAAGTAGGATGCAAGCAAAAGGAACACGTAAGTGTTAGAGATCCAGTTCATTGACACAATCCATGTAACACAACACCAATGGTCTAAATCATGCAAAAATGTAAAATATTTAATTTTCCTTCACTAACAGATGCTATTACCACTTAATGCAATTTTAGTTTACATTAAATATAAAAGGGAACCCATCATCCGTTTCATGCTACCCAAACAAAAGACAACATGAAACACTGACAGGACCCCCCCATCCCTCAATAATGTAAGATCTACTGTAAAGCTCAATAGCATTACAGAGCAATACTAATATAACCTGCCAGAAATGGGGCTCTAAGTTATCAAGGCACTCCTCCACACCTTGACTGATTGCTCTCTCCCTATCTGGGTAAAAGAGGAATGTGATCTATCAGGTATTCAAAGCGACTCTGTACCCACAATCTGCCCTCCCCAAACCACTTGTACCTTCGGATAGCTGCTTTTAATCCAAGATCTGTCCTGGGATCCGTTTGGCAGGTGATGCAGTTATTGTCCTTAACCCCTTCCAGTCAGTAATCTGTATATAAACGTTCCTACTGCACATACCCTGTGCAGTAGGAATGTATATATATGTTCCTGTACTGACGGGGGCTTCCTGATGTGAGCGGGAGTGCTGCAGAGAGAGCGATCCTGCTCACATCAGTGTCCGGGGCCGAGGTAATGAGAGTCAGCGGTGATCCCACAGCCGACTCTCATTAACCCCTTAACCTCTTAATGAAGCATGACGTACCGGTACGTCATGCGCCCACAAGAGGCGTTCTGAACCGCCGCGGTGCCGCGTGTAGCCCGGGACCATGGCTATTAGCGGGCACGGTCCGATCGCCGTGCCCGCTAATACAGTAATCAGATGCAGCTGTCAAAGATGACAGCTACATCCAATTACCGGATGCAGCACTTCTCTGGTGTCTAGTGGGGTGGATCGCTCCTCTGGGACATTGTCCTGGAGGAGCAATTGACATGTGTATGCCGGCCGGGTGTCAGCTCCAAAATGGCGCACCAGCCGAAAGCATCCAAATGCCGATCTCATTGATCTTTGCTGTATAAGTATACAGCAAAGATCTCAATGAGAGATCAGTATACCTATACTAGAAGTCCCCCAGGGGGAATAACCCTAACCCCAGGGGGGGGGGGGGAATAACCCTAACCCCAAGGGGGCTTCTAGTAGAAGTGTAAAAAAAAAAAAAAAAAAAAATGTTATTAGTAAAAAGCCCCCCCCCTAATAAAAGTCTGAATCACCCCCCTTTTGCCATGTTTTAAATAAAAGTAAATAAACAAACATGTTTGCTATCGCCGCATGCGTAATCGCCCGAACTATTATTAATCACATTCCTGATCTCGCACAGTAAACGGCGTCAGCGCAAAAAAATCCCAAAGTGCTAAATTGTGCATTTTTGGTCGCATCAAATCCAGAAAAAATGTAATAAAAAGCGATCAAAAAGTCGTATATGCGCAATCAAGGTACCGAAAGAAAGTTAACATCATGGCCCAAAAAATGACACCTCACACAGCCCCATAGACCAAAGGATAAAAGTGCTATAAGCCTGGGAATAGAACGATTTTAAAGGAACATATATTTGTTAACAATGGTTTGAATTTTTTACAAGCCATCAGATAAAAGTTATACACGTTACATATCGTTGTAATCGTAACGGCTTGAGGAAGATGAATAACAAGTCAGTTTTACCCCAGGGCGAATGGCGTACAAAAAAAAAACCCTAAATAAAAAAAAGCGTGTTTTTTTGTTCAATTTCACCACACATTGAATTTTTTGTTGGTTTTGCAGTGTACTTTATGGAAAAATTCAGCCTGTCATTGCAAAGTACAATTAGTGACGAAAAATGCAAGTGCTATGGCCTTTTAAACACAAGGAGGAAAAAACGGAAACTGGCTCCGTCCTTAACCCCTTTGTGCTGCAGCTAGTTTGGGCCTTAATGACCAGGCTAATTTTTCAAAATCTGACCTGTCTCACTTTATGCTCTTATAGCTCAGTGATGCTTTAACGTATGCTAGCGATTCTGAGATTGTTTTTTCGTGACATATGGCACTTTATGTTAGTGGCAAAATTTGGTCACTACTTTGTGTGTTTTTTGTGAAAAACATCAAAATATCATGAAAAATTAAAAAAATTTGCATTTTATGAACTTTGAAATTCTCTGCTTCTAAAAAAAGAAAGTCGTAGCACATAAATTAGTTACTAAGTCACATTACCAATATGTCTTCTTTATTCTGGCATAATTTGGTAAACATATTTTACTTTTTTAGGGTGTTATGGGGCTTAGAAATTTATCAGCAAATTATCACATTTTCGTGAAACTGATTTTTTTAGGGACCAGTTCTTTTTTTAAATGGATTTAGAAGTCTGGTATCCTGAAAACCCCCATAAGTGACCCCATTTTGGAAACTACACACCTTAAAGAATTAATCTAGGGGTATAATGAGCATTTTAACCCTACAGGGGCTGGAGGAAAGTATTCACAATTAGGCAGTAAAAAAATTGAAAATTTTAATTTTCCAATAATATATACGTTTAGATTAAAGTTTCTCATTTTCAAAAGGAATATGAGACAAAAAGCACCCCAAAATTTGTAATGCAGGTTCTCTTGAGTACAACGGTACCCCATATGTGGGCGTAAACCACTGTATGGGCACACAGCAGGGCTCAGAAGGAAGGGAGCGCCAATTAGCTTTTCCAATGCAGATTTTGCTGAAGAAGTTTCTGAGCGCCAGGTGCGTTTGTAGTGCCCCTGTAGTGTCAGCAGAGAGAAAACCCCCCATAAGTCACCCCATTTTGGAAAGTACACCCCTCAAAGAATTCATCTTGGTGTGTGGTGACCATTTTGACCCCACAGGTATTACAGGAAAGTATTCAAAAGAAGACAGTAAAAATGAAAAACTCGAATTCTTCCAATAATATGTTCGTTTAGTTTGAAATTTCTCAATTTCACGAGGAACAAGAGGAAAAAAGTACCCCAAAATTTGTAACGCAGGTTCTCCTGAGTACAATGGTACCCCATATGTGGGCATAAACCACTGCATGGGCACACAGGAGGGCTCAGAAGGGAAGGAGCGCCAATTAGCTTTTTCAATGCAGATTTTGCTGCAGAAGTTTCCGAGCGCCAGGTGCGTTTGCAGTGCCCCTGTAGTGCCAGCGGAGTAAAATCTCGCCATAAGTCACTCCATTTTGGAAAGTGCACCCCTCAAAGTATTCATCTTGGTGTGTGGTGACCATTTTGACCCCACAGGTATTAGAGGAAAGTATTCAAAAGTAGACAGTAAAAATGAAAAACTCGAATTTTTCCAATAATATGTTCCTTTAGTTTGAAATTTCTCAATTTCACGAGGAACAGGAGAGAAATGTCACCCCAATATATGTAAAGCAGGTTCTCCTGAGTAGAACGGTACCCCATATGTGGGCATAAACCACTGCATGGGCACACAGCCGGGCTCAGAAGGGAAGGAGCGCCAATTAGCATTTTCAGTGCAGATTTTTCTGAAGAAGTTTCTGAGCGCCAGGTGCGTTTGCTGAGCCCCTGTAGTGTCAGCAGAATAGATTCCCCCCAAAAGTCACCCCATTTTGGAAAGTACACCCCTCAAAGAATTCATCTTGGTGTGTGGTGACCATTTTTACCCCACAGGTATTAGAGGAAAGTATTCAAAATTGGCCAGTAAAAATGAAAAACTCTAATTTTTCCAATAATATGTTGGTTTAGTTTGAAATTTCTCAATTTGACGAGGAACAGGAGAGAAAATTCACCCCAAAATCTGTAACGCAGGTTCTCCTGAGTAAAACGGTACCTCATATGTGGGCATAAACCACTGTATGGGCACACAGCAGGGCTCAGAAGGGAAGGAGCGCCAATTTACAGGAGCAAAACCGCAGCTAGTAATGGTTATTAGAATAGCGCAGTTACTAAAATAAAATAAAAAAAATGAGATTACAGGTAATGTGGGGTGGTTACGGGCAACCAGGGGTGGTTATGGGCAACCTGAGGTGGTTACAGGTAATCTGGGGTGGTTACGGACAACATGGGGTGGTCACGGGCAACCTGCTGTGGTTACAGGCAACGTGGGGTGGTTACAGGCAACGCGGGGTGGTTACGGGCAACGTGTGGTGGTTATGGGCAACGTGTGGTGGTCACGGGCAACCTGCTGTGGTTACAGGCAACGTGGGGTGGTTACAGGCAACGCGGGGTGGTTACAGGCAACGTGTGGTGGTTATGGGCAACGTGTGGTGGTCACGGGCAACCTGCTGTGGTTACGGCAACGTGGGGTGGTTACAGGCAACGTGGGCTGGTTACAGACAACGTGGGCTGGTTACAGGCAACGTGGGCTGGTTACAGGCAACGTGGGCTGGTAACGGGCAACGTGGGCTGGTTACGGGCAACCTGCTGTGCTTACAGACAATCTGGGATGGTTACGGGAAATGTGGGGTGGTTACGGGCAACCTGCTGTGCTTACAGACAATCTGGGGTGGTTACGGGCAACGTGGGGTGGTTACGGGCAATGTGGGGTGGTTATGGATAAACTGAAGTTCTTATAGGCAATCTGGGGTGGGTACCTGTAATCTGACATGGGCACCGCAATCTGGAGGGGGTCATTGGCAATTTGGGGTGGTCAGAGGCGACGTGTGGTGGTCAGAGGCGACGTGCGGTGGTCAGAGGCGACGTGCGGTGGTCAGAGGCGACGTGCGGTGGTCAGAGGCGACGTGCGGTGGTCAGAGGCGACGTGCGGTGGTCAGAGGCATCGTGGCGTGGTCAGAGGCATCGTGGCGTGGTCAGAGGCATCGTGGCGTGGTCAGAGGCATCGTGGCGTGGTCAGAGGCATCGTGGCGTGGTCAGAGGCAACGCGCGGTGGTTACGTGCAATCTGGGGGGGGGTTACATGTAATCTGGCATGATTACGGGGAACCTGGGGGGGTTATGTGCAACCTGGAAGGGTTACAGACAATCTGGGATTGTTACTGATAAACTGAAGTGCTTATAGGTAATCTGGGGTGGGTACATGTAATTTGGGGTGGTTACGGGCAATCTGGAGGGGGTCACTGGCAATTTGCGGTGGTTACGGGCAACGTGCGGTGGTTACGGGCAACGTGCGGTGGTTACGGGCAACGTGCGGTGGTTACGGGCAACATGCGGTGGTTACGGGCAACGTGCGGTGGTTACGGGCAACGTGCGGTGGTTACGGGTAATCTGGGGAGGGGTTAGGGGTAATTTGGGAGTAAACTGCAATTATTACTATAATAAAAAGTGTGTGTTTTATTTTTTTGTATGTTTGTCACTTTTTGTACTTTATACATTCATTTTCACTGTATTACTATGATTACTGTGATATTTTCTATCACAGTAATCATAGTTCAGTGACAGAGACCAAATTGGTCTCTGTCACTTTAAATTTTCAGAGCTTGGCTGGTTGTGAAGCGCATGCGCACTTCATAACCAGCCAGGACGTCGAAGAGGAAGGAGCTCCGTGGATCCGGTGAGTATATGGGGAAGGGAGGGTGACTCGGGGACGGGGGTGACAGGGGGGGTGGGGGGCGACTTGGGGGGTGGGGGGACATCACTTTTTATCCCCTGTCACCAATCATTTATGGTGACAGGGGATAAAAAGTGCCAGGAGCACATGGTACAAGCGATCAGCGGTATATAGTATATACCGCTGATCGCTTGTACCGGGACCCCACAGGGGGGTCCCCGATGACTGCCCCATGCTCTCCGCTACCTCCGGTGGCGGAGAGCATGGGGCTTTCATTCATTTTAACTTTTTAATCGCTGTGAACCGACGTTAGTCGGTTCACAGCGATTGCGGCGGCCATCTTGGAAATGATGGCCGCCGGGGGAGGGGGGTTAGTGATCGGGGCACTAGGGGGGTCTGATCTGGGGTCTGATATACACTTATTTCATCTCCCCCCGCCGTAGATTCACGGCGGGGGGAGATGAAAGGTGGCGGCGGCACCGGTAATCTCCATTACCGACGGTCGCCGCTATAACGTTAATAGCGGCGATCGTCGGTAAGGGGGGGGGCCGGGACGGACCGCACACACTGCCCCAACCCCTCAGCTACCTCCGGTAGCCGGGGGGATGGGGTGGGGGCCGTCCCGGCCCCGCAGCCTTATTCTCTGCCATCGCCGTAAAAAGCTGATGGCAGCAGAATAAGGCCCATTAGTGACCGCCGTAGAAAGCCGTATCGGCGGTCACTAAGGGGTTAAGAGGTAAACATTGTGATCTACAGTGATCGCTGCTTTTAAGGTGCTCAGTGACAGACGAAGTGAGTGAGTGATCGGGACCCCCGCAGCCATGTGCCGACAGACGGGGGTAAGCTCCTTACCTCTATCCTGTCCGTTCGGTGATCCATGTATAGAGTCTGCTCTCAGGCAGGCTCTATACATAGATCGCCGATAACATTGATCTATGCTGTGCTACTGGATAGCATAGATCAGTATATGCAATCTAATAATTGCATATTTTACAGTGAAGTGTAAAAAAAAAAAAAAAGTTTTTAAAAGTATTAAAAAAACCCTTATAAACCCCTTCCCCATAAAAGTTTAAAAGACCCCCTTGCCCATTATAAAATTAAAAATAATAAAAAAATAAACATATTACATATCGTAGCGTGCGGAATTGTCCAATCTATTAAAATATAACATTGTTCCCGCATGGTGAAAGGCGTAAACGGAAACAAAAAAAAACACACCAGGATTGCTGATTGTATTAAATTATATATCACAAAAAAAAAAAAAAATTGATATTAATAAAAACTAGAGATCATGGCACAAAAATTGACACCCCAACCAGCCCTGTAGGTAGAAAAATAAAAGCGCTATGGCTCTTAGAAGGCAGGGAGGAACATTGCATTTATCTGACCTGGACTTTTGTGCATCAAAGGGCTCTGTCTTGGAGGGGTTAACAACAACTTTTAAACTTGCAGTCCTGTGTCAAATTGGCGTGGCCTAGAGTGTGTATGCCCTAGGATTGAAACACCCCTCCATCCCATCACTAGAAACACCCCTGGGCAGGGCTTTTTTTTTTTAATTCATCACTTGTGTGAACACTGCACAGGTGCCCTAATGATCCAGCACATGAGCAGTGTTCACATAGGTGATTAATAGGAGAAATTGTTCTAGGGGCGTTCCTAATGATGAAGAGGGCAGGGAGGAGGGACGGAGGGGTGTCGCAATCCTATGACATGGGTACTTTAGGCCACACCAATTTGACACAGGGGTGCAAGTTTAAAACTAGTTTTTTTTAGGACAATAACTGCATCACCTGCCGAACAGACTCCAGGACAGCCATCTGCAGGTACAAGAAATAAAGGGTACGGAGTCGCTTTAAGGGTATAAACCCACACACCGTATACGCAGCGTATTTACTGCTGCGATACGCAGCAAATACGCAGCAGATTAGATCTAAATAACTGAACACAGCATCAAATCTGCACCATCAAATCTGCTGCGTATTTGTTGCGTATCTGGTGTGTGGGTTTGTACCCTCAAGAAAGAAAGAGAAGAGTAACCCCTTCTACGTGTCATTGTATACAAATAAATTCCAATTTACAAAGAATGCAATACTCCATACATGAACCATGTTTTTTTTTTTTCTATAAGATGTTTATGTCTCTATAGAAAACAATTACAACTTGCAACATTTGTATCATGTAGAGATATACATAATAAAGCAAAAGGAAAATAAAACAGTATGCACAGTCATCATTTGGCTATAGAAATAAATCATGTTTTATTCATCTAAAACATTGACGTGTAAGGCTAGGTTCACACTGCGTTTTCAGCATCCGTTTAACGGATCCGTTTTTTGCAAAAAACAGATGCATTTGTGTGCATCCGTTTTTGATCAGTTTTTCCATTGACTTTTATTATAAAAAAAAAAAAACACGGATCGAAACTAGTGCGTTTTTTTGACGCACAATAAAGTACTGTTGACACTACTTTTGTGACCGTTGAAAACGCAGTGTGAACCCAGCCTAACTGTGAGGCTTTTGTCAAGCCGAAATATCTTCTTTAGCTAAATAGAAGTAGTTTCATCTGTTCTGATGTGCCTACTTACTTTACTTATTTGCTTGATTTATAGAGCTTGTGAAGTTCTGTTCATAAACTCCTAAGAGTTTTTTTTTTAATGATTAGAGCTAGATACTAATATGTTCTTTTTTATATTCTGATTCTATTTTTTGATGGGTTCACCTAGGATTAAGAAACCAAACCTGCTATGAATAGCTCACTTCCCTACCAGATTTTGAAGAGAAGCTGGTTAAGCAATCCATCTCCTCCATTGTAAATTAATTAATCTCTATTTAGGAAACTTCTACATGTGAGTATGAAGTAAAACGACAAAAAAATTGTCAAATGAGCTATGGTAAAGACCCTTACTTGCATATATAAACTGTTACTTTAGGAAATCAATGTTCCTGTGTTATAAATCAGACACAATAATCTACAGTAAATTATGTGCCATAAAAATGTTCTGCTACCATAGTAACACAAAAAATAAATAAATAAAATAATAATAATAATAATAATAAAAAAAAAAATATATATATATATATATATATATATATATATATATATATATACATACATACACACACATACTTATATTTATGCCCATATCAAAAAAGCCTTAAAAAAATGACTTATTTAACAGCACTTTGATATTGCATAAGCAGGACGGCGTGCTTTCAAACAACATTTGTGAAATAAGAGACAAAAAGTGTATAAACAATGTGTAATAATTTATGATGATGCCAACATAACCCCATAGGCTAAATACACTGCCATTCATACACAATTCCCACTCAAAAGTCACGCTTCCTACCTTGATGTATAATTTGCTGGCAAGGCTGGCACTTCCCAGCATGGCACACCTGATTACAGTTGTGTTCCGCACAGTTCAATGGATTTCCACAAACATTTGCACAGTGCATAGTAGAGGACTGCCCACAGCGAACAGACTGACTGCAAAAAGGACACAACATTATTCTTAGGAGCTAAAACTTTCGTTAAAAACTGTAAATTCTTACAGTTAACCAGTAGCATTTCCCACAAAGTTATTAAACCTCTTACATTGATTTTAAGTGCCACCTCTTGCAAAAAAGGAAAAGCTTTCGTCACAGGTTACAGAGGTATTGCAGTTAAAAAAAAATTCTGAACTTCATAAGGGAGTGTACTTGCGTATCTTACAGCTGACGGACACAGCTCTCTAATGCTGTGCCTGGCAGACTGTAGCGGGCGTCAATTTGAACATCAATCTTTAATCCTCCATCCTGGTGCCCTCGACACGCCGCCTTTGCCTTCTTTTTGGCCACTCATGCTTGACTGGCAGCCTAAGCTCTAGGAAATTGATGCAAAGTCTAGCAGTCGGGCTGTCAATCAAGCGTGAGTACTTGGGATAAGGGGGAAAGTAAGCATGACTACATGCCACTGCTGCTTTGCCCTCATGACTCGTTACTAGGTATTGGGACGGAGGATTAAAGATAGATATTTTAGGATTGCCACCCCACTGCAATGGTACTTTACGATATTGGGGGCAGTTCACACTTCATCAGAAAAGTGATTGGTTCCCTTTAAGGAATCAGAGCAGAAACTGCCGATGGCAGTGTCCGGTCTCAGTCAGTGATGAGCCCAGGGGGTAAGTCCAGCTCCAATTTTTTTTATTCTCAAGCAAGTCTGTGGAAAGGAGGGAACTGCAGCAGACTGGGGTAGGCAAGTATCACTATCAATGCTATTCAATATGTGCTTGTTAACACAGAAGTTGACATGGCCCTTCACCCTTGAATTTGTCACTTCCCACTACAGTCCACATGTTTAGAATGTAACGTAATTTTTGCCAATGTGAAAAAAAATTCTCTATAAAAGGACCCTTGCCTTGACCGGGAACTATTAACAATAATTTAAAAATTTTCACATGACAAATGATACCTCCCCCTCTTTTCCCAGCAGCTTAAAATGTAACTTTTATTAATAGATTAAGCATGTGAAGCATACAGAATCATGTGATTTAAAATACAGTCACTACACATTTAATTTGTAGTATACAGTGGTACCTTGGTTTCAGAGTAACTCGGATTAGGAGCGTTTTGCAAGAAGAGCTCACAGTTTTTCAAAATTGTAACTTGGATTAAGAGCATTGCTTTGGTTTAAGAGTTCCCTGTACTGGGTGGGTGGGGTAGTGGTGGAGGGGTATGGCCTGCACAGGGTGGTCTACAGCAATGTACTCTGGCAAGAAATCTCCCTCACCTTCCAAATCATAACAGGCTGGGGGTTGCATCAGGGGACAGGACTGTGGAGGTAACCTATTCATAGCTGTAACCCCTCTTTCCGCGGACAGAGAGCGCTGCATTTATGTGCCCACATCTGCCCTTCTCATTCCTTAATGCTCCCTGCAGTCTCTGTCAGCCCTTGTGTTTCCCATGCTCTCCATTCCCGCTATATTGTGCCTGCACTCACACTCAGCTATACACACTGCTGCTATAATGTGCCTGCACTCACACTCAGCTATACACACTTCTGCTATAATGTGCATGAACTTAGGGTCCTATTACACGGAGCGATTTTTAACAATTAAAGACTACAGATAAAATGATCGCAAACGAGATTGTTTATCGTTAACCTGAAATTGTTCACCATTTAACACGGAATGATGGTCGTTAGATATGATCGTTATTGCAATCGTTACTTTGATCGTTTATTCCTTCGGAACCCAGCAAAACAATGTACAATTACACTGAACGATTAGTGAAAAAATGTGGAACTTAAGCGAAAGAATGTGGAATTACAGCGAACGATTAACGATAATTTTAGGTTCAGATCTAAATCAATGATCAAGGATGTACTAACGATTTTTCGATCAATCCCTGCAATTACGCCCTTACACTCAGTCATTCACACTGCTGCATATATAGTTCACTGTCCTCCTGAACAGCTCTGTGATTCTCAATTCCTGATTGGTCCATGCTGAACACACACACCTCCCCCAGTGCTGTCATGTGACCACACAGACCTCTGACAGCAGCCCTGCTTCTCTATTCTAGGCTGTTGTACTGCTGCTGTTTTTTCAGGTCTATGCACTTACTATAAATTATACACCACATGATGATTGCTATATTGTGCAATAACTTTTTTTTCAGAATAATAACTCATTATTTTTGGGGTGTGGAACCAATTGTCTGCATATCAGTGATTTCTTATGGGAAAATTTGCTTTGGTTTAAGAGTGTATTTGGATTACAAGCACAGTCCTGGAACGAATTATGCTCCTAATCCAAGGCACCACTGTAATTCTAAAGGTACCTTTCTTGTGGGGGTGGGGAGGGCGGGGGTGGGTTGTTGGGGGGAGGGATACCGCTTGCAAAACCACCAAGCTCTTTTCTTTTTTTTTTTTAATTTATGATAATCTTTATTATATAATTAATAAAAAAAAAAACACAACAACAATATGGTCAGGAACCAAAACCGCATACAATCAGACATTTAATTATAAATTTAAGACAAGGGTATACGAATACACAAATTCAGCTCCTAAACATTTAGCTATCCCTTTTCTTTACTACCCCCCGGGGGTGACAGGTCCTCTTTAACCGATACACTCCTTAATTCTTTTATATCTACTGTAATGCTGAACCAATTTTTTCCAAGTGCTAACACATGGGGCTTTTACTGAATTCAGTTTTTAATAATTAGTAACCACGCCACAAACAAACAATCTTTTGTTCAGTATCTTTTTCTTCTTGTTATCTATCCTCCCTATTTGGGAGTCTTCCCCTTTTATCAGCGACGGGCTTACCAATATTACTGTCTCAAGTTCATCCTCTATTGCAGCCACAATTTCCCTCCAATACTCCTCTAATGCAGAACATGAACAAAAAATATGCGTTCGATCCCTTGCCTCCATTCCACATAGGGGGCAATCCGCTGTTTTCCTCTTCCCGATCTTTAAGATGCTTGGTGTATAATATAGTTTGTATAAGATATGCAGCTGCACCTGATGATTTAGGTTAGCTGAAACATCTTTAGTATTTTTTAATACCCTATCCCATTGGGAAGCAGAGATTTTACCCAACTCTTTTTCCCACTTACTCCTGCTCCTCACCATACTATCCAGATGGTCCTCTTCTATAAGTTTTCTATATATACGGGCTACCCCCCTTTTTTTTTTTAAATTTATACACCTCTGTATATCTGGGTTATTATATTAGGAGTCGGGTCAACTTAAAATATGGTTTATCCTTAGAGCTGGCAAAAGCATATTTCAATTGGATATTTTCAAACCATTCACTTCCATCTTAACCATATTCATCTTTTAAACGCTGCCAAGATTTCATTTGTCCATCAACAAAGGCATCGCTAACCCCCAACCTCTTTATACAGGAGAGTAATAAAGCTTAAACACGCTCTCCAATCAGGTACAGTCTATAGACTCCTATGCTATAACGGAACAGCTGAGCAATTAATGTTGACTGCAATGAGATATTGCCATGCCTTACCCTATTGTGTGTTCACCAGCAACTGTTAGCTTTTTCAAAGTGTCTATATGGCCACTTTGAAAAAGCTTGTAGTTGCTGGTAAAAGTTAGGTGAAGGCATGGCAATACATTAATTGAAGTCAACACCAATTACTGAGGGTTAGTCTGCAGCTGCTCCATCTCAGTATACTATAGCATAGGAGGTAGAGTCTATAGACCAGTGATAACCAGGGTGCTCCGAACACACTAGGGTGCAGTGAGAACCAGCCAGTGGTGCTGCGACTTTCCAGTGGGCATATTCACTGTGCTCACAATAATGTCAGCCCACTCACTGTATCAGCATTACAGTGAGCTGCTGACAAATTCAGAGAATGAAAGATCGGGAACAGTCACCATCCCTATCCTGGCTTCACTAAGATTTAACAGATCTTAGTGAGGGCCAAGCAAATCAACTTGTTACATCCACATTCTATGCACTCCCTGAAATGCACAAAGGCACACCCCTACTAAAAGGCAGACCTATGGTCTCCAGCATTGGGGATATCACACATAATATACCGTATTTTTCACTTTATAAAAGACACACCTGATAAGACGCACAAAAGTTTTAAAGGGGGGAAATGGGAAAAAGCTGTTCAGTGCCAAACTGCACAGTGTCTCCATTCATTGTGTAGCAGTGGTGATATTTGACTGCAGCTCAGCTCCCATTCAAGTAAATAGGAGCCGAGCTGCAATAACCGCTATGGGCAAAAGGTGTCAGGTTGTTCTGCAGCTGCAGGACATTCAATCACCCACTGCTTTAGATGACACTTGTTTTCTCCCATATTTGTGCGCCAGGCACTGAGAAGTGGTGTGGGGAACAGAAGAGAAAGAGGGATGGACAGAGAACAGGAGCTGGGAGTAAAGAAAAGGACCAGGGCCAGAGAAACCTTCAGTGAAAGACTGGAGCTGTGGACAGATAACAGTGCCTGGTGCTCAGCCGTGCTGGAGACAGGAGCAGTGGAGTTTTGAATCTGGCATCGTCCACTGCTAGATCAGTGAGTGGCAGTAGATGGGGTTAGAGTCAGAGCATCGGTGGCCTGGAGTAGGCTTCCTGGGGCTGATTGGCGGCGGCCAGGAGAATGCTTCTTAGAACTCGGGAGAGGCCAGCAGTGGTGGGGAGAAGGGACAGGTAAACATTGACGACGGCGGCTGCCAGATCAGAGGGCTTCATTGGAGGCTCGATTGGCCTGGATAAGGACCTATACGCACCATAGGGACATTTGATAAAGAGGATAGACAGGCGTCTGATTTTACTTTTTAAAATAACATCCGTATTACAGAATTGCATTGACAATTATTTGCTGACATTATTTTGCAAATAATGGACATTATTTTTAGTCATTCACCAACATTTTTTTTTCACCATCTTTACTAATAAATTCAATGGACTTTAATTAAAGAACCACACCCAAAAGAGCCTGAACTAAAATAAAGTACCAATGGCCATCATTGTAATGATGGGCACCAAAACCCTGAAATGATGGGCATTATTTTGAGAGAAAAAAAAAGATGGCTAGAAAAAAAAAATCATCAAGTGAACATAGCCTATAGGTGACAAGGTCATACGTCGTCACTTAAAACCCACTCCTACACCCAGAACATGGTTATAAACACAACAAGGAGTAGGCTCCTACAAATGCGGACACTGCAAACTGTCCAAATTTGTCAGGAAGATAATTTTCAGAAGCACCAACAAGGCATACAACATCAAATCATTTATTAACTGCAGCAGCAAAGTAGTTAACTACTTAGCCACCTGCCTACGTTCAATGCAATACCCTGTCAAAACAATACAGGGGTGGTGTAATAGAATTCTTGGGGACATCAGAAATAACCCACTTGCTAAACATATAACATAATTCATGCATAACATGAATATCGCTTCCACTATCACTGGTCACTTCGTACACCAGTATTCTTACCTAACGTAGCACATTTTTACCTAGAAGCACTAGTGCACAACTCACTAGCCTACTGTCAATAAACAACCTAATGAAAAAGGGAAACATGTATGTATGAACTGCACAACCACAATAATGTTAAAAAAAAATTCAATATGCTTTATTAACAAATAGACAAATATAACCTCCAAAAGCTTAAAACACTTAAAACATATACCAAAACTCCACTCCTGGCTCAAATACAGCACAGTGTGTCATCACTCAGCTCCTTCTGGTACAAAGGGGGGCAAATAGCAGTATCACTATTGCACATGTCTGCCAATAATTACGTACATCTCTAAATACATACCCATATACAAAAAGATATGTTACATGGCCAAGCCTGAAGTGCATCAAATAACAAATAAAGTGCAAGTTCAAACGATCCACAAGGCAAGCCAACTAGGTCAACAAAGATTAAAGGGGTAGTGATGTAATCTTCGGGAGGCCGATGCGGTCCGGCCGGCCTCCCGAGGATGACATCGTCACAAAATGGCGGACGGGGGTCGACACGAATCAGGTAAGTATAGAGCACCACACTTCCGGGTCTAGCGTGGGTGGGGGGAAACACGGAGAAGGGGGCCATTCACTAACATAACATACATTACAAAGTTGAATAACTTTGTAATGTGTGTTATTTAGTGAATAATTGTTTAGCGCCGCACTACCCCTTTCAACAGATAAAAAGGCAACATGGCTAGTGTTCACCAGGGAGAATGGTGGAAATGATTTCCCAAGTGTTCCGTTCAAAAAGGAAACTTCCTCAGGTGTCTTAAACAAGGGGTCTTGTTTTCAAATAACAGTAATTATTTGACATTAAATGACGGCCATCGACTCAATTTTAACAGTCTGTGAACATAGCCATTTTGGGTTTTCAATCCACTCCTGGTGTTGGTTGCAAAACACTGAACAAAATACTGAACAAAAATACTGTGTGGGAACATAGCCTTACACTGGATTTTGGTGGATCAATAACAAACCCAGTATTACACTGAATATTGATGGATCAATAGCAAACCTGCAAATCTATAGTGGCAGATTTGCTGTGTACCCATTGAAGTCAATGTATAGCAAAATCCACAGCAAATCATTTGCAGATTTGCTACATGAATGTATGTATGTGAATGTAACCATATTCATAAAACACAAAACAAAAGGAAGAATGCAGGCATTACAGAGCAAGAATCTTTGACTTCTACATAAGCTTTAATTTACTAAAAGTCCTTTTTATGGCCCTGGCTTATCTATGTAATGTATATACCCCCCACCCAATTCACAGATGTCTCTCCTTTCTTGTCTGTAACATCCCTAAAAAGTTGTGCTGTTTCTGTCATTCATTTGTAAACTTGTCTTACGAAGGGATCTTCTAAATCCCGAAAGCTCACAGCTCTAACAATTTTTTGTTGGCCATTAAAAGGTATCACTCCTAAAATACTTTGATCACAAGTATTTACCACGATATGGATTTTTCTGGCTTACTCTGTACTATACTATTTTTTTTTCTAGAGCATTATGGGGAAATTCCAAGACAGGAGAAGCATTAAATTGTTGCTGTCAATTAAAAAAAATAAAATAATAATTTGAGAGAGGTCAATGCTGTGCCACCCACTCACCAGTGTAGTAGTGAAAAGCAGCTTTGGCTCAAAAGTCCAGTACAGGAATGTAGAGCCTAATGTAAGTGGGATGAAACCAGCAGAGTGGCTACAATGACTATAATGCAATGTGGAGGCAGGAATGGCAATTGGTTTGTTTGCACTCAACAGATCAGCACCATAATTGTTTCAGTATAAGGGCCTAGGGCTCCTATTGAACAAGGTCATCTCTGCCCTCAAGTGAAATAATTGTTTTTATTAGTCACAGTTCTGGGACATGCTACCTACTAGTACATTACATATCTATGGTAGTAACTCTCTAGTTACATAGACTTAGTATGTGAACCTGCTCGTTTGGCTTTTAAGAATGTGATTTTAGCAGTGAAAGGCTACTGTATGTTAATCATACATGTAAATATGGGGCTATGCTGGATGTCATCAGGAGTTGTATGCAATTTTATTTTGTATGCCTGAATAGAACTTAAAAGGGAATGTGTCATCAAAAAATTACTTTTTGTTTAAAAAATCTTTTAATTTATTTTTAAAAAAATTTCCAAATTTAGATCTACAATATACAATTATCCTGATATTCTGCAGTTTTTATCCTCAACATTGGGACTAAAATTAAGCTGAGACATCATGTTCGGCCAGTAGTGATAAGAGGAAGCTGCTGTAAAGTGATCTGTACAGCATTACAGCGTGATGTGACACCAGTAGATAGAGGAGCGGTCCCTGTGGGATGACCTTCTCAAAGGTCACAGTACACTTAGTACACTTTTACATTCATCTTAAAGGTACATTCACACGTACCGGATCCGCAGCGGATTTTCTGCTGCGGATTCGCAGCAGATTTCATCTAAATAACTGAACACAGCATCAAATCTGCACCATCAAATCTGCGGATCTGCTCCAGATCCTGTACGTGTGAACTCACCCTAAGGGGACAGACTCTGTCTATGTCCATAAGTCTTGCTGTAAAGCATGTCACTAAATGCTGTTAGGAACAGCCTAGACAATATGGTAATATAGAAAATGATTTACCTTTACTAGATAAGTGGTCCAAACAATGGAAACTGCAGTTCAATGTTTCCAAATGTAAAATAATGCACTTGGGGAGAAGGAATCCTCTATCAGAGTATCCTAATGGTAGTTCTGTGTTGGCAAAGACTCCAGAAGAGAAGCATTTAGGGGGAGTGATTTCTGACAGCCTTTAAGGGAACCTGTCACCCCTGGACGCCCCGCCCCGATACTTCCTCCATCCTGCCGATCCCGCTGTGGAGATACAGCCGCCCGCTCAATATGCAAATGAAAAGAGCTGAGTCAATTGTCCATAGGAAATCGCTGCTCCAGCTCATTGGCATATTGAGTGTGCAGATGAGTGGGCGGCCGTATTTCCGCAACAGGACCGGCAGTATGGGGTAAGTATGGGGGGGGCTATATCCTGGGGTAGGGTGGGTTCATGGAGGCCATCCAGAGCTGACAGGTCTTTAAAATAATTCAGCAGTGCAGCCAGGCAGTAGAGAAAGCTAATCATATGCTAAGCTGTAGCCAGAAAAATAACCAGTGGTATAACCATCTGGAATACTGTGTTAAGTTCTGCAGACCTCACCTCCAAAAATATATTGATAAAATAAAACCGTTCCAAAGACAGGCTACAAAAATGGTGGGTGTCTTAACGCATAAAACCTATCAGGAAAAACTTAAAAGGGGGGCGTCACAAAGCAAAGGTAAAATTAGATGTGTACCACATCCATGTATCTACTAAAAACAGCACATTTGTACTCCTTTGAACCCCTTCGCGTCAGCAACATGTACATATATGTTCCTGACTTCAGAGGGTTTGATGTGTGCGGGACCGCTGCAGTGAGAGCGGCCCCGAACACATCAGTGTCCAGGGAGCCAAGGGTAATGATAGGCAGCTGCAATCCCGCAGCTGCTTGCCATTAACCCCTTAAATGTCACAATCTATAGTGATCGCTGCGTTTAAGGTACTCAGTGACAGGAGAAGCTCCTGTCACTGAGTGATCGGGACATCAATAGACAAGCTTCGGGGGTCCCAACCACTTGTGCAGACGGGCGGGGGTAAAGTCACTTACCTCCATCCTGTTGGATCAGCATTCTATGTATAGAGTCTGCTCTCAGGCAGGCTCTATGCATAGATCACCGATAACACTGATCTCTGCTATGCTATGACATAGCATAGATCTGTATATGCAATCTAATGATCAAAATTTTTGTTACACCAATATGATATTAATGAAAACTAGAGATCATAGTGCAAAAAAATTACACCCCAACCAGCCCTGTAGGAGGAAAAATAAAAGCTCTACGGCTCTTAGAAGGCGGGGAGGAACATTGCATTAATTTGACCCGGACATTCGTGCATCAAAGGGCTCTGTCTTGAAGGGGTTAAAGTAGCCTATATCACTGTACTATTTTTCTTCTCTATGCATTTTTTTCTTTTCTTTTTAGGAAGCTGAATGGTAATGTTTGATTTTATGATATACATGTACAAGCGGGTCTGGGAGTGTGCGTGACCCAGAAGTGGCACTTGTGGACTAAATGCCGGTTTAGGGTATGTATAATAAGTGTGTGCATTTGTTTGTATAGCTTGAGAAAGGCCCATTTTTAACATATGGCCCGAAACGCGTTGCTGCCAATAAATTACCATTGAAGTTTGAGTACCAGCGTGGTTGTACGAAGTGCATTTACCGCTGTGGTTTCCAAGTGTTTGTCCTGGTCCACTATTCCATTGCACCTGCGCCTCCTATTGGTGAGGGGATCAAGTCCGCGGGTCTAAAGTGGACTATTGCTGCTTCTACAGAATTATAGTTGTCAGTTACGACTGTTTCTATGATCGTTTACTCCATCTCATCCCAGCAAATGAAGGAATGAGGTGGAACTACACTGAACGATTGGTGAACGATTAGTAAACGAATGGGGGATTACAGCCAAAGACTTTGGTGTCAGCAACAAATGAACAATGAATGGTTTCTTTTAGGCCGTTTGACTGTTGCCTGCATTTACATGAAACCATTATCATTTAAATTCTAACGATATAATGATAATTCGCATATAATCATTTCATGTAAAAGGGCCGTAAAACAGGATCAGGAGGGAAGGATTTTTTTTTTTTTTAACAAACTGAACACAAGAACAAGGGTCAACAAACTGGAATAAGTAGGGGAAAGATCAGAATCATCTGAAGAAGAAAATATTACTTTACTGAAAGAGTAGTATTTACTTGGAACAAAACTTCCAGCAGAATGTGATTGGTCTACAAACGACAATAACTGTTGGAATAAACATATATTTATCTTAAGATGAGGAAGGAATTAATAAAAGGATGGATGAGATGAACCAGGCAGTAGCAGATTATAATAGGTCCATTTTGGGTGGTAGCCCAGGGCACTGAGCTCCAAAAAGACTTATACTTTCAGTAGTGTATTGTCACCTGGCTACAGTTCTGCCATGATTTGCAAAAAATAGCTTCTTTTTTTTTTTTACAGTGTTTTTGCACAAATCAAGGCAAAACTGCAGCTAGGAGACAATTCAGTAACATTAGAGAATATGCTGAAGGACCTAAACATGTGACTATGATGTAATCACAGGTCCTGTATAGTCCTCACTATGGAGGAGGAAAACTAAAACTATGTGGTATGTGGAACGTGAGCCCTCTCTGCAGCGTGCGGTCCCCAGTTGCTATGTGCCCCTCTCCATGGTGGTTAGTGTGGGGGGGGGGGGGGGGGATCTGCCCACTTCCCCGCGATGCGATCGCGGAGGGGAGATCCCTTGTACTGAGCCGGCCAGGGCTCAGCGTCAGAATGACGTTGATCCCGGCAATCAGTGTATCTGGTCTGCTACAGACCAGAATATTAGAGCACCGATCTGATGGATCAGTGCTCTATTATATACACAGCATTGATCTCAATGGGAGATCAGTGCTGTGTGTATTAAAGTCCCCCAGGGGCTTCGCGTAAAAAAAATTCTCTACCCTAATTAAATCACCTACCTTTTCCCATTTTATAAATAAAAAAAATACATATTTGGTATTGCCGCGTGCACAATCACCCAAACTATTAAATTATCACATTACTGATCTTTATGGTAAACGGCACAAGTGCAAAAACCCGCCAAAGTGCAAAATTGCGCATTTTTGTTTACATCAAATCCAGAAAAAAATTTAATAAAAAGAGATCAAAGAGTCACATATACGCGAACAAGGTCCCCCCCCAAAAAAAAACAGATCGTAGCGCAAAAAACTCACACAATTTTAAACACAGTTTTATTTATTTATTTATTTTTTTAAAAGGTTTTAATGTTTTAAAAGCCATCAAATAAAATAAAAAAGTCATGCAAGTTACATATCGTTGTAACTGTACTGACTTGAGGAACATAGATAACACGTCAGTTTTACCATAGGGTGAACGGCGTAAACACGAAAACCCTCAAAATAAAAGGAATTGCAACTTTTTTTACAATTTCATTGCACATATTTTTTTCTGGTTTTGCAGCATATTGCGGACAGAACATGAAACCAATGTTATCCTATGTCCGTACGTGTATACGGGGCTGCGATCCGTGCCGCAAAAAAACGGACATGTTGTAATGCGGACCGTTTTTTGCGGCACGGATCGCTGGGGTAATGATGTGTGAACGTAGTGCTCCGTGAAGCACGGAGCACTACGGATACACATACGGTAGTGGCCACGGCCTGCACTACGGGTGTGTGAATGTGGCTTGAGCCTGTATTTGCAAAGTATAATTGGTGTCGCCCAAAAAAAAAAAAAAAAAGAGCTCATGTGGGTCTGTAGGGGAAATATGCAAGCGCAGTGGCCTTTTAATCAGGAGGAGGAAAAAACTAAAGCACAAAAATTAAAACTGGCTCCGTTCTTAAAGGGTTAAGATATTTAAAAGGGAACCTGTCACCCCCCGTGCCGGGGTGACAGGCTCCCGACCCCCCGTTAGAGACCCCTATACTTACCTCATCCCGCCGGGTCCCGCTTCTGGAGGTGGTCGGGTCCCGGAGATCTCAGCCGCTGCAGCCCGGCGCGCGCGCTGAGAGATGAGTCCAACGCTCATAGAGAATGACGGAGCGCTGGACTCTCCTGTCATTCTCTATGGGTGTTGGACTCATCTCTCAGCGCGCGCGCCGGGCTGCAGCGGCTGAGATCTCCGGGACCCGACCACCTCCAGAAGCGGGACCCGGCGGGATGAGGTAAGTATAGGGGTCTCTAACGGGGGGTCGGGAGCCTGTCACCCCGGCACGGGGGGTGACAGGTTCCCTTTAATACATTTTACAGGACTGAATTGAAGAGAGCTTGCATATGTGAACATAAATGTCATGAGACATTTAACATTTAAAAACAAAAAAATCAAACACTTCTGTTCTAAGGATCAGCAAAACAATGCTAATTACATTCCCATGTTACTCATTACTCTGTCATATGTCACTTCTAGGATGCCAAAGGAAACAAATGTACATAATCTCCACATGGTCATTGGGTGGAGGAAACAGCAAGGATGGTAAACATGCAAGAAACCATAAAACAATCGGTCATAAACATCCTTGATGTACAGACTTTAACTACAGGCCCTATTCCACCAACAGATCTGATGACAGATTATCTGCAAAAGATTTGAAGCCAAACCCAGGAACAGACTATAATCAGAGAACAGGTCATAAAGGAAAGACTGGATTTCTCCTCTTTTCAAGTCCACTCCTGGGTTTGGCTTCAAATCTTTGGCAGATAATCTGTCGTCAGATCTGTTGGTGAAATAGGGCCTTACCTCGCGGTAGCAAGGACTTAAAAACAAGAGAACATGACATTTACACTTGTACAGACCTTAAAGGGGCTCATTCACATCAAGGTTCAGCCCCCTCCTTTGCACGTGTATGTCAGCACTCTGTAACAATCGAAATAAACCTGCACATACATGACACACTACTTTTAGACTGAGTTCAACGTAACGTACAGGATCTGCAGCAGATTTGATTTGCTTTGAATCTGCAACTTCAAATCTTCTGCAAATCCTGTACGTCTGAACCTACCCTAATAGGGCAGTAACATATGTACAAGTGGTGTGCTACTATTTTGAAGTAAATGGGATCTGTGGATAATCTTGCAGATAGGTCAGTACTTGACTTTGACAGGCTGACACTGTATATATGCACAAAAGGGGGACAAACATTTTAATCCTCCCTATTACGACTGTAAATCAGTTTCTTTTTTTAATGTGTTAATACAGGCATAAAAACAGATTTCAGACATCTTTTCCAGTCTTTGAACAGTGGTGTTTCATTGTCATTTATCATTACTTACTGTATTGCAATATACACTCACCTGGTTCTTCCACATTCACATGTTTTTGTCATGAAAGCAGGGCAAGAGGGGCAAGGTCCAGGATGACACAGGCTAAGCAAAACAAAATAGTTAAGGTGAAATTATAGTCAAACGCAGTTTGAAAACAGTGAAACGGTGTATGATAAAGAACTTCCCATGACTTCCTTTAGCCAAAAATAAACCACTTGAGAATTTACTATATAAGCTCCTGAAAACTTACTAGGCAGTGTGTTACAGCTGGTACTGGGCTTCTCAAACCTTTTCTACTAGAGCTTCCCCTAACAGGGCAAAGTGATATTGGACCACACCATATATATTTGCATCATTACTGTACTTCCATAGCAGGTTCAGTGATGCAACTAGATCCCCTCTGTCTCAGCAAAGCCAGAGGCGTCATGAGAAATGTAAACTATATCAGGTGAATTATACCTGATAAGGAGAGGAAATCAACATAAAAAACAACCCATAAATGGCAGATCAACTTAAATAAGTATACATGGAGCACATACAATAACTTCCATATTGTTATACTAGGATAGCCTAAACTGCACTATATAAACTAAATAAAATGATTTGCAGGAGTGCTTCTTTAAAGTGTACCTGTCATTAAATTTTTTTTTTGTTGCAGAAATCAATAGTAAAAGCGATTTTAAGAACCTTTACAGTTGGGTTTATTAGCCAAAAAATGCATTTTTATCATAAAAAAGCAGTTTGAAGCTCTCCCCCCTGTCTTCATGGTTGTCTATGGAGAGGGGAGGGATGGAGGGAGATTAGGTACCAAAACAGGAGTTAATTTACAGCTACATCACCAGGCTATCTTCTCTGAAGTTAGCACTGACCTCTGAATACCAGTTTTTACACAGCTCCCACTGTGCAATCCTTCGTTCTCTGCTCTCTGCTGGTGACTAATCTCCCTCCTCCCCCCTCCATAGAACAGACAGGACCCGACTGATGTAAAAGAATCGAGATTTCCTGATAATGAGCAGTGAAGGGGGGGGGGGGGGGATGTACCTGGGGAGTCTTTTTGAATGCAGATAAGGGCATATTTGCCTAATAAACCCAATTACAAAGTTTCTTAAAATCGCCTGTACTATTGATTTCTGCAAAACAAAAAAACACGACAGTGACACTTTAATCATATCACAGGAAATAACAGAGTGGCCCTTGCACTGCTTAACCCCTTGCCGCAAAATGACGTTCCTGGAACGTCATGTAAAGCAGGTAGTTCCCGCAACATGACGTTCCAGGAACGTCATGGCTTCCCTGCCTCCCCCCGCTGTCCCTATAGAAGATCGGGCAGCAGGAGGATGCTATGTCACACAGCATCCCCCTGCTGCCTCTGTCCGGAGGGGAGCCGCGCTCCCCCCGGGCAGTTAACCCCATAAACGCTGCGGTCAATGCGACCGCAGCGTCTATGGGGAGATCGGGCGGCGGGGGGGAGGCTGCAGCACGTTGCCTCCCCCCACCGCCACAACTAGTATGTCCCCCGGCCCCCTCCCCTTGTCCCCCGATACCGGAGATCACCGCTATTACCGTTATAGCAGTGATCTCCGGTACCGGGAATTACCGGCGCCGCCGAGAGCTTTCATCTCCCCCCACCGTGAATCCACGGTGGGGGGAGATGAAAAATGTCCCCTCAGACCCCAGATCAGCCCCCCGATCAGACCCCAGATCACCGTACCCGGGCGGCCATCAGATCCAAGATGGCCGCCCCCATCCCTGCGATGTTTGTTCGCAGGGATGGAAATAAAATAATGATCAAAGCCCCATGCTCTCCGCCACCAGAGGTAGCGGAGAGCATGGGGCAGTGATCAGGGACCCCCCCGTGTGGTCCCGGAGCAGGCGATCGGCGGTATATACTATATACCGCCGCTCGACTGTTCCCAGTGCTGCCGGCACTTTTTATCCCCTGTCACCATAAATCATTGGTGACAGGGGATAAAAAGTGTTACAGTGTCGCCCCCCAAGTCGCCCCCCACCCCCCCTGTCACCCCCGTCCCCCAGTCACCCCCCCTTCCCCATATACTCACCGGATCCACGGAGCTCCTTCCTCCTCGACGTCCTGGCTGGTTATGAAGTGCGCATGCGCTCCACAACCAGCCAACTCTGAAAATTTGGTCTCTGTCACTGAACTATGATTACTGTGATAGAAAATATCACAGTAATCATAGTAATACAGTGAAACAAATGTATAAAAGTACAAAAAGTGACAAACACACAAAAAAATAAAACACACACTTTTTTTTATTATAGTAATAACTGCAGTTCACTCCCAGATTATTCCTAACCCCCCAGATTACCCGTAACCGCCCCAGGTTGTCCGTAATCACGCCAGATTGCACATAACCACCGCACGTCGCCTCTGACCACCACACGTCGCCTCTGACCACCGCACGTCGCCTCTGACCACCGCACGTCGCCTCTGACCACCCCAAATTGCCAATGACCCCCTCCAGATTGCCCATAACCACGCCAGATTGCCGTAACCAACCCAAATGACATATAAGCACTTTAGTTTATCCGTAACCAACCCAGATTGTCCGTAACCACCTCACGTTGGCCGTAACCACAGCAGGTTGCCTGTAATCATCTCAAGATTACCCGTAACCACAGCAGGTTGCCCATCACCACCCCAGATTACCCGTAACCACCCCACATTACCTGTAATCTCATTTTTTTTATTGTATTTTAGTAACTGCGCTGTTCTAATAACCATTACTAGCTGAGGTTTTGCTCCAGCAAATTGGCGCTCCCTTCCTTCTGAGCCCTGCTGTGTGCCCATACAGTGGTTTATGCCCACATATGGGGTACTGTTCAACTCAGGAGAACCTGCGTTACAGATTTTGGGGGGATTTTTTTCTCTTATTCCTCGTGAAATTTAGAAATTTTAAACTAAACCAACATATTATTGGAAAAATTAGAGTTTTTCATTTTTAATGGCCAATTTTGAATACTTTCCTCTAATACCTGTGGGGTCAAAATGCTCACCACACCCCAAGATGAATTCTCTGAAGGGTGCACTTTCTAAAATGGGGTGACTTATGGGTTTTTTTTTCTCTGCTGGCACTACAGGGGCTCTGCAAATGCACCTGGCGCTCAGAAACTTCTTCAGCAAAATCTGCACTGAAAATGCTAATTGGCGCTCCCTTTCTTCTGAGCCCTGCTGTGTGCCCATACAGTGGTTTATGCCCACATATGGGGTACCGTTGTACTCAGAAGAACCTGCGTTACAGATTGTGGGGTGAATGTTCTCTCCTGTTCCTCGTGAAATTTAGAAATTTCTAACTAAGCAAACATATTATTGGAAAAATTCGAGTTTTTCATTTTTACTCTCTACTTTTTAATACTTTCCTCTAATACCTGTGAGGTCAAAATGCTCACCACACCCCAAAATGAATTCTTTGAGGGGTGTACTTTCCAAAATGGGGTGACTTATGGGGAGATTTTACTCCGCTGGCACTACAGGGGCTCTGCGCAAAATCTGCACTGAAAATGCTAATTGGCGCTCCTTCCCTTCTGAGCCCGGCTGTGTGCCCATACAGTGGTTTACGCCCATGTATGGGGTACCGTTCTACTCAGGAGAACCTGCGTTACAGATTTTGGGGTACTTTTTTTCTCCTGTTCCTTGTGAAATTTCAAACTAAACTAACATATTATTGGAAAAATTCAGGTTTTTCATTTTAACTGTCTAATTCTGAATACTTTCCTCTAATACCTGTGGGGTCAAAATGGTCACCACACACTAAGATGTATTCTTTGAGGGGTATACTTTCGAAAATGGGGTGACTTATGGGGGGGTTTCTCTCTGCTGACACTACAGGGGCACTGCAAACACACCTGGCGCTCGGAAACTTCTTCAGCAAAATCTGCATTAAAAAAGCTAATTGGCGCTCCCTTCCTTCTGAGCCCCGCTGTGTGCCCATACAGTGGTTTACGCCCACATCTGGGGTACCGTTGTATTCAGGAGAACCTGCGTTACAAATTTTGGGGAGCTTTTTTTCTCATGTTCCTTTTGAAAATTAGAAACTTTAATCTAAACGTATATATTATTGGAAAATTTAAATTTTCAATTTTTTTACGGCCTGATGGTGAACACTTTCCTCCAGCCCCTGTAGGGTTAAAATGCTCATTATACCCCTAGATTAATTCTTTAAGGTGTCTAGTTTCCAAAATGGGGTCACTTATGGGGGTTTCCAGTATACAAGCCTCCTAAATCCATTTAAAAAAAGAACTGGTCCCTAAAAAAAATCCATTTTGGAAATTTCATGAAAATTTGATATATTGCTAATAAATTTCGAAGTCCCGTAACACCTTAAAAAAGTAAAATATGTTTACCAAATTATGCCAGAATAAAGAAAACATATTGATAATGTGATTTAGTAACTAATTTATGTGCTATGACTTCCTTTTTTAAGAAGCAGAGCATTTCAAAGTTCATAAAATGCAAATTTTTCTAATTTTTCATGATATTTTGATGTTTTTCACACAAAAAAACACAAAGTAGTGACCAAATTTTGCCACTAACATAAAGTGCCATATGTGACGAAAAAAACAATCTCAGAATCGCTAGCATACTTTAAAGCATCACTGAGCTATAAACGCATAAAGTGAGACAGGTCAGATTTTAAAAAATTAGCTTGGTCATTAAGGCCAAAACAGGCTTTAGAGGCAAGGGGATAAACTAGACATGTGATGTCTCAAGCGGTCTTACATGTTGCAGGTATGAGGACAATCAAGGCCAGAGCGCTTCTTTCCACAAAGTTCACCACAACTATGGGGAATTTCATTTCTATTCCATTCAGGGTTATTGACTTTACCTTTAAAGAAAGAAAAAGAAAAAAAAGTAAAAAAAAAAAATCTGTTCACCCATCTTCATTTCAGCCATCATTGTGTGTATATTTATATATATATATATATATATATATATATATATATATATATATATATATATATATATATATATATATATCTATATCTGAGCAGTCAAGACATACCACAAAAGCAGGTGTAGATGCTCGGAGCTCGAGAGGAGACATTTTGACAAGCGGGGCATCTCCAACCACTATTTGCATCTGAAAGAACAAAAATTAAGTGTATTCTCTTTTACACACCATTGTAATAGGCTGTACATAATGACTCATCCATGCTAGAAAAACAGCATTATAGCAAGAGCAAAAGATGCAGTAGTACAGGCAATTACAAACACTTACTATGTATAACCCCCCCACCCCCAAAGTCATGCTGAATTCCTATTATAAAAGCAGTCACAAGGAAATGGCAGATGGTATCAGCTCTGACAGTGTTAATAAAAAGCCCAGTAAATCTTGCCTTCAAGTTGGGGCTCAGACATTTTTTTTTCTAAACAGCCGGGGAGGAGGTGGCTGAACACAACATGCAACTCCCCGACTCCAGCACTGGGGTCCACTCTCCTCTGGTTCCCTGTCCGCTTCCTGTCTGAGTGATGACCTGGGTTGTAACAAGTCAGTGGCCCTAACTGACTGTCTGAGCTGCCTGACATGTCACAACCCAGGTCCCCACTCAGACCAAGAAGCGGCCAGGAGACCAGGAACTGGAGCGGAGGAGGGTGTACCCCAGCACTGGAGCAGGGGAGTGTGGAAGTCTGAGCCCGGACCTCACCTTTAACTGCCAGTAAGCCCAGCTTCCTTTAGGACTCTCCTATCATAATCCAGTCTCTGTAATCAATTACTAGAGGCTCCAGCAGACCTTAGTCATCGAGCCCATAATAAGTAATAGAGCAGAGAACATACATACATATGTACTGCACTGATCTCTATGAGCAATCAGTGTATCATTTTTTTCCAATCAACCTTTTTTCCAATAAATAAATAGAAATAAACATATTTGCTATTGCTATATGCGGAATCGCCCAATCTATTAAATTATCACTTTACTGATCTCGCATGGTAAAATCGCCCAAAAAAAGTCAAAGTGCAAAATTGCAGATTTTTAGTCATATAATCAAATAAAAAAAAATTTTGAATAAAAAGTAATCAAAAAGTCAAATATAAAATAGGCAAGATACTGACAAAAAGTACAGATAATGGTGCAGAAAATAAAACCACATCCTAAAAACTAAAATTGTTATTGGGATCAGAATAGAGCAATTTAAAAAACATTAAGGGGGAGATTTATCAAACTGGTGTAAAGTAGAATTGTCTTAGTTGCCCCTAGCAACCAATCAGATTCCACTTTTCATTCCTCACAGACTCTTTGAAAAATTAAAGGTCGAATCTGATTGGTTGCTAGGGGCAACTAAGACATTTCTACTTTACACCATTTTGATAAATCTCCCCCTTAGTATTTTTTTTAAACGTTTCAGTTTTTTAAAAGCAGTCACATAAAATTAAAACGTTATATAACTTGCCTAGCTTTAGCACACTAAAATAAAAAGAAAAAAAATTGCTTTTCTATTTTTTTTTCCTTCAGTTTTGAGGCATATTTTATACAAAAATGAAGCCTGACATTACAATGTACAATTGGTGTCGCAAAAAAATAATGGCTCATATGGGTATGTAGGTTAAAAAGTGCAAGCGATCTAGCCTTTTAAACACGAGGATAAAAAGAAAACTGAGGTGAAAAAAGTGCAAACACAAAAATGTGCTTGGTGACTAAAGGGTTAATACATGCCATCTCCCAGGATGAAGGACTAAACATGAAATAATCTGTGGAATGTAGTTGTGAAGTTTTATCTAATTTTATATAGATCTTCTGACATGTAATGAAAACAAACTGTGTCAGACGAATCTTGCTGTTGTTAAAGCCAACCTCAAATGTTACCCATGCACAGGAAGAAAAACATAAATGCCCTATAATTATCAATGTACTAATGACACTACACAGCAGGCCACAATGAATCTTGTGTAAATGTAAGGGGCTTTATGCCTGTACTCATCACATCGAGAGCTGCTCTTCAACCATGCTCCACAGAGAAATCAACAGACCTCCCGTTGTGAAATACATGAGACAACAGCAGCAGGTTTGTCAAGAGAAAGCCAGCACTACTAACAAAAGATGAGAGTGTAACATGGAGGGGTTAGCTGGTATCCTGAAACAACCACTAATCTACAACCACTTTGGCCATATAAAGATACTGCCCGGCTGTCCCGGACAGTTATAGGTCCCTATCCCAGAAGTATACTTAAACAAAAAAAAACTTATATATAATATAATCAGGTCACCCTAAGCTATTTAATGATAACATGTAATTTTTTGGGTTGAGTCTGTGGGCAAGCCATAACATGTCCTATAGACAGCTATATCACTTGCATGTGAATAAATGTAACACTTTTGAGCATTAGGACTATAGCCATGCTAAAGACCAAGCCTAAACTGACAATGACGGGCTGGCATTATCAGGGTAGTCTCTGCTTTAAAGTGACATTGTCACCCCCTTACTATATGTGCGAGTTCTCCACAAGCTTAAATGCTGCACATTCAATCTATACTTGTATGAAACTTCTCTGTGTTTTCTTTCTGCTCTAAAATTTGTTAAAATTTATTGCTAAAATTTATAATGATCCCATAAGCTGCAGTCCCTAGCTCTGCCCCCTCTCCGCTGTCCCCTGCCGCTGTTAGAAGCTTGTAACAGCGGTACGGTAGAGAGGGGAGGGGGCAGAGCTTCCGGCCATGGACACCTGAAGCTTCCAGTGTCCATGGCTACCATTAAGCCTCTGCAATCATATTGCAGAGCCCCAATAGTTACCAGACAGAGAACTCTCTCTCTGTAGAGGGAGAATTCTTTGTCTGAAGCCCTATAGATGCTGACGCACCCTATAGATAGGTGCTGACAGTTGCGGCAGGTCCCCGGCTATCACTGACTGCCAGGAGCCGCCGCAGATGACACAGGCACAGCTTCTGTGCCTGGGTCATCTTGCATTGTATATTAACATCGCTTAGGGAATAGGCTGCAGTGACATTAATTTACTGTGCAGCGGCGGGAGGGGCTTAAAGTGATATTGCCACCCCCCCCCTTTCTATATAAGGAGTTCTCAGTATTAGTAAGTGTACATCCATTAATGAAATAAAAGTTTGAGCCTTTGCTATTCCTCAGTGCTATTCCCATTTCAAGTATACAGCAAGTAAGATGTTACACTATTAAGCTTAAATTGTGGACATGTTTTATCTCTGAATGTTTCCATGCTTGCTTTGTCTGTGTGGAATTCAGTGGAGAGATGGTTGTGCTTGAAGAAAAGTTGCCCTAAATTGGAAGATTGTTATCCTTGGAAACCCCCATTATTCCCAATAGATGAGTCTATCATGCAGGAGGGCCTGTGCCTCTAATGTACTGATGGTAGATGGTATGAATGAGTAAGGTGCTAGTAATGCAACATATTATAGATCTCTTATTTATGGTGCGTTCACACCTACAGGATCTGCAGCTGATTTTCTGCAGCAGATTTCATTTAAATAACTGAACACAGCATCAAATCTGCTGCAGATCTGCTGCAGATCCTGTAGGTGTGAACGCACCCTTAATGTGATATTCCACCCAAGAGTCCACTACAGGGCTTCCCAGTCTGTATTTTCCATAGAATACAGGATGTAGGAATAGGCCCTTACACTAGCGTTTGCAGATTTCTTTCTATTCATTTCCAAGTGAGACACTTGAAAAGAAAAAAAAACCAACACCAGCATCATATGGCTCATTGTGCTGTACTATAAAAATTGTATTTTTACCATAAATGGGTTTCTGTGCTGCAGCACTCATGTCACATAATGTAAGGAATATATGGAAATCTTAGAGGGATGTTTGATAATGCATACAGCGCTGCTAATCACTCTTCTCCATATCAAAACCTATTTCTGTAGTTTTTTTCTCCACTGCTGACAATGGCTCTGCATGGCAATTGTAAGCCAAGTTGCCATAACAACACTACATAAAAATAATAAAAACAAGGAGGAAAATGCTTGGGCTAAGCAGTACATTACCTTTCAATGAAATGACATTTTACATATACATTATTACATCTGCATTTATTTTCTTAGTATTTCACAAAGGTTAACCGAATAGTGACCACAAATGTTTTAGTAAAATAGGAACAAGGTGCTCAAGTTAATGATGCCATAACAAGTTTAGAGCTTCTCTATGTATCCTGTATAAACATTGGGGCTTGCCACATATGCAAGTATTTTTCCCAGCAGATCTGTACAAATATTATATGTATTAGACACTTTCTGAGCCTTGATGGAAAAGGGAGGTGGCTTTGCTGGGAAGGAATGTGGCTTAAATGGGCACAGTCATTAAAAACAACTCTGCATATTCTGCAGCATTAAAGGGGTAGTGCGGCGCTAAGAAATTATTCACATCATAAAACACGTTACAAAGTTATACAACTTTGTAATGTATGTTATGTATGTGAATCGCCCCCTTCCCCGTGTTCCCCCACGTACCATACATACCTGACACGTGTCGGTCCCCGATCTTCTGTCAACGACATCATCGACATCCGCGTCATCAGCTGCTCAGCCGCGATTGGCTGAGCACAGTTATGCTCAGCCAATCGCGGCAGAGAGGGGGCAGCAACAGGGACAGCTGCAGCGATTCAGCCGGCCTCCCGAAGATTATGTAGTTGACAGAAGATCGGGGAAGGGGGACGACATGCGTCAGGTATGTATGGTACACTACACTTCCGGGTCCACGTGCGGGGGTGGGGGAACACGGGGAAGGGGGCGATTCACATACAGAACATACATTACAAAGTTGTATAACTTTGTAATGTGTGTTATTTTGTGAATAATTTCTCAGCGCCGCACTATCCCTTTAATATCCAGCATATTTGTAACTCACTTCATTAGAAAAAAAAAAGGACTGGTTTTCTATGGGAAATTCAAAGTTATAACATTGGCCACTAGGCACCTCAATAATTATAGCAATTTTGACAGTGACTAGGAAATGAGGGCTGGAGATTCAGAGCTCTGCTCCGATGCTGTCAATGTCAGTGTAGGGAGAGAGAAGCAGACATGGAAAAGACAGACAGCAAGGCACATTAGGTAATCTCTTGAACTAATCCTATAGGTTTTGTGTAAATGATTGTGACATCTATAATTTTATTAGTACAGTATAAATTTAACCCTATATTGAAAAACATTTTTTTTGTATGTTTTTTTTAGGGTGCCTCACACCTACCGGATCTGCAAAATCCGCTGCGGATCCAGTCCCATTCACCCCTATAGAGCACATACTCCACATACTCTCCGCTCAGCCAATCAGTGCTGCCGTGCACCGATTGGCTGAGCGGGACAGGAGCCGGAAGCCTTACATGCAGCCGTGTCACCAAGCAGGTAATGTATGCCCCTGGCGGTGGGCTGCGGGGGGTTAACGCACATTCTCACAGTGGGACGTCAATCCCGCTGCGAGGATAAATGGGACTGGATTTGCAGCGGATCTCGCTGCGAATCCACAGCACGAAATCTGTGGCGGATCTGTTAGGTGTGAAGGCACCCCTAATGTGATTTTTCAACAACTCTTGCTATAATTGAGACATTTTTACCACATATTCGCAGTTAATGACACAATTTGTTCGCAATTGGTGCAATTCTTGCAAAATTCCCCCATTTTTATCAAAAATTCACTGTAAAAAAATTACCCTGATTGGTGCAAACCCAGCTAAAATAAATGGCACCACTTTTAATCTTTAAGTCATGAAATTAAGCCACAAAACCAAGCATTGAAGCTTTGCTCACACTTCCACTCTCTGTCTCTATTATAGATTGGAAGTATTTCCTGACATAAATCCCTGTGTGGGTATACAGTGACAAAGGGCAGCCATTAGAGATGAGTGAACCTCGAGCATGCTTGAGTCCATCTGAACCCGAACTTTCGGCATTTGATTAGCGGTGGCTGAAGTTGGATAAATCCCTAGGGCTATGTGGAAATCATGAATATAGTCATTGGCTGTATCTATGTTTTCCAGACAACCTTAGAGCTTTATCCAAGTTCAGCAGCCCCCGCTAATCAAATGCTGATCGTTCGGGTTCGGATGGACCCGGTTCGCTCATCTCTAGCAGCCATCCCACAAAACAAAATAAAAAATAAAATATCTAATTCCTCCCCCTCCTTTTTCTATAATACATAATAAGCATAGAAGGGCAGAATAAAAAGATTCATATGGCATACAGGTTAACAAATGAAAGTGTAAGTAGAGCCTTACAGTGGGGTCCAGTCTCAAAAGTTGCAAGCATGCAATAGTATAACACTGACCTTCAGCTTGTGATGCAGGAGACCTGGCCCACTTTTTGATGCAGTTAAGGTGGAAAACATGGTAGCAGCTTTGACAACTCCACACTGGAGCCATGACTCTGATCACCTCACAGCACACCATGCACTCGTACTTCTCGGCAGTTAGCTGCTCTATCAGAGACCCTGTAAGAGAGAAACATACAGCAATATAACTGAATGTAAAATAAAAGTATTGGTGCTGTGCCACCCTTAAAGGGGGTTTTCTGAGCAAAACGGACTGATGACCTATTCACACGCGCACTGATCAGCTGTTTGGCACCTGCAATACACAGTGAATGGAGTTTGTTGGTGAAGATGTGTAATTGCAGCTCAGCTCCAATTCAAGTCAATAGGACCTGAGCTACAGTTACAGGTGACCACCACTACACAGTGTGTTGCAGGTCATCCTCATGAGTGGATAGCCCATCAATCTGTTTTGCCTGCACAACCCTTCAAGATTGTTTCGCATGTAGTATTCGGTCAGTCTTTTGAGGCAAAACCAAAAAGGTAGAACAGAAAAACTACAATGGAAACATCTGCACCTTTTTCTGTGTTCTGGACCAACTCATGGTTTTTGGGGGGAGGAGACACTGTCCAGAAGAAGCCGCAACAAGAGCTGCAGGCAACAAATGTAGACAAGTAACTCTTTTTTTCATTTTTACACCAGCGCAAGCAAGATATAGAAGCATATTTATACCAGAACACCCCTTAATGAATGCCATACACATAGAAACATAGTGCATATTGTATACATTGCTTAAAACATTTGTATTTTTTTGACATGGGAGGAAGGAAACTGTTTATACAGTAATAAAATACCTCAACTTGCTGAACCTGAATTACTATAAGAAAAAGTAGAGACTTAGGGGAAGATTTATCAAACATGGTGTAAAGTGAAACTGGCTCAGTTGCCCCTAGCAACCAATCAGATTCCACTTTTCATTCCTCACAGACTCTTTGGAAAATGAAAGGTGGAATCTGATTGGTTGCTAGGGGCAACTGAGCCAGTTTCACTTTACACCATGATTGATAAATCTCCTCCTTAGGGCCTATTCACATGCCCTGTAAATTGCCGGCGCTATGGATGGGGAAGCCCTGTAATGGAATGTTTTCCCGCCTGGCATAATGCATCAGTATCATGCTGGGAGCAGGGAAACTTTGAAAAAAAATTGCGGATGTGGGAAGGCAGACTTAGCTATACTAACCTTAGCATACACTTACCGGCCACTTTATTAGGTACACCTGTCCAACTGCACGTTACCACTTAATTTCTAAATCAGCCAATCACATGGCGGCAACTCAGTGCATTTAGGCATGTAGACATGGTCAAGACAATCTCCTGCAGTTCAAACCGAGCATCAGTATGGGGAAGAAAGGTGATTTGAGGGCCTTTGAACGTGGCATGGTTGTTGGTGCCAGAAGGGCTGGTCTGAGTATTTCAGAAACTGCTGATCTACTGGGATTTTCACGTACAACCATCTCTAGGGTTTACAGAGAATGGTCCGAAAAAGAAAAAACATCCAGTAAGCGGCAGTTCTGTGGGCGGAAATGCCTTGTTGATGCCAGAGGTCAGAGGAGAATGGGCAGACTGGTTCGAGATGATAGAAAGGCAACAGTGACTCAAATAGCCAACCGTTACAACCAAGGTAGGCAGAAGAGCATCTCTGAATGCACAGTACGTCGAACTTTGAGGCAGATGGGACACAGCAGCAGAAGACCACACCGGGTGCCACTCCTTTCAGCTAAGAACAGGACACTGAGGCTACAATTTGCACAAGCTCATCGAAATTGGACAGTACAAGATTGGAAAAACGTTGCCTGGTCTGATGAGTCCCGATTTCTGCTTGAACATGACAATGAGTTCACTGTACTCAAATGGCCTCAACAGTCACCAGATCTCAATCCAATAGAGCATCTTTGGGATGTGGTGGAACGGGAGATTCGCATCATGGATGTGCAGCCGACAAATCTGCGGCAACTGTGTGATGCCATCATGTCAATATGGACCAAAATCTCTGAGGAATGCTTCCAGCACCTTGTTGAATCTATGCCACGAAGAATTGAGGCAGTTCTGAAGGCAAAAGGGGGTCCAACCCGTTACGAGCATGGTGTACCTAATAAAGTGGTCGGTGAGTGTATATGCACATGTACAAAAACCTCCCCTGTTTGCAGTGCTGCACTCAGGCTTTCTTTAAACAATGAACCCTGTCCGGAAGCTTCCAGCGATTTCAATGGGTTCTTCAGAGTGAAGCTGCATGGACAGAAGTGAAATATCACTTCTTTTTCATGTGGTTCACAATCTTCCATTCAGGATATGTTTTCACACACACAATCTGCTGCATACTTCATAGTGTTTTCAGCAATGATTTATATTGGTTAAAAGGAACAAACCAGCAGATTAGAAGAATCTAACCTCCCGTTATGTTCCCATAGAGCAGCAGATGCTGACAGAAGGGGGGAGTTTTCTTGCCTTCCACCCTCAGCACAGTTTCCTTGAAGGGGTTATCAATCACTACAGAAATATGGCCACTTTCTTCACTACTCGTTTCCAGTTCAGGTGTGGTTTGCACTTAAGTGCCATTCACTTCAATGGAATCAAGTTGAAAATCCCTATCCAAACTGGAGACAAGAGTAGTGCTGTCTCTGGAAGAAAGTGGCCAAGTTTGGTGGATAACCACTTCAAAATGCTGCGTTTAGTTTAAGTGTACCCGTCATGAATTGCGTACCGCTGGCGGAGGTTCTGATCTCTGAACATGCATGAGACCATAATGTGATAATATGTGCGCCCCCCATTGGATCAAAAAGGGGTTGCACGCATTATGCCTTAACCGTGTTTATCACCACAAAGACCCAAACTTCTGCCAGCAGTCTAACTCACTGCTGATCCAGCATCAGCAGCAGCAGCCCCCTCACGCCAGGTACACTTTTAATATACAAAGTAAGCAGTTCTGTGTTATGGGGGTGGTAGTACAGCCTGCCATGAATATTCAGGCCGCGTAGTGACATCCTCACTGCTGAGCAGTGGATGAATATTCAGGAAGATATGTTGATCAGTGCACTAATAACTGTAGGACCACCCCCAGTGCACAGAGGTACTTAATTAGCACACTAACGTCAACTAACACCGGATTTCAGAAGTACCACACTGGGGAAGAAGGTTTTAAAAAATAGATAAAAAAAACCAAAAAAAAAACAAAAAACAAAAAAACACCTTCTTCCTCAGCATCCCTTGCCCTAAGGGAGTGTAACTGCAGGTTAGATTCTTCTATCAGCCAAATCTGCAGCAGCTTGAGTACACGTGAACATACCCGCAGTAGGGTATTTTTCTCTCTTCTTTTTTTTTTTATTTGTTTTAGGTGAAACTTCAAGGTTGATGATGCAGAAATTATAGTGGCTTTCTCATAAAATAAAATGAAAACTATTACAGGCCGTGTTATAACACTTAGAAGTTTTGGCTTGGGTTTTTGCTTTTCACACGGCAGCATCCCTGATCCCAAACCCAATGATGCAGTGGGTGTACATCTTCTGAGAACAAATTCTTCTTCCCCAGATGGTATGGAGTCAGTACTCAACCAAGCTTGCAAAGAGATATCAACTCCTCCAGACACTGTAATATATTCCCAGTCCTGTACTGATTGCAGTCGTATGTGATCAACGGTTGTAGAAAAGGTTGGGAAAGTCTCACAGCTTTAGTTGTATAGATACTGCCATCTGTTACTACTATATATCTATTCAAATCCATCTTTTTAGTTTCTTTGTCTAGACTAGCACCCAAAGTGGGGACTAGGGATTGTGTGAAGGCCTGCAGGCGATTGCCAGACACTCCGTGATATGGCAAGGTGCTGTTAGCATCCAGAACCCAAGCCCTGGATTTTTAACTTGGTGCCCAAGATCTCCTACCCTTCCCCCCCAGCCTCCAGTTGCAGGGGCAGGCAAGGAAAATGGCAGAGTAGGGATTTGTCAGCTACCTATGCTGCAGTTCACACAGGCTGCAGGGGGTATTTTTAATAAATGGGAGCACAGGTGCATTGTCTTATTATGGGGCAAAGAGGGAATTACTACACTATAGGGACTTTTATGGAGGCACCGTTACTGTATGGGCACATGGAGCATGGTTTATATAAGGTGCAAAAAGGGAGTAAGTACTATATGGCGCAAAGGAGGAGATATTACTATATGGGGCACAGGGGCAACTATTAATATACGGGGGCACTATTATTGTATAGAAGTACATGGGCATTTTTCATGAATGGGATCCCAGAGCACTATTCATGAGAACATTACCCTATATGTTACACTAATGAGGGAACCATACTTCACAGAGACAAGTCACAGTTGGAGGAAGGTGTCATGGCTCTCAGATAGAGAAGTAAATGGAAAGAGAATGCCTCCAATTAGAGAAGACACCATCTATACTGGATGTAACTAATTACTCCTACAGGCTGCAGAGCTCCTATATAATATTAGTATCTGCCACTATACGGGGGAATATTGGTTATATTAGTCCTTGCAGTAGATAAAAATATATATGGTCATTTCTGCTTTACAGCAATGCTGAACTGCTGTGTCAATCAGCTTTCATGGCTGGCATTGGCTCAGTCAGGCGGTTAGCAGAGCATCAATCTAACTTATCAAAACAATGTAGACATGTTGATCATCAGGGCAATAAGTGTTCTTCTGAGGGCTCATATCCAATTATCAGCTCATATTTAGGCTATGTTCACACTCACTGAAAATGCATTGCGTTAACGCAATGAAGGACAACAGGGTGGCAATTAACTGATTACTGCAATTAAATGAAGCATTCACATTGTGTTACTGCATATGTGAACACAGCCAAAAGGACCATCAATCAGCTGACAAAAGAATCAGATATTTTTGCAGCCATTTGGATTATAATTATCATCTGTACACTCCTCTATGTGCGGCTGATAGTAATACAATTTATGGGCCCTCACATGATACAGTGATTGTTTGGGAAGCCCAGCAGCATGACTTAACAAGCTGTGTAAAGACATCGATCATCGAGTATAATCTGCAGCCCATCAGTCTGTGTAAACGAGCCCTAAGCCTACTAAGGTATCAGAACTTATGGTGCATTTACACAGAGAGATTTATCCGATTCTGAAAGCCAAAGCCAGGAATGGATTTGAAAAAGGATAGATCCCAGTCTTTCCTTTATGACCTGTGCCCTGTTTATAGTCTGTTCCTGGCTTTGGCTTCAAAGATCTGTCAGATAAATCTGTCTGTGTAAACACACCATAAGGGTATAAACACACACACCGTATACGCAGCGTATTTAGTGCTGCAATACGCAGCAAATACGCAACAAATACACAGCAGATTAGATCTAAATAACTGAACACAGCATCAAATCTGCACCATCAAGTCTGCTGCGTATTTGCTGTGTATCTGCTGCGTATACGGTGTGTGTGTTTGTACCCTTAGGGTATAAACCCACACACCGTATAAGCAACGTATTTACTGCTGCGATACGCAGCAAATACGCAACAAATATGCAACAGATTAGATCTAAATAACTGAACACAGCATCAAGTCTGCACCATCAAATCTGTTGCGTATTTGTTGCGTATCTGCTGCGTATACAGTGTGTGGGTTTGTACCCCTAAGAGGCATTCACGTGTCTGTAATTTGGAGAATAGATTTGTTTTCACCCGGCATGATGTATCAATTTCATGCTGGCAGCAAGGAAATTCTCTGAAGTGACAAAGCCGCAGCGATCCAAGGAGTTTCCCTGCTGCCAGCACCAAACTGACACGTCATGCCGGGCAGGGAACAAATCCATTACATTCCTAATCTGAATGTAACGTCCTCACATTTGCGGACGTGTGTATGCCCCCTAATGGTGTGTTTACACAGAGATTTATCTGACAGATTTTTGAAGCCAAAGCCAGGAACTATACACAGAGAACAGTTCATGAAGGAAAGATTGAGATTTCACTTTATTTCAAATCCATTCCTGGCTTTGGCTTCAATAATCTGTCAGATAATCTGTCTGTGTAAGCATGCCATTAGTAGGTTTCCATTTCCATTACATATGAGCTTCTGAAGTGGCGTTTTTTTGGTGGCATAAAAATGCCAAAAGTGCTGTGTGAGGGCACCCGCTTCTCTCTGAAAAAGAAAATGGATGTGCTTTTCTAACACTGGATAACCCCTTTAAATAATATCACATGATACTAACCTCATGCATATTTAGAGGTAGGGCTCCTAGAATGGAGTGGCACTGCATGGTGATTATAATAAAATGATGTGCTCTGGAGTCTCCTCAGTGTCCTGCTGACTGGCACACATTTCTCTAATTGCTTGACTCTTGTAATCTGCCTACCCTCTGCTGTGCGAAGCACACATGCTTACCAAACAGGTTGGCAAACCTCAGCAGCAAGAACAGTAATTACTGCTCAGATGTCATTGGTAAGAACAGCAGAACTTAAGTTGACAATTTGTAGGCTATGAATCACTTGTTCCCACCACCAGCTCAATAACAGCATTTACATTTCTATGCCTTAAAACAAGTGGTCAAGAGCCCAGCAAGGGAAAGCACAGAATTAGCAGATAGCTTAAAAAAAGTTAAAGGGGTTGTTCAGTGAAAAATGTTTTCTTTCAAAACAACTGGGGTCAGAAAGTTATATAGATTTGTAATTTACTTCTATTTAAAAATCTCAAGTCTTTTCATACTTATAAGCTACTATGTGTCCTGCAGGAAGTGTTTATTTACAGTGCTCTCTGCTGACATCTCTGGCTGAGACAGGAACTGTCCTGAGCAGGAGGGGTTTACTATGGGGATTTGCTACTTCTTGGGACAGTTCCTGACTCGGCCAGAGATGTCAGCAGAGAGCACCGTTTCTGAATGTAAATAAACAAGACTTCCTGCAGGACACATAGTAGCTTATAAGTAGGGATGGTCCGAATCCTCCAAGGTTCGGGTTAGTATGAACCCTAACGCTCGGCATCAGATTCCCGCTGTCTGCCCGCTCCATGGAGCGGGCGAATACAGCGGGAGGACCGCCTGGAAAACTGGGATACAGCCTATGGATATGCCTGTATCCCAGTTTTCCAGGCGGTCCTACCGCTGGATCCGCCCGCTCCACGGAGCAGGCAGACAACGGGAATCATTACCGAGAGTTCGGGTTCGTACGAACCTGAACCGAACTCGGTTCGGACCATCCCTACTTATAAGTATGGGAAGACTTGAGATTTTTTAAATAGAAGTAAATTACAAATCTATATAACTTTCTGACACCAGTTGTTTTGAAAGAAAAAGATTTTCCATTGGACAACCCCTTTAAGGGTACAAACACACACACACACCGTATACACAGCCTATTTACTGCTGCGATACGCAGCAGATTAGATCTAAATAACTGAACACAGCATCAAGTCTGCAGTCTGCACCACCAAATCTGCTGCAGATCTGCTGCGTATTTGCTGCGTATACGGTGTGTGTGTTTGTACCCTAAAGATGAAGCAAAACGCCGGGCATTTGTTGATTATACTGGCTAAGACACAGAAAAATAATGCACATCTGAAGTGTGACTTAATGCAAAACTTTCTGCAGGCCCTCACGGCCTTTAGTCACCCACCTCCCCAGCTATGCAATACCTTCAAGCTGCTCCCTACCCACCTCCAAAATGACAATACTGCATCACTAGAAAGGTGGGCAGGCAAAGGCTGTGAGGGGCCAGTGCTGAGAGTAGGGCTGGGCGATATAGCTAAAAAATAATCTCAGGGGTTTTTTTACATTTTTTTTTTTTTTTTTTTGGCTAAATGAACAGAACATTTTTCTCCCTGCACCGTCAGATACTATTTTAATTATGTTTGAGGCAACAACTGTATTGCTTCCCAATATAACAGTGCTCCCCCTGTGCCCCCATGTAGTAGACAAGCCCCCTCTATGCCCCATATAAGTAGTTTTGCCAAATATGTGCCACTCTGTGCCCCCATATAGTATAGGAGATCTTCTTTGTGCCTCCATCTCGCAAAGAAGAGTGGACAACTGGAGCAGGGGCACTGGGGGAAGGCGCAATTAGAACTGGGGCAGGCTGGGGCAGACTGTGGTTGACTGGGGGCTGACTGTGGGTAACTAAGTAATCTGGGGCAGATTGTGGGTGACTGGGGAAAGCTGGGGCAGACTGTGGGTGACTGGGGCAGGAGGGCACATACCCAGTACACCCTCCTCCTCTCACTCCACCTGGCCTAACACCTCCTCTGCAGGGACAGCTGAATTCGGGTGACTAGGGCAGAGATAGTAGCGTTGCTGCGGTTACTGGAGCTGTACAGCAGGATCGAAGTGCAGACCCCCGATCCTGCTGTACAGCTCCAGAACCCACAGCAACGCTTTCATCTCTGCCCCAGTAACAGGAACTCAGTAGTCCCTGCGGTGGCCTCCTCCTCCTCCGTGAAGAGTGGAGCTTGTGTACTTGTACCGCTATGGGGCGGGTCAGCGGCAGGGACATAGGATGCCGCTGGGGGCTCTCCCTCCCCAGGCTCTGCCACAGCAGCGGGAGGCCTCCCACATTGCCCGTCTGCCTGTGCGCCCACCTGTGCCACCCGCAACCCCCCTGCATTGCCTGCCCACCTGTGCATCCGCCGCCCACATTGCCCGCCCCACTGATTTTTTGTGAAAATTAAATTTACAATTTTCATGAAAAATCGATTCTATAATTCTGTGCGAATTAATCAAATTAATTTGATTAATCACCCACGCCTAGCTGACAGTGTCACAGACATGCCAATGTAACACTGTCAGCCTGGGGTTACAAAACAGTTTAAGAAAACACCGGATCACAGAGCAGCATGGACAGTAAGTATGCACTGCTCATGTGATCAGCAACGAGAAACTGGCAGCACAAATATATGCATATCTGTGCTGTCAGTTTCTCTATTAATCGCCACTGTTTGGTTCAAAGTAGTGAGAAGATTATAGTGTGCTCACTCATGTTATCGTGCTACTAAGAAACCCCTCCACCATGCACAGCTATTTCTCATTCTCTTCATTTCAGGGGGTAGTACCAGAGTAGTACACATACCTTTTGTGGGAAAAGATCATCAAAGCCCCTTTCTGCTATGCCATGACTTGGTGCTGGAGAAATGAAGAAAATGGTCCCACTCACCTACTCACCGCAACACGCGTTTTGCGTGGCTTTGTCAAGGGATGTCCCTTGATAAAGCCACGCGAAACGCCCGTTGGGATGAGTAGGTGAGTGGGACCGAGTGTAATACATGCATCCTCCTTTGCTTATTTATATTTAATACTGTTCGGTGACCTTACCTGGTGTATAGTACTCACTGAGTATTTTTTGGCACTTCACAAGGCTGTTTGCCTGCTTAGACTCTTTCTTTATCTGCTATTTATTATATTATTTTGTTTTTCATCTTGTGGAGGCTGCCTGTATTACAATAGCTTTATAGCTTTTATGAATTACCTTCATGAATGTGCAATATATGATCTGATAAAATACATTATATGTCTCCTCACCCTTCTCTGTATTGTATGGTTCTTTTTCACTTCTTTCATTTATAATGCATTTTATTAAAGAGTCACTGTCGTATTTTTTTTTTTTTTTTGGGCAGAAATCAATAGTCCAGGCGATTTTAAGAAACTTTGTTATTGGGTTTATGAGCCAAATATGCCATTATCTGCATTTAAAAAGCCTTTTCCCAGGTCCCTCCCCCCCTCCTTCCTCTTTTCCATCCACTGCAAAAAATCTGAAAATTGTGACTTGTTGCATGAGTCACACTCTGTCTGTTCCTATAGAGAGGGGAGGGGGGAGGAGGAAGGAGGGAGTTAGCCAACAGCAGAAAGCAGAGAACAAAGGGATTACAGGCACAGAGCTGGGTCACAGCTGTAATCAGAGCTCAGAGAGGTCAGTGGTGACTGTCAGAGGAGATACAGGGTGAGGTATTTGTAGATTAACTCTTTGTTGTCCTGTTTTGGTCTTTTATTTAGCTCTCTCCATAGGAGAACAATGAAGACAGGGGGGAGCGCTTCAAACTGCTTTTTCATGATAAAAAACTAATAAACCCAATGACGAAGTTTCTTAAAAATCGCCTGGACTATTGATTTCTGCAAAAAAAAAAAAAAAAATTCATGACAGTGACTCTTCAACCCTTTAAGGACAGGGCCACTTTTCGTTTTTGATTTTTTTCCTCCTTGTGTTTAAAAGGCCATAGCACTTGCATTTTTCCACCTAGAAACCCACAGGAGCCCTTATTTTTGGCGTCACTAATTGTACTTTGCAATGACAGGCTGAATTTTTGCATAAAGTACACTGCGAAACCAGGAAAAAATTCAAAGTGTGGTGAAATTGAAAAAAAAAAAAGCCTCTCTTTTATTTGGGGGGATTGTGTTTTTACGCCATTCGCCCTGGGGTAAAACTGACTTGTTATGCATGTTCCTCAAGTCGTTATGATTAAAACGATATATAACATGTATAACGTTTCTTGTATCTGATGGCCCGTAAAAAATTCAAACCATTGTTAACAAATATACGTTCCTTAAAATCGCTCCATTCCCAGGCTTATAGCGCTTTTATCCTTTGGTCTATGGGACTGTGTCAGGTGTCATTTTTTGCGCCATGATGTGTTCTTTCTATCGGTACCTTGATTGCGCATATACGACTTTTTGATCGCTTTTTATTACATTTTTTCTGGATTTGATGCGACCAAAAATGTGCAATTTTGCACTTTGGGATTTTTTTGCGCTTACGCCGTTTACCGTACGAGATCAGGAATGTGATTAATAGTTCGGGCGATTACGCACGCGGCAATAGCAAACATGTTTATTTATATATTTACTTTTATTTAAAACCTGGGAAAAAGGGGGGTGATTCAGACTTATTAGGGGAGGGGGCTTTTTTTTTTTAACACATATACTAGAAGCCCCCTGGGGGACTTCTAGTATATACACTTTGATCTCTCATTGAGATCTTTGCTGTAAAGTTATACAGCAAAAGATCAATGAGATCGGCACTCGTTTGCTTTCGGCTGCTGCAGCCGAAAACAAACGAGTGCCGAGCTGGGGATGGCGCCATCTTGGAGCGGTCCCCGGCCGGCTTCAGTAACTGAGATCTCACCCACTAGACACCAGGGAAATGCTGCATCCAGTAATCGGATGCAGCTGTGATGTTTGACAGCTGCATCTGATTACTGTATTAGCGGGCACGGCGATCGGACCGTGCCCGCTAATACCCGCGGTCCTGGGCTACAAGGGGCACCCGGAACCGCGGACCCACTCTGAACACCTCTTATGGGCGAATGACGTACGGGAACATCATGCGCCCTTAAGAGGCTAAATATGAATTATTCAAATAAAGATAATAATATTTATCACTGATTGTCCTGCATTCTCTGTGATCCCTTGTGGATCATTTTTTGTTTTGATATATATAATTCAGTAAGACCTGACATGCACGGTTTAGAAAAATTACACATAAATCAGTATTATGAGTATCTAGTAAAACTCATTTGCACATCGAGAGAAAAAAAGCTGGAAGAAAATCTCAAGCCACTTGTGATGAAAGAGAAAGGCACTGGTGTAACCATCTGGAAAAATGGCATTACTAATGTGGTCTGTGGGAAAGTTGGTACAGCATGCAAGCAGGAGCATGCCTCATTACATTTCACCTTCTATTATGTAATCCTAGATTTCATTCTTACCTCTTTTTTTCAATGCAGACAGTAGGAAAAAACATCACTGACCGATCTCCTGTCTGGCCATTTATTTTTGTCACACTAGTAATGGCAAAACAGTGAGACGTGACCAACAGCAGTGGGCAAGTAATACAAATATAAAACAGACATAGAAACATAGTGACTTATGTTATAGACAGAAGACAATGTTCTGTCGTATGTGTCACATTACAGACCTGGACTTCAACAACAGTCTGCTGGGTTTTACAGGTGACACTTTAGTATGCAACTACAGAATAAAACCAGGTTTGTTAAAGTGACTCTGTACCCACAATCTGCCCCCCCCCCCAAACAGCTTGTACCTTCAGATAGCTGCTTTTAATCCAAGATCTGTCCTGGGGTCTGTTCGGCAGGTGATGCAGTTATTGTCCTAAAAAACAAGTTTTAAACTTGCAGCCCTGTGGCCAACGGCAGTGGCCTAGATTGTGTATGCATTAGGCTGGCACACCCTTTCTGCCCCTTCTCCCCGCCCTTCTCATCATTAGGAATGATCCAGGAAGATTGTCTCCTATTCCTCACCTGTGTCAGCATGGCACATGGGCTGAATCGTTAAGGCACCTGTGCAATGTTCAGACAGGAGAAAATGTTCTAGGGGTATTCCTAATGATAAAGAGGGTGGGGAGAAGGAACGTAGAGGGTGTGCCAGCCAGATCGTTGGGTACAGGGCTGCCAACTTAAAAGTTGTTTTTTAGGAGAATAACTGCATCACCTGCCGAACGGACCCCAGGACAGATCTTGGATTAAAAGCAGCTATCTGAAGGTACAAGTGGTTTGGGGGGGGGGGGGGCAGATTGTGGGTACAGAGTTGCTTTAAACTTGCAGCCCTTGCAAGTCAAAATTGGCGTAGCCTAGAGTATCTGTGCCTTAACTTTGCACCACCCATCTGTCCCTGTCCCACTTTCTTCATCATTTTTCCTATTCCTCTGCTGTGAACACTGCACAGGTGTCTTATCGATCCAGCCCATGTGCCGTGTTCTCACAGCTGATGAATAGGAAAATACCTGCCTGGAGCATTCCCAATAATGAGGAAGGTGGGGAGGAGGGACAGGAGTGCCAGCCTAATGCATAATTACTCTAGGCCACGGCCGTTTGGCACAGGGCTGCAAGTTTAAAAGTAGTTTTTTTAGGACAATAACTGCATCATCTGCCGAACGGACCCCAGGACAGATCTTGGATTAAAAGCAGCTATCCGAAGGTACAATCGGGTTGGGTAGGGTTAGATTGGGGGTACAGAGTCGCTTTACGTAGACACTCATCTCGTATAGAGCAGTTTTGTTATTCTTAGTTTTTCTAATTGTCCTTATGTTATTGGACAGGCAACATAATTGACAGTGAAATCCAATCTGACATGGATCCAGTTTTAATTTTCCACGATTGACATCAGGGCTGTGGAGTCGGAAAAAAATGTACCGACTCCAACTCCAGCAGTTTTGATATGAATATATATTATGAGCAACATTCTAATAGGACACTGGCCCTATTACATTAGGGTGGTCGGGGAGATGTTGTCTGTCACTATTTGGCAGTTTGTTTCTGAGCTGGAAGAGTCCATTGTGTGGGGGGAGATCTGTGCTATTCTCTTCCTGGATGCTGGATGACTGTATATGAGCAACAGTGTAATATGAAGATATCCTGTGTAATATAGTGGAGGAGAAGAAGACATAAGTAGTGTAGCAGTAACCTCTGTCCTCAGTGTGGTGTTTTCTCTCTGGGAGAAGATTGTGTGTTTTTTTTCAGTGTTCTATGGCTGCAGCTGTGTGTGTGCTATGGCTGCAGTAGGCTGTGTATGTGCTATGACGACAGCAGGCTGTGAATGTGTGCTATGGCTGCAGCAAGCTGTGTGTACGTGTGCTATGGCAGCAGCAGGCTGTGTGTGTACGTGTGCGTGCTATAGCTGCAGCAGGCTGTGTGTGTGTGCGTGTTATGGCTGCAGCAGCTTGTGTGTGTGTGTGCTATGGCTTCAGCAGTGTGTGTGTGTGTGTGTGTGTATGTATGTGCGCTATGGCTGCAGCAGGCTGTGTGTGTGTGCTATGGCTGCAGCAAGCTGTGTGTGTGTGTGTGTGTGTGTGTGCGCGCGCGCTATGGCTGCAGCAAGCTGTGTGTGTGCGCGTGCTATAGCTGCAGCAGGCTGTGTGTGCGCGCGTGCCATTGCGTGCCCCCACAGTGACCTTCTATATCACTATGTGTGACCCCTCTATATCACTATGGCTGACCTCTATATTACAGTGATCTGGCATTGTTAGCAGTGTTTCTGTGTGTATGGTGAAAATTTAGTTAGAAACATAGAAGACTGTTAGCAGGAAAAGATCACCTGCTTCTTCTAGTCTAGTTCTGAGTTGTACAGGACATGGAGGCTGGAGACTGGCTGCATCCACTGCACACACAGGAGAATCTGCTTTATATGTTTCAGAACGCCCCAGGATCATGTAATACATTAGAGAGAAGCTGCTGAGCCAGTGTGATAAATAACTCCCCTGGTATATGACCGGCCATTTATCAAGGAGCAGGAGTCGGACCTGCTAAAATTCAGGAGTCGGAGTTGAAGTCGGAGCTGCGGCTTACCGACTCCACAGCCCTAATTGACATTTGGGGACAGTGAGCTTCCCTTAAATAGATTACAAATTTAGCAGATTCTAACTACATTAAATCTAATGTGTGTTACTTTCTAAATCTGCATCCTTTTTTTTACGTACACAAAAATGTATCTGACCCTACTTTTGTGTCCGTTAAAAAAAAAAACTGATCCATTTTGACCCGTTTTTTTTTTGTTTTTTTTTTTACAATGGAAGTCAATGGAAAAACGTATCAAAACGGATGCACACAAATGCATCCGTCTTTTTCATCAGTTTTTTTGTAAAAAAAAAAACGATTGAAAAAAAAAAAGTAGTGTGAACCCAACCTTAACAATGGTCTGTTATAGCTGGCTAAAGGTTACTTAAATTTGATCAGCTATGATAAATATATATTAGCATTGGTTTGGTTTAAAAAAAAAAAAAGTATATCTATACACACACACTAATTTTAATAATAACATGATCAGCTGAATTTGGAAATCATTTGCCATAGGCTGTATCCATGTTTTCCTGGGCTGCATCTAACTTCTCCAGACGCCGGGAGTCAAATGCCAAGCATTTGGGTTCAGAAAGCGTTGCCAAACCTGAACAGTTCAGCAAGTGTGCTCAACACGTACTACTCCTCAGTCAGTGCTCACAACGTTCAATGTAAAACACTAGTACCGACTGGCTGGTGATTCAGGAGATGTGTGCAATAGAACGTAGGTTAGTAGTGTTGTGAATCAGCTCACCCAACAGAGATTGCCATGTAGCTCCAGGTGATCAAAGGAAGGTGGGTGGGGTGCACGAGTCCTGGCGTGTGCTAAACGCTGGATTCAAGGTAGAGAAGTTGCAAGTAGGCCGGCACTCCCAGGGCAAATGAAGATGTGGTTAAAACATAACTTTTAATTATAAAAATAACTAAAACCAACGCGTTTCGCGCTACCGCGCTTAATCATGGTCATGGAATATGACCATGATTAAGCGCGGTAGCGCGAAACGCGTTGGTTTTAGTTATTTTTATAATTAAAAGTTATGTTTTAACCACATCTTCATTTGCCCTGGATGTGTGCAATTGGCTAATAACTTTCAGCCAAATGCACAAGTAGTAGGACTACATGTGCAAAGTAAATAGCTTGATTTTTTAGCCAGTCGCTGTGCACTACGTACCGACTAGTGCCTGGCAAGATTGCTTACATCAGCAGCTGCTGCCAAGATTCCACAGGTCATGTACAGCAGTGTGAGGATCCCGGCAGTAGCTATAGCAAGCAGCTCTGCTCAGTGCTGCTTTGCAAGCTGTGTGGATGATGCTTTTCTATGGTGGGGAGCAGTGCAGAGACTGACTGCGCCACATAGTGGCCAGCAGTAGGTGCAGTAAGCTTTGGCACCCTTACAGAAAAAGGCACAAATGGTTAAAAAACACTGGCTCAGCAATAGGTGATAAGGATTTATATGTAAAAATGGAAGCAGGTGGTATACAGAAGAGAAGCACAGGAAATATTGGTTTTGTCAGCACACAAAAAAAAACCTGGAAAGAAGTAAAGAGAATTTGTAGGTTCAAATACAGGTAAGAGATCACAGAAATATTTGTATAACAAACGTCAAAGAATTTTTGAAAATTCATACCCAAAGGCAAGATAATAAAGTATCAGTTTTAGATTCAGGAGGAACGCTGAAAAAAAAAATAGAATTGTGTGGAGAGAGTGTACTTAGTTGGGGTCCCAAATTCAAGTATCTGCAACTTAAGGTGATGTTCACACACAGTATTTTGGAAAGTATTCTTCAACCAAAATCAGGAGTGTGATAAAAACACATTATAATTTTGGTCAGTCAATTCCACTCCTGATTTTGTTTTTCCACCTGCAGGGCTGTTTGGGGCGTAATTTTTGTGCCATTATCTTTAGTTTTTATTGATATCATATTAGTATAAGAGAACATTTTTGATTGATTTAATGATTTTTTAAAAAATTTATATAGTAGAAAAAAAATTAGCAATCCTGGTGTTTTTTTTCCCTTTTCATTTATGCTGTTCACAGTGCGAGAACAATATTGCTATATTTTCATTTACTACACTACGATCTATAATATGTTTATTTTTTATAAATTTCAATATTTTTATTTGAAGAATGGGAGGGGGGATACTATAAATGTTTATTGGGGAATTTTTATTAGGGTTTTTAAGCAAAGCATTCATCAGTATTATCTGCGATCTGGGCCTAGAGCCTGCCTGAGAGACTACGCACAGATTAAAGATCCGACAGGATGGAGGCAAGTAGCTTACCCCCGCCTGTCAACACAAGTGATCGGGATTCGGTCCCGATCAGTCAGTGACAGGTGCTTGTCTTGTCACCGACTACCTTAAACGCAGTGGTCGCTATGCATCTAGGTGTTTACGGGGGATAGTGACAGGCAGCTGCATGACTGCAGTGACCTGACATTATGACCATGTCTGGAGACAGTAATGTGTACAGGGTCGATTGCCCTGCACACATAAAAACCCCTTCACAGTCAGAAATAGTGATGTCACGATACCAGAATTTTGCGATCGATACCAATACCAGCTTTTTTTTTCAATGCTCGATACCAGTTTGATACTTAATAAATTATATTTAAGAAACAAAAAAAAAACAAAACAAGAATAGAAATGACACCCCCCACCCCCAGGTTCAGGTCAGTACGAACCAATTTATGTCCTCCTAATTTTATTACTTTAAAAATAAAGTCCCCATTATTTAAAATAAATAAAAACTTGCCCAACTCTGCCTCACTTTTTTTTTTTTTTTTTTTTTCCCCCATCTCCGCCTGTCTGGCTGGGGGGTGAGGGGGCATTTTTTGTGCCGCAATCTGTAGTTTTATTTAGTACCATGTTTTTATGTGGTACTGAACTGGGTGGTTTCTGCGCTTGCTCGGTTTACCATGCTTGATCAGGAAGGTGACAGGTAGTATGGACAATAACACTTCAGCTGCCAGGAATGGGGGTTGTAGTCATGTAACACACACTTCAGATATCAGGGGGGTGATGGAGGAAGTAGTCATGTAACACACAACTGCTATCAGGGGGGAGGATGGGGGTTGTAGTCATGTAACATGCACCAGCTATCGAGGGGATGATGGGGGTTGTAGTCATGTAACATGCACCAGCTATCGAGGGGATGATGGGGGTTGTAGTCATGTAACATGCACCAGCTATCGAGGGGATGATGGGGGTTGTAGTCATGTAACATGCACCAGCTATCGAGGGGATGATGGGGGTTGTAGTCATGTAACACACACACCTGCTATCAGTGGGAGGATGGGGGTTGTAGTCATGTAACACACAACTGCTATCAGGGAGGATGGGGGTTGTAGTCATATAACACACACCTGCTATCGGGGAGGATGGGGGTTGTAGTCATGTAACACACAACTGCTATCGGGGAGGATGGGGGTTGTAGTCATGTAACACACAACTGCTATCAGGGGGTGGGGAGGATGGGGGTTGTAGTCATGTAACACACACCTGCTATCAGGGGGTGGGGAGGATGGGGGTTGTAGTCATGTAACACACACCAGCTATCAGGGGGGAGGATGGGGGTTGTAGTCATGTAACACACACCTGCTATCAGGGGGAGGATGAGGGTTGTAGTCATGTAACACACACCAGCTATCGGGGGAGGATGGGGGTTGTAGTCATGTAACACACACCTGCTATCGGGGAAAATGGAGGTTTTAGTCATGTAACACTGACTATCAGAGGGTGATGGGGGTTGTAGCCATATAACACACACCAGCCAGCAGGGGGATGATGGGGGCTGTAGCCATATAACACACACCAGCCAGCAGGGGGGATGATGGGGGTTGTAGCCATATAACACACACCAGCCAGCAGGGGGGGATGATGGGGGTTGTAGCCATATAACACACACCAGCCAGCAGGGGGGATGATGGGGGCTGTAGCCATATAACACACACCAGCCAGCAGGGGGGATGATGGGGGCTGTAGCCATATAACACACACCAGCCAGCAGGGGGGATGATGGGGGCTGTAGCCATATAACACACACCAGCCAGCAGGGGGGGATGATGGGGGCTGTAGCCATATAACACACACCAGCCAGCAGGGGGGATGATGGGGGCTGTAGTTTTACTATTCCTGGTGTCAGGGCATGCTGGCCACTGACCCAGCAGGGTGACCTGGATTTGTCTGTAATCTGCAGGTTACAGCCCCCCTCCCTAGTCAGAGTCAGGCTGACTGTAAACCCCCCCCCCCCCACACACACACACACATTGTTAATGTCTGCTCTGGAGATTCCTGTCGGCCCCGGCCTCCCGCCCCTCCTCACACTCTTGCCGCCCCCACTACCTCATAGTGCCGTGCAGATGTAGTGGCCGCATCTCCTCCTGCCTCCCCCTCCTCCAGCCTTCTCTCCAGGATGCGCCGCTCTCCCTCTTCAGCCCGTGACCCTGCTCTGCCCGCAGTCATTAACAGCCGGGGTCTGCTACACACAGTAGCCGACCCCTGCTGTATATGGAGCGGGCTCAGGAGGGGGGGTAAAGCCGCTGTCAGTGTGACAGCGGCATCTATATAGTTACATAGCCGGCACAAGCAATAGCTATGTGCTGGCTATTTGAACTTGGCGCCGACGGGGGAAGAGGGTGCGCGCGCCGAGGAGATGACAGGTGGGAGCAGGGGGCGGCACACAGAGAACACGGCCGGCGCTCAGATGGCCGCCGGCCGTGCTCTCTGCGCTATACTTTATTCTAAACTGCATAATAGCGCAGTTTAACATTAAGTTTCGATACCAGGGAATCCTGGTATCGAACTGTTTTTCCGCCCGGAATATCGATAGTAGTATCGATATTTCGGTGCATCGTGCAACACTAGTCAGAAAGGTATATATACGTAGAAGAAGCATATATTGGAGTAGAAGAGGCAGACTTGTCCCATGTGTTCTGGACATGCAGTAAAATAAGAAAATATTGTGCGGAGGTAGAACAGGATCTGGTAAAGACAGGAATCCTTAAAGAGGCTCTGACATTAGAGACAGCGATACTTGGGGAAGATAAAGGCAAATGGGAGTCTAAAAAAAACCCAGTTACTGTTATTCTATACAAGGTTGGCCATACTGAGGAACTGGCTGAACACATCAAGCCCCATTAGAAAGAGGAATGTAAAATGCAGGTCAATAGAATTGAATAGATTCGAGCGGCTGTCGGCTAAGGGTCCTTTTACACACACAGATATTTCACCAATCAATCGGATAGATTTTTGAAGAAGTAAAAGCCAGGAAGAGACAATAAACAGAGAAGAGAGAAGGTCATAAAGGAAAGACTGGGATCCATTCCGCTTTCAAATTAATTCCTGGTTTTGGTTTTAAAAAATCTGTCAGATAAATTAATCAGATATCTGTGTATAGATATCTGTCAGATAAAGTGATTTTTCCCCCCCGCTTCCTGGCTGATCTGAGGGGTGGTGGGGAGGGATACTAGGGAAGGGTAGTGTGATATAAAAGTAGAACATATCGTATGGTATTGGTGTGTTGATAAGCACTCTGTTGTAACACAAGAACATATAATTGTTATTGTTTTTAAATAGAAAAATAAAGAATTTATACAAAAAAAAAAGTTATATGTTAACTGCCTGACAAACAAAAGAGAAATCATTACAATTACCATTTAGGCTTGATCTGCCTGTGAACTTATGGTGCGTTTACACAGACATTTTTCTAACAGATGTTTGAAGCCAGAGCCAGGAATGGATTTGAAAAAAAAAGAAATCTCAGTCTTTCCTTTAAAGCGACTCTGTACCCACAATCTGCCCCCCCCCCCCAAACCACTTGTACCTTCGGATAGCTGCTTTTAATCCAAGATCTGTCCTGGGGTTCATTCGGCAGGTGATGCAGTTATTGTCATAAAAACAACTTTTAATCCTGCAGTGTTGTGTCTAACGGCCGGGGCTTACATTTGTATATGCATTAGGCTGGCACCACCTCTCCATCCTTCCTCCCCACCCTCCTCATCATTAGGAATGATCCAGGAACATTTCTGCTGTTTGAGCTTTGCACAGCTGTCTTAACGATCCAGCCTATGTTCATTATGCACACAGGTGGGGAATAGGAAGCAATCTGCCTGGAGCATTCCTAATGATGAGGAGGGCGGGGAGGAGGGACAGAGAGGTTGTGCCAGCCTAATGCATATACAAATGTAAGCCCCGGCCGCTAGACACAGCGCTGCCGGATTAAAAGTTGTTTTTATGACAATAACTGCATCCCCTGCCGAACGGACCCAGGACAGATGTTGGATTAAAAGCAGCTATCTGAAGTTACAAATGGTTTTGGGGGGGGGGGGGGGGGGGGGGTCAGATTGTGGGTACAGAGTCGCTTTAAGACCTGTTCCCTGTTTATAGTCTGTTCCTGGCTTTGGCTTCAAAGATCTGTCAGATAAATCTGTGTGTGTAAACACACCATTAAACTGAACAATCACTTAATGCAGAAAAAAAAAAAGCTGAAAGGCTGGAGAAGGTGTCTAGGTAACTTTAGCTGCAACCACCGCACACTTAAGTAGAGCTAGCAGGGATACCCATCAATCAGATTGCTCTGCCTCACTGTGCTGCGGCAGCAGCGCTTCTGCCGCAGGCTGCTTTCCTGACACAGCCACCGGTGGCAACAGGAGGACTGTGTTGCCCCTTGCTGCTGCCAGCTATGGAAACATGGTTAAAAAAAATATACATACATTTCCTTTAATTTGTTATATTACAATAAAAGAAACGTAAAAAAAAAAAAAAATTGCTTTACTTAAATACCCCTTTTAACAAAGATTGCACATGCAGACCTGATTTTGTTTGCTAAAGAACCCCTAAAACAAACGACTATGTATTGTCAGAAATTCTTTCAATAAAATACTTGCTCAGAAGCTTTCATTTTTTTTCACATAAGACTGTTAAACACATCATGAACAAAAAAAAAAAAAAAAAAAAGACAATGAAATGCTTCCAGACCTTTGTACAACTTCCCAGATGTAAGAAATTTTGCTACTGTTAGGGCCCTTTTACACGGGATGATTATGGTGCAAATTATCATTATATTGTTCGAACCTACATAAAAATTGACTTGTGTAAATGAAGGCAACCATTAAACGATCAAGAAACTGGTTATCGTTCGCTGCAGACAACAAAATCATTGTTAATCGTTTGCTGTAATTCTGCACTCATTCACTAATCGTTCAGTGTAATTTCACATTGTTCCTTCATTTGCTGGGATCAGATGGTGCAAACAATCATAGTAACAATCATAGCTAATGACTGTCGTTCTGTGTAATATGGTGAACAATTTCAGGTAACTCTCGTTTGCAATTGTTTATCGTTAATTGTCTAAAATCCCTCTGTATTTATTGGCCGTATTCGTCTGATAGCGGCCGTCACGGCCGATAATTGTCTTGTGTAATGGAAGGCAACGATCAGCCGACATGAACGATGTCGGCTGATCATTGCAGTCATTTGTTTTTCAACTTGTTGAAAGACAAACGACTTAGACACATCTGCAGCCGCCGTCCCGTGGAACCGGAGCAGCGGCAGCAGACCGCAGCTATCTGCTAAGGGCTGCCCGGACGATCTGGCCAGTTATTTAAAATCTGTATGCTGCATCTTGGTACCATTATAACCCTTTATAGTTATTGCTAATAATGCAACAGGGACGTCTGTGACCTCTTAGACAGGCTATTACAACGTGAGCCATATACTGTACGTATCTGGAACCGCTGATAATACACTATCCTGATGAAGCGTCAGTAATGACGCGTGCCCAAGTCATTACAGCTTACATTTGCCGCTCTGTTGGCCTAGATTCAATCCAACACTTTAAGGATAGGAGGGAGGGAGTTTTCTCACAAAAGATTACTAAAGATTTCATTTTTGCAAGAAAAAGTAAGACACAAATATTTCACTATTTACTACATGATTTTTATTATTTTACTTAGAGAGACTACCTTACCTGTATGTGTTTCCTTGCTCTTTGGTATATCATGTTTCTTCCATTGCCTGCTAAACCCTGACTGCATGGATGACTTAGAAGCACGGTCCTGAGAAGGATGCTTCCTTCCTGCTGGTTTGTCATCACTAGCCCAGTGATGTGCATGAGACTTTGACTCTTGGTATGTGTTAGAAGGAGGAGGTTCTTTTCCCCGATCAGTGGTCTTCTCTTTTGCCATAAATGTTGCTGCTTGGCTTTTGTCATGTCTAGACAGTTTGCTGCTTTGTGCTTCATTCCGCTTAAATGTCTGAACATCATCCTGAGGCTTTTTCCAATCCAGCAGTTCTCGTGATGGCCTGTTACCTGAAGATGAATGCTTCTGCTTGTCTTCAGTGGCCCCTTCACAACGATCAATTCTAGTCTTATAATGGTCCACCTTAGGAGTCCCTGATTTCCCAAACTCTCGAGGTGGAATGTTCTCAAATAAGTCATCAGTTTTTTGCTTTGGAGATACCCGTTTCTCCCTGTCATATGTATGTTTTGTTCTGTCACGAGGTCCTCTGAGAGATCCCCCCGAGACATGAGTTAGTCTCTTCGGCTTGGCACCTCGACTATCAGCACTGCCAACTTCCTTTTCACTTTCGGAGGAGCATACATCATTGGGATCTCTTGTCCTTACACGCCAGTCACCAAGTGGTGTGGTTGCAACAAATGATGATCTTGATGATGTATCAGAAAGCGGCTGCCTGTTCCTATTGTGAGATCTCTCACTTCTAGACCTATGCCATCGTTGATTCTGAAAGCTGTGGTTCTTCACAGGTTTGTTAGTTAGTTCAGGTGATCCTTGCTGGCCCCTTGCAGTGTTACTTTTGGCAGAGCTGTTGTAGGAGTGCACTTTTTGAGAAGGACTGTCATGGTTGTTCTCCCTTGGTGGTGGATGCTGATGAGAGGAAGGAACGTTACAGTTTCTAGACCAATTTCTATTGCTCTCAGATCTTCCATGATTTCTCCAGCTTGAGTGATGATTTAGGTGCTCTCTAGGGACAAAGTCGGCCGCTTCAGGGTTATACTTTGTTAGCCCTGAAACAAAGAACAGTATATGAGTACAATGGCAATACTTTACATTGTGCTGTGTATTCATTAGAGATAACTTAATTTACTTTGGTAAACTGAAGATTTGCGAGCTGAAATGTGACTCTCCCACTATGGCTGTACCCCTGCAAATAAGCTGATCTGAGCATTCGCAAAGCATTATTGGGTATGATACATTTAAAGGAGTCAACTAGAGAAATATAAAATGCTCTTCGAGAAAAAAAAACTGGGTCAAGAATTAGTCATAAAGAAGAAAGCCTTGCATTTTCATGGGGTTAGATCAGTGCTTCTCAACTCCAGTCCTCAGTCCTTACCAACAGGTCATGTTTTGAGGATTTCCTTAGTATTTCACAGGTGATATTATTATACTCAGTGCATCAGGTATAATCACAGGTGTTCTTTGTATGGGAAATCCTCAAAACATGGCCTGTTGGTGAGGCCTGAGGACTGGAATTGAGAAGCACTGGTTTAGATAGAATTTTAACAAACTATTTAATTTAACTCAAAACGAAACATTTCATGTATCCAGTAAAAATCCACTTAACAGAAGTCATGAGAGTGAGTAAGATGGTTGTAAAAAGCAATCAAAAATAAAACTTGTCTCCTGATTATTTGTCATTTATTGTTTTGCATCTAGTACAAAGAGCAGAATAGGCTATTACTAGAGAACAATATAGAGGATCTTGTGTGTGCCTTTTTTATACCTGTTTAAAGGGGGTTATCTAGGGTTAGGGAAAAAAACAGCATTACCACTACTACCTCTGTCCCAAGCAGGGCTGTAGAGTAGGAAAAAAATGTGACAATTATAATTGAGTTTTCATAGGAATGTTATAAATGTTACTCATCAATATACTTTATACAAATACTTTCCTCCATATATCAGTAATAAAGCCCTGGCCCTATTAGATAAGGGGTCGGGGAAATATATATTTTTTTTTTTTATATTTTTTATTTTATTCTTAATAATAAAGAAAACGTACAAACACAAAGCCCTTGCAACATACAAGGGCAATGCCTTAAAGTGACACATTATTCCATAACAATATACTTCTACAAGCAAGGGGAGGGACGGGTGGGGGGAGGGTGGTCCAAATTTTGGGTTATTGTGTTTCTTTTTTGGTTATGTTTCTACTCCTGTTTTGAGAGTATGTGTCAACTACCTTACTCTGTATAATGGCTTTATTGATATGTGTTGTGAAAATTAGTGGAAAATTGAATAAATACATTCTTAAAAAAAAAAAAAAACAATATACTTCTACAATAACCATGTGTCACATAATCATTTACACCATTTACCCACCCTTAATACACAAAATAAATATCCCATACCCACCCACCACCCCAACCCCAGAAGGAGAGGGAAAGAGAGAAAAAAATTGTATTTAGCAGTTTGTTTTTGAGCTGGAAGAATCCATTGTGTGGGGGGAGATCTGTGCTGTTCTCTTCCTGGATGCTGGATGACTGTATATGAGCAGCAGTGTAATATGAAGATATCCTGTGTAATATAGAGAAGGAGAAGCTATAAGTAGTGTAGCTGTAGCCTCTGTCCTCAATGTGGTGTTTTCTCCCTAGGAACAGATTGTGTGTTTTTCTTTAGTGTGCTATGGCTGCAATAGGCTTCATGTGTTCGTGTGTTATGGCGTGCTATGTCTGCAGCATGTCACTTCTTTGAGCGGAGAGCTCCGCTGCAGAAATCCGCCTGGTTTATTCAGTGTGAACATATCCTTACAGTACCACGGAGATTCAAACTGTCCCCCTGCTCCCGGGATGATATTGATACTGTACATCATGATATGTATGGAAACACTCCAGTACAGGGATTCACCGTCCTGTTGTCCGTGCTTCAGGGAGTGAACAAGGATAGCTAAAACTTGCAGCATGGCCTCTCTGCCACCACCAATTGCAGTGTCTGGAACTGAATGCAGTGCTAGCAAAACTAAGCTTCCCCCGATAAAGTATTCTAATGCAGGTTAGCATTAGAGTAGACACTACAATTGGAGACACAAGCTGTGTCAGTAGTGCTGCAGGTACAGCAATGTCTATACTAATGCTAACATGAATTGGCTTGGACATCAGAGGATGCTCCATAACTGTGCTGGGACCAGAGCATGAGTAGCTGTGCAGTTCCCAACAGTTATTATTGGCCACAGAGAAGCCACGTGTCGCTCTCTACTGCTACAACTAAATGTACATGTGTAAATAAATGTATATGTGTAAATAAATAATAATCAAAAAAAAACTATAATGCATATAGATATAGGTATATAGAGAGAGATTACTTTGATTTTACTCATAAGTAGGTCTCCTTTCTACGCAACGAACATTAAAGGGGTTGTCCGGCAGAAAACTTTCTTTCAAATCAACTGGTGTCAGAAAGTTATATAGATTTGTAATTTACTTCTATTCAAAAATCTCCAGTCTTCCCATACTTATAAGCTACTCTCTGCTGACACCTGTGTCCATGTCAGGAACTGTCCCCATAGAAAATCTATTCTGCTCAGGACAGTTCCTGTCTCGGCCAGAGATGTCAGCAGAGAGCACTGTGTCTGGATGTAAATAAAACACTTCCTGCAGGACATATAGTAGCTAATAAGTATGGGAAGACTTGAGATTTTTAAAATAGCAGTAAATTACAAATCTATATGGCAGTGTTCAGACAGGTGATGAATAGGAGAAATTGTTCTTGGGGCATTCCTAATGATGAGGAGGGTGGGTAGGTGGGATGGAGGGGTACGTCAATCCTAGAGCATGGGTTCTCTAGGCCAGTGATTTTCAACCAGTGTGCCGTGGCACACTAGTGTGCCGCGACACATGGTCGGGTGTGCCGCGGGGAAAGTTCACCGAACTATGGTGCCCCTGTGAAACAGGAGAAAACAATGGGGGAGAGAAACCTGGGGATGGGGGAGAAACAGGAGAGAGAAGCAGGGGGGAGAAAAACATGGGGATGGGGGAGAGAAACAGCGGAGAGAAGCAGGGGGCAGAGAAGTATGGTGGAGAGAAGCACGGGGGAAAGAAGCACAGGAGAGAAGCAGGGGGAGAAGTATGGTGGAGAGAAGCACAGGAGAGAAGCAGGGGGGAGAAGTATGGTGGAGAGAAGCACAGGAGAGAAGCACAGGGGGGAGAAGAAAACAGGCCCAAGTTTCACACTGAGTGAGTATAAATACATTTAGAATCTATATTATTAACTATATGTATAATATGTACTGTTTTAGTGTCATTTTGTGCTATTTTGGTTGGTGGTTTGCCCCAGGATTTTTTAAGTATAAAAAGTGTGCCGCGGCTCCAAAAAGGTTAAAAATCACTGCTCTAGGCCACACCAATTTGACACAGGGCCGAAACTTTAAGAGTTGTTTTCTAGCACAATAGCTGCATCACCTGCCGAACGGACCCCAGGACAGATCTTGGATTAAGAGCAGCTATCCAAAGGTACAAGCGGTTTGGGGGGGGGGGGGGGGGGGTAGTCAGATTGTGGGTACAGAGTCGCTTTAAAGGGAACCTTTTAGAAGGTTTGAGGAATCTTGCAAGCAGCCAAAAAGATGACGTGTGAACATAGCCTATTGATGTAACCTAGAGATGGATAATTACATCTAATCATGTTGATTAATTATTTAATCAATTCACAAGGAGGTGAGGAGGTGTTATGGTGTGTTTACACAGAGAGATTTATCTGACAGATTTTTTTAAGCCAAAGCCAGGCATGGATTTGAAGAGAGGAGAAATCTCAGTCTTTTCTTTATGACCTATTCCCTGTTTATAGTCTGTTCCTGGCTTTGGCTTTAAAGATCTGTCAGATAAATCTCTCCGTGTGAATGCACCATTGCAGCTTGCTGCACTTTAGGAGCTCAGGAAAGCCTCTTTGATTCTTCTTACTATACAATTAAAGTATTTTTCTGCAATCTGGGAGCACAGACATATCTAACAAAGATCAGGTGTCTCTAAGGCCTCAGGCTCTAGTTCAGTGATTTTTCAGATCTTATCCGGGGGCGTTCCTAGAGGGGGGGGGGCATCGTTGGCCTAGAGCATAGACACTCTAGGCCCCACCTTATTGACATTACTGAAGAATAAAAGATGATTTTGAACATGAAGATGGGACCAGGAGCAGTTGATCTAACAAACGGTAACAGTGGTTGGGGGGGGGGGGACATGTGAAGGAACATACCAAATTTGGGGCAAAAAGAGGAAATTTATCAAGCTTTATTATACTAAGATTCTCTTTGTTGATCATAGAAATCAGACAAGCTTTAAAGGAAATACGTAATCAGCAAATGACCTTTTGTTTAAATAATGTTTTCATGTTATTTTAAGAATTGTTGGTGACTTTTTTTCTAATTTTCAAAAAAACGTTTATTTATGTCCCAGGAGGGTCTCTAGCCCCACTATTGTCCTGGGATTACTATATACCACAGGTCATATACTACTCATATATACTGGATGTACTGTTTACACGTTGTCATGTCCGATACTCTGATAAAGCTATTTTATTATATTTGGGTCTACACATCTACATTATTGCTCTGCCTTCCCTCTTGTTCTTTTTGTTCTTTATTATACGTGTCAAACTCAGGCCCTCCAGCTGTTACAAACTACAATTTCCATCATGCCTGGACAGCCAAAGATCAAAAGCTTTGGCTGTCCAAGCATGATGGGAATTGTAGTTTTGCAACAGCTGGAGGGCCTGAGTTTAACATCCCAGTTCTATATTATCCTCTGAGTAGCACTCCTATTTGTTGAGGACCTATATTATATTAGTGGTGCCCACCTACTTTACAGTGATCACATTCACTTTAATCTCTCACATCACCCTGGCAAAAAGAAGTTTAGGTCCGATTGGTTGCTATAGGCAATAAAGAGAATCTTACCTGAGCCAGCTTCATAAAACTTCCCCCAACAGTTCAGGCATTCTGATGGTGAAAATGGCTGATAACAGAGAACCAGTCAAGACCCTTTTAGAGACGCCAACTATCACTAATGAGTGTTCCTAGGACTGCTCATTCAGCCGATGATCGGTGCATGTAAAAGGACTGAAGATCAGCTGACAAGCTAGTCAACCAATTTGGTCTTTAGTGTGGCGGCAAAAATCATCATCACCCTCGTATCTCTGTGTAAACAGGAGATGTGCGTCCAATAGCAACAGATTTAAAGATTTTTACATCAATAGACCGATGTTGGCACAGGGATGCCAGTGCCGTGGTCCTGTTTTTGAACTGCCCGGTTCCCACGCCGGCCGTAATAAAAGCAATGGAGCCGCGTCACTAGGACTTCACACTCTATGCGCGGGAATTGGGCTGCGGTTAAAAAAAGTGGACCAGGGCACCGACATCCCAGCAGCGGTCTATTGATATAAAAATCTTAGAGTGATGTAACTACTGGTACATTCAATTTAAATGGCCACATGAACGATGCAGAGATTCATCAAGCCTTGTAAATCTCCCTGATTGGCGCTCGTTTGCGGCTGTGCGCAGCGAATATCGGGCCGTGTAGGAGGATCCTTAGTGAGAGCTTTCTACCTCCGGCAAAAGCCAGGGCATGTACAAAACCTTCCTGGACATTCTGTATACCTACGTGCCAAATTTGGGGTTAAATGACTGAGGTGTCTATATACACCTATAGATAATATAGAGTGATAAGGCTATGTACAGATACAGACATTTCGTATTCCCCAAGGTATACCGTATACCTTGGGGAATACAGGCTGGTATACATTTTTCCCAGTCTACTGCTACAAAAAAATTGCCACTTTATGCATCTCATCTTATAGTATCTGCCCATCACTGTCTCAATCTGCTTCACACTGTAAGGGTATATTCACACGGGCGGGCTCGCAGCGAGATTCTCGCTGCGAGCCCGGCAGGTCCTGGCAGTTCCCATACACTACATACTTGCTGCGGTCTAAACGACCGCAGCGAGTATGTAATTATACCGCCCTTAACCCCTTCTGCTCCCGGCCGGCTCCCCCGCTGTAAGCATACTTTACCTGTCCTTGCTGCACGGGTCCGGCGTCCTGCTCTCCCGCCCGGCCAATCAGTGGCTGCGGCTGGGCAACACACTAATTGGCCGGACAGGAGAGCAGGACGCCGGACCCGTGCAGCAAGGACAGGTAATGTATGCTTACAGCGGGGGAGCCGGCCGGGAGCAGAAGGGGTTAAGGGCGGTATAATTACATACTCGCTGCGGTCGTTTAGACCGCAGCAAGTATGTAGTGTATGGGAACTGCCAGGACCTGCCGGGCTCGCAGCGAGAATCTCGCTGCGAGCCCGCCCGTGTGAATATACCCTAAACAAAATGTCTATCTATCAATCCATCAACAAAAATAGATCAAAAAGAAAGAAAAAGAGAGATGTAGCAATTGTATTTCCTTTCCCATATACTGCTCAGGAGAAAGTCACTGTTCTGATGTTTCCTTACTGATTGGTGAGATGTCAGTGGTGGGCGGGGTTACAGATGAGGCGTTCCAGCTAACCTGGAAACAAATGAGACAGAGATCATGTGACCTCTGTCTCAGAAGGGAGGGGAAGGACAGAGAAGTGGAGACAGAGTGGACCAGGCAGTGAGGATTTTCAGCAGCTTTAGGGTGTGAGTCAGGATGTGCCGCAGACAAAAGGCCCTGTGCAATTAATAGAAACCTATTACAAACAAGCTTATATTATGGGTGGGGACTGAACATTGGTAAATCTTTCTGGAGTACTCCTTTAGGGTAGCTTCACACGTACCGTATCTCTGCGTATTTAATGCTGCGTTTTTATCGATGCGTGTTTGGTGCGATTTTTACATGAGAGTTTTGATTTTCACATGAAAATCATGTGAAAATCAAAACTCGGATGTAAAAATCGCACCAAACGGGCAGCGATAAATACACAGCGATACGGTAGGTGTGAAGGCATCTTTAGGGTAGCTTCACACGTACCGCATCGCGGCAGGTTTTCTGCTGCGGATCCGCAGCAGATTTGACTAGGTGAATGAACACAGCATTAAATCTGCACTGCAAAATCCGCTGCGGATCTGCTGCAGATCCGCAGCGGATTTTGCAGTGCGGATTTAATGCTGTGTTCATTCATTTAGTCAAATCTGCTGCGGATCTGCAGCAGAAAACCCGGTACGTGTAAAACTACCCTTAAGGGTGCCTTCACCCCTAACGGATCCTCAGCGGATCTCGCTTCTGCGGAGATCAGCTGCGGATCCAGTATCATTCACCCCTATGATAGCACATACTTGCAGCGGGATTGACATCCCGCTGTGAGTATGTGCTTTAACTGCCTGGTGCCCGCAGCCCCACCGCCCGCATCCCCAGTGAGGCTCCCTGCTCCGGTTCCGCTCAGCCGATCAGTGAAACGCAGCGGAACCGGAGCCGGGAGCCTCACTGTAGTTGCGCCGCCGAGTAGGTAATGTATGCTCTCGGCGACGGGACGCGGGGATGGAGGATGCCGGCGGCGGGGCTGATGGGATGCGGGCGGCGGGGCTGCGGGCACCAGGGAGTTAAAGCACATATTCACAGTGGGATGCAAATCCAGCTGCAAGTATGTGCTAATGTGCTATCATAGGGGTGAATGATACTGGATCCGCAGCTGATCTCGCTGCGAATCCACAGAAGTGAGATCCACTGCGGATCCGGTAGGTGTGAAGGCACCCTAAGTCAGAATGATCTTTCGGGATCCACTGTGGCTCTATTTTTCAACACTAATAGAATCTGTGTCTGAGGTCCCCGAACTGAGCCTCAAAGGAAGATGTGAACCTCGCCTTTCTGGCGAAATAAACAAGGCCTAGCCCGGCAAATTATTCCTAGACTGTGGCGATCAACCACCCCTCCCTCTAGACTCATGTGGGCCAAGGCTTTTGGTGCCTTGATGATAATGGAGGAGTTGAGGGTGGACGAGCACAATATGAGCAAGAATTCTCTACTAAATTGAGGATCTGGATCATGTTTCAGTCCTCCCTCAAGATGGCTAGATGGCTGGCTAGAGAACTTTCTTGGAGGTACGTAAATCCCTGGTTTGGGGCTCCCTGGACGTCTGGTGGCTGGCAATGGCAGTATTATATTGACTTCTGACTTTTGGCTCTTTCACCATTCAGTTGGAATTTCCTGTCTAGCTGAAATTTGTTATCTTACTTGTTGGAAGCATAACCCCTGTCTGTTTACTTTGCAAATTCTTTAATAAAAATATATTGAACCATAAACAAAGGCCTTACACTGCTACATGGTGTTCTGCAATGTCCTCTATGCTGTTGCTGCCTCTGAGTGTGTACACTCTTTCTTGTCTGTGGCGTGTATGGGAGACAAAGTAGCAGGTAGTCTTTACCAGATCAAGGACAACTGAAAATTAGAGCTTTAAAGCCCAAAGAAGGGGAAAACTGGTAAAATGCCATATACAAGATGCATAATGGGCAGAAATAATGCTGCTGCTCACCTACACAACAGCTTATCCTGTACATTTAAGGAAGGTTTAGTGGCTGTTGGAGTGGGCAGCAAACAATAGGCTACACTGTACTGGTCATTAATACATTGGTCCTCTCCTGAACATATAAAAAGGAGTGTATATATATATATATATATATATATATATATATATATATATATATATACACACACACACTCACTATCACATGACATAAGGTGGATGACTGCAGATGTATCAGCCACCACTAAATCTACAGCAGTACAGACACCCCAAATCCCCCACCACCACACACACTACTAGTGGCCATGTGTATGTCTTAGTTCATACAAAGTGACCAATGAAGCTTCTCCTCCACGGGGTATATGCCAACAACATGTCTGAGATCTCAAAGCCCAATCTCTGCAGCATAACCCCAGCAGGTCAGTCACCTAGGTGCAGCCATACACATAGGAGCTGGGCACTGCCCTGTGCTCTCACCAGCCATGACCTCCACCTTGCTAGGAGTCAGTGAGAATGCAGCATGATGGGGGATCTCCATGCCAGGCTCTGCTATGGGACCTGCTCACCTGACACCCGTGTGTTCCAGGCTACAAAGGTCACACCCTGTGAGGTGTCCTATACAGAGGAGCACACACGTCATTCATTTCAGTCAGTAGTCCATAACATAAGCCATCAGCAACAAGTTCCATTAGCGCCCATGTGGCCCGTGCTGCGGCCAGGGCTGCTTCTAGGATCCCACACTGCCGCTGCTGACACCACAGCCGCTACCCCGGATACTGCAGGTAACTGGATAATGGGGGGCGGCAGCACAACCCTATACAGCAACATATAAGCCCCACACATGTAAACGTCACACTCTCCTGCCATAGACGGACACACGACAGACAGTCACCGAGAAGTGAACGCTTCCCCCCGAGCACTACCTGACGGCTGCGCCTCCGCCATTCCTCCCTCGCAGCTACAGTACGGATCACGTGACGTGTTGTCCACTGTGAGGATTCTAGAGAGCGACAGAGCAGTGACACTGAGACAGCACGGCGCTCCTGCCTTCTGCTGACGTCACTGCTGCTAGTCACCGTACCCATCATCCCAAGAACCTGGCGCGCATGATCGCAATAAGCCACGCCCCCTGTGCGCGTTACCCTTTATTATTTTTTTTCTTCTTCAATAAGCTTTATTTTGTAAGTGGGGAGCGTTATGAAAACGCCTCACCTCACGTGCTGCCGGGCTGTGCAACTTCCTGCCACGGCAACGCTACTATTTCTAGCTTGTGTGGACAGCCACTGTCTCGGCATGGTGGGATTTGTAGCCTTGCAGCAGTAGGAAGGCCGGTGGCTTCCCATCTCTGGTCTTCCTCATGTGTTGTATAGTCGAGGGAATATACCTCAGAGCTGCTGGCCTTTATGTGCACTCAATGATAGGATGCCATGGAATATAAAGGGCCAGCTTCTATAAACCTTTAGCCCACGTAATAACGCCATATAGCGCCCAACCGAAATTGCAATACTTAACCCTTAGAGGACCGGGCCAATTAGAATGTTTGCGGTTTCGTTTTTTCCTCCTTGCGCTTAAAAAGCCATAGCACTTGCATTTTTTCACCTAGAAACCCACATGAGCCCTTATTTTTTGCACCACTAAAGTACACTGCAAAAGCAGGATAAAAATTAAATGTGTGGTGAAATTGAAAAAAAAAAAAAATTATTTGAGGGTAAAACTGACTTGTTATATATGTTCCTTAAGTTGTTACGATTACAACAATATATAACATGTATAACTTTTATATTACGAGATGGCCTGTAAAAAATTCAAACCATTGTTAACAAATATATGTTCCTTTAAAATCGCTCCATTCCCAGGCTTATAGCCAGGGCCGCTTTAGGGTGCGTTCACACCTACCGCATCCGCAGCTTATTTTTCAGCGGAAATCCGCAGGTCTGGTAGTGCAGTATCCGCGTATGTGTGCGTTTTGCGTTTTTTCCGCAGCAAGTTTATCGCAACTGAAATGTCCGTTTAAAATGTCTCTCATTCTAAACGGACATTTCAGTTGCGATAAACTTGCTGCAGAAAAACCGCAAAACGCACACATACGCGGATTTCTCGCAGGTTGAAATCTGCACTACCAGACCTGCGGATTTCCGCGGAAAAATAAGCTGCGGATGCGGTAGGTGTGAACGCACCCTTAACCAGAGGGCACATGGTGCACGTGCACCGGGCCCACTGGTTAAAGGGGTCCCCCGAGCAGGCCGGCTGTTGCTATGTGCGATCAGTGCGGTCGCACAGGGCTCCGGCCACCAGCCTGTCAGAGGGGAGCGCCATGGATGGGTAATCTACTTACCCCTCCATGGCGCCCCCTGCAGGGCCCCCCCGTCCGCCTGCTGTTGCTGCGGTGCTTCAGCAGCAGCGATACTGACAGAGAGAGAGCCATTGGCTCCCTCCCTATCAGTCACTCTTGTGGCCGCACTTCCTGCGATCACAAGAGGCCGCACTCTCCCTCTAGCGCCCGACGTCACTGGAGCGTTGGCGCAAGGGTAAGGGGAGTGCAGCCTCTTGTGACCGCAGGAAGTGCGGCCACAAGAGGGAAGAGAAGAAGAACGCGTGGACCTAGATGAGGAAAAGTGTTTGTTTTTTTCAATGTTATATGGGAGGGGGAGTGCATATACTATAGGAGAGCTATATACTATGGGGGAGCACAGGGGGCTATATACTATGGGGGAGCACAGGGGAGCTATATACTATGGGGGAGCACAAGGGAACTATATACCATGGGGGAGCACAGGGGAGCTATATACTATTGGGGAGCACAGGGGAGCTATATACTATTGGGGAGCACAGGGGAGCTATATACTATTGGGGAGCACAGGGGGCTATATACTATTGGGGAGCATAGGGGTCTATATACTATGGGGGAGAGCACAGGGGGGCTATATACTATTTTATATATATATATATATATATATATATATATATATACAATTTTTTCATTATTAGCGCCTTTTTTGCGCCTTTTTGATTAGATACATTTACTATGGCAGTGCCACATTTTAATGAATCAATGAATAAATGTAAAACTATAACCAACATCCGAGGATGGTTCAAACTACTATTCACAAGCTGTAGCCTGAAGACTAATTCTATACACTAACATTTTACTATACCAAAATGACAGCATGTGACACTTTTCCAGGAGAAAATTACACAGGAAATGAGAGATTACATTTAGAGGCCAGCAACCTTTGATAATTACAGCTCTTTCACAATGACATTGAATTGCTGTAATATGCAGGGTGCTAAATGAGTTATGGAAACTTTGTGTGGGAGGCTTCTTATTTTTTAAATTATTGTAGACAGACAAAAACAAAATATTCTTAATAAGAGAAAATGACAGAATAATAAAATGTAACCTTTTTAAATGATTACTAATAGAACTACATTGTCTGACTTGTATTCAATTCATAGTATTATTGTGAAAGGTTTATATATTATGAAAAAGGAAATAACACTTGTAGCACAAGCAGTTTCAGGGTATAAACCCACACACCGTATAAGCAGCGTATTTACTGCTGCGATACGCAGCAAATACGCAGCAGATTAGATCTAAATAACTGAACACAGCATCAAATCTGTACCAACAAATCTGCTGCGTATTTGCTGCGTATTTGTTGCGTATCTGCTGTGTATACGGTGTGTGGGTTTGTACCCTAAGTGTACCAGAGGCCCAGGCTGCTCACAAAGCTTGGACCCACCACTCTGTAACTATGGCAGCACTAAAGTGGTATTCACAGTACACGATAAATAATGTTATATTTAAAGGGGTATTCAGGAGAAAACGTGTTTCTTTCAAATCAACTGGTACCAAAAAATTATACAGATTATACAGTTATAAAGATGTGATAATTAAAGGGGTAGTGCGGCGCTAAACATTTATTCATAAAATAACGCACATTACAAAGTTATACAACTTTGTAATGTATGTTATGTATGTGAATGGCCCCCTTCGCCGTGTTCCCCCCCCACCCCGGAAGTGTGGTGCATTATACTCACCGCGGCTATAAGCGGGCATGGTCCCGGAGGAGCGATCCACACATCCGTCTCGGGCCGGGGTCTGCAGCAGCCGGAAGCAATCCAGTGTGGCGCTAATCATTTATTCACAAAATAACACAGTTGTGCTCAGCCAATCGCAGCTGAGCAGCTGGTGACGCGGCATAGGGGAGGTGGAATGAGGGACGGATAGAGCGGTTTGGCCGGCCTCCCAAAGACGTCATTGTCCCAAGATGGCGGACGGGGGTTGACACAAGATGCGGTAAGTATAATGCACCAACATTTCCGGGTCTAGCGTGGGTGGGGGGAAACACGGGGAAAGTGGCCATTCACATACATAACACACATTACAGAGTTGTGTAACTTTGTAAAGTAGGTTACTTTGTGAATAAATGATTAGCGCCACACTACCCCTTTAACTTCAAGCCTATGGCTAAAGCTAAGAAGAACCTGGACACTCTAATTAGCCTGTATGGTTACAGACACATGCGGTAGCAACACAGTATAGGACTGTTAATGCATTCAATTTTTTGGGTGTGAATAAAACATATTAAAAAAATGTACACCATCCCTGTTTTGACATAAAGTTGTTTTTTGAAAAAAATAGCCCAACATTTGAATATTGAACCTTGACAGTACATAGTAAAGTACAATAAATAAAACTGGGGAAAAAAAACAAACAAAAAACAAACATTTATTTATATCTTTAGGTGATGTTCACACACAGTAGTTTGCTCAGTATTGTTTGCACCAAAACCAGGAGTGAGTTAAAAAACACAGAAACTGTGCAAATCTTTCCATTGTAATTTTTCCCTGTCGGTTCCACTCCTGATTTTGGCTACAGATACTGACAAAAATACTGATAGACATACTGACTGCAATACTATGTGTGAACATAGCCTAATAATTAAACTAACAGATGTATGGATATGTATTAATTATATTTGTATATATTTTTTTCTAAACAAGAGAATTATTTACTATGAATGAAAAATAAACCTCAACTGTAGTTCTTTCATAAAAAAATATTAAATACTACACACATATAATAAAACAGATAACATGAGCAACTAAATATAAAAAGGCCGGTATCACCAGTAGCGGATTATAATAGGTCTGTTTTGGGTGGTAGCCCGGGGTCTTGAGCTCCTGGAGGGGCATGGCCACCCAAACAGACTTATACTTACAGTGGTGTATTGTCTCCTGATTTTCCATGATTTTCAAAAAATCACTGCTTTTTACAACAATTTTGCATAAATCAGGGCAAGGCCACATTCACACAATGTATTTTTTTTTTTTTTTAATTAAACAACGGCCGTTATTTAATCACAACAGCTGATGGCAATAAAGAGGGGTTGTTCACCATTTTTTTTTCTATTTCAAATCAGCTGGTGCCAGAAAGTGCCAGAGATATGTAATTTATTTCTATAAAAAAAAAATTCCAGTGCTTATAAGCTGCTGTATGTCCTACAAGAAGTGGTATTCTTTTCAGTCTGGACAGTAGGAGAGGTTTTCTATGGGGATGTGATACTGCTTTGGACAGTTCCTGACATGGACAGAGGAGGCAGCAGAGAGCACCATGTCTGACTGGAGAGAATACTCCACTTTCTGCAGGACATACAGCGGATGATAAGTACTGGAAGGCTGGGTATCTTCAAACACAAGTAATTTACAAATCTGTAGAACCATTGCAATTTTCACTGCAACAATGGTCGTTGTTTGAAACTCACAACGGCTGTTGTTCATGCAGTGTGTAAACATGGCCTAACCCTGCAAACTGGGCTTAGAATCTAATGGAGAGGACTGCTTAGACTCCTTTGTTTGTGGGCTTACAGCAAAGGAACACAAGTATATAGAAAGATAAAACTTTCAGATTCAGAATGAACTTTGTTAAATCTATGAAGGTGACAGAGTCCCTTTAAACTTGAACAATAGCTGAATAGGTTAAAGGTGTGCAGAGTGCCTGGAGGAATGTATGCTGCCTATTGCTGGGATACAGCTCAGTAGCCATGCCCAGCCCTCTGTGTACTATGTGGCTGCTTGCTGCTCTCATGGCAACCACAGCTTCCTTGTCCTGGACTGCTAATAGATGCATTGAAAATATACAATCAATCTTTACAAAGAAATAGAAATCAGTAGTGAATAGTACACAGTACTAGTAACTAGAGGAGGTCTGTGGACTAGCCCCCCAGGACATCATTCATTGCCAGTGCCTGCAGATAGAGCAGACTCACAGTTGTAACCAATGAGGGTGGATCACATTACACCAGTTGCTATGACACCAGCTATATACTGAAAAGAAAGGGAAGCGAATACAAAGTAGTGACAACAAACAGCAACTACCTGAACCTGGAGTGAGAGTCACTGTGGCCACAAACACGCCAAGTCCCCCACAGTACAGGAATCCTTCATAGGAAGGTAGGTATGATATACTAGAGATCTAGCATCATCTTATTGCTGTTACTATGATCTGTACACTAAATCCAGGCGTTCACATATTTTTCGTTTATACATTAATTATTCTTGACCCTTTTCCTTACTGTTTGCTGATGACAGAAAAGCTTCCGGTGGGCCATTCGAGGCCTGCTTTACATGGAATTATTGATATGTGTCTGTAGTACAGATCAGTATATCCCAAGTATTGCACCTTTTTACTGTACAGTGAATGCTGATGGACTGTCCTCTAGGGAGGTAGCTGAAATACAACAAGAAACAGATGAAATACCGATGCTGTAGGGATCAACTATGAAAGATGTGCAGATGAATCAGTATTTACATTTTCAGTGTGCATTTTTGATCTGCATAATGCTTGTATTTTGTACAGCTGCAAAATGTACCATAAAGCTGTAATACAGACTGTAATTATGGCGCAGATTTCTTCATAGAAGTTTATGGAAGAAAGTCCACAAATCTGTAAAAAAAAATATGGATTAGAAATCACTTTAGACCTTTCCCACTTATTTAACTATGGCCTTCCCCTTCTTTGCTTATCCACCAAAAATCTGGATTATGGACAAATTTTTTGTGGATTGAGGACGATTGCAAACATGATACATACAGAGTGTCATTGGCTGTGGTGCGGGTGGTGCAGCTAAAGATCGCTGTGTTGCTCATTCTGAATTGTGCTTAGTCACACCTAATGTAAAAGAATGGGGTTGCGTTGTAAACTGCAAATGACGCGACCACGACCCGACAATTGCAACACAACCTCACTTTTTTCACATCCTAACAACCTTACATTTTTATTAGCTTTTATGTTGCACTATTAAGGGAGAGCAATCTTTGGGTGTGTGATGTGGCCATGGTCTCCATGTAGCCCTAGCCTTTATAATGCATTTGGCTTTAATGCCATTCTTTTAATGATTCAAGTTTTCTAATGTAATGTAATCCTGGACAACCCTTTAATATTTTTTTGGCAAAAAATGGAGAATGTCTTCAGAGGTAAATTATAAAGAGCATATTTTACTTCTGGAAAGTAGGAAAACCTTTAATGAAAGGTGTTTTTTGCTGCTGCCCTCTGTTGGCATTCTCCCCTATTTTTGCCAGTAGATTAGTAGATTACCATGCAAATGACATGGGTCTTTGCCAATAGTATTACTCCATGGGGTGGCATCATATTGGATATCTACATGCAGTTTTATCTGCATTTAGTGCCACCATATGGATCCCACAGTCAATCACCCAGTATACTATATAGCAGTACCTGTATGAGCTGTAGTGGAGGCCAAACATAGACTAAATACATACCATAACCACATGTACTGTATCTACTGCACAGCACCCGACAAACCTGGCAGGTGTTGGAGGCACACTCAGCTGCCGGGTGCTGTGCCAAGCCCTTTAACTGTAAGTGCTTGCCCTGTAACTGATGCAACTCTGAACATGAGCCTAGATATTCGCATACATGGTTGAACAAAAATAAAGAAAATCTGTTGCTTAGAGAAAGCGTATCCTTATGTTATTTTATAGAAGGAGACCATGCAATTGCTTCCCTTGCCTGATTATTGGAAAGGTTAAAGGGGTACTCCGGAACTCCATTTGAATTTCCCGCTGTTTGCAGGTCCCTGAAGCTCCAGTTGGTGGCTTCATTTTTCTTTGCTTCCTGGTTTGGGATTTCCCATGATGCACTTTGTCTCCTGTGATGTCTAAGGCTGCATTCACACGTTCCGGGAAGTTGTCCGTGCTCGCGGATCCGTGCGCACGGACAATTTTACAGCCCATTGCTTTCTATGGGGCTATTCAGATGTTCCGTGATTTCACGGATCCGTGATCCGTTCCGTTAAAAAATAGGACATGTCATTACTCGGAACGGATGCACGGAAAGGATTCCCCATAGAAATCAATGAGATCCGTGTTTTTCACGGATGTACACGGATGTGACATCCGTGTTCATCCGTGAAAAACACGGATGTGATGTAATCAATGTCATTTAAAATGCTGTAAGACAGATCTATGAAAAAAACGGACACGGATACAAAATGGATGCAAAACGGACTGTTTTGCATGGATCACGGAGGTAGCTGCACCACAATCACGGACCGGGAAAATCACTGAACGTGTGAATGCAGCCTAACTGTCTCTCTAAAACTGTTAGATGGCTTACATCTTGAGCAACCTGTGTCATCTGACAAAGGGAGGCTGGCTTAAGAGGGTTTAGACCCGCCTCTCTCTTGATGATGTGATTGTCAGAAAACGGCTGCCACAGAGCAGCCTGGGGTCAACAGTCATTAGGCAAGAATGAGTTTACTTCACTTCCTGGTGGGGGTTGAGGGGGGAAAAGATAGGGAAGAGGGGCAGATAGGTGATTGAAGCATGTTAAAAGTTATTTAACATTGTAATGTGTTTCAATTACTGGGAAAAAGCTTTTTGCTGGAGTACCCCTTTAAAGTGACTCTGTACCCACAATCTGACCCCCCCCCCCCCCAAACCACTTATACCTTCAGATAGCTGCTTTTAATCCAAGATCTGTCCTGGGGTCCGTTCGGCAGGTGATGCAGTGATTGTCCAAAAAACATCTTTTAAACTTACAACCCCATGCCCTACAGGAGTATCTTTGCCCTAACTTTGCACCACCCTTCCGTCCCTCCTCCCCACCCTCTTCATTATTAGGAATGCCACTGAAACATTTTCTTCATGCTTAACATTGCACAGGTCCTGAACGATCCAGCCCATGTTCCGGGCTGCCACAGGTGGGGAATAGGAGGCAATCTGCCTGGAGCATTCCTAATGATGAGGAGGGTGGGGAGGAGGCACAGAGAGGTTGTGCCAGCCTAATGCATACACAATCTAGACCACTCCCGTAGGGCACGGGGCTGCCAGCTTAAAGTATATTTTTAGCACAATCACTGCATCACCTGCCAAACGGACCGCAGGACACATCTTGGATTAAAAGCAGCTATCCAAAGGTACAAGTGGTTTGGGGGGGGGGTCAGATTGTGGGTACAGGGTCGCTTTAAATACAACCTATTCAGTCACTGTCTTCCCTAGCAAGTTGTTCAAGTTGGATCAAACACTAACGGTCCATTTACACAGAAAGATTATCTGACAGATTATCTGACAAATATTTGAAGCCAAAGCCAGGAACAGACTATAAATAGAGATCAGGTCATAAAGGAAAGCCTGAGATTTCTCCTCTTTTCGAATCCGTTCCTGGCTTTGGCTTCAAATCTTTGGCAGATAATATGTTCGATAATCTTTCTGTGTAAATGGACCCTTATTATTATTTATTTATAGAGCGCACTTAATTCCAGAGTTTAGGGATTAAACCAAATTATTCCAATGAAAAAAAAACCTGAGTGCAATAGACACCTGAAAAGCTTTAGCGATGTTCACACGTAGTCCATATTGCAGCAGTACTGGTATGTGCGGATTTGTATTTGTTCATCAGCACTTGTTGGTCAAGAGGATACATACCTGTTAGTTGGATCTGCGTTAGCTTCTCTTGCCTCTTGTTCTGCACCTCGGTTTCTGGGGTGATCCTCCATGAGCAGCAATGACAACTTGATTTAAGCCCTCAGTAGTGTTGTGCCTATTGCAGTGTGCATGTACACTGAATTTGCCTAGAGACTATGACACTAAAATACTACACAAGAAGGTTCCCTTCGCTTCTCTCTTTTTCACACAAAGTAAGAAAAATATTAAAATACATCTTAAATTGTCCGGCAGTGCAAACACAACATAGAATTAGGCTAGGTTCACACTGCGTTTTCAGCATCCGTTTAACGGATCCGTTTTTTTTTTTTTACAGGTCAAAAAAGTAGTGTCATCAGTACTTTATTGTGCATAAAAAAACCACATCCGTTTGGATCCGTTTTTTTTTTTTTATAATGGAAGTCAATGGAAAAATGGATCAAAAACGGATGCACACAAATGCATCCGTTTTTTGCAAAAAAATGGATCCGTTAAACGGATGCTGAAAACACAGTGTGAACCTAGTCTTAAGGCTGTAATTCATTACAACCGTTCAAATAACGAACATGCTCTTTATTTATGACCTGCTTTTGCAGAAAGATTTTTTTCACCTGTACACCTGTTTTATTTTCACTCAAAATTACTGCCATAATTTGGTATTATTTTACTGTGTGTGAAAATAGCCTAAGGCTGGGTTCATACTACGTATATTTGAGGCTATATTTTTGAGGCTGTATAGCAACCAAAACCAGGAGTGGATTGAAAACACAGAAAGGCTATGTTCACATAATGTTGTAATTGAGTGGATGGCCGTCATTTAATGGCAAATATTTGCTGTTATTTTAAAACAACGGCTGTTGTATTGAAATAATGGCAGTTATTTACCGTTATATGGCGGCCATCCACTCAATTTCAACATTGTGTGAACAGAGCCTTTCTGTGTTTTCAATCCACTCCTGGTTTTGGTTGCTATGAGGACCTGACTTGAGGACCAAATACTGCCTGAAATGTACGTAGTGTGAACATAGCCTTAGGGTACAAACCCACTTGACGTATTTGCTGCGTGAATCAGTCTTAAAAATAAGCAGGCAAAACGCAGGTTGGCTTTATACGATTGTTCTGCGTTAAAATACGCAATTGCGTATTTGTGAAGCTTGTTGTTAGCAAAGCATCAGTTGTTAACAACCTGTGCGAAAAACGCATGTAGCTTCACGCTTCAAAAATACGCAATTGCGTATTTTAACAACTGATGCTTTGCTAACAACAAGCTTCACGCTTCAAAAATACGCAATTTTAACGCAGTATTTTAAAGCAGAACAATCGTATAAAGCCAACCTGCGTTTTGCCTGCTTATTTTTAAGACTGATTCACGCAGCAAATACGTCAAGTGGGTTTGTACTTAAAGTGTACATTATTCAGTGTGGACGCATGTGGGTGAGCTGAAAGACTTTTCTAGGGTGTAAAATTTAGAATGGTGCAAAATTTTACACCCTTTGATAAATCTGGGCCTTTATGTTCCGGTTATTAAGCATGCCATTTTAAAGATATAATTGAGTTTTATTGAAACCTCAAAATGTTTTATTCGGTTTGATTTTGAAGCATTTTCCCATAATCAAAATTTGGAAAAAACAAACACAACTACAATTTTTTTCCTAGTTCCACAGTGACATGGAGTGGCCCTTGTGGAGTAGTTGTTGTGTGGCAGCAGATGTCAAACATCAGTGGCAACCAGTGGACTTATTCTTCATTTATGTATTTATTTGCTTGATATTGTATATGTCTTTATAAAAGCACTTGGTAACTATAAAAAGAATGGAAAACAATAAATATATATGCTAATGCGGGTGTGCTTTAAAACAAAAGAATTCCATGCCTTTCTGTTTTCTTACCCCAAGGATAGACAGGATGGATGAAAGCAACAGAACTGATGTGGATGGAGAAGATCCCATTCCTCCTATTGCAGAAGATGAAACAGAAGTGGACGCATCTGTCAGTGCACCTAAAGGAGACACAGAGCAACTGTTAAATCCACCACTTATTTCTATTAACAAAGGTAAAAGAAGCCCTCCCCTTTGCATTATGTGTGAACAGATTAAAAAAAGGCCATATTTTGCAGGTGGGAAAAAATGAGCATGTCTATTATTTGGACAGTTGTTATCTATTACAGCTGTTATTCTATGCCCTGTGTGCACTGCCATCCAATATCCCATTGACTTGAAAAGGGAACTCCGAGTAGCCTTGTCAAAAAAATGTACAAACAGTGCAAGGTTCTTACCTATGTTCCCTCTGACACTCCTAATGTGGTTTTGCAGTAGTCCCGCTCTTCTGATGCAGTTTTCTGCCTGCTTTGCCTTGCTTTTTTGAATTCATTTACCAGTAGTCTTTACAGTGCACACTTAGAACGTCCTGTTTCTCTCACCCCTGTAACCCCACCTATGTCCCTCCCTGGGCCTCTTATCAGCACCCTGTCCTCCCTCGGCACATGCTCTACCTCTCACGCCATGCCTTTGGCCTACTTCTGTCATGTCTGCATCCTCAGTCTGTGTTTAGCAAGTAAACTGATTGTGAGACAATGGTCACATGATCTCCTGAGGGCGGAGAGCAGAGGCAGCTGGAGACAGAGTGAATTGCACAGAGGCCAGTTTTCTTCACTTCCTGGTTGTCAATCAACTACCAGTGCAGTAGAACTGCACAGGCACAGGCATTATATAGACACATCTTTATAACTTAAAACATATATATTTTTTTATTTTTTTTAATATTATATATTTAATGTTTGTTTTTGGGTGTGGGAGGAACTTCTTTTTTATTAAAGATTTTTTCAAAAACATTTTTGAAAAAGTACATAAACAGTCCAGTGCAAAAGAATAATGGTACTAGAGAAGAGTCATTGTAACAGCATAAAGTGTCAGCACATATAAAGATTGCGAAGGGAGACATTATACTGATTCTTCCCGAAAGAAAAAAATTATTAAAAATATTTCAAACTACTTGCACTGGAACAAACTATTTCAAACTACTTGCACTGGAACCTAAAAAAAAAAAGAAGTGAACTTGAACTCACCCAACTTGGGAGAATAGAACTAGGGAACACACAAAAGGAGAGAAATAAATAATAATAAAGAAAGAGAAGAAAAAAAGGGGAAAGGGTGTGGGGGGGATTATAGAGGAAAAGCGAAGTGTTGTGTATCAGAAAGGTACAGCATTTTACTATGAGGGAGGCTGCACCCCACATGCAGAAGGTTTCAGTGGAAGGCACAAAGGGCCTAGAGAACCAGCTATATCCGCCTTCAGGTACCATGTGGTATAACTGAAAGGCGCAACTATTTGGTGAATTTCAGTCTGTGTATAATGAGTTTGAATAAAAGTTCTACATTTTTTGAAAAACAAATGAGCCCCTTTCTCCTTGTGCCTCTCTGTTTTAATTGTATCGATGCCCAAGGGACTTTTCAGTAATGTAATTAGCTCTCCAATACTGGGAGTGTCAGGCTGCAGCCAGTGTTGCAATAAAAGCCGTTTGGTTGCTAGGAGAATCACTAGTAATATCAAAGGGATGCTTCTTACCGGGGTACAGATTACCTCCTCTGGGTCAATAGAGAGGAATATAATAACTTGTAGGGTGGTCCTCTAAACATATTTTTTAATAGAAAATAATTTTCCCTATCCAGAGTTCCACTTTAATGGAGCACATTATTACATTGAAAATATGGCCATATTATCTCAAAACTACGTCCGTTTGTTACCGTTATTTAATTGTAAATCAACATAGCCTTTAAAGTGACACTGTCACCCCCTTTTTACATTCTGACTTCCCTACACAGGTGTAAAGGGTAAACTTAGCAGTTTTCATACCCTATTTTATATCATACGTCATGGTGCTTGTTTAAGTAAAAAGTGATCTTTTATCATCTGCAGATTGTGCTAAGTGCTATCAGATCTTCTCCATAAAAGAGAAGCCACATAGTAGAGCTACACAAAAAAAAAAAAAACACTGGGGCAGATTGAATGAAGCTAATCTAATTCCTATGACGGCATACAAAATGAGAAACCGGAGAGAGGCTCATGTGCAAGATTAGACAGGCTTGGGTTTGAGACTCACAATTGTAATGCACTCACCTACAGTATGTGTGGTAGACTGCCAACACAACATCCCAATACACTCTAAGGCTATGTTCACACAACGATTTTCAAAGGTCATTATTTGATACTCAAAATAATGTCCGTTCAGCGTCAAAGATGGCCCTTTCGGGTGCGTCTTTAATTAAAAAGTACATTGGTTTTAATACAAAAGACGGTGAAAGAATTGTAAAAAAAAGGGCTATGTGTGAACAACTTAAAAAAAGTCCGCTGTTCACACAATAAAGGGCGCAAATTAATGACACAAAATTTATTTGACAGCCCGTGTGAACAGCGGCTGTTAATTTATACATTGTGTTAAACCAATGTTTATTGTTTCCATAGACTTCAACGGAAATTATTGAAGAAATAAAATAATGGCTGTTATTTTAAATTAAAATAGAGGCCATTATTTTACATAACCTAAATGGGCACTGTTATTAAAAAAAAAAACTTTTGACATATCCTTAGGGAACAGTCTCCATTGTAAGGGGAAGGGTCGATACTGCTATTGAGTATATGCAAAACAGCGTCCGTTGTTAGACACTGCAAACAACGGCCATATCAAACAACAGCCACTGCTACATAGTGTGAACATAGCCTGGGAGTGTTTTTGTATCTTTTTGTTGGGTTTAAAGGGGTAGTGCGGCGGTAAACAATTATTCACAGAATAACACACATGTTATGTCTGTGAATCGGCCCCTTCCCGTGTCCCACCACCCCCGCACGCGTACCCGGAAGTGTGGTGCATTATACATTACCTGATCCGTGTCGCGCATGTCCGCCATCTTGTGCCAGGACGTCATCTTCGGACAGACGGCCGAACTGCTCCGACCGTCCCTAGTGCTGGCCGCCTTCTGCAGCGTCATCAGATGCTCAGCCGCGATTGGCTGAGCATAACTGTGCTCAGCCAATCGCGGCTGAGCAGCTGATGACACGGCCGTCTGAAGATGACGTCTTGGCACAAGATGGCGGACATGCGTGACACGGATCAGGTAATGTATAATGCACCAACACTTCCGGGTACACGGGTGGGGGTGGTGGGACACGGGGAAGGGGGCAATTCACAGACATAACATAAATTACAAAGTTGTATAATTTTGTAATGTGTGTTATTCTGTGAATAATTGTTTACTGCCGCACTACCCCTTTAATAACATTTTTTATGTATGGCTTGGGCTTTAAAATAAAAGTGGCAATACTCATACCTGCTTCTGAAACTAGTTTCCCCAGCAGGACCTGCTTGTTCAGCCAATCAGTTGCCACAGCAGTGTCTTTCCTCGGTCAGTGATTGGCTGCATGGGCAGGCCCTGCTAAGCTGTCTCAACTTAAAAGCAGGAATGAGTGGTGACAAGTGGGGGACTAGAAGGCACTGAAACAGCAGGTATGGGGACACCCGGGTAGGTGAGTAACCCCTTTGAGAATTGGCATAAATGACTGTGGGAGCTCACCAAAGCCCCCCCCCCCCCCCACACACAATTTTTTCATTACAGCCTTATTACAGTCATGTTACAGTGGTGCATCTCCTACATGTTTCCTACCAAAATAGAGGTTTCTCAGAATAAAAAAGAACCTTTTCATCTTTTTTATTTTCTAAAATGATTGGTTTAATTGCAGAATTAATATAGGAAAAGTTGTTCTAGATAAAGGTTTGCTTACAAACTAACCAGAAGGATCAAGCAGTAATTTCTTCTGTGCAGATTGTGTGATTGACTTTTAAATATCAAATATGATGGGACATACATTAGAGTTTGATTATAGATGTTCATTATTAATCTGTGTAACCTCTCTTGTTACTATGACAACTAAATATATGCGCAAATCTCAGCAACACGGATTATCACAAGATAACAGTAATCTCTGAAAATGAGTAGTGCTTTACTGGGGTGAAGGGTGCTCCTAATTTCTTAAGCTACATTGGATGCTAGTAGCCAATTCCTACAAGAGATTTTTTTGTGTAGATTTACACCGATTCACTGCTATATAAAGTTCAAAATTATTGCGGTTTTCATTAAATAAAATCAAAATTATATGCAGGGATCAGAAAACTCATGCCAAGGGGAATTAATTTACTGGACCAGTATTTACACTTATTGATGTTTGCAGCTTATTTTGTACCAACGGCAGCAGTTCAAAAGGTGGTGAGAGCAGAGGACACATATGATAAAGGGCACCTGGATACCATGAATAATGCTTGGTCTGTTGCACATAAGAGGTTACCATTTGTCAGGTGTTCCTTGTGCTGTAACTCTCTACCTGCATTCTCTCCTTCGCCCCTTACTCAACGCGTTTCCTGTGTAGTAACATTCATCAGGAGCTGGTAAGAACAATGAGTAGGGTACGTCTGTGTCTGATGTCGGCCATACACCGAGCGCTTCTCGGTGAGAACTGTGGCGCCATCTGGGCCTTTCATAAGGATGTCAGTACCTTGAAATGATTTCCCTCAGTTGGGTAGAGTAGGTGTCAAATGTACCATACTGCTGATAAGCTCACTTGTTTCTCTGGGTTTAGGGACTAAGAGCTCCTGCCTGTCTGTTGTCAGTGCCCTGTGATGGGCCTGCCTGAGTGTCTTTTTGGGGTTTTGCAGCCTACAGCATAGGTCATTGGTGAGGTCCTTGAAATCTCCCCTACTCATGCAAATACTTCTTACCCTTAGGTATTGACCTGTCGGTATGCCCCTTTTAGGGGTGTCAGGGTGGCAGCTCTCCCATCTAAGCAATGTGTTGGTTGCTGTGTCTTTTCTAAACACCCGGGAGGCCAAGGTATGGTTGGGTTGTACCCAGATGGTGAGGTCAAGGAACATGTACTGAGTAGTTTCTATGTTGTAAGTAAAGTGTTGTATTTGCTTACAACATAGAAACTGCTCAGATCACTGTAACGGCGGCTGTGCGTTCCAGTCGCCGTGTGTTTGTTCACCGCCGTTAGTCCTTCAGGTTTTCGGGTCTAGCTACGTGTAGTATAGATCTAGCCACTAGAGGGCTCGCGTGCACACTGCTCTGTGCCTTAATTACTCTGCACCTGTGGCTTAGCCATTTAAGGAACCCACCCATTTAAGGTTCCACCCTTGCCATCTGGTCTGCCCGGAGCAGCTGTTACGTACTTTGTCTATCTCAAGAGGCAGCGACCTGGCGTATCCTCTGGGAAAGTCTAGCTCCACCCTCAGGAGTATCTTGTGAAGAACATAGGATATGCTTAGACAATGCCATTAGGGGTAGTAAATATAGTATAGTGTAGTTCTCTCTCTCTCACCATTAAACACTCTCTTTGAGTAGCCTCAACATGGACCCCTTTGCTGCCGCCAACTTTTGTGTCAGGATCTGTGATTATTCTATGGTATTTTATATATTAATGGGCACAGAAAATCCCTGTGCAGCATTAAAGATCACATAGCCTGAGGACTTCTTATATAGCCCCCTCAGCCAGGTTAGATGGTGGAGTTAGTTGGCGCGTGGTTAGTGAGGTGGGGGCAGCAGGGCTAGAGGGGACATGGTCAACAGAGGGCCCCCAATTTCTGAACCGCCCTGGGCCCATGGTACCCCTAATCCACCCCTGCATACACACAATCCAGCTCACCAATATATTGCCATGTTCAAGCCGAACTTGTTGAGGGCAAGACAGAAAAAGTTTAAAAGTTTCCAGGTCTGCACCTTCTTTTTTGCTTCTCCATATTACAATGAATAAAAGAATCTCACATAAACAAAATTCAAACCAATGTGTTTTTCCTGCTCTCGAAAATCTTATTCATGGTCATACTACCATCACCCATTGTGTTCCATTTAAAGGGGACGTGAGCATAAAACGATACCAGCAAAGTGTTTGCATTCTCAGTCCTGACTGCCTTGGTTCCACATCTGCAGTTATTTGCCTTGGTTCCATATCAGCAGTTATTTGCAGGCCATGGGGGTCAATGGTGGTGGGGTCAACAGTGTTGTTGAGCAGACAATATGATTTATGGCTACTCCATGGAACATGCTGCCTCAGATTTTGCAAACTGCCACCTGGGGCAATAAACTGATTTGGCCCAATACATACCTGTGTATTTATATTCATTATAGTACAAATGTATGCTTGGCATCATAGACATGTTTAGTATGTGTAATGTGCTTGCTTTCCTGCATACCATAGACATAGCTATAGGCTGTAGGTGTACTTAGTGAACAATATATGGGAAACTTTTGGTGATTTACAGATGCTTATACAAAGTGTGTGTGTGTGTGTGTGTGTGTGTGTGTGTGTGTGTGTAAAAACCACAAACATGGTGCTTTGCAGTAGTGAGTGCTTTTAACCATTTCATATGTGTTTGACAGATGCAGAGACCAAGGGTCAGAGACGTCGAGGGGCAGCAAAGAGACCAAGCTTGGCACCAGGATCAGCCAATACTGTGTCTTCACCTACTGCACCCATACCAGTAAGTAGCTATTTATATCCATACCTGCAATTACCAAGTAGATATCACTGACAACATTCAAGACAACATATGAAGAAGCATAACTAATGTTTTGTAATATTAAAGCCAGCAGGAAAAAAGAACAATGTACTTTCAAATGAAGCCAGGAAGGAAATGGCAAAATTGGCTAAAGTTACAAAGGATGAAAGAAGAGCTCAGTTGGATGCAAGACATAAATATTTGGTGTCCAAACTGGCTGATGGTTTGGGAATCGGTGAAAATGAAGTTGAAGACTTTCTTATTTCTGATGATAAGGTAAAATAAAATCTTGGTCAACAGTGACACCAAGTGGCTCTATATAGACTTTAATGTTGCAATCAGTTTTGCTACTATAATAATAAACTTTATATAAGATCAACATATTCTGAAGCACATAACAATTTGAAAAGTACCAAAATAACAAATAAAACCAATGATACAAAAGGTTTGACATTTTAACCTTTAGACAAACTCGTTTACATGGCCAAAAAGGTGCCTAAAGGTTCTTGGCTGTCTCTGTAACACTGCCTAACCTAGCTGTAAGTTATAGTCACAATATGACTACAACTACCATAAGCCTTTTTGGTTGTCTTTGTAAGCCCCCCTAATTTCCACACAAAAAAGCAGACGTGGGGAGGTCCATGCATGCCTTTTTGAGCAAAGGTTTTTTAAGGGGTTGGACACATTATTGTGTCATGTGGTTATATATATAACATATATATATTTTTTATTTGATTCTGTGCTTGTACGTCATGTCGTAATTTATTTTAAGGGCTTATTTAAATTGATTTTTAGACAAAGACTAGGGAAAAACCCTATACAGTATATAACACTGTATTCACTTACAAAATTGCACAGTAATAGTCAGAGCACTTAATTAATTTCTTGTATAGACTATATCCTATTAAAGCCTCACCCACCCCCTACAACTCATTTGTGGGTAAGAAACGTGATATATGTGTTAATATGTGTCTTTTTTTTCTTTATAGTTCAGTTTGATAGCCGATTTTTTTGTGGCTAATGGATCAAAAAAACTTATCTTTTTTTACCAAGAGGTTTCCCAGGTATGTGCACTAACATGTTTTCTGCACATTTTTATACTTTGATGCTAATATTACCCCAACAGTTGACATCATAAGTCTGCCTGATTTTGTTTTATAGCCAGGTAAAGTAAACATTCCAATGTGGGCAGAAGGAGCAAATCTGAATGCCTCTTATACACATGTGCAGAAGAAGCTTTTCATCACTATGGGATCCAATGAGGTACAAATTCTTTTGTGATTAATACATTTTTGAAAAAAATCCATATCTTTTACTAGTATTGAGTTTGCAGAGCCAATCTTATAATGAAAAAGTGAAATGGTAATGAAAAGGGAGATGTAGTGGGAAAGGCATAACATAAAAAGGTGTAAAAAGGGAAGGGGCATTAAAACACACACATTGTAATCTTGTAAACCAGTGTAAACCTGCTCTGTATAAAGCAACAATGCATTTTAGCTTTGGCACAAATATTTTAGCGGCAGTTTTCCACAAAGATTGCAGCCTTAAAGAGACTTTGCCTGTACGCTTATGCTGCCCTCTTTAACCCTTTGAGGACCAGGCCCAAAATGACCCAGTGGACCGCGCAAATTTTGATCTTAGTGTTTTCGTTTTTCCCTCCTCCCCTTCTAAGAGCTCTAGCACTCTCAGTTTTCTATCTACAAGCCATGTAAGTGCTTGTTTTTTACAGGAATAGTTGTACTTTGTAATGGTGCCTTTCATTTTACCATAACATGTATGATGGAATCCCAAATATATTATTTATGAAGATATAAATAGGTGAAATCGTAAAAAAAGAATGCAATATGGTAACGTTTGGGGGGTTCCTGTGTCTACGTAATGCACTATATGGTAACAGCGACATGATACTATTATTCTATAGGTCAGCCCGAACACAACCATATGCAGGTTACACAGATTCTCTAATGTTATATATATATTTTTTTATGAAATCCTTTTTTTTGGCAATTAAATATTAATAAAATGGGCCTATTGTGACGCTTATAACAGTTTTATTTTTTCACCTACGGGGCTGTATGGGGTGTAATTTTTTCCGCCATGATCTCTAGTTTTTATTAATACCATATTTGTGAAGATCGGACGTTTTGATCACTTTTTATTGATTTTTTTTAATATATAATGTAACATAAAATCGTTAATCCGCGCACTATTTTCCCTCTTTTCGTGTACGTCGTTCACCGATCACTATGACGCTTGTTATATTTTAATAGATCGGACAATTACGCACGCTACGGTATATTATATGTTTATCTATTTATTTATTTTTATATGTTTTATTTATATAATAGGATAGGGGGGGTTATTTCAACTTTTATTGGGGGAGGGGTTTTGGGTTAGTGTAATAGTGTTTTGATCGCGGCGTTTAAGGGGTTAATGACACGCGGCAGCGCGATTGCTGCAGCGTGTCATTACCGATAAGGTCCCGGCTGCTCACTGCAGCCGGCCCCCACCTCCTATGAAGCGCGCTCCTGGAGAAACACCCAGGACGTAGAGTTACGTCATGGGTCGTCTGGGGACAGACTTCCATGACGTAACCCTACGTCCAGGGTCGTCTAGGGGTTAAAGGACAACTCCGGCGGGACCCCCCCCCCAAAAAAAAACACAGACACACACAGACACCATACTCACCATCCCTCCAGTGACGATCGCCACTCCATTCGCCCGCCGTCCGCCTCACCGTCACCTGCCTCCACCGTCCAGCGATGTCTCTTGCTTCCGGGTCCATGAGAGAGAAAAGGCTGCCAGTGCGCTTGCGCACCGGCAGCCTTTTCATTGGCTGGAGCGCATCACATGGCTTCCAGCAAGCTCAGCCAATCAGGGCTGAGCAAGCTGGAAGCCATGTGATGCGCTCCAGCCAATGAAAAGGCTGCTGGTGCGCATGTGCACCAGCAGCCTTTTCTCTCCCATTCACTCTCAATGGAGACGCCGAAGAGGAAGAAGACCCGGACCGCCCCCCAGCTCTGACGTCACCCGACATCAGAGAAGAGGACCGTGACGACCGTAATCGGAAATGTATACATTCTTTAACTTCCGGCGTGGGGGGTCGGGGGTCGGAAAGTGGGGGAAGGGGGCCAGACCGGGTATTTAACCACATTACAAAGTTATATAACTTTGTAATGTGTGTTAAATAAGCCAAAAAAAAATTTCGCCGGAGTTGTCCTTTAAGGGTAGCATAAACTATTGACAGAGAAGCTAAACAGAATGATGTATTGTTTACATTGTTCTGTGCAGCTGATTCAGAGATATCCTCCTGAATAACATGGACAATAAGTAGTCCTCTCCATTATGTCCGTGTGCTCAGTAGTCCTGGTTATTCATGAGCACAGCAAACTCCGCCCACCAGCTGCTGATTGGCAGTTACCTATCCATGCTGTGTATAAACAGTCAACTGTCAATCAGTAGCTGGAGGGTGGGGGGAGGGTTGTGACACAAATCCCATTTTCCTGCATATTAGGAGAACAGAATGATGTAAGTAATACACTATTCTGTTCAGCATTTCTGTTATTTAAGGAAGCATAAACCTACTAACAGATTCCCTTTAAGGTCTAAAATGTAGCTGGGCATAAAGGGTTAAGGTATTTAGGGTTCTATATTGACTTCAGGAATCTTTTCTTGGGACAAAGTAGGAAAACTTGCAAAATTGTGCCTTTTGAATGCAACAATAAAATAATTAAAAGAAAGAATTCTTTGTTGTTAAGGCCTTAAAGTGACACTGTCACCCCCTTTTTTGCATTCTGACATCTCTACACAGGTGTAAAGGGTAAATTTAGCGTATTTCATACCTTATTTCATATCATACGTCATGGTGTTTGTTCAAGTAAAAAGTGTCCGTATATCAACTGCAGATTGTATTAAGTGGGCATGGCCTCGCAGCAGTAGCGCCACTTAGCCCCGCCCACAACGACACTGTTGGCCCTGCCCCTCGACGTCCATTGGTTAGCCGACGTAAAGGGGATGGGGTCTAGACCTTTCGGCCAGCCTGTTCCAATGGCCGGCTAGGGGCGGGGCTAAGTGGCATTGTGGGCGGGGCTAAGTGGTGTTAATCCAACGAGGCCCCGCCCACTTAACACAATCTGCAGTTGATAAAAGATGACTTTTTACTTGAACAAGCACCATGACGTATGATATAAAATAAGGTATGAAAAACGCTAAATTTACCCTTTACACCTGTGTAGAGAAGTCAGAATTCACAAAGGAGGTGACAGTGTCTCTTTAAACATTGGTCAATAAGGGGTGAAATATACAGAGAAAGTGTCCAGCTTACAGTCTACAAGTAAAGGGTTGGTACACTAGAAACAAAACTATTTGTTGCTCTACTGGACCATCCAATGCAAGCACTTAGTGTAAGATAAGTAGAGTGTTATGCTATTCATCCTTACTGGGTTTATTTTATTTACCCATATGTCACATATTTCTTCATCTACTTTTACTTTTTTAACTACTTATTGTTAAGAAAAGGTTACCAAAGGTTACCAAATCCAAAGTGTAGAGTCACAATATTTTGACCATTTTCTACTTTCTATGTCGACAGCATCTAGCTAATAAAGGAAGTTATGTGTTGTTGGCTTGGTGGGTGGGTGAGGGGTGCAATAGACTGCTGTCATGGGTAAAAGGGGCAATTTATTAAAGTTGCCAAAGGGATGCCAATGGTGACAGTGTTTTGGAAACAGCACAGTTTGTGAACTGTTTGCATTATCCTGTGGTGAAAGTTTATCAAGAATAGACTAATGGCTCCATTGCAAATAAACAACCTGGATACTGTGGAACATTACGTGCCATTGATTAAAGAGGTGGCCCAACATACAGGGCCGTATTTACCACTAGGCACCCGTTGTCCGGTGCCTAGGGCAGCACCTTGCAGGGGGGCAGCACCAGGGAGTAGGGGGAAGGAAACAACTTTTTTTTGTTTTTATTTTTCTAGTCTTTCAACTCCTGTTTAGACTTTTCGTCGGGGGGTGGGGGTGAGGTGGTATTGGTCAGGTCTGGTATGGCAGTATTATCCAGTTGCAGCATGGTGGTATTGGTAAGGTATAGTATGGCGGTAGTATCCAGTCAAAGTATGGTGGTATTGTTGAGGTCTGGCGGTGTTAAATGTGACGTCTGGAGTTATTACCTACCAATCTACCAATCATGATGCTAATTGGTGAGTGAAGATGGGGCGTCTTCAGGTTTAGTGCCTAGGGCAGCAGCAGCTGGTAATACGGTCCTGCCAACATACGCCCAGAGGGATAATAGAGGGATTGTCACAGCACTTCTGCTTACAGAGCTGCATTGGCAGAAAAGTCTCTCATTTTCACGGCAGTGAAGTGTCTGACATTGGTTGAAAAAGCATGACCATAGGCCCTATTACACGGCCCGATATTAGGAGCAAGTGAGCACCGACCTCTCAGGTCAGTACTTGCGTGCTCCTCGTTTCCTGTCCACTGTGGGTGCTATTACATGCAACAATAGCGAGCAGATAAGAGTTGAGGGGACGCTGGCAGTAGCAGGAGGGTCTTCCCGGACAATCTTTCGATTTTCTCTATAGCCCATAGGAGATAGTGGCGGTCTGCTGCTGATCCTATTACACGGAGCGATGGCCAGCTATTGTTATCTGCATTTTAGACAATGATCAGCCGACATGTCACATTGTGCAAGTCAGCTGATTGTTGTCTTTCTGCATGACCTATTATATGAAGCGATTATTGGCCAATTACGGCTAATAATCGCTTTGTGTAATAGTACCCTAAGACTTTCAAGTACTACCCTGGCCTCCTAGTTTCCCAGACTTGAACCCAAATACGCATCTGTGGGACCACCTTGATGGTTGTGACACTTGTTTGCTTATGCACCCTCCAGCAGCTATGGGGTGCACCGCAGTCAGCATGGCTCCAGATACTTGTGACAACCTACCAGGACCTTATTGAGTAACTCTAATGCTACGTTTACACGGAATGATTATCGGGCGAAATTTTGCGATAACGATCAAATTCGAACGATAATCGTACGTGTAAACGCGGCGAACGATCGAAAAATCGTTCATTTTGGTCTATTAACATGTTCATAAATCGTCGTTCGCCGATCGCAAAAAATTGCGATAGTCCGGCCACGCCCCGTCCGCAGCCCCGCCCGGCCCCCGCTCGCAGCCCGGTCCCCGCTCATCCGCAGCCCCGCACCCTCACCCGCCGCTGCTCCAATCGCCCCCACCGCCGTGGCCAAGAACATACGTTACCTGCTCCGCGCACCAGGTCTTCGGACATCCCCGGCTCCCCTCTTCAGCACACTGATTGGCTGAAGAGATGAGCCGGGAATTTCAAACGTCTCCTCTTCAGCCAATCAGTGCTCCTCTTCAACACTGATTGGCTGAAGGGGAGCCGTTTGAGATTCCCGGCTCATCGCTTCAACCAATCAATGCACGGCAGCACTGATTGGCTGAAGAGGGGAGCCGGGAATTTCAAACTGCTCCCCTTCAGCCAATCAGTGCTGCCGTGCATTGATTGGCTGAAGAGATGAGCCGTGAATTTCAAACGGCTCCTCTTCAGCCAATCAGTGCTGAAGAGGAGCACTGATTGGCTGAAGAGGAGCCGTTTGAAATTCACGGCTCATCTCTTCAGCCAATCAGTGCGCTGAAGAAGGGAGCCGGGGATGTCGGAAGACCTGGTGCGCGGAGCAAGTAACGTATGCTCTTGGCCGCGGCGGTGGGGGCGATCGGAGCGGCGGCGATCGGAGCGGGGGGGGGGGGGGGCGATCGGAGCGGGGGGAGCGATCGGAGCAGCAGCAGGGGAGCGATCGGAGTGGGGGTGGCGATCGGAGCGGTGGCGATCGGGGTAGCGCAGGGGGCTGCGGTTGAGTGGGGGGGGCGGGCTGCGGGCGGGCCGGGCTGCGGGCGCACGATCTCAAAACGATTTTTCCGTACGATATATCGTACCGTCTAAACGCTGATCGTTATAAAAAAAAAATCGTTACTTCGAAATCGTTAATCGTATGATCGGGCCAATAATCGCCTCGTGTAAACTTAGTATAAGGGTTCATTTACACAGAAAGATTATCTGACAGATTATCTGCCAAAGATTTGAAGCCAAAGCTAGATGTGAAAAGAGGAGAAATCTTAGGCTTTCCTTTATGACCTGATCTCTGTTTATAGTCAGTTTCTGGCTTTGGCTTCAAATCTTTGGCAGATAATCTGTCAGATAATCTTTCTGTTTAAATTGACCCTTAGCCTGGTCACTCCAGAATGATCATAATATTGTGACTCATCTGTGTGGTTATTTTATTGCTATAGTAGTTATCGCTAGTAGTTCTCATATAGTAGTAATTGAACCCATTTCTTCAAACCCACTTTATAATAACAAATAGATCCAGAGAATAAATGCCATTTGTCTTTTCTTTTAGGGGTTAACAGGGACTTGCCTCTTCTTTTTGCGCACAACAGATAAAGCAATTACTACAGCCAACATTATTCAGGTGAGATTTTGTTACTATTGAGTTGTGATATGTTATGACTTGCTAGGTTCTTAAATCATGTACTATATCGAATTTCACATTTGTCCAGTGCAATAGCAATTGAATGATTGGAATTTCTTTAAGACTATAACTTATATTACTTTTCTTATAGGAGGTAAATTTCAGCATGTTTGAATGTACAAATGGCAACATACTCCAAGGCCTGGAGATCTTGCTTGCGCAGGTTTTGGTGCCAGCACTTAAGTGTCAAGAGGTAAGAACTTTGATTGATAACATCTAAGGGGTTGACTTAACCCATTTCTATGACTGATGAAGCCCCCAATAATCTCTGGGGAAGAGAAAAATATAAATTTATTTTCAGCTGTGCAATACACCCAGCTGAATCCCTAGAAAGAGATTTGCCTTTCCCAGAATGCTTTATAAGGTCAGTTTAATAAGTCAGCGTTTCTTAGTGGGATCACCTATACTTTCAGGTATACCTGCTATTCACATGATATTCTATTTTTTTTTCTGTCCCTATTTTTAAATGTCTCTAATTTCTAATGTTTGTTTAGAACTGGGGGGCTGTGAAAGATGGTCTCCAGAATTCCCAAATTCAAGAGTTCTTGGACTCTTTGGATAAGTTTGTTGCAACTTTGTCATCAGCAAAAAATAATCTGGATGGAAAAATTGAACTTAAAAAAGTGGACAGCGGTAATTTCCTGGATAGTCTGCAAAGTCCGTCCGACTTTATAGCTGCAGGTATGTTTATATTCTATCATGACATGTATGATGCACCACAGATAAAAAGGTAAATGTAAGGTGTCACATTACACATCCCTGAAGCCTAAAGGCCCTATTCCATGGAACGATTATTGGCCGTATTCGGCCGATATCGGCTGCTACGGACGATAATCGTCCTGTGGAATAGAGTGCAACGATCAGCCGACATGAACGTGGCTTGTTTTTCAGCATGTGACTGATATAGCAGCGATCTGCTGCCGTCGCTCTGTTGAATAGGAGCATCGGCAGCAGACGCTGCTGTATCCTATGGGCTGCCCGGACGATCAGTGATCACCCAGGCAGCCCCCCCGCAACTCCCCGCCGCCCCTCCTGCACTCACCTGCTCACTGCTGCTGCGTTGAATAGCGACCCGTGGAATAGGGCCATTAGGAACACACAGAGCCCTATAAAGATGTTGTGGTAATATTTTTATTTATCCCACAACCCTGGGATTTCACCATACTCTGTGAGCTTTTCCATTCTTTAAAGGAAACCTGTCACCCCCGGTGCTGGGGTGACAGGCTCCCGACCCCCCGCTAGAGCACCGCTTCTTGACACGGTCGGGTGACGGAGATTTCAGCGCTCGAAGCCCAGCGCGTGTGCTCCTGAGATGAGTCCAACGCTCATAGAAAATGACGGAGCTTTCGGGCTCACCAGTCATTCTCTATGAGAGTTGGACTCATGACGGAGCTTTCGGGCTCACCAGTCATTCTCTATGAGAGTTGGACTCATCTCAGGAGAGCGATCAGGTACGTATAAGGTGCTCTAGCGGGGGGTCAGGAGGGGGGGGGGTGACAGGTCCGCTTTAATACCACTCTAGAGAGTAAGGGTTAATCTGGTCAGAAAGACAGATGCATCGCTCCTTTCAGCATGTGAGGGTCCTCTCTCTGTGATCTCCCAAAATCAGCTTTCTTTATAGGCGTGAGCTCTGGAATGTGTCTTTACATTCAAAATTACAAATCATCCAATAGGGTTCAGCCTTTAGGATATTGCTTCCAATCAGAGCTGCCCATTGTGATATGATGTATGCATACATTACCATAGGTAATATGAGGACACAAAGAAAGTAATATGGAAATAAAGAAGCTTTAAAATACAAGGGAAACAGAGATAGGGTCGTGTCCAAAGATATGCAACCCCCCATAGGGTGCGAACATCTGGTAACCATTAGCTGCTGGACAAAGTAAAACTATGCCTAACCACGTGTGTGTGTGTTATACACAAAGTGGTACCTTGGATTAGGAGCATAATTCGTTCTGGGACCGTGCTTGTAATCCAAGTCCACTCTTAAACCAAAGCAAATTTTCCCATTAGAAATCATAGAAATGCAGACAATTGTTTCCACACCCTAAAAATAATGATTTATTATTGTGAATAACATGTAAAACAAATGAAACAAACATTCAGAAATAGCAGAATATGTGATATTATAAGTTACTGTACAGTAATGGAGAGGATGGGAAACACAAGGGCTGACAGAGACTGCAGGGAGCATGAAGGAATGAGCAGGGCAGATGTGGGCACATACATGCAGCACTCTGTCTGGGGAGAGAGGGGTTACAACTATGGAGAGATTACCTCCACCGTCCTGTCCCCTGATGCAAGCCCCAGCCTGAAGTGGATCTGCTATGATTTGGAAGGTGAGGGAGACCTCCTGGGTCAGAGTACAGTGCTGTAGACCCCACTATGCAGACCATGCCCCTCCCCCACTCGCGCTCCCAGTACAAGGAGCTCTTAAACCAAATCATAGCTCTTAAACCAAGTTACAATTTAAAAAAACTGTGAGCTCTTGAATTAAAATGCTCTTAAACCAAGTTACTCTTAAACCAAGGTACCACTGTGTGTGTGTGTGTGTGTGTGTGTGTATATATATATATATATATATATATGTACACACATAATTTTAAAATTACCACAACATAGATATGGATACAGATATAAAATCTTGTATTACACTTTTGTATCCTTTTGTTACTCTTATATCATAAAAGCGAACAAGATAAGAAAATGTATATAAAGAACATCATATAAATGTAAGGCTATGTTCACACTATGTAAAACTACGGACGTAGTTCTCGCCGCAGTTTTGAGGGGTGGAACATAGCCTTACTTTCAATGGGATCCCGGCCAGAGAGTACACACATCGTATGCGCTCCGCCCGGGATCCCATGCGGCGTCGGAAAAAACTGACATGTCAGTTTTCTGCGGCCGGAATTCACAGAATGGGTGGGAGCAGAAAGACCTGTCAGTTCACACAGTGTGAACATAGCCTAAAAGTGCAGTAGGTTCACTACAGCAATGATCATATATCTATCATAAGTAAAATCTTAGCTGTATTTCTTTTTGTAGAACACTAGAATTAATTGTGATCTTTTGCAGGAGGCAACAGTGAAGTCATAGAGAAGCTGGAAGGAATGCTCTCTGTTTGGATTAAGCAAATCGAGCAGGTTCTTGCCGAAAGTGAACAGATGAGGAAAGAAGCTGATGATATTGGACCTTCTGCTGAGCTTGAGCATTGGAAATCCCGGATGTCGTCATTCAACAGGTTTCAAAACATTTTTTTTTTTTTTACTATAATACTTAAAGCGACTCTGTACCCACAATCTGCCCCCCCAAACCACTTGTACCTTTGGATAGCTGCTTTTAATCCAAGATCTGTCCTGGGGTCCGTTCGGCAGGGGATGCAGTTACTGTCATAAAAACAACTTTTAATCCGGCAGCGCTGTGTCTAACGGTCGGGTATTACATTTGTATATGCATTAGGCTGGCACACCCTCTCTGTCCTTCCTCCCCCCTTCCTCATCACTAGGAATGCTCCAGGCAGATTGCTTCCTATTCCCCACCTGCGTGTATAATGAACATGGGCTGGATCGTTAATACACCTGTGCAAAGCTCAAACAGCAGTAAATGTTCCTGGATCATTCCTAATGATGACTAGGGTGGGGAGGAAGGACAGAGAGGTGGTGCCAGCCTAATGCATATACAAATGTAAGCCCCGGCCGTTAGACACAGCGCTGCCGGATTAAAAGTTGTTTTTATGACAATAACTGCATCCCCTGCTGAACGGACCCCAGGATAGATCTTGGAATAAAAGCAGCTATCTGAAGGTACAAGTGGTTTGGGGGGGGGGGAACAGATTGTGGGTACAGAGTCGCTTTAAAGAGTAAGCCATAATAATTAGTAGTTTTAGGTAATATAATATATATGAATGGTAAGAGGTGTGTATATCTATTCATTCCTGATCAGTGTATACAGGGCCATGCTTTCTGGTTTTGTCCTGACAACCACTTGTTCCCAGACCCAGCTCTGCAGTTCACACGAGAAGGTTGTACAATATTAACCATTTAATGGAAAATAATATATCAGTCTCAATTCACAGGGAACGTTGGCAATAAAATAAAAAAAAAGCCCCAAATGGCTTTTATACCCTTATAGGGGCCTGATGTATAGCGTCTGTGAGAGAATAAATAAAGTGAAAAAATGAGACTATATATTTCCTATATCAAAATGGCTGTAAGAAGCTGGTCACAATTTCTAAGTGTATTTTAGTAGCATTTTTTTCCCATGATATCTCCAAAAACCAAAAGCCCATACAGTATTATACAAATGTCAAAATTGAAGAAATGTAATTGCTAAAAGAGAAAAATGTTATAGCATTCAAGTCCACATTAATTAAAAGAAGAAAACTGTGCTTGCTCATCAACAGCGGAAAAAAGGTCACTTGTTTGAATAGTTAATCAAAGTAAATGATGGAGCAACTGACCTATTACAGAATAGGGCTTTATACATTTGCCCCCATTGACAGCATAGGGCCATATGGCCACAACGAAATCATTTGTACTCGGCCAATTATCTTGGAAATAGAAAATTACAAATGTTTTGGTCACATGAAATCTGGAAATATTTAAATAAAAAGAGAATTAAAGCAGCATATACATAAGCAAGATACAGATATAAAGTACAGATTACGGTGCACAAAATTTTTTCAACGTTTTTACTTTTTTAAAGCAAATAAAAGTTATATAAATTGCTTATTATTGTTGCTGTTGTACTGATTTGAGGAACATAAATAACATTTTTACCAAAGAGCGAACTGAAGGGAAAAAAAATTGTGCTTTTTTTTTCAATTTTACAGCGCAAATAATTTTCTTTTTGTTTTGCAGCATATTTTATGGGAACATGAAGTAGTCATTGCTAAGTACAATTGGTGTCGAGAAAAAATAAGGGCTCATTTGGGTCTGTAGGTAAAAAAAGCACTATGGCCTTTTAGACACAAGGAGGAAAAACTAATGTGCAAAAAGGAAAATTGGCCCAGGATGGAAGGGGTTAAAATAAATTCTTTACTATACATTTTTAGGAGTAGTTCAAAATATTGTTTGATTCTAATATTTTATACAATGGACACTTATAGAAATGTCTTTTTGTTATCATTTCCATTTTTATTGCTAACATATATATATATCTCTTTCTTTTTCAAGTCTTTTAGATGAGATTAAAAGCCCTAAAGTCAAAAAAGTTCTAAGCATCTTACAGGCTGCCAAGTCCAGGATGTTAAAGCAATGGAAAGAGCTGGTATGCTTCCATTTATTTTGCTCTTATATTTTGTTTATTCAATGGACATTCAATTTGTACTTATGTATGGCAACTGCTTTACTCTTTTCTGCTCCCTGAAGTTTTCACCTAAGTGCAGGTAACTAAAAATGGGTCATCTGGTTGAAATAAAACATTTAATAAAGCATTCCTTGATTTATTTTACAGCAGCACAATAGGCAAATTAAATATTTGGTGCTGGGTTCATACACAAATTAAGGCTATTCTTCCACTACTGTTTGCTGTTTGGAGCCTCAGTCAAGGGTGACTTCACGTTTGATGGCAAGAGTAGCACAGTAACTATGTTTTATTGCATAGTAGAAGGAAAGTTATTATTGATGTTCTTGTGGTCTTCAGAGTTGCATATAATAATAGAATAGATTTTTTTAATGCATCTCTCAAAGCAGTTCATGAATAGTCATCACAGAGCTTTATAAATAGTTCTATGTAAGTGTGTGGAAAGCCACTCATCAGTACCCTATAACATAGAAACATAGCGTGTCAGCAGAAAAAGACCACACGGGCCATCCAGTTGGTTCTTATGCTATTTCTCTTGTTTCTTAAAATGTTAGGGAAAATGTGCATTTCTTTTTCTCCCCATTTTTGTAGCTTTTTAGGTATAACAAACAATAGATTATTCTTATGGACACTTAGAAAGCCAACTTTAATTTAGCACATAATAAGATTTAAAATATGGCCACCTTTTTATGTTTATTTTACTGTTGTGTTTTTCTTTTATTTTACTGTGTGAAAATAGCCTTATTATCTGTCCAAAAACTATTGTAATTCCTCACCAGGTACCTGTGTACCTATGTGTGATGGGAGCAAACCATCCCTCTTGTAGAACGCCTTATGAGACCAGTGACTAATTCATGACTGGCATACTCAAAACTTTCAGGCTATGTTAACACACCCAAAAGTAAAGGTAAAATACGGTTGTAATTTTAGAAGTAAATAGCAGCTGTATTTTTAATATAATAACATGCCTAATTCAAGCCAGTGGGACATTGGATTGCAGTGCTTGTGCCGTATATAATAAGCGCCGTAATTGATTATAAGTGCCCAAATAATTAACATGGTCATTATTTACAACCTGCTTTTTCAAAATATGGCTTTTTTTTAATCTGTTCACACATTGTTTTATTTATGTTTGTATTTAGCTTTTACTTTACTTTGTGTGAACATACCCTCAGCCTTACACCACCTAACAGAGAATGTACTATTTATCTGGGTATTCTCAATAACAGGCTCCCTGAGTTTATTGCACTTAAATCACTGCCAGTCCCTTAAAGTGTAATAGCCATTGTCACTGTTGAAATATGTTATGACCAAAGTCATTCATGTCCTAGAGCAAAATGCAGAACAATTTATTCTACTGGATTTATAACTTTCTGCATTGCAGTGTGACACTTTCACCACTAATTGTGGAAGTCAGACTGTACATCAGAAGATATGAAAACAGCTGTAACTCCATTTATTATGTTCCCATGTGTTATTGCAATGAACTGAATGTTAATTGTTGTTTTTGAACAGGACTGCAATGTAACAAATGCTGCCAATGAGGCAAAGGACAATGTGAAATATTTGTACACACTAGACAGGTTTTTTGGACCATTGGGCAAAGCCTCTCCCGTAAGTACTTTGGGCTGAATTAGTATAGATTGCTGTACAAAATGTTTGGTTTATTAGATGAAAGCTAGAATGCTACTGCAAAGGTCCTCTTACAGGCGATGATCTTCAGCCATCCATGGCCACAAATCAGTATGATTAATCACGCTGCTGGGCTGCACTAATAGACATTTATATATACATATATATATTGCAGGGAGATGTGTGGCCGATGGCAAGAAATTTTTTGCACGGTGCAAAATATGCATGTTTTATGAATGCTCCTTGCCAATAATAACCCTGCGTAAAAGGACCTTAAATATCATGGAGTTTTAGGCCATGTTCCCTGTCTGTAAGAGACCGGCTGTTCCGTCACAGAACGGCCGGTGTCAGAAAAGATAATCCCCGCTGGTACTGCAGTACCGGCTGGATGATCTATACTGTCACTGAATTCGGAAGTGCAGGGAAAAAAACACTTTAAAAAAAGTAAACATTTTTTTTGCCAGACTTCTCCTTTAACCCCTAGACGACCTAGGACGTACGGGTACGCCCTGGCCGCCTGTCACCAGACGACCCTGGGCGTACCCATACGTCCTGTGTTCCGGATGTACTATGGCAGAGGTGTAGCTAGGCTCTCTTGCACCCGGGGCAAGGATTTATTTATTTATTTTTAATGAAGTTTAGATGAGCGATTGTTTAGATGCGCGATTCGCTCATCTCTACTGGCAGCACTAGTGTGGTGTTCACGATATGGAATACATAATGTCATATTTACTGTGTACCTGGAATGTCTTTTATGAAGAATGATTATCAGGCAGCTCTGGGCTCAATCAGTACTTTCATTTTTCCCATTTAAAATTTGGTCCCTAAGTACCTTAACGGAGGCGCCGTTGTCTCCGCTCCCTGCTGTCTGTACCTGAGGAGGCGCCGTTGTCTCCGCTCCCTGCTGTCTGTACCTGTGAATTAGGAGGCGAAGCTTCCTGATGTATCTCCAGTGTGAGACCCAGTGTAATGTGATTCTGTGGTGCCGTCTCCTAATGCACAGGTACGCTCAGCTGTAGAGTTGATCTAACCTCGGGAAATCCTAGGTTAGATTGAACTCGAACATTCACGAACCTTCCACATTTGATTCCCGATGCCTTCCTGATCTGTGGGGAAGGAGGAGACATCCCGGGGACCGCCTGGAATTCTGGGATTAAGCCTATTGCCTAGGCTGAATCCCGGAATTCCAGGCAGTACCCAGGCAGTCTCCTCCTTCCCCACGGACCAGGCAGGCATCAGCAATCTAATGCGGCAGGTTTGTTAATGTTCGAGTTCGATCAACTCTACTCCGCAGCGGAGACCACAGCAGCAATACCTCCAGTAAGGTATTCAGTCACCAAATTCAAAATAGAAATAATTTAGAAAAATGACTCTTGTATCATGCTTACTGTATATACAGATACAGGTGCTTTATAGATTGGCGTAAGGAACCTTGGCTTGTCATACATGGACAGTCAAAGCTAAAACTTACCCTGTCCAGACATGATGGGAGTTGTAGTTCTGCAACAGCTGGAGAGCCAAGGTTCCCTTCCCCTGCAGATAGTTGGTAAGGTTTATATAAATCTGATATATATTTGGAGAAGGCAGTCATTAAGGGGTTAAGTATAGAATACAGTACAACCAGACCCCTAAATAGACACTAGACACTCTTTTGTGTGTCTCCCCCCATCCCAGACTGGTGTCACCGTGTACCCCTCCCCACTCCAGACTGGGTACCATTCACGCCCCTCCCCAGACTGGACACCCTTCACCCCCCTCCCCAGACTGGGCACCCTTTCCCCTCCTTGCCAGACTGGGCACCTTCACCCTCCTCCCCAGACTGGGCACCCTTCACCCCCCCCAGACTGGGCACTCTTCACCTCCTCCCCCAGACTGGGCACCCCTGATTGTCCTCCCCTTTCCCACACACCTATATTTTCTTTTTTCCTCCATAGTGCAGTGCAGTACAGGACCTGCGGTGACATCATAGTCATATGTCAAGGTCCTTCACCATCTACACAGTAACTTTACTGTACTGTCTTTTGGCTGCTGTTTAGCCCTGATTTGCGCAAAATCTTGGTAAAAACTCAGTGATTTTGCGCAAATTATTGCTAAACAGCAGCCAGGAGACAATACAGTATTGGAAATAACTCTTTTGATCAAGTTAAAATCATCCCCTGCCTTCCCACACTCACAGAGGACAGGACTACTTCCAGGCTGCCTCATCCACTGTGATACTTCTCTCTCTGCTCTCTGTGATGGCGCCCCCCCTGGTCTCTGCGCCCGGGGCACCTGCTCCCTCTGCCCCCCTTCGCTACGCCTTGTGCTATGGAGCGCTTAAAAGTAGATGCGGGCCGGATACACTCAGTAGCCGGGCCCTCACTGTTAATGACTGTTAATGACTGTTAATGGTGTTAATGGTGTTTAAGTGTAAGTGACAGGAGCAGCTCTTGTCTTTCCTCTGTGCTGGGTAATTGGCGCTCTGCTCATTGAGTCTGCCACAGGCAGGCTCAATGAGCAGCGCACCTATAACACTAATTAATGCTCTATGGCATAGCAATGATCAGTGTATGCAATCTAAGTATTGCATGTAATAGTCCCCCAAGGGATCTTAACACCTTCGTGCTGCAGCTAGTTTGGGCCTTAATGACCAGGCTAATTTTTCAAAATCTGACCTGTCTCACTTTATGCTCTTATAGCTCAGTGATGCTTTAACGTATGCTAGCGATTCTGAGATTGTTTTTTTTCATCACATATGGCACTTTATGTTAGTGGCAAAATTTGGTCACTACTTTGTGTGTTTTTTGTGAAAAACATCAAAATATCATGAAAAATTAAAAAAAATTGCATTTTATGAACTTTGAAATTCTCTGCTTCTAAAAAAAGAATGTCGTAGCACATAAATTAGTTACTATGTCACATTGCCAATATGTCTTCTTTATTCTGGCATAATTTGGTAAACATATTTTACTTTTTTAGGGTGTTATGGGGCTTAGAAATTTATCAGCAAATTATCACATTTTCGTGAAAGTTTCCAAAACTGATTTTTTTAGGGACCAGTTCTTTTTTTAAATGGATTTAGAAGTCTGGTATCCTGAAAACCCCCATAAGTGACCCCATTTTGAAAACTAGATACCTTAAAGAATTAATCTAGGGGTATAATGAGCATTTTAACCCTACAGGGGCTGGAGGAAAGTATTCACAATTGGGCAGTAAAAAAAATGGAAAATAAAAATTTTCCAATAATATATACGTTTAGTTTAAAGTTTCTCATTTTCAAAAGGAACATGAGAGAAAAAGCACCCCAAAATTTGTAACGCAGGTTCTCTTGAGTACAACGGTACCCCATATGAGGGCGTAAACCATTGGATGGGCACACAGCCGGGCTCAGAAGGAAGGGAGCGCCAATTAGCTTTTGATATGCAGATTTTGCTGAAGAAGTTTCTGAGCGCCAGGTGCGTTTGCAGTGCCCCTGTAGTGTCAGCAGAGAGAAAAGCCCCCATAAGTCACCCCATTTTGGAAAGTGCACCCCTCAAAGAATTCATCTTGGTGTGTGGTGACCATTTTGACCCCACAGGTATTAGAGGAAAGTATTCCAAATTATACAGTAAAAATGAAAAACTAAAATTTTTCCAATATTATGTTCTTTTAGTTTGAAATTTCTCAATTTTATGAGGAACAGGAGAGAAATGTCACACCAATATATGTAACGCAGGTTCTCCTGAGTAGAACGGTACCCCATATGTGGGCATAAACCACTGCATGGGCACACAGCCGGGCTCAGAAGGGAAGGAGCGCCAATTAGCATTTTCAGTGCAGATTTTTCTGAAGAAGTTTCTGAGCACCAGGTGCGTTTGCAGAGCCCCTGTAGTGTCAGCAGAATAGATTCCCCCCAAAAGCAACCCCATTTTGGAAAGTGCACCCCTCAAAGAATTCATCTTGGGGTGTGGTGACCATTTTTACCCCACAGGTATTAGAGGAAAGTATTCAAAATTGGCCAGTAAAAATTAAAAACTCGAATTTTTCCAATATTATGTTGGTTTAGTTTGAAATTTCACAATTTGACGAGGAACAGGAGAGAAAACGTACCCCAAAATCTGTAAGGCAGGTTCTTCTGAGTAAAACGGTACTTCATATGTGGGCATAAACCACTGTATGGGCACACAGCAGGGCTCAGAAGGGAAGGAGCGCCAATTTACTGGAGCAAAACCGCAGCTAGTAATAGTTATTAGAATAGCGCAGTTACTAAAATACAATAAAAAAATGAGATTACAGGTAATGTGGGGTGGTTACGGACAGTCTGGGGTGGTTATGGGCAATCTGAGGTGGTTACAGGTAATCTGGGGTGGTTACGGACAACATGGGGTGGTCACGGGCAACCTGCTGTGGTTACGGCAACCTGGGGTGGTTACAGGCAACGTGAGGTGGTTACGGGCAACGTGTGGTGGTTATGGGCAACGTGTGGTGGTTACGGGCAACCTGCAGTGCTTACAGACAATCTGGGGTGGTTACGGGCAACGTGGGGTGGTTACGGGCAATGTGGAGTGGTTACGGATAAACTGAAGTGCTTATAGGTAATCTCGGGTGGGTACCTGTAATCTGGCATGGTTACTGCAATCTGGAGGGGGTCATTGGCAATTTGGGGTGGTCAGAGGCAACCTGCGGTGGTCAGAGGCGACGTGGCGTGGTCAGAGGCGACGTAGCGTAGTCAGAGGTGACTTGACGTGGTCAGAGGCGACGTAATGTGGTCCACGGGCAACCTGCTGTGGTTACGGCAACCTCAGATGGTTACAGGCAACGTGGGGTGGTTACAGGCAACGTGGGCTGGTTACGGGCAACCTGCTGTGCTTACAGACAATCTGGGGTGGTTATGGGCAACGTGGGGTGGTAACGGGCAACCTGCGGTGCTTACAGACAATCTGGGGTGGATACGGGCAACGTGGGGTGGTTACGGGCAACCTGCAGTGCTTACAGACAATCTGGGGGGTTACGGGCAACGTGGGGTGGTTACGGGCAACCTGCAGTGCTTACAGACAATCTGAGGTGGATACAGGCAACGTGGGGTGGTTACGGGCAACCTGCAGTGCTTACAGACAATCTGGGGTGGTTACGGGCAATGTGGGGTGGTTACGGGCAATGTGGGGTGGTTACGGATAAACTGAAGTTCTTATAGGCAATCTGGGGTGGGTACCTGTAATCTGGCATGGGCACCGCAATCTGGAGGGGGTCATTGGCAATTTCAGGGTGGTCAGAGGCGCCATGGCGTGGTCAGAGGCGACGTGTGGTGGTCAGAGGCGACGTGTGGTGGTCAGAGGCGACGTGTGGTGGTCAGAGGCGACGTGTGGTGGTCAGAGATGACGTGTGGTGGTCAGAGGCGACGTGTGATGGTCAGAGGCAATGTGCAGTGGTCAGAGGCATCGTGGCGTGGTCAGAGGCAACGTGCGGTGGTTACGTGCAATCTGGGGGGTTACATGTAATCTGGCGTGATTACGGGGAACCTGGGGGGGTTATGTGCAACCTGGAAGGGTTACAGACAATCTGGGATTGTTACTGATAAACTAAAGTGCTTATAGGTAATCTGGGGTGGGTACATGTAATTTGGGGTGGTTACGGGCAATTTGGAGGGGGTCACTGGCAATTTGGGGTGGTTACGGGCAACGTGCGGTGGTTACGTGCAACGTGCGGTGGTACGGGCAACGTGCGGTGGTTACGGGCAACGTGCGGTGGTTACGGGTAATCTGGGTGGGGGTTAGAGGTAATTTGGGAGTAAACTACAATTATTACTATAATAAAAAGTGTGTTTTATTTTTTTGTGTGTTTGTCACTTTTTGTACTTTATACATTGATTTTCACTGTATTACTATGATTATTGTGATATTTTCTATCACAGTAATCATAGTTCAGTGACAGAGACCAAATTGGTCTCTGTCACTTTAAATTTTCAGAGTTGGCTGGTTGTGGAGCGCATGCGCACTTCACAACCAGCCAGGACGCCGAAGAGGAAGGAGCTCCAGGATCAGGTAACGTATAAGGGGTATGGGGGGGGGGGGACTGGGGGACGGGGGGGGGGTGACTGGGGGGGGGACATCACTTTTTATCCCCTGTCCCCAATCATTCATGGTGACAGGGGATAAAAAGTGCACGTGGCACAAGCGATCAGCGGTATATACCGCTGATCGCTTGTACCTGGACCCCACAGGGGGGGCCCCGATCACTGCCCCATGCTGTCCGCTACCTCCGGTGGCGGAGAGCATGGGGCTTTCATTCATTTTAACTTTTCCATCGCTGTGAACAGACATTAGTCGGTTCACAGCGATGGCGGCTGCCATCTTGGATCTGATGGCCGCCGGGGGAGGGGGGTTAGTGATCGCCCTACTAGGGGGGGCTGATCTGAGGTCTGGAGACACTTATTTCATCTCCCCCCGCCGTAGATTCACGTTATTATAACGTTAATAGCGGCGATCGTCGGTTAGGGGGGGGGGGGGGGGCGGGACGGACCTCACACACTGCCCCAACCCCTCAGCTACCTCCGGTAGCTGGGGGGATGGGGTGGTGGCCGTCCCAGCCCCGCAGCCTTATTTTCTGTCATCGCCGTAAAAAGCTGATGGCGGCAGAATAAGGACCCTTAGTGACCGCCGTAAAAAGCCGTATCGGCGGTCACTAAGGGGTTAAAATGTGTAAAACAAAAAAAATTTAAATGTTTTTCAGAATACTGCAAAGCCCCTCCCCCAATAAAAGTTAATATCACCCCCTTTCCCATTATACAAGTAAAACATATAAAAATAAATGAACATATTATATACCGTAGCGTGCGTAATTGTCCGATCTATTAAAATATAACAGTCGTCAGTGATCAAAACATCCGAGCTACACAAGTACGTTATTAATAAAAACTAGAGATCATGGTGCAAAAAATGCCATCCCATACAGCCCCGTAGGTGAAAAACTAAAACTGTTATAAGAGTCACATTAGGGCCATTTTATTAATACTTAATTGCAAAAAAAGAGATTTCATAAAAATCTGTATAAACCCGCATAAGAGCTCTTAGAAAGGGAGGAGGAAAAAATGAAAATGCAAAAATAAAAATTGGCGCCATCATTTTGGGCTTGGTCCTCAAAGGGTTAACAATCTTGCTAATGCTGACAATAGGAATTTGGTGCCCTATGCCCTAGTTGAGCATATTCCTGTCATGATAGTCTGGGTTTCACTTTGGAGCAGCACACTCTAAATAAATACTCAAAACATTGTATATGTCTGGTAGTAATTCTGAATGCTTTCAGATAGTTTACTTATGTTTCTTAACATAAAGGTAGGATAGCCACCTTTTTAGCTGTTTTAGAAAATAATGATCAAGATCATTATTGACAGCCGTCATTGTAAAATAACAACCATTATTTTAAAAACAGCCGTTATTTTGCATAAAAAGACGTTGTGTGAACAGTGTTTTTCTAGAACCAGCTGAAAGCTATCCAACCTCTTTATAACCGAACAGTCTTTTATTTGACATTCTTGCTTTTTTGATGAATAAGAAATGAAACTATTTAGAAGTTCATTTTAGTAGGCTGTACTGTAGTGTATTTGATTTTTTTCTTTTTATAATCCGGATGATGGGTATAGGCATTAAATGTAGGGCACATTTTTGAATGCACCTTAAAATTGACTACTTCTTTTCAATTGTTCAGGCTACAATGGTAGAACACATTCCAAGTTTGATGAACAGCATCCGTATGATTTACAGTACATCACAATATTATAATACTTCAGAGCATATGACATCCCTCTTCCTAAAAGTCACCAATCAAATTGTGACCACTTGCAAGAGTTATCTGAACCAAGGAGTTGTTAAGATCTGGGATCTTGAAAGGTACAGTATGGACACTTTATTTTTAGCTGTCTAGTTTTGAACTTGTGTTAAGTGTCTTAAAGAATTGCCATGCAGTGGTGCTGCCAAAATAGTTACTCCATACCAAATGTTTTATAGTACAGTAAAGGAATCTACTATTATTCTACTATATAGAAGAGGGGCCTCATAGCAAAGATCAAAATAAGCCTTTAGTTGTAATGGTAGTTGTGTGGCCCTGGACAGAATGGCCGGGTCCTTTCCATGACAGTTACAGTTTATACCTACCCCTTTGCTTGCAATACATTTCCGCTAGAGGGGCATTCCTGAACAAGTTCTCATCACCAACTATCGAGGGGAGTGAAATCAACAAAGGCTATTTTCTATTTTCCCAACGGTCCTCTAGTAACTGAATAATTTGCATCTATGGTATGTACACCCTATCTCACATGGAAGTGCTAGTACCAATTCACAATATTTCCAATACAATAGGGCCCCATTGTAGTATTTTAAATATATTTCTCCCCCTTATAGAAGTGCCTCATATTGTTATATACTGCATATTTATATTACCATATAGTGAAGCGCTTTTATCCCTGTAATTAGAGCAAATGAACTACTGATTAGACTATTCCATCAACTCCATTTTATCATTTACTAATCAAAGAGGATTTCTTTTTCTCACTCATGGAGGTTATGTAGCCTTAGAAAATTCATGACCTATCCTTAAGGTTGGATATAAATTTTAACTTAACAGGGAGAAAAGTAACCATTGGGTTTGATCCTGTGACAGTCGGGTTGCAGGGCTATTTTGAGCCACCCCTCCTCTGTTTTCACTTGCTTTGCAGGGTTGGCGGTCGCTGACCGACACAATGATGGTTTAGTGTAAGGACTCATGTGGGCCAGGAGACCTGGACGAGTTACATGAGGCAATATGGTTTGATTAAATTATATACCAACTTTCTGGCGTTGGTTTCTGAATGTAGCTGAGAGACATTAGTGTCAGCCATGGGTGGGAGGTGCTGCAGCTCCTTTTTCTCCGTGTTCGTATTTAACTTAACAGGGGTCTAATTCTTAGCCAGGGCAAATCTGTAGTACTTTGCACCACCCCTTCTACCTATTAATACTATGGAGATACAAGTGAAGTGTTAGTAAACGCAAAAGAGGTTCTGACATTTATGTGAGTGGCCATGACCCCTTCAAGCAGCTGGTTGGTGAGGGTGCCAGAAGTTGCATCCCTGCTGATCCAATATTCACATCCTGAGGCAAGGCCATCAGTTTTATAGAACTGGATAATAATAATAATAATAATAATAATAATAATAATAATAATAATAATAATAATAATAATAATAATAATTATAATAATAATATTTATGCAAGAGTTTCTGCAGTGCTTTTTAAGATGTCATGATGGCAATTAGTCATACATTACTATGGTGTTTGTGTGTATATATTCCATTTTTATGGTAACTTAAGGTATACATTGCTGATTTATTTTTTTTTAGAGAAGAGCTTCTGAAGAGGATACGGGAATGTGTATACCTAAATGAACAGTATCAAGCTTCATTCCACAAAGTAAAAGAAAAGTTAAAAGAAACTCCAAATGAGAGGCAGTTTGAATTCAGGTTAATATTTGTTGTTTAATTTTTTCTCAAAATGTTTGTTTACATATGTGTACATTGATACAGAAATTCATCTAATATGTATATGCTTTTTGAGGTAGACGAATCACTTCTATAGAGAATCAAACTCCCCCAATGTTTATGGGATAATAAACACTAGAAATGATATAGTGTACAGATGAATACATGCAACAAATGGACCGAAAAAGGTATAACAGGAACCCGCCTCGGATGTATCATTTGGAGAGGGGTTTCTGGCACTTAGGGCCCTATTACATAAAGCAATAATCAGCCGAATCGGCCTGATTCAGCAGGTTATCGTTCTTTGTAATAAACCATGGTAAAAAACATCATCAAGAAGAAAACTGGAGAGCGTGGATAGGTATAGATAACTTTTTTTTTTTTACACATTCATCGGCAGACAGGCACACATTGCTATGTGTAATAGCAATGCACGCCTGACAGCTGATGAATTTTTAAAATAAACTGTAACTTCTGAGCTGGTCGCTCAGTCACTGGCCAAGACAGGACATCGCTGCGGACAGTGATTGGCTAAGCGGCCTGTCACCCAGAGACCATCTCAGAAGTTCCAGCAGCGGCTGCGGAGAGCAGGCAGAAGCTAGAAGAACACGGGGAGCGTGGATAGGTATGTATAAATTTTATTATTTTACACTTAAGGCAAGGGCTGCACGGGCATCGCTGATGTTGTCCATGCAGCCCTTGCTGCATTGTTATCGAGCCGTATAATGGGCTCAGTAACCATGTGCTGATCTGTGTAACATGGCCCTTACTGTTGTGCTTGTACAAATAATTACAGAATGTAATAGGGCTTAGCTGAGTGTTGAAGGACTGGTAGCCATGTGTTGCAGGACTGTAACACTTGCAGTCTATGAGGCATTCTTGAGACACTTTCTGTCTGAATATTTATCTGTTATTACTTTACAAATCTGTGTGTTTCAGCCAGATAATGATTAAAACTGTAGTGTGTTTTTTTGGTGCAGTGTTTGTAAGCATGGAGGGTTATTAAAGTATATACATTTTTGTAGTTATAAATCATCCCCTCTGTAAATACAGTGAGGCACTTATTGGACTTATTTGATTGGACTTATTTAATTATTCCTTTCGAGCCTTTTTAAAAGGATTCTGTCACATCTAAAAACACCAAATAAGTTAAGAATATACCTCCACGTTGCATCTGTTGAATATACTACACGGGTACTAATGAATCTTTTGGCTGCTGCAGCAATAAAGTAATAAGTGCATTTTATAAATGCCAAGGAGTCATGTAAGAGCGACTGGTGTGCTCTGCAACGCCCTATCCTCCTGTTCAGACAGTTCAAGTAAAGGAGGCACTGAAGTCAGGGAAGCTGGGATGTGGGAAATTAGTCAGCAAAGCCTGTGATAGACTGGGTGGCGTGAGGCATAAGGAGGGATGTAACATAACGGAGTGGGCCATTGGCTCTGCCACGCCTTCTTGGCTTTTACAAATGACAATAAAAATCACTTCTTCAATGCAACAGCGGCCAAAAGTTGCAATATACAATACATTATAAAATATATTCAGCCGATACAATGTGGTGCTATTCTTGGTGTTTTAGATGTGACAGATTCCCTTTAAACATACTTAGGGTGGTATTTAGAGATGAGCGAACCTCGAGCATGCTCGAGTCGATCCGAACCCGAACTTTCGGCATTTGATTAGCGGTGGCTGCTGAACTTGGATAAAGGCCTAAGCCTATGTGGAAAACATGGATATAGTCATTGGCTGTATCCATGTTTTCCAGACAACCTTAGAGCTTTATCCAAGTTCAGCAGCCCCAGCTAATCAAATACCAAACGTTCGGGTTCGGATCGACTCGAACCCAAACCCGGTTCGCTCATCTCTAGTGGTATTCCACGGGCCGACCAGGGCCCGTTCAACGATGTAAACGAGCGCCGATCTGCTAGATTGGCGCTCGTTTACTGGGCCTATTCCACAGCCCCACAATCATTTAGCGGGGGCTGCATGGACATCGTTACCGATGTCTTTGCAGCCCTTGTTTCATACTTTAGCTCACCAGGCTGCGGGTCTTCTCCTGGTCCCGCGTGGCAGCATCAGCTTCGGAGCGGCCTGTCTGAACTGACAGACCGCTCAGCCAATCACTGGCCACTGCGGTCGCCCGTCGCGCACCGCTATTGCATGGGTGGCGACCGTTGATTTTAGGCTAGAACCTAAATGAATGATCAGCTGATGACACGATCCTCGGCTGATCGTTCTCTCTATTCCACGGAGTGATAATCGTCCGAATCAGGCTCCGTGGAATAGGCCCCTTACTGTATATTCTTTTAACTTCTAAAATCAATGCTAGAATACTGGCATCTGACTCTTGATAAATTTTCCCATTTGTGTATTAGTGTACTAAATTAGTTTAATGATAACTGTGGCATTTAGTGTCCCCAGTTTGCTCACAATTAGGTAAAAAGAAAATAACTAAGATTTTGTCATTTATCAAATTGCAGTCAAAATGATGAATGTAGAAAGAAAAAGTATTAAATTAACAGGATTTCAGTAATCCAGTTTCAGAACTGTAAAAGCTATTAAACTCCTAATTGTATGGAATAGCATTTTAATGTGCCTTTTTTTGTAATTTCAGTGAAAATTATATATTTGGGAAACTGGACACATTCTGTAAGCGTCTTGAAAAGATATCAGACATGAGCAATGTTTTGGAAAGTCTGGCAGATCTTCAGAACATTAGAATTGAAGGAATTGAAAAGATTAATATTCGATATCAGACAATTGTTAGTAACACAAAGTCAAAAATCTATGATGTTCTTGATCATAGGAAACAAGAAGTAAGTAGAACCATGCTATATACTTTAAAGATTTAGAGCTACTGCCTTTTCATCATCATCATCATCATCATCATCATCATCATCATCATTATTATTATTTTGAATGATGTAGAAACATTTTGTTATAACTTTATTATAACCATGGCATTGAAGATGAAACACAGTATAATGCAATGCTTGGTCTTAACTGGGCAAAAAAGGAGTCCATGGAGCCTTGGTTGCAAGTCTCAAAACACGGCAATAGCCAGATATCTCTAGCCTGTTGCCATGGGGTACCTCCAGATGGGGAGAGCACCACACCACCCTGGTAGGTAGCCCCTTAAGTTCCACTCGGTTGTGAGTATTGGAACATAAATAGCGAAACAACAGGGTGTCCCCTTTTGTGTCAAAGTCTAACTCAAGGAGCGAGTATTGCGATCATGACAAGGGCTTGCCAAGGCAGAAAAAAAGTTCAATGTGAGTCTCAAAGCTTACTTTCCTGCTCCTAAAACAAATACAAACTCCATAGTGTTTGTCAAGAAATTCCATTTAATAGCATGATGAAATGATTTCTGAAAATGATAAATGAAAATGAAAATGAAAAGTCCATATTATGTAGGACATGTACCACTATTTTATGTTTGATTCTTTTCCTTCTTTTATTAATTTTAGTTTGATAAGGATTATGTGGAGTTCAAGAACCAAATAGAAGGTCTTTACCAATCTCTTCAAGGATTTGTAGATTCGTGGTTTGAAAAGCCATTGACTGTAAGTGTGCTGGATTCTAAACACATAGAAAATGCAAGCCTTTTCATTTGTAGTACTAGCAATAAAGAATCTGTCACAATAATATGCTGCCATATTTTAGAAAAACTTTATACAATGGCAGACCCACTATACCGTAAAACAAAACCACAGAAAAAAATTAAATGAAGTGAGAGCTTCCCTGACTTTCTCTGCCTCCTCCAACCCCTCACGCTAGTGACTAACAGTCATTGTTTAAACTTACAGGATGTTTCACAGTGACCCAAAAGATAAAACTCATTTAGTATCTATGATAGATTCATCTTTTGTAGTAATATCTTAAAGGGGTAGTGCGGCGCTAAACAATTATTCACAGAATAACACACATTACAAAGTTATACAACTTTGTAATGTATGTTATGTAAGTGAATGGCCCCCTTCCCCGTGTTTCCCCCCCACCTACACCAGACCCAGAAGTGTGATGCGCTATACTCACCTGATTCGTGTCGACCCTCATCCACCATATTGGGACAATGATGTCATCTTCGGGTGGCCGGCCGAACCGCTCTATCCGTCCCTCGTGTTGGCCCCCCTCTGCCGCGTCATAACTGTGCTCAGCCGCGATTGGCTGAGCACAGTTATGCTCAGTCAATCGCGGCTGAGCAGCTGATGACGAGGCAGAGGGGGGCCAACACGAGGGACGGATGGAGCGGTTCGGCCAGCCTCCCGAAGATGACATCATTGTCCCAAGATGGTGGACGGGGGTCGACACAAATCAGGTGAGTATAGCGCATCACACTTCCGGGTCTGGTGTGGGTGGGGGGAAACACGGGGAAGGGGGCTATCACATACATAACATACATTACAAAGTTGTATAACTTTGTAATGTGTGTTATTTTGTGAATAATTGTTTAGCGCTGCACTACCCCTTTAAGGCTAGGTTCACACTTCTCCTAGGGCTCCATTTGGGAAGTTTCATTACAGGTTCCCCTTATTTTGTAGGATCTAAGCAAACAAAAAATCCTGCAAGCAGTAATTTGTTTTGTCCGCTTTAGACAGTAACCCTGTGGACCCCTCTCAGGTATTCAGGTATCAGTTAGTATCTGTTCTTAAACAGATCATCCAGCTCTATTTTTTTTAGTGCCAAATACTCCTACGGATGCTCTGAGCAGAGGGGAATAGGCAGGGTGGGGGACTGTGATGAACAGCTGAGGGAAAGCATTGTATTCTGGAACCTGTAGTACTGGGTACATCTGCTCAACCGGGAAATACAGAAACACAAAACAGAACAAACCCCCCAAAACAAATGGATTTTTGGTAGTTTTAAAACTAGGATACATAGGTAAGTATTGTTATATGCTTCTGCAGAAGTTTAATTTTTTTTACCTCTACCCGGAGTTCCCCTTTAACCACCTTTATAAATACATGAAGGGTGTGTTTACAAAGATAGATTTATCTGACAGATGATTATTGTTGTTTTAGAGCTAAAAAAAAAAAAGTGAGAACATGGCCTTGCATTGTCATATTGTAAATGGACACTTAATATCAGTATATACAGTACACCAAACTTAATATAGTCTAGCAGGTTCTATATTTATAGAGGATTAAATATTTGTTTCCTCTTTGATAATTAAGACAGAGCAAATGGTGAATCTATTGGAGAAATTTGAAAGAATTGGAAAGGACCATCTTGACTTTGGGGAAAAATATATGGTAGTCCTACAGAGATACAGCCGCGACTTGGATATGGTTCGAAAACTATACCAGAAACATAAAGATAGTCCTCCAACACCTCGAAATGTTCCCCCGGTAAGTATACATATTCCTACTTTACTTTTTTAGTTTAAGAAAATGAGCTACAACACCCAGGTCTGCCTGACTATGGACACATTCTACTGGGCAAGTATTTGAATACTGGTACTTGGTATATGTGACCCTTCTGAGGGTTTTCAGTTCCATGACCCATCTCACATTCTCCTTTAGGACATCCTCATACAGTGGCTAAAGTATTCCACTTCTCCTCAGGCCTCAGTTACTCCTTTGGCCTCTTTCTCTCAGTCCACTGGCATGGTCCTTAGTGGCCAGCTTACATTGTCTGCCCTTTTAGTGAATGCAGTAACTTACCTCTAGTCTTGCACATAGTTGATTAAAGGGAACCAATCTACTAGAGGTGTTTAGAAGATATTATTTAAAGTTATACTCCCACCATACTACGGTAACTCCGACTCAAGTGACGCAGTTTTTGAGAGGTATATCATTACCAACCCTCACATCGGAACAGCAGGCCTTTTTAGACACGCCATTAACTTTAGAAGAATTAGAGGCGGCGGTAACCTCGCTATATAACTACAAAGCACCAGGATCAGACGGACTCCCAGCTGAATTGTATAAATTGGTTGGGAAACCCCTGCTCCCCAAATTGCTGGAGCTATGGAAAGCCTCATTGGAATCAGGCACCCTGCCAGTGTCTATGCAGGAGGCGATAATAGTGGTCTTACCAAAACCTGGGAGAGATCCTCTGACTCCTGATTCCTATAGGCCTATTTCATTACTTCCAGTTGATATTAAAATCATAGCTAAGGCTCTGGCTACTCGTCTCTCTGGGGTCATTTCATCTTTGATACACCCCGATCAGACGGGATTTATCCCTGCTAGATCCACGGCGTTGAACATACGCAGACTACACCTCAATTTACAGATACCGGTGGATAATCCTGGGGCTCGAGTGGTTTGCTCATTGGACGCTGTCAAGGCATTTGACAGCGTCGAATGGTCATACTTGTGGGCGGTATTGGAGCGGATGGGGTTTGGACCAGTGTTCCTCTCATCTATACAACTGCTATACTCGGCCCCAGTGGCTCGTCTGCGGATAAATGGTGGGCTGTCCCCATCTTTTCCGCTTCATCGGGGAACGCGGCAGGGATGCCCGATCTCCCCGTTACTATTTGCGCTGGCTATAGAGCCCTTAGCCTCCCTGTTGTGCTCGCATCCTGGGGTGGTTGGCTTTCGGAGGGGAGCGAGGGAGGATAAACTGGCGTTGTACGCCAACGATTTATTACTTTACCTTAATGACTCCTCCGCCTCCCTCTCTACTGCCATGGCCACTATAAATGAATTTGGAACATATTCGGGTCTTACTATAAATTGGGACAAATCAGTCATTATGCCCGTGGATTCAGAAGACACTCTGCAATTAGATCCGGCCATCCCATTAAGGAGTGTTAGTACGTTTAAGTACCTGGGAGTATTTATCTCCAGAGAGGTCAGAGCATATGAAAAACTGAACATGACACCTCTGATAGATAAATTTCAGCAGAAACTGGCGGTTTGGCGTAAGCTGCCGTTGTCAGTGGTGGGCAGGGCGAATCTGGTGAAGATGATATGGATGCCACAGCTGTTATATATTTTACATAACTCCCCTGTGTGGCTTCCCTCTCGCCTTTTCTGCAAGATTCACTCTCTCTTCCGTGCATTGATATGGGGTTCCCAGCACCCCCGCATTAAACTAGAAACTTTACAGAGGGCTAAAGATGATGGGGGTCTTGCCATTCCCAATGCAGCAATGTACTTCCTTGCGGCCCAATTACAACACCTGCGGGGATGGGAAGTGGGTGACGGGGGCGACCAGAACAAAGCTCTGCTTGGACACCACTTACAGTCAGACTCTCTGTTTGAGACCCTGGAAGCTAAAAAGATATTAATGCTCAATCCTCAGATACCAACGCTGTTACTTATACATAAATTATGGTGGAAGATCCGGAGCCTATATGGTGTCACGGGCTATACACAATACACATCCATATGGGATACTCCATGGTTGGGAGAATTGTATTTTCTGGAGGGGTTTTCCGCCTGGAGAGACACAGGAATTAGGAGAGTAATGCAATTGTATGATGGCAGACAGCTGAAACGGTTTGACCAACTGCAAAGTCAATTTGTACTACCCCATACTCAATTTTACAAATATTTACAGCTACGCCATGCATGTGAAGCGGAAGGGGAAATATTGGCATCAGATGTACATTATCTGCCACCTATGAACATTGTAGGGGACTCTGAGTCCACTAAGGGACTTATCTCCTGTTTATACCGACATATTATATCCAAGCACCTAGATAGATTTCCCCTTCAGTTGCGGGAGAAATGGGAGGCAGACATAGGCCCTATAGAGGAAGGTCAATGGACAGAAATAATGGAAATGACACCTAAACTGTCCTTAGGGGAGCAGCATAGGCTATCACACCTCTACTTGTTGCACCGGGTGTATCGCACACCACAATTCCTCTTCCGCATAGTGGTCCGGGACACACCCATGTGCCAACGTTGTCATGTTCATGAAGGGGGGATACTGCACATGTTCTGGCGCTGTCCCAAGCTGTTCCGCTATTGGAGAGGGGTGGCGTCGGCCATACAAAAAGCATACTCAGTGGAATTGCAACAGTCTCCACTGGTTTATGTGTTAGGATATGTGGAAGACGTAGCACTACCTGTTGTAGAACAAACTGCAGTAGCCCGTATTCTATTTATGGCGCGTAAACTCATTGCGCAGCATTGGTTGGACGAGACCCCTCCTTCGGTATCGGAATTTGTGGGGAAGGTTAACTGGTTGATTGGCATGGAGAGATATGCGTATGAACAACGAAAAGCATCCAAGAAATTTGAGAAACTCTGGGGAAAATGGTTGGCTATCCCTGAACTAGGGTCCACTGGCTCTCACACATAGGCTGGGAGGTGGGGTGGGCAGGGAGGAAGGACGATTTATGCTATCACTGCCTGTATCTTGTCTCCGCTGGCTGGTGGGAGGTGTGCAGGGCATGGCCCAGTCAGGCTACTTGGTCGTGCTTTACATTTAATTGCCCTTGGTGAACATTTTTCAATTGCAGACCCGCTCACGCGGTGGAATGAGGTCGAGAACCGTGGACTGCAGACTTCTATGTATGCTCACAAGGACTGTGGAACTGACAGGACTGAGGAGTGGGGGGAGGGTTAGGGAGGGTAGGGGTCGGAGGGTATGCCCTCTGGGGAGTTTTTGTTTGTTAAAGAAAAAATGCATATATTTCAATAAAAATAATTTGGATTAAAAAAAAAAAGGGAACCAATCAGCCCAATTGGGCTGATATGGTTCCCTGGAGCACTGTATAAAGCTCCTGCAGCAGCCATGGCGCCTACCAGCCATGGCTGCAGCATGAGCTTTATACCGGGGAAAAATTACTTTTATTTCCCCGGCTCGTGTCTAGTCACCGCGCTCTGCCTGTCAGCGCGCTCAGCGAGATGATTGACAGGCAGATAGGTCTGTTACTGGCCCCTCTACCTGTCAATCATCCCGCGGAGCAGGCTGACAGGCAGAGCGCGGTGACTAGACAAGGGCGGAGAGCCGCCCAGATAACTACTTCCCCGCCCGTATCTGCATGTTCCCCGCCGTCAGTATGTGCCCCGCCAGCTGCAGGAGCTTTATACATTGCTCCAGGGAACCTTATCAGCCCAATTGGTTCCCTTTAAAGCTGATACTGAGCTGTCCTCCTGGTCATCAACCTGCCTCCCCCTCCCCCATGATGGTTGATGTCAACCACCACTTCCTCCTTACATACATAATTAGTGCTCCATGCACACAGAGCAAAACAGGTGGAATTTAATCCCGCCAGCCTTCCTGTTATAATGAAAGTCTATGGGAGGCTCCCGTGCCTCCTCTCTCCGCACTGAAGAATGAAAATGTTCATTCTTCAGCGCAGAGAGACGCTGTGTTATTTGCTCTTGCTTTTACCTAAATGTACCTTTTGTATTTTGTATTTGGAGAGTTCTTAAGATTTGTCTTCATTACCATCTGTAGATAACAGGGAAAATTATGTGGGCTCGGCAGCTGTATAGAAAAATTGACCAACCAATGAGATTTCTCAGAACGAAAACTGAACTTTTACAGGTTAGTGGTGCACAATCTCCATTGTCTTGAACCTATATGTTAGCATAAATTTCCCTTCTACTTTCCTCCGAGCTGGTTACAAAAATGACTTACTAAACAGCAGTGAGGAAAGATTGTGGAAAGAAAATAATTTTGTATAAAAAGTGTACATGAATTGTTATAATTTATAGCTTGAGTTTATTAATCTATCCCATATGCATATACAACTTTTTTCATTTTTATTTTAAAGGGGTACAAAAGGGAAAATCTTTTTCTTTCAAATCAAAGTTTCAGAAAGTTATATATTTGTAATTTACTTCTATTTAAAAATCTCAAGTCTTCCCATACTTAGCAGCTGCTGTATGTTCTAAAGCACACGTGTCAAACTCAGGCCCTCCAGATGTTATAGAACTACAATTCTACAATCTAAAGCTTTGGATGTCTAGGCATGATGGGAATTGTAGTTTTGCAACAGCTGGAGGGCCTGAGTTTGACACCCCTGTTCTAAAGGAAATGTTGTTTTTTCTCAGTCTGACACTGTGCTGTCTGCTGACTTCTCTATGTAGGACAGGAACTGTCTGAAACAGGAATGGTTTTCTATCGGAATTTGCTGCTGATCTGGACAGTTCCTGTCTCGGCCAGAGATGTCAGCAGAGAGCACTCTGTCAGGCTGAAAAGAAAACAACATTTCCTGCATGACATACAGCAGCTGATAAGTATGGGAAGACTTGAGGTCTTTAAATAGAAGTGAATTACAACTCTATATAACATTCTGAAACCAGTTGATTGCCAGAAAGGTGACTTTTATCTTGTTGCCACTGTAAAATTATAGTAAATACCCTGTATGTGGCCTTTATGGCACACTGAGAGTAAGTGTGGCACAGGTGGAGTTCCAGCTCACTATCCTGAATCTATTCTTCAGGGTATATTCACATGTGATTTATTAGTTGCGGAAAAACGTGCAAATGTACCTGTTTTCTGTCTGGCTGAGTGGGGTTGTTCCTGAAGTATAAGCATTGATGTCTGCAAACCCTATTCAATCGAGAAAGTCACAGAGCTAAACTAATGTGTGAGAATAAAATCTTAGAACAGGTTCATACCTGAAACTAGCCTTATGCCTGTAATACCTTCGATAGCACTGTATTTCATATAGAAAACAGGCAAAAGAATGAAGTAAATTGCAAAGATGTAGAATATCACAGTCCCTGCTGATTTAACATTATTTATTGGTATTGACAGTGCTTATTTAACGAAAAAAGTAAGAAAATTATGTTTCATCATCAGTTTTACATCTTCTACCTGTGCGGTATGGAAACATAACAGCAGGTTAGAGTCATGTAACCTGTTGTTAGTTTCCCTTTAATGTACCAAATGTAGTCAAAAAGTTCAGCAAAATTGTGAGGTTATATATATATATTTTTTTTAGGGCTTAAAGGGTAGTTTAGCAAAAAATGTTTTCTTTAAAATCAACTAGTGCCAGAGATTTGTAATTTACTTTTATTAAAAAATTTCCAGTCTTCTAGTGCTTATCAGCTGCTGTATAACCAGTAGGAAGAGGGAGATTGAGATCCCGCTGTATAGAGCTCTGGTGAGGCCACATCTGGAATACTGTGTCCAGTTCTGGAGACCTCATCTAAAAAAAGGACATTGATAAAATTGAACGGGTCCAAAGACTGGCTACAAAAATGGTGGAGGGTGTGAGGCATAAACCATATCAGGAAAGACTTAAGGATTTGAATCTGTATAGTCTGGAGGAAAGGGGGGACATGATTGAAACCTTTAAGTATGTTAAAGGACTAAATAAGGTTCAGGAGGGAAGTGTTTTTAGTAAAAAACTGAGCTCAAGAACAAGAGGACACAGTGAGAGGTTAGTTGGGGGAAAGATCAGAAGCAACGTGAGAAAATATTATTTTACTGAAATTTACTGAGTAGTAGATATCTGGAACAAACTTCCAGCAGAGGTGGTTGGTAAATCTACAATAACAGAATTAGGGACCAAGCCTGTTTGGGCCTTAATGACCAGGCTCATTTTTCAAAATCTGACCTGTCTCACTTTATGCGCTTATAGCTCAGTGATGCTTTAACGTATGCTAGCGATTCTGAGATTGTTTTTTCGTAACATATGGTACTTTATGTTAGTGGCAAAATTTGGTCACTGTCTTGTGTGTTTTTTGTGAAAAACATCAAAATATAATGAAAAATTTGAAAATTTTGCACTTTACGAACTTTGAAATTCTTTGCTTCTAAAAAAAAAAGGCACATGACAAAAATTAGTTAGTAAGTCACATTATCAATATGTCCTCTTTATTCTGGCTTCATTTCGTAAACATATTTCACTTTTTTAGGGTGTTACGGGGCTTAGAAATGTATCAGCAAATTATCAAATTTTCATGAAATTTCCAAAACTGATTTCTTTAGGGACCAGTTCTTTTTTTAAGTTGATTTAGGAGGCTTGTATACTGGAAACCCCCATAAGTGACCCCATTTTGGAAACTAGACACCTTAAAGAATTAATCTAGGGGTATAATGAGCATTTTAACCCTACAGGGGCTGGAGGAAAGTATTCACAATTAGGCCGGAAAAAAATGGAAAATAGAAATTTTCCAATAATATATTTGTTAAGATTAAAGTATCTCATTTTCATAATAAACATGAGAGAAAATGCACCCCAAATTTTGTAATGCAGGTTCTCCTGAGTAGAACGGTACCCCATATGTGGGCGTAAACCACTGTATGGGCACACAGCTGGGCTCAGAAGGAAGGGAGCACCAATTAGCATTTCCAGTTCAGATTTTGCTGAAGAAATTTCTGAGCGCCAGGTGCGTTTGCAGAGCCCCTGTAGTGTCAGCAGAATAGAGCCCCCCCAAAAGTCACCCCATTTTGGAAAGTACACCCATCAAAGAATACATCTTGGGGTGTGGTGACCATTTTGACCCCACAGGTATTAGAGGAAAGTATTAAAAAGAAGACAGTAAAAATGAAAAAATAGAATTTTTCCAATAATATGTTTGTTTAGTTTGAAATTTCTCAATTTAACGAGGAACAGGGGAGAAAACTCACCCCAATATATGTAAGGCAGGTACTCCTGAGTAGAACGATACCCCATATGTGGGCATAAACCACTGTGTGGGCACACAGCGGGCCTCAGAAGGAAGGGAGCACCAATTAGCATTTCCAGTTCAGATTTTGCTGAAGAAATTTCTGAGCGCCAGGTGCGTTTGCAGAGCCCCTGTAGTGTCAGCAGAATAGAACCCCCCAAAAGTCACCCCATTTTGGAAAGTACACCCATCAAAGAATACATCTTGGGGTGTGGTGACCATTTTGACCCCACAGGTATTAGAGGAAAGTATTCAAAAGAAGACAGTAAAAATGAAAAAATAGAATTTTTCCAATAATATGTTTGTTTAGTTTGAAATTTCTCAATTTAACGAGGAACAGGGGAGAAAACTCACCCCAATATATGTAAGGCAGGTACTCCTGAGTAGAACGATACCCCATATGTGGGCATAAACCACTGTGTGGGCACACAGCGGGCCTCAGAAGGAAGGGAGCACCAATTAGCATTTCCAGTTCAGATTTTGCTGAAGAAATTTCTGAGCGCCAGGTGCGTTTGCAGAGCCCCTGTAGTGTCAGCAGAATAGAACCCCCCCAAAAGTCACCCCATTTTGGAAAGTACACCCATCAAAGAATACATCTTGGGGTGTGGTGACCATTTTGACCCCACAGGTATTAGAGGAAAGTATTCAAAAGAAGACAGTAAAAATGAAAAAATAGAATTTTTCCAATAATATGTTTGTTTAGTTTGAAATTTCTCAATTTAACGAGGAACAGGGGAGAAAACTCACCCCAATATATGTAAGGCAGGTACTCCTGAGTAGAACAGTACCCCATATGTGGGCATAAACCACTGTGTGGGCACACAGCGGGGCTCAGTAGGGAGGGAGCGCCAAGCATTTTCAGTGCATGATTTTCCTGAAGAAGTTTCTGAGCGCCAGGTGCGTTTGCAGTGCCCCTGTAATGTCTACAGAATAGAACCCTCCCCCCCAAAATCACCCCATTTTGGAAAGTACACCCCTCAAGGAATTTATCTTGGGGTGTGGTGACCATTTTGACCCCACAGGTATTGGAGGAAAGTATTCAAAACTAGACCGTAAAAATGAAAAAAATTGAATTTTTTCAATAACATGTTTGTTTAGTTTGAAATTTCTCAATTTCACTAGGAACAAGGGAGAAAAAGCACCCCAAAACTTGTAACGGAGGTTCTCCTGAGTACAATGGTACCCCATATGTGGGCATAAACCACTGTATGGGCACACAGCAGGGCTCAGAAGAGAAGGAGTGTCATTTTAGTTACAGGCAATATGTGGGTGTTTACTGGTTATCTGGGGTGGTAATAGACAATCTCAGGGTGTTTACTGGCTATCTGAGGTGGCAGCAGGCAATCTGGTGGGGTTATGGGCAATCTGGGGTGGTTACGAGCAGTCTGTGCCAATCTGGGGTGGTTACGGTCAATCTGGGGTGGTTACGGTCAATCTGGGGTGGTTACGGTCAATCTGGGGTGGTTACGGTCAATCTGGGGTGGTCACAGGCAATCTGGGGTGGTCACGGGCAATCTGGGGTGGTTACGGGCAATCTGGGGTGGTTACTGGCTGTATGGGGTGGTTATGGGCAATCTTGGGGTGTTTACTGGCTATCTAGGGGTGGTTACTGGCTATCTGGGGAGGTGACGGGCAATCTGGTGGTGTTCACTGACTATCTGGGGATGCAACTGGCAATCTGGGGTGGTGACAGAAAATCTGGGGTGGTGACGGGAAATCTGGGGTGGTTGCGAGCAATCTGTGGTGGTTACAGGCAATTTGGGGTAGTTACAGGCAGTCTGTGGCAATCTGGGGTGGTTACGGGCTGTCTGGAATGGTTATGGGCTATGGGGGGGGATACGGGCAATCTGGGGAGATTACGGGCAATCTGTGGAGATTACGGGCATTCTGGCGTGGTGACAGGCAATCTGGGGTGGTTATGGGCTGTCTGGGATGGTTATGGGCTGTCTGGGATGGTTATGGGCTGTCTGGGATGGTTATGGGCTGTCTGGGATGGTTATGGGCTGTCTGGGGTGGATACGGGCAATCTGGGGTGGATACGGACAATCTGGGGAGGTTACAGGCAATCTAGGGTGGTTACAGGCAATCTGGGGTGGTTACGGGCAATCTGGGGTGGTTACGGGCAATCTGGGGTGGTTACGGGTAATCTGGGGTGGTTACGGGTAATCTGGGGTGGTGACGGGTAATCTGGGGTGGTTACAGGTAATCTGGGGTGGTTACAAGTAATCCAGGGTGGTTACGGGTAATCCAGGGCACTTGACTTTGGTGACAGGCGTAAAAAAGTGCCGGCACCATTTGGAACAAGCGATCAGTGGTATATAGTATATACCGCTGATCACTTGTACTAGGACCACACCGGGTGGTCACCGATCATTGCCCCATGCTCTCCGCCACCTCCTGTGGTGGAAAGAATGAAGCTTTGATCATTTTTAGGAATCCATCACTGTGAACAGAGTCTGTTCACAGTGATGACGGCGGCCATCTTGTATCAGATGGCCGCCCAGGGAGGGGAGGGTCAGTGGCCAGGTCACTAGGGTTAATTCTGGGGATGGGGGGACATGTTTTCATCTCCTCTCACTGTGGATTCACGGTGAGAAGAGATGAAAGCGTTCAGCTGCGCTGGCAATGCCCGTTACCGGTAGCCGCCTTTATACTGATAATAACGGCGATCACCGGTGAGGGGACTGGCCGGGACTGACCCCACACTCTCCCCCAACCCCTCAGCGACCTCCGATAGCTGAGAGGAGGAGGCTGCGGGCATTACCGGCGCCGCTGCACTATTCTGCGCCATCGCCATAAAGAGCTGATGGCAGAAGAATAGAGCCCATTAGTGATCGCCGTAATAATCCGTATCGGCGGTCACTAATAACATAACACATGTATTCTCTGGGTCGCTACGGTTACGGCGATACCACATTTGTATAGTTTTTTTTTTACTATTACCGCTTTGGCGCAATAGAAACTATCTTCCTAGCCAAAACCCACAAAAACTGTCCCTGCATTGCAAGATCCATAGCGTTCTCATCTTTTGCGCGACAGAGCTGGTTTTGGGCTTATTTTTTGCGGGAAGATCTGTAGTTTCTATTGATACCAAGTTTTATATGTATATGACTTTTTGATCTCTTTTATGACGTATTTTCTAAAGTGGATTGATAAAATACAGCTATTCTAGTACTGTTTTTTTTATTTTTTTTTTACAGCGTGTGTCGTGCAATATAATTATTGATATAGTTTTATAGATTGGGTTGTTACGGACGTAACGATACCAAATATGTATAGGATTTGTGTTTTTGATCACTTTTATGTAATGTTTTATAGTGTATGGGGAATGTAATGCATCTTTATTATTAGGGGGGGCTGTGTTGTGTTTGGTGCACTTTTTTTCACTTTTTTTTACTTTTACACTAGTGTACATTACTGTACACTAGTGTAAAATACTTTGATCACTGATACAATACATTGCAGTGCCTGATGTACTGCAATGTATTGTATCATGCCTCATGCTGACAGGCAATAGCCACAGCCACCCCTGTCAGCATCAGGCATCTCCATGGTGACCCCGGGGACCTTCATTAGGACCCCGGGATCACCATGGAGACATCGGGACCCCGGACGGCGCCGCGGGACATCGCGATCATGTAAGTGAACCACGGCGCCGTCCGGGATCCACCGGGACCCGTTAGATGCCGCTGTCATGGTTTGACAGCGGCATTTAACGGGTTAAACTGCCCGGAGCGGAGAATCCTCCGCTCCGGGCAGTTACAGGAGGGTGTCAGCGGTCACACTGACCGCTGATCCCCCGTCCTGCAGCCGCCACCGGGCGGTAATTTATTCCGATGCGCCCGCCGTTAAAAGGCGTACGCATCGGAATAAAGCCCATTAGTGGCCGCCGTGAAAAGGCAGCATGGCGGTCACTAAGGGGTTAAACACGCCTGGGATAGACATATATCTATCCTAAGATAATAAGAAAGAAAATACTAAAAGGGCAGACTAGATGGACCCAGTGGTCTTTTTCTGCTGACAATCTTCTATGTTTCTATGTATGTCCCGCAGGAAGTGGTGTATTCTTTCCAGTCTGACACAGTGCTCTCTGCTGACAACTCTGTCCATGTCAGGAACTGTCCATAGCAGCAGCAAATCCCCATAGAAAACCTCTCCTGCTCTCCAGACTGGAATCAATACCACTTCCTGCAGAACATACAACAGTCGATAAGTACTGGAAGACTGGAGATTTTTTAACAGAAGTAAATTACAAAACTCTGGCACTACCTCTTTAAAAGCATGTCGCACATTTATATCAAGTGGTCCTATCTGTGTATGCTGTGCTATATGTTGGCACATTGGTTGGATGGTTTACTGATGTACTGTGTACCACAAGTACAGGGCTAGTTTCAGATGTGAACCAGACCTTAGATACCGTGAACCCGCTAGTCCTTATTGTATCATAGCATCACAACTTTAGCCAGGGTTACAGTGGCTTCTAAGCTAATAGGACTGTCAGTTTTCTGTGCGTTTGTTATTATTTCTGACATTTCACAAATGACTATATTCAGTCTGTATAGTTTTTTCTGCAAATGCATTATTCCATGCTGCTTTACTCCTGAGTAAAATCTTACTTTATTTCTCACATACTTACCTAGTCTACAGTATAATTGCAAATAATATAGGATAGAAACAAAACTGTTTCCTATCTTTAGGGCATTGAAATGAAAAAAATAATCCGGAGCTACAACAAAATGGCCGCAGTCCTTATGGAGTTTGAGCTGCTCTATTACAGAGGATGGTGTAAATGTGTGGAAATGGCCAAAACTGGACTCCATGCATCTCTGCTTGTTAGACATCCGGACACAAAGGTATATAATGCATAATTGAATGTGTTTGTTTCTCTTTGTCAGTGAAGTCAGACATTTCTTGTTACAATGCTTTTATTAGTTGATAAATGAGGGAATCTTTTTAATATATTAAGCTAATTTTTTTCTTTTTTTCTTGCATATGTAGGAACTATATGTTAACCTGGATCCCATAGTTTTGGAAGTTCTGTATGAAACAAAATACCTACATAAGATGGGTTTTGAAGTCCCAGATGCCATACATAGCATTGCCACTAGAGAGCAGCAGATTAAAATGCAACAAATTAAGTAAGTACTTATAGCTCTATAGTTAGGGATCATTTGTTCTAAGAAGGTTTGTGTATATACAGTGTAATATATGCATGTATAACAGTAAGATCATGTATAATATTTTAATGTATATCAACAATTTAGGCATGTATCTATTTAGCAGTTGTACATTGTGTAACACTGTGTACAACTGTATTCATTTACATTGGGACAGTGGGATAGTCTGTACTATAGGACCAAGGATGCCACATCAGATAAATTGCTAGATATTTTTAATACATTGTTTTAATAGTTTTACTACTTTGTAATATAACTTCACTATAATGTGATAATATATAAATGCACACAAATTATATGAGTGGCAGCAGTTAAAGGCAACACAGAGCTCTCTGCTGCCACAAACATTCGAGTAAAGCCCCTATTCCATGGGCTGACTGAGAGGAGCAAACGAGCTCTATTAGCTCTCGTTTGCTCCTCGTTCTCCGCTCACTGCCGCCGCTATTCCACGTGGCAGCAGCGAGCGGGTGAGTGCAGGAGGGGCTGCAGGGAGTCTTCCCGGGTGATCGCTAGATCGTCCGGGCAGCCCATAGCATACAGCAGCCTATTGCATCCTATTCCACGGCCTATTCCATGGAGCCATGGCAGCAGATCGTTGCTGTATGAATTGTTTGTCTTTCAACATGTTTGAAAGAAAAAATGACGCAACGATCAGCCGACATGAACGATGTCGGCTGATCGTTGCCTTTTATTCCACGGGACAATTATCGGCCGTAACGGCTGATATCGGCCGAATTTGGCCGATAATCATTCAGTGGAATAGGGCCTTTAGGAATTGCATGTTTGCCTAACCTGAGTCTCTGCCCCCTACCCTCCCCATCAAACGCTGCCGCTGACACATTGCTACACCAAGGGAGACTAGTTGTCAGTAAGGGCCCTATTACACCAACAGATTTTAAGCCAGGCCAGGAATGAATTTGAAAAGAGGAGAAATCTCAGTCTTTCCTTTATCACCTGTTCTCTGTCTATAGTCTATTCCCGACTTTGTTTAAAAAAAAAAATCTGTCGGATAATCTGTTGGTGTAATAGGGCCCTAACACTGTATGCATGGAAGCCTCTGCTGAGCAATTGGGGGTTACTATCATTGCATGGGCAGCCCTGCAGTTTGTGACAATTTGTAAGTATTGGAGGCAGGTCGCAGAGATTTATTTAAATGAAGTTGTTCTACAAGGCAATATTGTGTTAAGCAATATATAAAGAAAAAATATTCTTTCCGGAGTACCTTAATACCTACATTTAACCATGTAAATAGAAAATCATGAAAATCTTACAACGTGGGTGGCAGTGGGTGAAGTGAAGACTTACCAACTTAAAAAAAACCCTGAAAAAAGAGATGGGATATCTGATGATCTGCACGTTGTCCAAGTTATTACAGACTGCAGAGCAATTCCTGTGGAATCGCTGCAGCCAGGGCCGCCGATAGGGCAGTACAAGTGGTACTGCCGTATGGGGCCCGGACCCTAAGAGACACGGGGGGGGGGGGGGGGCGGCGGGCCCGCCGGCCGCCGCCCCCCACCACTACGCTAGGGGGGCCCGCACGGCCCCCCTTGCCACCTGTTTCTGAGCATCCTGAGAAGCTGCGGCCGCGCAGCTTCTCCGGATGCATTGATCGCTTTGATGTTCCGCCCGCACATTGAGCGGGCGGAACATTGAAGCGATCAGAATACAGGAGAAGGACCTGTCAGCGTCCTCCTCCTGTATTCTCTCCCATAGGCTGCCGGCACTTCATACCAGCAGCCTATGGGAGGCCGGGACGTGACCTCTCCGGCAGGCGTGATGATGTGACGTCATCACGTCTGCCGGAAGTCCCGTCCCTGCGGCTCGGAAGATGGAGCCAGAAGAGGAGGAGGAGAGCTGCTGCCTGCAGCCACAGCACGGATTAGGTGAGTAGGATGTTTGTTTTTTTAGGGGCACCTCTGGGGGCATTATTAGTGTATGGGGGGCACCTCTGGGGGCAGTATTAGTATATGGGGGCACCTCGGGGGGCATTATTAGTGTATGGGGGCACCTCTGGGGGCATTATTAGTATATGGGGGCACCTCTGGGGGCATTATTAGTATATGGGGGCACCTCTGGGGGCATTATTAGTGTATGGGGGCACCTCTGGGGGCAGTATTAGTGTATGGGGGCACCTCTGGGGGCAGTATTAGTATATGGGGGCACCTCTGGGGACATTATTAGTATATGGGGGCACCTCTGGGGGCATTATTAGTGTATGGGGGCACCTCTGGGGGCATTATTAGTATATGGGGGCACCTCTGGGGGCATTATTAGTATATGGGGGCACCTCTGGGGGCATTATTAGTATATGGGGGCACCTCTGGGGGCATTATTAGTGTATGGGGGGCACCTCTGGGGGCATTATTAGTGTATGGGGGCATTAGTAGTGTATGGGGGCACCTCTGGGGGCATTAGTAGTGTATGGGGGCACCTCTGGGGGCATTATTAGCTCATGGGGGGAACCTCTGGGGGCATTATTAGTATATGGGGGTACCTCTGGGGACATTATTAACTCATGGGGGCATCTCTGGGGGCATTATTAGTATATGGGAGCACCTCTGGGGGCATTATTAGTATATGGGGGCACCTCTGGGGGCATTATTAGTATATGGGGACACCTCTGGGGGCATTATTAGTATATGGGGGCACCTCTGGGGGCATTATTAGTATATGGGGACACCTCTGGGGGCATTATTAGTATATGGGGGCACCTCTGGGGGCATTATTAGTTCATGGGGGCATCTCTGGGGTCATTATTAGTGCATGGGGGTACCTCTGGGGGCATTATTAGTTCATGGGGGCCACCTCTAGGGGCATTATTAGCTCATGGGGGCACCTCTAGGGGCATTATTAGCTCATGGGGGCACCTCTGGGGGCATTATTAGCTCATGGGGGTACCTCTAGGGGCATTATTAGCTCATGGGGGCACAGCAGGGAATCCTACATACAGGGGGCATCCCACACAGCGCAGTTACTATGGGAGCCTACAGGGGGGAGAAAGGAAAGGAAGTTGCTAGAAATGTGCGGAGCCTAAATTGTTTGTCTCGCAGGTTCTAAGGGGATGAAACGTATCTGGAAGGACTCATCATGGAGGTCTGGGCCGGATGGAGAGGAAAAGGGAAAGTGACGCCTCAGATCAAAGAAGACATCACCTGTGAGTCACTGTATGACACTTTTCTTATTTTGTAGAACATCATTTAGTAGGGGCGCCCCGAGGTGACAGCTACTACATTATCTGTACTCAGAGATATCACTGTGTTATCTGTTGTGTTACATAGGACTGCAGGTGACTACTACATTATCTGTACTCAGAGATATCGCTGTGTTATCTGTGGTGTTACATAGGACTGCAGGTGACAGCTACTACATTATCTGTACTCAGAGATATCACTGTGTTATCTGTGGTGTTACATAGGACTGCAGGTGACATCTACATTATCTGTACTCAGAGGGATATCACTGTGTTATCTGTGCTGTTACATAGGACTGCAGGTGACATCTACTACATGATCTATACTCTGAGATACCACTGTGTTATGTGGTGTTACATAGGACTGCAGGTGATATCAGGTGATTTCTCCAGGTTGCAGAAGTTCAAACTTCATCGTGCCCTGGTGTGCTGGTGTCTGTATGTCTGTATACATGTGTGCTGGTGTCTGTATACATGTGTGCTGGTGTCTGTATACATGTGTGCTGGTGTCTGTGTGTGAGATCAATTCTAGAGAACTGGCTCATATACCCCATTTTCCCCAGTGGCTTAAAATGTAACCTCTGTTATACAGTTATAAAATTATAGAACCTAAAGGTGAACAAGGTGCAATTCAAAGAGACACTTACTTGTATAGCTGTCTCTTGGGCTCTGTATGCAGTGCATTATATTCACCCTTGCAACGTACAATTTATAGCGTGTCTACAAGCCCAGCGGGGCTCATTATGATGGAGACTAAAACTTATACAAGAGTGGGGTAGGGGTTCCCCTGTATTCAGAATGCTGTTGAGTGCTAGGCAATGCCCCGTCTGGGATTATTGAATTACGAGGGTCTATGCAGAGCAGGATAAAGACACCTCTGCTGCACAAACAGGATCTCCTAGAAAGCGTTCTCACTGCCATGTATTCGCTATCACTGGCTTGGGTGAGCTAAACTAGTCTGCCTGGGGGGGGGGGGGGGGGGTGATTTGTATATGCTCACTAACATGGAACAGCCTCATTATATTAGCCTTATCAACATATTCTATGTTAGTGAGCATACCGGGGGGGGATATTGGTGAACATATACAAATCAAACAGCCCCCCAGACCCTCGAAATTCAATAACCCCAAACGGGGCATTGCCTAGTACTCAACAGCATTCTGAATACAGGGGAACCCCTACCCCACTCTTGTATAAGTTTTAGTCTCCATCATAATGAGCCCCGCTGGGCTTGTAGACACGCTATAAATTGTACGTTGCAAGGGTGAATATAATGCACTGCATACAGAGCACAAGAGGCAGCTATACAAGTAAGTGTCTATTTGAATTGCACCTTGTTCACCTTTAGTTTCTACAATTTTATAACTGTATAACAGAGGTTACATTTTAAGCCACTGGGGAAAATGGGATATATGAGCCAGTTCTCTAGAATTGATCTGAACCAAATTATACCTCCTAGCAAGGCGTGGGTCGAACACACAATTTTTTTTTTTTATTAATGTGGGGGGCCCAGACACTTTGGTTGTATGGGGCCCCGAAATTCCTGATGGCGGCCCTGGCTGCAGCATCAAAGAAAACAAAGATTGAAATGTTGTTGTCGGAAAACACCCAAAGCTGCCAGTCTGTGACTACTAAGTGACTGAGAATAGACACTTTTACTGAGGATGAGAAGCTTAAAAAATGAATGTAATTAAATTGTAGCAGAAAATTACATGAATATTAATAGGTATTATGTAATGTTGCACATTTTTCCTTTTATATTTCATTTCATTGTAAGATACATGACATAATAACTTTCAGCAAGTGTAAAGCGGCTTTATTTGCCATGGACCATGTAATGCTGAACTTGCTTTTGAAAGTATTTCACATTATTTTTTTGCATGTGGAACAGGCTACCAAGACCAGTTGTTTCAGTGGAACCTAGCTGTAGAGCATGGACTAGAGTGCATTGTCGGTGTTACTTTACCCCTAGGTGCTCCTGTAACAATGCCTCCTCTTGCATATTATTCTGCCTCTTTCAGAGTGATAATGTAGAGGTTAGACTCCTGGCAGACTTACTCTACTGATTAGAAAACAATGGCAAATTCTAGTAGGAAAATTCTCTTTTTCAGTCTATTACTCAAAATATTTTTTTTGCAGATGTGATTTCATTCAACGCCCCAGAGCAGTCATGTTATTTGTATTAACGTTTGTCATGTTGTTCGACATGTCAAAAGTTGATGTAAATGATACTAATGCTTTAATCCTCCATAATGTATATAACTGTCATGGGGCATTAAAGGGTATATGAAGTGGGATCTCAAGCTTCCAGCAGTGGTCAGAGACCAATATCAGAGTTTGCTCCGATTCCAAACTTTTATTCACCTAGGTGCTGCAGTCAATTATGACTGTGGCATCTAGGTAGTTAGAAGTTAAGCCCTGGTCACTTCAGGCGTCCTATCCATCCAATGGTACACTTTAATACATTGGTATTTCAGTGTACTGATTAACTGATCACATATTGAGGCTTTCTAAGACAAAAAATTAGCTACAAAAAAAAAAATAATAATAATAAAAAAAATATATATATATATATATAAAAAAAATATATATATTTATATTATTGTCGTCAGGAAAAATGTTTAAAATATTAAAACAGAATGTTATTTATTATTAAACACCTATGTTGACTGCTGTCAATGAAAAAAATACTAAAAGCCATCATTGATGTTCCTTAGTCGTCATGCATCCCAGAAAACACAGAACAAAAAGTCATCAAAAAGTCCTTTTTACCCTGAGGCTATGTTCACACTACGTATATATCCGGCCGTAGTGCGAACCGCGAATATACGCCCATAGTTATGAGGTTGATGCATACGCAGGAAAGTATACAGTATATACAGCCGCACAATGCACACTACGTATGAGCCTACGGCCGGATCGTATACGGCGCCGTGAAAAATGAACAAGACCATTGTTTGAGGCCGGAACTGTTCCAACTCACGGCCGTGGATTTCAATGCCGCCCCGTACGGAATACTTTTTTCAGCCTAATCGAACTTGATTTTTAGATCCAAAAGGTTCTGTGTGGTTTACTGGGCTGGGCGAAGATTTCCAAGTAAATGACCTGCTTCAGACCGCTTCGAAACAAGCTAGGAAGCATAACTGTACTACGGGCGTATGTTCGTGGTTCACCGCATGTTCGCAATCCGGCCGCATGTCTATTTTTCCCACGGCTGTAGTTTCAGCCGCACATGTCCGGCCGCGTACGAACTACAGCCGGACTCATATGTAGTGTGAACATAGCCTTAAGTTGCACAAATAAAAACTACAGAACACAAGTAAAACGAACCCTCAAACCGCACCGCAGATGGAAAAATGTACAATATATAGTGCATATATTTTTTTGGTTTTGCATTACATTTTAGGGTAAAATGATTAAAAACAAGCTGTAATATTGCTCTGTAGATGGAAAAGTAAAAGTGTTAAAAGAGGAAAAAATTTTAAAATGCAAAATTAAAAATTGACTCCATCCTAAAGAGGTTAAACAATTAACACAGTAAAAATCCTATGGCTAAGGCTGAGATTTAGGGTGCTGTTTGGTGGGGTACTCGAGGCGCCATGTTTTGTACATTCTTAATAATTAGCAGGAACACTAAGTTTCCAGGAGTTTATGACTTTGGATTTACTCTATATGTTATCTACTGTACTGTGGTCTCTAATGAAATCAATGCCCAACATCAGGATAATACTGGTGAACAATATGTTATTGCATTAAATGGATATGTATGGAAACCACAGCCATTTACCAACCATTACACATACAGCTATATATTTGAGAAGCTCCTCTCTGTCCTCTTTCTATGCTTAGGTTTTCTTTTCTTTATTATAGCAACACATTGTAAATGAAGATTCAAGAATCAGTCATTGGTTACTCTCTAGCAGTTTCAGCACCCTAAACCATTACCCTTTAGGTGGTCATATCTGTGATTCTGTTTTAACAATAGAAGTATCTCAAACTGTGCAACTATAACTGTCAAGCAGGAGAGCTACAAAATACTAACATTTCTTTTATCCTTGGGGCTTCATGAAATATTTACAGAATAGACTATGTTTCCTCTTGGTTGGAAGCCTGCATCATGCACAGGAAATTCAGTTGTCTCCTCTATGAAAATCAAAGTCCCCAAAATGACAATACATATTCTATCAAATATCCCTTGGCCTCATGTATCTTTTATAATCTTTCAATTTATTTATGTAACATTTTCTTGTAGAAATACATGATTTGGCATCCAGAACCAACTAATTAAGTGGTTTGGTCCTGAGGTAGGGTTAAAATCCTATTGAAATTAGGGAACATCAGGTCATGGTTTTGGCACAACTCTCTGCTTTGCTTTTTGTATGGTGGAATTAAAGGGGAACTCCGCATAAGAAAAACTTGTTTTCTATTAAAAGTACATTAAAAGTTTTATAGGTGTGTCTATACAATGTATTCCTGTATCTGTACAGTTCTGCCACACTGGTAGCTGATAGAAGTCCAGGAAGTGAAGAAAAATGGCCTCTGTGCCAATTCACATTGTCTCCTGCTCCTTCTGCTATCCCCCCCTAGGAGACAAATCTTACATGCCTCTGTCTCACATTGTGTGTGTTTGCTGATGATGCATTCAGGGGGCAGGGCGTGATGTCACAGGAGGCTTGGCTGGATACCCCAATTCCCTGAGTGATCCACGATCTCTGTCCGGCCAGAAGCAGCTGCAGCACTAATTTTACTGATTGTAATGGTTGGGGACTGTGATGATCACATGAGGGAAAGCATTGCATTCTGGGAAATGCCAAACCAGGAAGAACAGAAACACAAAACAGAGCACCCCCCCCAAAAAAAAAAAATGGATTATGGTTTCAAAACTGGGAGAGACAGGTAAGTAATGCGTTATGCTGCTCTAGAAGTTTCATTTTTTTTTTTAACCTCTACCTGGAGCTCCCCTTTAAGAGCTGCAGAAATCACACCTCTGTATAACATAATTCATATGTGGTTCTATTAAAAAATAGCTTTTGTGGTGATTTTAAATAACATGGAGGGCAAAAGCAAAGTAGGTTGATCACAGGGCCTTACAGACCCTATGTTGTTCCCTAGGCTGAAAAAGAGGACTACACCTGAGTGAAAATGCTTTCAGGAGCTGCTGCTGAGACTGGGTAGAACATGTCAGTGTTAGGTTATTTTCACAGCAAGTATTTGGTGTATATGCTGACGACAGCTCCTGGTGTATACCCCAATCATTTTGACAGTGCTCCATTTACTAAACAGACCCCAGTAGAATGCTCTTCTGTCCTCCATTGACTTTGTATATATTCCTATAGCTTTTAGTACACAGTAATAAATCCTATATACATTCTTTACTTGTCTATTTAGATGTCAGGGAAACCATTTTCTTTATGCTATTCTAATCCTCCAGCCTCTGTTATAATGTTATTGCAGCAATAGCTCCCCATGGTATTTTAGCTGTTGACTGCTCATTGCAGTACAATATTTTGTATTCCGTTTTTGAGTGCATAATATTAGTAGCTATTTTTGAAGGAAAGCAGCTATGTTTTTTCTAATCCTGGACAACAAATTGGTTAGAAGCTTCGACCAGCACAAAATGTATTACACATGTGATGTGAAAGTGGTATGGTGCATTTTATGTAAATTATTAGCTTATTAACCTGTTAGCAATCTAGTATGTATTAAGCCTGACAACTGTTTTTTTTGTATGTTCCCACTATTATATTTGTATTTACACCCTTGCCCTGAGGTACAGTACTAGTATGTCTGCTGATTTCTTTGATCCTTGAAGTAGATCACTGTTGACATACGCAACCAAGGGTAAGGAAGTTGCAGATTTTCGTCAGGAACTCTGACCTATACGTACCAGGTTTACAAATAATAATAAAAAACAAGCTCCCTATGTATTGTCATTACTTCTTCTAGGTCAGTGAGCTGAACAACTCTCTCTCCTCATCTGTGTCCTCCACTGGGGCTGAGCTCACTGCCTCCTCATCTGGATAACTCTGCTTCTTTAGCATTTGACAGGGAGCCAGACACACAGTATTGCCTGTGAATCTGTCACATCCAATTTTAACGTTGTAAGCTCTTGTTAGAAGCAGCACAAAGAACTCTGAGTTCTAGCTGGGTCTTTCAAGAAGTACCTGTATTCTTAGCTGAGCTTAGAGCAGTCAACTCAGGAATCTTTTGACAGTGAGCCATACTTTGCTTGTATTGCACATTCCAGATATGCAAAGCTGTATGCAAGTTAAGTATATACTATATATACAGGTGGCATACTGTATACAGTATATGGTGTATATATAGGTGATAATGTGATATATATTGCATCACCAAACATGTGTGTCCCATGAGCCAACTCGCCCAACACTGCACTTCACCTTTTTATATTTGTTAGTTGTCAGGTTTAAATGGGCAATTGTTCCTTTATAGACGCTAATGTCTTGTTACCCCTGCTTCCAATTATATGTTTTGTTGGTTTGGTGGTTTGGTTTCTCCCTGTCTTGCACAGCTTCTTGTACCTAATTGATTTTAATAGTGTTTTTAACAAATGTCTTTGCTGCTTTATAAAGTATACAACATTTTGTATTTAATTGATACTGTGTTATTTGGTTCAGCAGTTTTTTGTTGTAGGTTGATACTCAGTATAATTTTTATATCTGTCAATAATACATTTATAGTTTTACAACTCAATGCCATTAGTGGGCTGTATATATCTCTTGCACACTGGCAGCATAGAATCACAATGTGAAAGTGTTTAAAATTTTTAGCCAAACTGTGCTCAAAGTGGGATACTTTACCTACATTTAGCCAGTATATAATGCTCTACCATTTGACACTATGTGGAAACCATATGATGGTCCCATATAGGGTGAATAGGGGCAAAGTCTGTGACTCTTGTTACTTTTTATGGGTAAACTATGGCTTTATGATAGCTTAACTACATTATAGCTCAAGTATTCAGTTACCTACTCAGCATCTGTCACTGCAGGCTTTCCGGCACTGTCTCACATCTTTGGCCCTTTTGGATAAGATAGGTGAGGAGCAATCACGTTTATTTAAGAAAGCCAGTAGGGATCATAAATTGGAGAATTGCCTTTGGTATATTTGGGATATGCACTCCAGTAATTTCATTGATATATGGGTTAACCTGTGTCTAAAACCATTGTATTGGCTGGCAACTCTACCAGATGTGCATCCTTCTCCTAAACAGCACAATGTTTTGCTAATAGGTATTTGGTAAAGGACAGAGATGGTGTGGACAGGTGCAGATGATTGGAGACAAATGCCAGAGTTTAACAGTCTGTTTCAGAGAGCAGCCAATTACAGCTCGGATATCGTTTCTCAAAATGAGCGGTGATTTGTCAAGACAGATTGATAAACTATGGTCCATAGAATTTTTAAATCTTTAAGACTGTTGTATAGATTACACTCTTTCCAGGCAGACATGTAGAAATGACTAAGTTGTGTATGCTCACAGTAGTTTCTAACACAGAATTTGTTAGTCTTTCCATGTGTAGCACAGAGATTAATTTTTAACACTTTGCATTAAATATCTAATCTACTTTATGTTATTTTTGTTTTGAATACCTACCTATGACTCTTTTTCTTTTGTTATATTTCAGACTTCAAGACATGCTGATGGACTATCAGTCATTTACTAACAGAATTCCATCTTTGCTCAGACCACTTATGACACCTTTTATCAGCCAGATTGAAGAGGTCCTATCCCCAGGCCTTACCCAGCTTTCTTGGACCTCTATGAATATTGAGAAATGTAAGTTCACACTAATTGCCTCTAAATCAATAACCTTTATGCTACGTTTACAAAGAAAGATAATTTGCCCGATCGTATGATTAACGACTTCGAAGTAACGATTTTTCTTTTATAATGATCAGCGTTTAGACGGAATGATATATCGTATGGAAAATTCGTTTCGCGATCGCTTAAGCCTATCTCGCACATAGGTGAACGATCTGCAAATTTTTTGCAAACGACGAACGTCGATTTAAGAACATGTTCAAAGATCAAAATGAACGATTTCTCGCTCGTCGTTCGATCGTTCATTGTGTTTACACGTACGATTATCGTTCAAATTCGATCGTTATCGTGCAAATTCGCACAATAATCGTTCCCCGTAAACGCAGCATTAGGCTCTGTTCACACACTGTCATAATGATGGCTGTTTTTAGTGGATGGCTGTCATTTAACACTAAACCACAGCCATTGTTGTAAAACAACGACTGTTATTAATGATCATGAACATTAATAATGGATGTGGTTTTGCAACAACAGCAGTTGTCGTAGCTCTAATATTACCCTATGTCTACCTTCAGCTTACCCTTACTCTACTGTGCTCTTGTCACTGCTGCTCCAAAGACCTCCATATACTGCTGACAATTGAAGCTAAATCTTAATTAAATTTAAATAAGTGAGGGGGGGGGGGCTCTGGGCTACCGCTAACCCTATAGCTATGGCCAGGGCCGGCTCCAGGTTTTTGTGGGCCCTTGGGCGAGAGAGCCTCAGCGGGCCCCTTTGTATAGCACACCTCGGGGCACACCTACCAAATAAAGTTTGACAAAATACCGAAAAAAACGTAATTCAGTAACTCACAGGTGACATCTTCTTTGATCTGAGGCGATCGCTCTCCGTTTCCTCTCCATCTGGCCCAGACCTCCATGATGATTTCTTCCAGCAACAATTCATCTCTTCGTGACCTGTCAGACAAACATGTTAGGCTCAGCACTTTTCCAGCAACTTCCTTCCCTTTTTCCACCCATAGGCTCCTATACAGTAGTAACTCCACTGTTTAGTGTCATGTGCAGTAAAGTAAGGAGGTTTGTAGGTCCCGTGCTGTGCCCCCCATATACTAATAATGCCCTCTGTCTCCATAGTAACGCCCCCTGCTCTGTCCCCATAGTAATGCCCCCTGCTCTGCCCCATAGAAATGCCCCCTGATCTGCCCCATAGAAATGCCCCCTGATCTGCCTCAGCACAAGAAAATAAAAAAAATAAAATCATACTCACTAATCCGGGCGGGGGGCGGGTCCTCTTCTCCCTTGTGTGTGCCTTGTGGATCCACCAGCAGGCGTGATGACGTCATCGCTCTGCGCCTGTTGGTGAGAGCGCATCCATGCTAGAATGGACTAGAATGGAGGTGCTAGAAGGAGGTCGTCCCCCTGGAGTCTGTATTCTAGCTTCTTCACCATAGAGCAGGCTAGAATGGAGTTACAATAAGAGACATTACATGAGGTATACCAGGGGGAACTACAACTCCCAGCATGTCCAGCCTGTTATTATGGGAGATCAAAGGACATTACAGGAGGAGATTTAAGAGGAGTACTACAACTCCCAGCATGGACAGCCTGTTATTATGGGAGATCAGAGGACATTACAGAAGGAGATATAAGAGAAGGACTAAAACTCACAGCATACAGAGGGAAGGTATTAGTGAGCCCCGCCTCCTCATGTTACATGACAATGATCACAGGTCCTTCATCCATATGCAGCCTCTCCCGTTCTCAGCCCCGCCCCCTTATGACGTCACCACAGGTCCTTCCCCAGTGCAGCAAACACGGCAGGTCCTTCCCCAGCCCCTCCAGCCCTCCGCCGGACTTGGGGTCGGCAGCACCTGCTCCCCCGGGGGTCGGTGATGCGGCGGGCGTCTGTCTCACAGCTTGGGCAAGTGTCGGGGGCCCCTTGGGCGGCCGTGGGCCCCGGCACTTGCCCGAGTATGCCAGGTGCTGACGCCGGCCCTGGCTATGGCACTTGGGTCTTTCCTGAGGGGAAAGTGCCAACATAGGAAGGAAACAAGGGAGCTAGAGTGAGAAAAGGTCAAGAAGCTCCATACATAGTAGTGTTGCCTCAACTAGCCTTCTCATTTAGATAAAGACTGGTACATGCACACACTTTCCAAACAGGGAACTGTCCTGCTGGATCTGGGACTGTTGGGAGCTATTTATGTGTAGAATTTGCAGCAGTTAATATACACAACAGTATTGTTATTTACTCACAGTAAACTAATAGCCTAAAATATAGCTATATTTAAAGACATATTTACATAAAACTGGAAAAAAAACACTGATTGATATCCAAGCTGAAAATTTTGTCTAATTTTGCCAGAAACAATAAATCAATAATGTATATCTACTTCAACAATGCTTCCTACCATTTAGTCCTGTTATACTGTTGTTTTGTTGTTCAGTTCTTTTTTTATGGCTTCACATGTCAGCAAGAGCTACAGTGTTCCTGCTGATCTCATAAGCAGGGAGAGAGGATGTATTGACCTGAAGGGAATGATTAACACTGAGCAGCACAGGTTATACTGGGATGTATAGTGCTAATATGTAGGAAACCATATTATGTCTGCACTGGAGCTGTTTAATTGGAGCTCAATGACTGGTTCATTTAAAGGGGTTATCAGGTGAGCAGACAACCTTTTCTGGTCCCTGCTGCTCACCTTCTCTTCTGCTCATCTTGGAAGAATAGCCTCTGAGACAAGAAGGGGGCTGGGGGTTGTCCTGAGCTTTGGCAACGTTAAGCATCACAATACAGGCAATATCAGGTAGCTGTTGGACATTTTGTGGTTACACCTGCATGAAATAGTCCAAAAGTGTACCTACCCCACTTTTGCCTTGGAAGCTATGCTTTTGAGACAAGCAGGAAGGGAAGTGAGTGCCAGGGAGCCGAACAGCTAAGACCTTTTCTGCATCAGCAACAAAGCCATTAACTGCTAAATTGTTATTCTTTATTCAAAGCAGCAACAGTGGTCAATAGTTTATTTTAAGGTTTGAAGAATGCATCCAAGAAGGCATATTTTCATTGTGTTGTCTTTCACATTCTTTATTTAGTGTGTGTACAGCAATTGTTCTAGTGACAATTCTGCTGTCTGCTGCTATTAATCCAAATGTGTACAGTGTGGGGATTGTTTGTTATGTTATACTACTGTAGGTATAGTCATATAGCTATTTTATATAATCCAGCGCAGTGACACAGTTTTATTTACTCTCCTGTTCCCTCTTAATTTGTGATGAATCCCAGGCCTGTGATCAGTGAACTGCACTGCTGTTAATCCAGAAGTAGTTGCTTGATCATGACTACCTCTAAACTATTCCTATGCTACTTTAGCCTGTATTTGTACACACATATCAAAAATGAAGTGCCCCCCCCATGGCTTTAACAAGGCAGATATAGCTTTGTGTCTACCTCTAAAACATTTATAGGTGTTGAAATTCTGAAATTCTATTCCCTTGATCAAACTTAAAAGCTTATATGGATTTTCTTAGGCATACAAAGTAAAAACAAAATCATAAGACGTAGAAAAAAACACCAAAAAAGCCGACATATGTAGCTGTTGTCACTACTTAGCTTGAAAAAGCTTGAAATAAAAATTATTGGTAGTATATGGTATAAAAATATAATTTTTTAATACTTTATCATGATGTAATCTCCTGCCTTATAATTCCAGACGTTGCCAATGTCTACAGTTCCCTAAGAGAGGTGGAACAGATTTGTAAGGAGGCCTCTGACATCCTAGAATGCCGAATTGAGAAGTTGCTTCTGGACATTTCTGACACACTACTGGTGGATTTACCTGAAGATGATACCATCACTGTTCCAGTTTTCTTAGAAAGAACAGAGAAGGTCATTGCTGCAGCTGCAGAGACATTGTCCATGTAGGTCTTAGCCACTTATGGTCAAATAAGGGGCTCTTAACACTGGGAAGGGGGATAAGGTAGAAGGTAGATGAGGTGAACATGCAAATGTACTGGAATGTGGATTTTCTAAGCTGCAGTCTGTTTGATACTGCTTGGACTCTGGTTCATTATATAAAGAATCCCATAGTTTTCACCTTATCAACATACAAGGAAACTGCAGGTAGATTCCTGTTTCACAATTCACAAAATAGCAGTGGTGTGGTCAGTGGTGACACCAAAGGTTGTCACTAGGTAAGGGTATGTTCACACTGAGTGAAGCCCTTATTGCACGGGGCGACATTGAGGAGCAAATGAGCGCTGTCAGCATGTTGAAAGACAAACGACTACAACAATGTCAGCTGATCATTGTGTTCTATTACACAGGACGATTATTGGCCGTAAAGGCTGTTATCAGCCGAATACAGCCGATAATCGTTTTGTGTAATAGGGCCTTAAAGGGGTAGTCCACCCAAAAAAAATTTCTTTCAAATCAACTGGTGCCATAAAGTGCCAGAGATTTGTAATTCACTTCTATTAAAAAATCTTAAGTCTTCCAGTACTTATCAGCTGCTGTATGCCCAACAGGAAGTTGTATTATTTCCAGTCTGGAGAGCAGGGGAGGTTTTCTATGGGGATTTGCTGCTGCTTTGGACAGTTCCTGACATGGACAGAGGAGGCAACAAAGAGCACTGGGTCAGACAGGAAAGAAAACACCACTTCCTGCTGGACACACAGCAGCTGATAAGTACTGGAAGACTTAAGATTTTTTAATAGAAGTGAATTACAAATCTCTGGCACTTTATGGCACCAGTTGATTTGAAAGAAAAATTTTTTGGGTGGACTACCCCTTTAAAACAGGCAGAATTCTGTGGCCAAACTCGCCGCCGCGGAATCCCGCCTGCCTCAGTGTGTCATAGCACGTCTGTGGGAGAGTGCGCGCTCTGCCGCTCTCGACTCAAAAATACCAGGTGGACAATCCAGAGGTAGGCAGAAGTGTGATCAGTAAGTGGACGTCAGGATTAGTCTTATTATCATTACAAATAAATGTACATATTTAAAGTGACACTGTCACCTCCTTTTTGCATTCTGACATCTCTACACAGGTGTAAAGGGTAAATTTAGCGGTTTTCATACCTTATTTTATATCATAAGTCATGGTGCTTGTTCAAGTAGAAAGTCATCTTTTATCAACTGCAGATTAAGTTAAGTGGGCGTGGCCTAGCGGCAATAGCGCCACTTAGCCCCGCCCCAACGTTACAGTTGGCCCCGCCCCCTCACCGGCCATTGGAACAGGCTGGCCGAAAGGTCTAGACCCCACCCCCTTTACGGTGGCCAACCAATGGGCGTCAAGGAGGCTGGGCCAACGGTGCCGTTGTGGGCGGGGCTAAGTGGCGCTAATGCCGCGAGGCCACGCCCACTTAATACAATCTGCAGTTGATAAAAGGACACTTTTTACTTGAGCAAGCACCATGACGTATGATATAAAATAAGGTATGAAAAGCGCTAAATTTACCCTTTACACCTGTGTAGAGATGTCAGAATGCACAAAAGGGGGTGACAGTGTCACTTTAACACAGGCTTACACCATTCACAATAGATCCTGGCTTCCTTCTTGCTTCAGATAAATCCCACCTACAGTGCCCGATTATGGGTTGTGTATGGGGTGTGTATGTGTGTCAACCAGGTCACTAATCATTGTATCCAAATCCCCATAACTCTAATTTCTGGACATCCATTTTTCAAACTTTTTAAAATAAGTTTCTGTATTTTACAAATAGTATAGTCCAGTGCTTCTCAATTCCAGTCCTCAAGCCTCACCAACAGGTCAGGTTTTGAGGATATCCCATACAAAGAACAGCTGTGATAATACCTGATACCTGATGAGTTAATTATATCACCTGTGAAATACTAAGGAGATCCTCAAACCATGACCTGTTGGTGAGGCCTGAGGACTGGAATTGAGAAGCACTAGTATAAATAAACATAGAAAAGTCTTATCACCCAAGTGCACATGTCAGACTTCTTTCTAATGTGTTACTGCATTCACACTCCTGAAAGTCCATGTTTCTCAACGTTTTGGGACTCCTCCGTTTCTTAAGCACTTTTCTACAGAGACTTTTCTACATGCCTATTAAACCTATTATAGAAATCAATGAGAAAGCTCCCACTCCTATGAAGCAAATCTGAAAATGCTGTTAAAAGCAATTCATGGAAGATGGCTGCCCCCGTAGTAAAATTCTGTGACAGAAAAAAAAGAAATTCAGAATATGTATCAGTATCCGCTTTTAACTGTAAAAATCAAGCAATGCATTTCCTTTAATGCATGGGATGTTAGGTTAGTGTTTATCTTCTGACCATACTGCTACTTAAAAGAACACAGATAACCGCACAAGTGTTTTTTTTTCATACTGTTACTGTCTATCCAACTTAGCAGTGAGCAGAGATAACACTAAGAGAACCCAGAAGCCTGTCAGTAGTGCTTGACTAAACCTGTCCATAGTAATCAACATTGTTGTTACTTCTGTGTTCCTTGATGGAATTACACACACAAGCATATACTTTGTCATAAGCACAGCCAGTTAAGAAATACTGCTTCTATACACATATTATAACTATGATATTAACATAATTATTTCATTTTTTTATTATTTAAGAAAGTTGCTGTAGATACCTTGATTTCAGTGTTTGTTTGATGGGCTCATTATGATTCAGTAATGATTTTATTTTCTAGGCAAAGCAAACAAGTGGAGCTTTGCTTGTATGAAATGATTGATGCCCTTAAAGGCAAACTGAAACCATCAGACAGGGAAAGTCTACAGGTAAATAATTTTTTTTGCTGCTGATATCTTGCCATACAGTCCCGCTTCTGGTCGTCTCCTACTTGCCCCTACTGTGCCCCTCACCGATTCCTACTTCTGTCCAGTACCTGCTCTCCTCATCTTTCTTTGCTGCCTGAGTTCTTCAGTCCAGTCTTTCTTTTTGTTTTAGGGAGTTAACCCTTTCCTTAAGGGTTAATTCCCTTGCATGTTCTCCCTTTAGTGCCCCAGTCCCCTGTGGCTTCTCACCTCCTGTTCCTGCAATGTAATCTTTTTAACTTCATTTCCCCTTTCTCACTAAAAGTAGACAGTATTAAAAAAAAAATATTATATATATATATATATATATATATATATATATATATATATATATATATAATTTTTTTTTTTTTTTTTCAAATCTTTATAAAAAATGTCTTTACTGTCTAAAAATGTAAAATAGAGACACAGGTACAGTATATGGTATTGTTGGTATTGTAATGACATTGGCAATAAAGTTAGAATGTTGTTGAAATCAAATTAAGAACACCATAAAAAACCTTTATTGCTTCATTCCACCTACCTGAAAAGTTAGTCAACAAATTGTACATACTCCAAAATAGCACCAATAAAAACGACAACTCATCCCGCAAAAATCAAGTCATCACATAGCTACGGTGAACGGAAAATTGTTTCTTATTCTATAATAAATGCTACAAAATACTCAAATATAGAAACCTATTCAAATTTGTTATCACTGTGTTTGTAGTGACCCCCAGAATAAAAATAATTTTAATTTCAAACACTTTTTACTTTGCAGTAAAATTATTATTTTATGTCACTAAGAGATTAAAAATTATGTGGCTATGGAGAGAAGAGGGGCTGTTAGGAGTGACTGAGCACGGAGCAGTCTTGCAAAGCACAACACCCTGCAATCTTCTCTCAGTAAGTTCATAGAGAAGCACTGACTTTTCTGACACCTGAATTTAGCGTTTTAGGTGCCCAGAGAGTCTACAAACAGCTGACCTTCATGTCACCTCTTCCTGCTCCCTCATCTCCCTCGGCCCCTCCCCCCTCCATAAGGATAGAATGGAGAGAGCAGAGCCCGTCTTCACTGGCTTCTCTGTAATGAAGACGTGTTTGCCTGATAATACACAGATAAGAAGTCAGGGGGGGAGGCTGGGAGATTGCTTCTTGAGTACAGAAGGAGGCTTTTTTTGGCTGATAGAACCAATTACAGAGTTTCTTACAATCGCTTATACTACTGATTTCTGCAATAAAAAAAAACATGACAGTTACGCTTTAAGACACTTAAGGCTTTAGGAGGGGTTTTCCAATTTTAATGTGACTATTAAATGGTTGAAAAGACCCTGTTAGTAGATTTATGCTGCCCTATCTGAGGGTAGCATGAACTAGTGACAGAGAAGCTGAACAGAATAATGTATCATTTATATTGTTCTTTGCAGCTGATATAGAGTTTTCCCCTGAATAACAAAGACAAAAAGTAGTCCTCTCCATTATGTGTATGTAGGGGGTGGCAATTCGTATCTCCAGCTGTGGGCATGGCATTTGGGCTGATTTGGTTCTCTCAAGCACTGTATAAAGCCCCTGTGCAGCTCGCAGCAAATACCGTCCACAGAGAAAATGTAATCCTCCCGAGTGCGGCAGAGAGGCCTGTTACTTTTGCCTTTCCCTCTCAGTCATCTTCGCCAAGTGTGCTGACAGAGAGAGATCGGTAACTAGACACGGGCGGGGAGCCACCCAGATGACTGTCTGCCACCCCTCTCCCTGACGTACATGGGGGGATTAAACTTCATTTTCTCTGGTATAAAGCTGCTGCTGCGGCAGTGGCGTTGCATGCTTTATACAGTGCTGCAGACAATTGGGATGATTGGTTCCCTTTAAATAAGCTTAAGGAGGGAAGTGTTTTAATAAGAAACTAAATACCATAGCAAGGCAACGATATTACTTTACTGAAAGTAACTATGGTTGGAAAACCATCAGTTAGTGAATTTAAACATGCTTGGAATAAATGTGTATATATCAGCATAAGTTTTGTGGCTGTCATTTTTGAATATAACCAGGCCAACAAGCAGTGGTCAGTAGCCACACTAGTTTCATGACCGTAGTAGCAGGAGAACTCGGCCTTAGAGTCTGTATCACTTATTTATAGCCATCATATAAATATGAATACTGGGAGTGTTAAAAAAAATAAATCACTGTAATGTACCAGCAAATATAGAATCCCACAATCGATTGGGAATCTGCTAAATCTTTCACATATTTATGGTTAATACTATAATTATTTTTTACTGTGGGGAATAGCCCCAAATGCCTGTGAATAGCCCGGAGGCTTAAAGCGACTCCACGATCTGTCCCCTGGACCATTCGGCAGGTGATGCAGTTATTGTCCTAAAAAAATACTTTTAAACTTGCAGCCCTGTGCCCTACGGGAGTATCTGTGCCCTAACTTTGCACCACCCCTCTATTCCTCCTCCCCACCCTCCTCATCATTAGGAATGCCACTGAAACATTTTCTCCATGCTGAACATTGCACAGGTCCTTAACGATCCAGCCCCTGTGCCGGACTGCCACAGGTGGGGAATAGGAGGCAATCTGCCTGGAGCATTCCTAATGATGAAGAGGTTGGGGAGGAGGGACGGAGGGGTGGTGCTTCAAGTTTAAAAGTATTTTTTTAGGACAATAACTGCATCACCTGCCAAACGGACCACAGGACAGATCTTGGATTAAAAGCAGCTATCCGAAGGTACGAGTGGTTTGGGGGGGTCAGATTGTGGGTACAGAGTCGCTTTAAAACTTAACTTTTAATATATACAAATGAAATGAAAGAGGGGTGCTCAAACACACATAGTGCAGTAGTGAATAAAGAAGGATTGGGTTGTCATTACCTCTTTTAGAGTGAGGAAGGGGTTTTAACTCTTTGTAGGAAGAGATAGCAATCAGAACAGGAGCACCATGGCCGCTGGTGCTAGGCTAGTGAACAGTCGTTCTATCGAATTTTACAGGACTTCCCCTCCTAATAGTCTCTCACGTTTCTCCTAACGTCGAGAGATGCAGACGCGTCCCGGCTGGATCGCTCTGAATGTCTCAGAATATGTGATTTTGTATACGCATGGCTATTGTCCCCCATAGAACAGACCCATATCCTAGTTTAAAATCATACTGCTGCCTATCACTGACATGTTTCGCCAGCAGTTCGCTGGCTTTCTCAAAGTATAATGACAAGCTTGCGTATACAAAATTGCATATTCTGAGACATTCAGCGCGATCCAGCCAGGACGCGTCTGTATCTCTCGACATTAGGGGAAACGTGAGAGACTATTAGGAGGGGAATAACAGCGGTCAGAGACAGCAAGCATGTTTTGTGCTTATCGTTTGCTGTTAAGTCCTGTAAAATTCGATAGAACGACTGTTTACTAGCCTGTTCACCAGGTTCTAATTGCTATCTCTTCCCACAAAGAGTTAAAACCCCTTCCTCACTCTAAGAGAGGTAATGACAACCCAATCCTTCTTAATTCACTACTGCACTATGTGTGTTTGAGCACCACTCTTTCATTTAATTTGTATATATTAAAAGTTAAGTTTTAAGCCTCATAGGCATTTGGGGTTATTCCCCACAGTAGAAACTATTAACGTGCCTCCTGGACTCGGCTGCGCTTCCCCCCCCCCCCCCCCCCCCCCCCCCCCCCCCCCCCCCCCCCCCCGGAATACTATAATTATTGGCCGTATTATTGTTTAATAATAATTCTTTGCGGTTTCAAAAAAAAAAAAAAAATATATATATATATATATATATATATATTATTATAGGAAAAGTTGTAACCTTTATGGCATTTGCTGTATTATGTCAGACTTGCATCATTTTGAATTATGAGCAACTAGTGTCTCTTAAGGTTCAACACATAAATTTCAAGAAAAAAGTGAACATATTTCAAACAGCAAAGGGTCATGTACCGTAATTGGAAGACTCCACGGACTAACATTGCATTTATCATTGGAGCAGTAGTTCTTGAACCAATCCTTCATGCATGCCTGCATACAAGGACTTCTACATTGGAGGTCAATCAATCAAGCTAGACAACCACTATAAACTGACCTGTGTCCAACAAAGTATAGTCATAATTCTTGGCCCCCTTGGAGATCTACAGACCAGGAATATTGAAATCTTATTGTCAAGATATGAGTTGTATGTAAGGGGGTGTTAGTTTTACTTTGATACTATTTACTACATATATCATGTTTTAACTAGCAACTTAATCTTTTTCTACCTTTCAGGCTTCGTTTGCCTGTTTGCACCTAGATGCTAAGCAGAAAACTCGCTGCCAAGAATGTCTACCTTGCAGCTACTATAATGTGATGGGTCATTTGTGTCAGAAAAATACTGATTCTCTTGTTAAATGTAAGTTGTTCTTTTTAATCTAAGTATATCACTGCCTTTTTATAGCTTATGACTAGCATCCATTTTTATAAATCCTAGTTTTTAGTATCCAGTTACTTTCACACATGATGGTCATATTACTGTGCATGACTGCTATAGAACGTTGCCATCCTGTACCATTAGTTCCATTAGTACCATTTAGTTGTCATTTGGATAAATGATAGTTTGTTGTCAATGTATTTCAATACAAACATGCTAGGCCCAAATAAGTGAAGTTTTTAAATGGTTTTAATGTCACTTTGTTTTTTCCTCGGCAGTACAGTAGTATTTAAACTTTCTACTAACATTTTGAATTCTTTAGGTACAAAAGTGTCTTTAGATACCTTGAAACGTCGACTACATACTGTAAGCTCCAAATACCAGACAACAAAGCTTGTGAAAGACCAAACCACCAATCCATTATTTAAAGCTGAGATTCACCTTGCCATCCCAAATGTTGTCATGCGGCCTAGCCTGGAAGATATACAAGTAAGAAGACTGTGCATTTGAATGGAATGTGTGTGGAATATTGCATCCCTAATGTACATTATAAGATCAATAGACATAAGGAAGGAGTACTGTGACCATATAAGATCATAGACCAAGTGGCCCCAGGTCTCAAATGTCACTTCTAATATGTTTTGTAATGTAGAAAAAGGTAGCATGTTATTTCTTATATTACACGTCAACTGCTGCAGAACCTCATTTTGTAGGATCAAAAAGCCACATGAATTATTTACTTAAATTGCTCGTATCCTCTCAAAAGATGGTGTGCGGCATCTGAGATGTGTGTGATGTTTTGCAGCAAAAGAGGTGCCCTACTGTTTAATGTAAAACCGCAGTTGCAGATTTATTATATCATAACTTATTCTAATAAAAGATTGAGCACTACATGTCAGTTAGTGGTTGGTGTATGAGAAGGGACTTTTCTCATATGCCAGACTGTTTTGTAGCAAGGGACAGACTTTTCTTTGTAGCAAGATACTTAAGCTAATGTCTATAGAAAAATTACAGTGAAGTTTATTAGTAAAGGCCCTATTATACAAAGCGATTATCTGCCGTATTTGGCTACTATGGCCGGTAATCACTTTGTGTAATAAAAGGCAACAATCAGTCGACATGCTTGATATTGGCTAATCCTTGTCTTTCATTGTCTTTTAACATGTTGAAAGCCAAACAACCTTGATAGCAATGATCTGCTGTCGCTCTGTGTAATAGGGTGTCCAGGTCGTCCTCCCGCAGCTCCCTGCCCCCCCCCCCCCTCGCACTTACCTGCTCACTGTCGGCACGTGTAATAGTTGACCTGACAGGTCGGCGCTAAATATAAAAGATTTGTTTATAGGGCAGGCAATCATACACACATTTATGATATACACATATTTGAAATTCTGATGACATTTCTTTCTTGTCTATCATTCTGATTGTATAAAAAAGGTCCTGTATAATGCATCCGGAGGCTAACTGAATAGGTCTAAACATGGCATGAGGAGAATGCATACAGTTTGCGATCTACCTGCAGCATATCTGCATCATGATTCAGTCAGTTTTGTGCAGTGACATCTATAACATTGTTGTCTCTTCTGCTCCTCTGTGTAAGATCTATTCCTGTCAGGTCAACAGCACTGATATAGGAACAGAATTTTGATGGCATGTTCATTAGGGAATTCTAAATATTTTTAAATTCTATAAATCCAATACATAAAAAAATAAAAACTGATACCGCATTAAAGGGGTTATACAGGATAAAAAAAGCACAGCTACTTTCATACATAAAGATCACCACATTGTGCCTTGTAGATCTGCACTCATTTGTGTCTCCATATGGCCACACATAGAGCCGTCTAAAAAGGCTGTAAGCTCCAGTCACTTCAATGAAACTGAGCTGTAAAACCCCACCCAAAATGAGCAAAAGAGTGGTGCTGTTTCTGGGAGAAAGCAGACATGTTTTTCTAAGTCTTGGTAACCCCCCTTAACTGCTGCTTCTTGGTAAACATTTTAAATGAGTTAAAGATTGAACTATTACCTGTTATTCTAATAAATAGAATATAGCTGTGTAATGTAGTACACAATAAAGCATGAGAGTTTACTTTGCCACATCAGGAGAGAGGTAAACAGTGAGTGCAACCCAACAACTAAACCCTCTGTGCTGTCTCTGCCTACTGGGCGAACCATCCTAAATTGTGTCCCCCAACTGGGCAACAGTCTTTTCCTGAAAGTGAAGGCACACTCCAGACATTACTCCTACCCTACACAGCATGAAGGCAAACATAACAGCTTCTTCTCAAGTCCATGCCCCTGTCATCCTGGGTAAGCATCCCTAGGTCCCAGGAACTGGCTGGAAGCAGTACCGGTAATACACTGTAAGCAGGTTCATTCATGTTAAAGTCCACTAATGGGACAAAAATGTAAAAGAAAACATGAAAATGTATAAAAATATAAAAAGAGGCAAAAAAAAACAAAAAATTCTTTCCCAAGGATTCCATAAAAAATAGAAAATAAATGTACCTGATAACTTTTGCCAAATCTGCAGAGACTCAATCTATACAGTTGTCATGTTATTTAGCCCATTAAAACACAATGAAAAAATAGACACAGCATGATTACCATTTTTTTCGTCCATCACCAAGATTAAGAAGCAATGAAAAAGTCATGTGTATCCTAAAGTACAAATGAAATGTCAACTAGCAACAAAAAAAAAAGCCTCCAGACAGCTCCATCTAAGGAAATAGCACTATGACTCTCAGAAAAGGGCAATAGTAAAGAAAAAATAATTTCTAAGTATTTTTTTTGTGATTGTGAGAAAGTAAAAAAATCACTATATTTGCCTACAGAACGGTAGAATAAGGGTAACATTATTTACTGTATAAAAAATAGCTGTTTTCCCCCGTTATATTATAGCATCTGTATGAATGCTTCTGTGTAAGCTAGTAGCAAATATAGCTGTCGTTACTGTGTGCCTAAAGTCAATAGTGGTGAAGGACTGCAGTTTCTATGGCAGTTTAATGTAATATAATTCAGAGATGTAATGCCCTGTCTTTGGTTTACAGAGTGCTGTGAACAAAGCCATAAATATTATATTGTCAGCAGCCAAGGACATCCCTCTGTGGAATTTTGCACATCTACATCACAAGCAGCAACAGGTAATGTACATTGTATTTGAGTCTGTATGAGGACTGATTGATTCTGACCGCAGGACTGTTATGGTTAGGATTTTCCTATGCTCAAGAGAAAGAAAATGAAACCATGCTGACAACCAGAAGAACTTCCATAAAATGTTTCAACAAATTGTGCACTAGAATTTGAAGTGGCATTATTTAAATCAGAGTAAATTTTTGTAGTTTTCACCTACTTTGTAAAGGCTCTTTAGTGGCACATCATTTATTGATCTAACCTCTTACATTACTAATCTTTTATATTATCTAGTACTTAGAACTATGCAAGATATGTATCCACTAATGTGACAACAGTTTACGGGAAATCCCTATTAGCCAGAGATAACAGCCACCAGAAACAGTGGCTCCTACTTTGTTCTGCTTACAACTATGAAGCACATTTTGGTCCCTTTTTTGCTCATGTTAGGCTATTTATACACAGTCAAAATGATAGCTGTTTTGACTTCCGAAAAATGACAGACATTAGTTTATAACTATGGCCGTTATGTGAATAACGTCTGTTATTCAGGCACCACTGCTTCCTTAAAATAATCACCGATTTGTCACCATACACAGACAGAAATAGCTTAAGTTGACACTGTCACCCCCTTTTTGCATTCTGACTTCTCTACACAGGTGTAAAGGGTAAATTTAGCAGTTTTCATACCTTATTTTATATTATACGTCATGGTGCTTGTTCAATTAAAAAGTCATCTTTCATCAACTGCAGATTGTGCTAAGTGGGCGGGGCTTCACAGCAACAGCACCAGTTAGCCCCACCCACAATGGCACAGTTGGCAAAGGGGGAGAGCCTATGTGTCTATGACGTCATGGAGGGGTGAGGCCAGCTGTGGTAATGTGGGCAGGGCCAAGTGGTGCCACTGCCATGAAGCCCCACACACTTAGCACAATCTGCAACCTGCACAACAAGTACCATGACATATGATATAAAATAAGTTATGAAAATGGCTAAATTTACCCTTTACACCTGTGTAGAGAAGTCAGAATGCAAAAGTAGTGTCAGTGTCAGTGCAAAGTGAAGACTGGTTTGATGAGTCCCATTATAACCTTTGGAAGGGAAGGGAGGAGGGGTGAGGGGGATGAGTGAGCAGGGAGAAGTGACAAGAAGCTGTACAGTTTGGAGACTGTCTGGGCACATAAAAGGCTGGCTTCAGATATCAGAAAGGTCAGTGCTTATCTGGGAACTTGCTGAGAAAAGATTGCAGGATGTAGTGTTTTGCAGTTCTGCCTTTTCTCCTCTCCAAGCTCACTCACCCCCCTGGACCTGACCCCTCCCTTCTCCATAGAGCATAACAGACTCAGAAAAGCTGCTTCTTCTAAAGTGAAGGAGGGTGGTAGGAAAACAGATTTCTGAGTACAGAAAGAAAACTATTTTGCTTAATAAAACCTATGACAGAGTTTCTTAAAATCGCTTGTACTGTTGATATAGAACACATTTCAGTCCATACTGGTTGTTACAGTTCAAACTGTCTGTAAATGATCATTGATAGCTGGCAAAGGACAGACAATCTTTCTGGGTACATTATGAGAATATTCCATCTTAAAAAGATAGTTAAGAGGTTATCCATTGCTACAAAACATGGCCCCTTTCTTCCAGAGACAACACCACTCTTGTCTCTAGTTCAGGTGTGGTTTGCAGTTAAAGGGGTTATCCAGCGCTACAAAAACATGGCCACTTTCTTCCAGAGGCAGCACCACTCTTGTTTCCAGCTTGGGTGGGGTTTTGTGAATAGAGCTTAATTGCAAACCGCACGTGAACTGGAGACAAGAGTCGTGTTGTGTCTGAAAGAAAGTGGCCATGTTTTTCTAGCACTGGATAATCCCTTTAAGCTCCATTCACTTTAATGGAGCTGAGTTACAAAACCCCTCCCAAACTGGAGACAAGAGTGGTGCAGTCTCTGGAAGAATGTGGCCAGGTTTTTTTTAACAATAGATAATCCCTTTAAGGAATGAAAGATCTTTCATCTTACTATGGGATAAAAATTTCAAACATGGCCAGTTTTTTTTTTTTTTTTTTTTTTAAACTGTGGTTTTTATTATTATTAAAGTTTTATACAACAGAGAAACATGAAATAACAGGTTATAAAGCCAAAAACAAATGACTCTTCGGTACAGCATATAATAAGCATTGAGTTCCCGAGGAAGGCCGCAAGGTTCGTGGCAGGCTGGGAGCACATAGTTCTTTCAGAAAACTGTCATATAAACACTGGAACATTGTGAGGAAGTAAATCGACATGGAGAACCTCCAGGCCTGTAAAAGTAGTGCAAAATCGGGTACCGACGTCACATCATAAGTATATAAGACCAGAAAAAGACACATACTTAGAGACCAAACGACAGAAGAGACATAGTAAGAGAGGAAAGACAGACAGACATGACTAAGAGCAACAGAGGGGGGGGGGGTGGAGGGGGGGGGGGGAGGAAAGGGAAGGCAGCGATCCAGACCTTTCAGGCATATCCCTGTTGTGTACAATAGGCATCCCATGGGGACCACACTGCATCGAAGGCATCCAGGCGGTTTGCCAATGAGGCCGTGAGATGGTCCATGGTCCTCATATCTTTTATTCTAGCTATCAGGTCCGTCAATGCAGGGGGTAGGGTCTGCTTCCACTGTCGCGCTATCAAAGTTTTGGCCGCTGACAGTAGTTGCAGTGTAAGCTTGGTAGCTTTTTTAGCAATAGTCTTGGGGGTCAAATTAAGGAGACAGGCCAGAGGATCACACGGGAAGGGCTTCTGTATAACATTGGACACTATGCCGCACACAGTGGCCCAGTAAGGCTTAATGATCGGGCAGTCCCAAAAGATATGTTTAACCGTTCCGGTTCCCCCCAGGCAACGCCAACACAGGGGGGAAGTGGAAGGATTCAGTCTGTTCAGTAATTCGGGGGTGTGATACCACAGCATAAGCAGTTTGTACTGGGTTTCCTTGTATGTAGTGCATATGGACGTTTTGGCTGCCCTTTCCCATATGATCCTCCAGCACTCCGGAGAGATAGTCTTGGCCAGAGCCGCCTCCCATTTCACCATGTATTTATGGGAGATCGGGGTGTCGTCCGGAGGCGAGCCCAATATCTTATAGATATCAGAAATCATTCCCTGCATATTAGGACCTAGTCTAGACAACTGCTCAAAAGCTGTGGGCCTTGATACCGTGGTGGAAGCCATTAGGGTAGTCATGAAGTGATGTAGTTGCAGGTAAGTGAAGTGCTCAGTCCGGGGGAGTCCATATTTCCCACAAAGGTCCGCAAAAGGCAACAGAGTACGGGTTAGTGGGTTGACAATGTCAGCGAATTGAAACAGATTATGTTCCCCCCATGTCCGGACTGTTGCAGTCCGCATGCCAGGGGGAAATGCAGGAGTAAGAAGGAATGAGACTAAGGGCGATGCTTCAGAGGCAAGTTTAAATTTGGCCGAGCATATCTGCCAGATGTGTCTCGTATGTTTGATAGGGCCAAGGAGTGGATCAGGGAAGGTGGCGGCTGGGCTAGAGAGCCAGAGGATAGAGTTAGGATGGGTGGGGGCCAGCCACCTTCGCTCTATGGCCATCCATTTACTGTAAGCGTGATAGGCAGTCCAGGAAGGGATATAACGGAGGTGGGCCGCCCAGTAATAATGTGTGATATTTGGGACCGCCAAGCCACCCTGTAGTTTACTAGCCATCATCACTGTTTTGGGGATCCTATGCCTCTTCCCATCCCATATAAATCTAAACATAGCCGCCTGTATGGCCTTGAGTTCCTGCATAGGGACCCTGACAGGTAGGGTTTCAAATAGGTAAAGCAGTTTGGGGAGTATAGTCATCTTTACCGCTGCTATTCGACCCAGGAGGGAGATGTAGTGCTTGCTCCATTTTGTCATAAGGGCCTTAACATCCCTAAAGAGTGTGGGGAAGTTAGCCTGGTACAAGGATAGATAGGACGCGGTCAGACGAATCCCCAGATAGCGGATAGAGTCCGTAGACCAGCGAAACTTAAAGGTCACCCGCAAGTGCTGTAGCTCTCCAGCTCGCAAGTTGAGGGGAAGCGCCTCAGTTTTGGCTGTGTTGACCTTGTACCCTGATAAGACCCCAAACTCTCGCAGCAGTTCATTCAAATTAGGTAGGGATATGAGTGGGTTAGTGAGGGTCAACAGGACGTCATCTGCGAACAACATCAGCTTGTATTCCCTCCCCCTGATAGTGACTCCGCTGATATCTACATTACTCCTGATGGCCGCCGCCAGAGGCTCTATACAAAGGACAAACAATAATGGCGAAAGTGGACAGCCCTGGCGGGTGCCATTGGAGAGGGGGAATACTCCCGACCGTTGGTGCGAAGATACAATGGATGCTGTCGGGCGAGAATATAGGCCCTTAATCGCTGCCAAAAAGGGACCGGAGAACCCGTAAAACGAAAGGGCTTCCATTAAGAAGGGCCAGCCCAGGCGATCAAACGCCTTTTCAGCATCTAGGCTCAAGACCAGTGCCTTGTCGTTTTGGAGGTTGACCGCATCAATTATATCTATCGCCCGCCTGGTATTATCTGACCCATGCCTACCCATAACGAATCCCACTTGATCCTTATCCACTAATGACGGTAGATAGAGCCCAAGGCGTGTGGCCAAGATTTTTGTGAAAAGCTTTAAATCCGTATTTAGCAGGGCAATGGGTCGATAGCTAGAGCAGTCCAAAGGGTCTTTGTCCGGTTTGGGTATTAGAGTTATGTGGGAATGGAGCATGGAAGAGGGGATGGGGGAGCCCTGCATATAGGTATTAAAGAGCGAAACCAGTCGGGGGGAGAGGAGTTCAGAGAAAGTTTTGTAATACAGATAGGTGTAGCCATCCGGCCCCGGGGATTTTCCCGAGGGCAGATGTTTCAGCACCTCCTGCAGTTCCTCAAGAGTAACTGGGGAATTTAAGTGTTCCATTGCCTCCGGGGTTAGAGTGGGTAGATTGCAGGTGGTCAGAAAGTCTCTTATCCTCTGGGCTCGAGCGGCTGGGTCAGATGGTAGGGAGGATGGGAGGGAATAAAGAGCAGAGAAGTATGTCTCGAAAATTCGGGATATGTCTGCCGGGTGGTATTTGGCATTCCCCTGTTCGTCTCTGAGAGCCTGCGGGGATTGTGCGGCCGAGCGTTCAGAGAGCATACGAGCTAAAAGGGTGTGCGCCTTGTTCCCCTTCTCATAAAAGCGTTGTCTAGAAAATAGGAGTAAACGCTCTACCTTATGGATAGAGAGATCCTTAAGCTTAGCTCTGGCCGCCACCAACCCACGCAGGGTGCTCACCGAGGGACGGGAAGACATGGAGGCCTCTAGAGTGCTGATATTGCGCTTAGCCTCTAGGATACCAGCTTGGCGGTCCCTTTTGAGTCTAGAGCTGAGTGCTATACAGTGCCCTCTTGTGACGGCCTTATGGGCTTCCCACAGAACTGAGTGGGAGGAGACTGATCCTTCATTCTCTCTGAAATAGTTCTCGATACATAGCTTAATAGAGTCTCGGGAAACTTGGGTTTTAAGTAGGGATTCGTTGAGACGCCAGTGACACTGTCGGGTGGGTGAGAGCATAGGGGCCAGGGTGATGCGGACAGGGCCGTGGTCAGACCACGAGATGGGTTCTATGTCTGCTTTCCGGAGTAGGCGAACCGTCGGGATATTCCCAAAAAAATAGTCAATTCTAGTGTGTGTCTGATGGGGGTGGGAGTAAAAGGAATACGCTTTCTCCAGGGGGTGCACAATACGCCAGAGATCATAAAGATTATGTCGGCGAATCAGTTTACGGAATTCAACCGACAGCCTACGTAAATCATGAGAGGGGGGAATACCTAAGTGAGAGCATCTGTCCATCTGATCTGAAAATGGAAGATTGAAATCGCCCCCTAGTATTCTGGGGGAGGGCGGATAGGTTGCAAGCCGCTTGAGCACCCCTCGGAGAAAGGGAATTTGCCTGCGATTCGGGGCATACACATTGCAAAGTAGGAGGGGTTTACCCTGTAGGGTCCCCTCTACTACCACAAATCTCCCCCCAGGGTCTGAGTAGGAGGAAGTCACTTGTAGAAGACAATGTCGGGAGATCAGAATAGCTACCCCTCCCCTTTTACATCCCATTGAGGCCGAATAGGCGTGTGGATAGAAGTGTTTAGAGAAGTTAAAGTTAGCTGTAGCATCAAAGTGGGTCTCCTGTACAAAGGCGATATCTGCTCTCAAGGAGCGTAGTTCCTGCAGGAGCAGGCGCCTTTTAATATTAGAGTTTAGCCCTTTGGCATTAATGGTGACTATCTGAGCCATAGGGAAGTCAGGTAGGACATAAGGCTAGTGAGAGCATAAAACTCACCCGAATCCACGACACAGGTGGTCCACCACGGGAGGTAATCCAAGGAGGCAGGAAGTCCATTCGAAGCCTGGAGCTGCTTGGGAGGGGGAGGAAAAAAAAGGGGGGGAGGTACATAAAAACGACACAGAAAGAAGAAAAAGATAAACAATGGAGCAATAAACATTCCAGAAAAATCCCAAAAAGGGAAGTTTATGGCTCTAGGCCATATACCCATGCAAAATGGGCATGGGAAGGAGCAAAAAAACCAAAAAAGGTTCTCCCTACAAAACACAGATAAATGTAGAATCAAAAAAAACATAGGGATAAGGCTCCTAGGGGGAGGGAGAGACCAGGTTGCAAACCGGACAGGCATCAAGGTGTATGGTAGTCAGGTTGGCAACCCGTCCATGCAGCCTAAAGAGCTGTAGAAGCAAAACAAAAAACCTAATGTAAAGCAATAAACAATAAAAGGAAGAAACAGTCCCACCGCCAGGTGGTAGCTTAATAGGCCCAGAAGACAGGGCGCTAGATCAGCGAGGAGAGGAAGAGGAACCTCCAGGGTCGCGAGCTGGGGGAGGTGAGGGGTGAGAAGAGGATCTACGCCGCTTCTGCTGTGTGGAGTGCCAGACAGTCTCGGGAGGGGCGGGAGGATGAGCGACAGTCCATTCCGTGATCCGAGGGATGGGGAGGGCAAAAGTCTCGCAAAAGGCAGGAAGGTCAGAGAGGTCTCTCAGAGTTGCCGATCTGCCATCCTTTCTAGCCACCAAGGCGAATGGAAAGTTCCAGCGGTACATGACTTGGCTATCTTTCAGAGTAGTGAGGAGGGGACGGAGAAGCCGTCTCTTTTGCAAAGTGAGCCAGGACAAATCTGGGAAGAGTTGAATAGGGGCTCCATCGAACTCCAGATCCTTCATAGCTCGGACTTTAGTCATGATGCGTTCCTTCACCTCATAGTCATGCACACAGCAGATAACGTCTCTAGGGACGCCAGAGTTCAGCTTAGGCCGGAGGGCCCTGTGAGCCCTGTCCAGCTTGATTTTGTGTGAGGAGGGTTCTCCCAGGACTATGTTGAATATGGCCTCAAGAGTTTCAGAGAGGTCCTCATCGTGTGTTGCCTCAGGTAGCCCCCGGACCCTGATGTTATTGCGCCGTCCCCTATTGTCCAAGTCCTCCATGTGGCGCTGCATGTCATTGAGGGCGGAAGATTGCACCCCTACTGTAGCGTGGAGTTGTGCAATGTAGGAGCGGGTGGCGTCGTGCTCCTCCTCCAGATTTTCTACTCGGTCTGACACATGTTGGATATCTTTACGGATTTCCGATATTTCCACCCTACACGCCTTGATCTCCGAGAGTAGGGCTCTGAAATCATTTCGTGTGGGGAGCTGAGAGAGAAGCTGTCTAACATTGCCCTGAGATTGAGCCCCAAATATAGACGAGTCAGAGTCAGAGTCTCCCCCAGGTTGCCAAGAAGTTTCATGTGGCGGCGTGGTTGCAAGGGAATTGCCCCCATTTTTAGCTTTAGTAGATTGTCTCTGGGAGGATTTCTGTTGTGGGTTTTTTGTGTGTGATTTGTCACTTCTGGGAGGCAAGGGTGTTGCAGCCATGCCTAGGTTATATTGTATAGAAGGTGCAGACCCACAGGAGAGAGAGAGAGCAGGGTGCAGGGTACTCCGCAGGGAAGGGGTGGGAGAGGCAGGCAGAGGGTCCCACTGCGAGACGGGGGGTTGTATAGGAGGCTGTGTGGGAGCCGCTGCCTCCTGTGCTGTGTGTCCCTGGAGGGATCCCTGGGGCCAAGATGGCGCCGGCTCTGAGATTTGGGGGCGTTCCGATGGGTCTGGAGTCCCCTCAGGAGATTGTGGGCTGTTGGGGGGGTCCCCCAGTCTCAGGGCCTCACTTACTGCGTGCTGGGGTGGTGTCTCAGGGTGCCGGGACACCTGCTCTGCGTCTCGTGCAGCCGGGCCCGGCGCCCCACGTGGACAAGATGGCGCCTGCTTTCCCTCCCGGTGCTCTGAGCGCGTCCTCGGCTCTGCGCTCACCGCTGAGAAGCGAGCCGCCCGGGTCCCGCGGCAGTCCGGTGGAGGTGCGGGAGGTAAGCTGGAGGAGCGGGCCGGGTCAGTGGCTTCTGGTCCTCCGGGTGGCTGGCGCTGGCTGCGGGATTCGCGGCCTCCAGATGCACCGCGCGGGAAGAAGCGCTCCAGCGTCTGCAGGCGGCTCTTCCGTGGCGCCGCAGGAGTCGGGGTAGGTGAGGGTCCCCCGGTGGTCTTCCCCATGTGCTAGTGTGCGGGTCTGGCGGCGGGAGCCCCGGTAATTAGGTTTATTCAGGGCTGCATGGACGGAGCTCCTTCTGTGCACGTCCGTTCACATGGCCGGCTAGCTCCGCCCCCCCATGGCCAGTTTTTTTTAGACAAGAAGATGCAAAGATAGCAGCAGTTACCATAGCTCCTGTATGGTGAAAGCTTTTCATACTGCTGAAAATATATAACGATTTCTGTGTACCCCAGAATGTTCATCAGATTGATGGGAACGTTTACATCTGCAGCTTGTTTTGTATGAGAATTAAAGGGAACCAATCACCACAATTTAGTGTTACGAGTTTAAAGTTGTAATAAAGTATGCTGCAGTGTTTCCTACCATATATGCTGATTATTTCCATATGTCACCATCTCCTTGGGAAAAATAGTTGTATTTCTCTCCAGCTGTATGCAAATCAGCACTAACTAGGCGTTTGGGCGGTGTCTATCCCATTACTAGTCCAGGCTTCTGAGCTATAATTACCCCCTTCTACTCTGTACTCCCTTCTTACTGGGCGCCCTCTGAATCTTGGAGCAGAATCTCGGGCTGGGAATCAGGCCCAGAGAGGAGGAATAACAGCACAGAGGGGAGTGATTACAGTCCGCATAGACACCACCCAAATGCCTAGTTAGCTCTTATTTGCATACAGTACATGAAGGAATATAATTATGTTTTTCGGGGAGAACGGTACAGCATAAATAGGAGCAAGCACTGCAGCTTGCTCTATGACAACATTGTTTTAACTCACTAACACTAAATGATGGCTCGGTGGCTCGTGGCTGACGCTGTGCTTGCCTAACACGTGTCCCCAGAAGCATCCGGGACCTGGGGACTGGAGTTGCAGGATGGTGAGAGCTTGTTACTTCTTTCATCCTCCCCCTCTTCAGCACTCTGCCAAAAATCACCCAGCCTGGAGTTCTCCTTTAAGACTTGTTTGCTGGTAAAGTAGATGACATTTCTTTTTTTGCAAAGATCTACTGCAGCTTTCCGTTCTCATTACATCAGGGTACAAAGACTCTGGCTTGAAATACAAATTATATTTTAACTAGCAAAGTAAAGGGAATACAAAATATGTAAAAACAGAAGTTAAACGACTATTCCATTAAGTCTCCTTTATAAGAATTAATTTAAAATAATATTCATAAGAATTAAGCCACATGGTGATGGCTTTGCATAATCTATGGCAATTATTTCATTTTTCGTGTGGAAAGGAATTTATTCAGGCCGTAATTTAGCATTTTTCAATTAGTCATTTTGTTCAGCAAACTGTGTACTTCCCAATTAAGTTCTGATTTATTTCCTATCATGTTAATTGTCACTAGAAGGGCATTGACACAGCATTAAGTATGTATGCAGGTTTTTATATGATGAGCTGCAGTTTATGAGAAGAAAATAGTAAGTACTGATGAAGTCATTTCAAGCTGAAAAAGCAAAAAAGAGAAAATGTTATTGTATTTTAATTCAAAATGAAGTTGTGAGCTGTAAAATATCTATTCATGCAGATGAAATGTTTTACTTCTCTGTTCTCGATTGTTTTCTAGTTGGAGCAAAATGCTGCTAGAGATCTGGGTGATGAACTTACCAAGATGGTGGTGCTGAAACCATTAGATAAGCAAATCACTGAGCATAAAGATGTCAGCAAAGTTGTATCCAACCTCAGCTCTATTGTCCTGTTACTAAAAACAGATGCAACTGATGTTCTGAACAGTTTTACTACATTTTCTGGGATATGGAATCAGGTAATTCAATTCTGAGGATGTCAGCGTGTGAAAGGAACGGCCGTTTAAGTGACAATATCTACAGTGCCAATAGGATGCTGTAAAACAGTGCTACTGTGGGAATGATAGTGGCCCAATATAGTATAGATACTAAATTATAGAATCATTTCATAGCTAATATACAAATTACAGATACCACACAAACAATGTTTAAGGCTGTGTTCTCACAATGTCTTTTTCTGGCTGTTTGAGGTCCAAATGTTTTGTTGTACAAATGACAGATGCCATTATAAAATAACAATAGATCTTTGCCCTTTTATCTTGTATCCATATCGACAATGATTCCGTCCACTTTGGGGGTTTTCTAAGCAGCATTAGTGCCCTTTGCTAGTCTTTCTTTGCCATTTGCTATTCTATTCTTGTGCTAGTCTTCTAAACCTGAATGTGGAGTTATGTCAGTTTCTTGTACTTTTTAATTTCATAGGATGTTGATGAAAAAGTCAAAGAATTCCTTGATACCAACCCAGTAATGTCTGAATTTCGAAGTCAACTAAATTATTATTCGGTAAGTTAAATAAAAGTCAGTCAACAAGTTCTGAAATCATTTAATAAATTCTCATGTTTCCCCATTTTCATATATATATATATTTTTTTTTCCTTTCTTTTTTTTTTTTTTTTTTTTTTTAATAGCAATTGGAAACCCAAATCAATGAAATTCCAGGTCACTGCATTGTTGGGTCAGTTGACTTCTTCACCGATTGTCTGAAAATGGCATTAGTCCAGGAGTGCCGCAGGTGGAAAAGAGCTATTGGTTCAGCTTTAAATAAAAAGGCTGCTATGGACATGGATGAGATCTATTCATTTATTGATAATCTTAGCAAGAGATTAAACAGGCCAGTTAATGACCTTGATGATGTTCGGGGAGCAATGGATGCCTTGAAAGAAATCAGAGAGTCAGAAATTAAAATTGACATGATGATTGGACCCATTGAGGAGTCCAATAGCCTTCTGGTAAAATATGATCTTCTGTTTCAAGATGGCAATGCTGAGCGGGTAGATGGATTAGCATATGCCTGGAAGAACTTGAACACACAGGTAGAGATACCATGTTTGCTGAATGTATCGTTAAGTATGAAGTTATATTCCTTCTACTGATCTTAGTAACCATTCATTGCCTTATCAGGTTGTGCAGACCCAGAATTTACTCATTAAGGTGCAACCAGAGATGAAAACAGATTTACTGGATGGTGTCAAGAAATTCCAGGTTGATGCTGCCGAGTTTTATAAAGACTATGATTTATCGTAAGTAAAAATGTAGATCATTGCTTCTTGGTTTCCTGGGCATTACAGAACAGCTGGTGGCTCATTTTAAAGCACATTTTTCCATTACATGTGGCATCAGACTATTTGTTCTAGATTTAAACAACATGCCATCTTTAAATTCTCCTAAATCAGATGAGCTGTGGAGCTGTTTTATTGCTTTAACAGAAGTGGTATATCATAAGAGGGGATTTTTAATCTGTAACTCAACGTATTTTATTAATGTACCTCTAATTCATTTCTTCACAGTGGTCCTGGAGTAGAAGGGATTCCTCCTAGGGAAGCCAGTGACAGATTACAAGTGTTTCAGGCTAAATTTGATGAATTATGGAGAAAATATATCACTTTTTCTGGAGGAGAAGAGCTATTTGGTCTCCAAATAACAGGTGAATATCAGAATTAGTCTATGTTCACACAACATCCAAAAAAGGAAAAAAGCTTCATTTTTTTGTGTCCGTTATTGCATCATTTTAAGTGGATCGACTAAAATGAATTGAAGTCTATGGAAAAACGGCCGTCTTTTTCACCCATCTGTCATTCAATACAATGTGTTAAAAAGAAGGCCGTTTTTCCATAGACTTCAGTGCATTTTATTTAAAGGACAACTCCGGCGGGACCCCCCCCAAAAAAAAAAACACAGACACACACAGACACCATACTCACCATCCCTCCGGTTACGATCGCCACTCCATTCGCCCGCCGTCCGCCTCACCGTCACCTGCCTCCGCCGTCCAGCGATGTCTCTTGCTTCCGGGTCCATGAGAGAGCAAAGGCTGCCAGTGCGCTTGCGCACCGGCAGCCTTTTCATTGGCTGGAGCGCATCACATGGCTTCCAGCAAGCTTAGCCAATCAGGGCTGAGCAAGCTGGAAGCCATGTGATGCGCTCCAGCCAATGAAAAGGCTGCTGGTTCGCATGTGCACCAGCAGCCTTTTCTCTCCCATTCACTCTCAATGAAGACGCCGAGGAGGAAGAAGACCCGGACCGCCCCCAGCTCTGACATCACCCGACACCAGAGAAGAGGACCGTGACGACCGTAATAGGTAATGCATATATTCTTTAACTTCCGGGGTTTGGGTCGGGGGTCGGAAAGTGGGGGAAGGGGGCCAGACCGGGTATTTAACCACATTACAAAGTTATATAACTTTGTAATGTGTGTTAAATAAGCCAAAAAATTTTTCCGCCGGAGTTGTCCTTTAAGTCACTTAAAAATGATGCAATAACAGAGGTCTTTTTAAACACAAAAAGTGGACACCTTTTTCCTTTTTTGGATGTTGTGTGAACATAGCCTTATAATAATGGACTCAGCTTTTAGAGAATTGCAAATTCTGAAAGTAAGCAGAAAACAGAGGTTGAATAACAGTGCAATCTGTCTGTGGTTTGGCACATTTTGACATCAGCATGATACCCAAGATGCCCATTAGCAAAATGTTTGTATACCCCACTGATATATGAATCACATGAATAACTTTCAATGGTTGCTAGGATCATTTTGTGTCATTGCATATTGTATCATATTTAAAGGGTTATTCCAGTAATATAAATTATTTTACAAAGGAGTGGGGATGCTTTAGAAATAACAAATAAAGCATACTCCACTGCCTCAATCCCTGACAGCTGCTGTTTTCACTGTGCCAAGTCGCCACTCCTTCCCACTTCGTCTGACTTGTTGACCCTGTAGGAAATGCCTGCTCAGCCAATCAATGGCTGAGGCAAGTCATGACTGTTGCCATAGATTGCTGGAGTGGGCGTTTCCTACAGGGTCAATCACAGGGTCAAATCAGAGAAGAAGTGTCGAGCAGGGGAGACCAGGTGCCATTGGGATGGCAGCTGCGGGAGATCAAGGCAGAGGAGTATGTTATGTTTGTTATTTCTTTACAACCTAACGCATTTCTAAAGCCATTTCTATCACCAGAATAACCCTTTAAACACAAAATAGTTAAAAAATTCTAAGTGTCTGTTTTTCTGTTGTTTAACTTTTTTTTAGAATACCCTGAGCTGCAAAGGATTAAACGTGAACTATCTCTGCTGCAGAAACTGTATGGTCTCTACAATGCAGTTATTGAAAATATTAATGGATATTATGAGATCTTGTGGACTGATCTGGATATAGAAAAAATAAACAGTGAACTTCTGGACTTCCAAAATCGGTGTGTATTTTAAGTTAGTACTGTTGCTGGCTTTTATTGGTCTAATAAGTTTTCCAGGTGAGAAATCAAGGTACACGTTCTAACAAGGTAGGACATGTCACTTAGAGACAACAGCCTGCCTTAAAGGAGAATTCCAGGCAATTTGTTTTCAAAACTACCAGGGAGGAGGTGGGTGAAAATAACAACATGCACTTACCTCTCCGGCTCCAGTGCTGGTGTCCGCTATCCTCTGTTTCGGTCGCTGTCCACTTCTAAGGGCCCTATTACACCAACAGATTATCCGACAGATTTTTTTGAGCCAAAGCCAGGAATGGACTATAAACAGAGAACCGGTAATAAAGATAAGACTGAGATTTCTCCTCTTTTCAAATCCATTCCTGGTTTTGACTTAAAGAAATCTGTCAGATAATCTGTTGGTGTAATAGGGCTCCTAAGGCCCTATTCCCCAGAACGATTATCGTCCGTATTTGGCCGATATCGGCCGTCACGGCCGATAATCATCCCGTAGAATAGAAGGCAACAATCAGCCAACATCGTTCATGTCGGCTGATCGCTGCGTCATTTGTCAAATGTCTTTCAAATATGTTGAAAGACAAACGACTCGTACAGCAATGATCTGCTGCCGTCGCCCCGTGAAATAGGAGCGGCAGCAGCAGACCGCTGCTGCATGCTATGGGTTGCCCGGATGATTTAGCGATCACCTGGGCAGCCCCCCCCCCGCACTCCCCTGGACTGACCCGCTCGCTGCTGCCGTGTGGAATAGTGGCGCCAGTGAGCGGGGAACGAGGAGCAAAGGAGCCCTAACAGCCCGTGGAATAGGGGCTTTAGTTTCAGTGGGGACCTGGGAAGTGAGGCCCACTTAGCCAGTCAGTGGCAGAAGCAGGACACTGCTACAGCTGCTGATTGGTTGTGTGGGCTTGACACGTCCCAAGTCCCCTCTCTAGACCAGGAGTCAACTAGAGGACAGCACACACCTGCGCTGGAGCTAGAGTAGTACGTGCAAGTTGTTTTTTTTACCCACCCGTTCTCTGGAAGTTTTTGAAAAAAATTCTCCTTTAAATGGCAGCCTTCATTGGGGAGAATTTGCTGGAAATTTAGAATTTACTGAAGGCCAAACTAGATTCTCTATATCACTGCAAAGTTATCAGAACACTGCTTTCTGTGAAATGAGCAAATATGATAAGGAAAATATTTTAGGGAGTACACAGTCTAACACCATCATAAGACAGCTATGTGTGTGCGCTATTTCATCCTGCAGAAATAACAACTTTGGATGTCTCATGCTTTGTTAGAAGAAACCTCTTAAGCAATGGTGAATACTGTGACATTGCCTTTGATCATAATTATTAATGTTTTATTACTGCATCCAATTGTACAAGAACAAAGGATGTTATCTACATAATTTTCTTCTTCAAGAGAAAAGCCTTTGTTGGAGACACCCTTTTATTTCCGCTCTCATAGCATTTTGTTGATGTTAATAAATCTGTTCTGTACAGTCTGTCTACATGATTTTACAAATAAATATATTAAAACTTTACATACTGCAAAACAATGTTTGTCATTACTAATACATTGTGTTTCCTTCCATGTATTAGAATTCGAAAGCTGCCAAAAGCATTGAAGGAATGGCAAGCATTTATTGACTTAAAGACCACGATTGATGACTTCAGCGAGAGCTGCCCTCTACTTGAAATGATGTCAAACAAAGTACGAATTCCCTTTTCCTTCCAAATGTTGTTGTGAGGGGGTTAAAGTAGTGCAGGGAATTGGTAGTCAAAGATACCAGTAATACCTGTCAATATGGAAACATATTATTATGTTAGGCTACAGTTACCTGTTCACATGCAGTAGCGAACCGCACTAAGTACCCATACATTGGCTCCATTCGCTCATCCGTATGTGTTACAGGGCCATCGTTTGTGCCGTGGTCCTAGTACAGACTCGCAATTAGGGCACGTATCACTATTCCCTTTTGAATAGGGCAGTCCATTGCAGACAACTATTGATGCACTTACATAGTACTGTCCATAGCTATGGTTCTGCGGTTACATTCAGCCTATGGAACGTGTAAATGTAGCCTTAGAATTAACAGACAGTCATTACCTGTTTGCTTATTATAAAACACAGCCAATCATGGTGATTTAATCTCACACTGAACAGTTCTGTGAGCTTTTAACGTTGCACATGTTACCTAAATATAATAATATTTTGTATTCAAAAATTATCATGAATTTCACTAAAGTATTCTGTTTATCTAAGGTCATATTAAAATCCCCCATTACTAAATCTAATGTATAGCACTGGTAGCTAATGGCCAGCGTCAAGGATGCACACTATATTGAACCATATATTCTATATTGGAGTCCATAGTTTGCCCAAAGCAGTTATTAAAGTCCCAGCTGGTTTGCTGAACTGGGGGGAAGCAGTGCCCTTATCCTATCCTGTTGTTACTGTTGTGTGGGGGCATTATTTACATGTGTGAACCAAACTTCCCAACATTCTATCTATTTTATTTTAGATTGGACGCTATATTATAGGGGAACTGTAAAGACCCTGCATTTTAAGACCTTGCATTCTAAAGTGTCGTTGTTACTTGAGAAGACTTTAACTTTAAAAAAAAAATTGATTTGATCGGTAGGGGTCTTGGTGTTCCAACTTTCAATAGTCGCCGCTAGAACAAGCCGCTAAAACTTCTCTCCCTGTCTTTCTGTACAATAATTTTCCTGAGCCTGTCCTGTAAAATTTGTCTCCAGCAAGGGAGATGAGAGACATTAAGAGAAGCACCTAGTTCACATGTATCAATTGCATCTGGCTCACTTTTTGGGTCAGAAACTGACCACAACTGATACCACAACTAATAGCAAAATGCTATCAGTTCTTATCAGGCTTTCTGTCCCGCTTTTCGATAAAACAAAATCAGTTGTCATCAGTTTTTACTAACCTCTATTTGTAACTATTTGTATTCTGTCTGTCTACTCTGCAGCACTCCAGAAATTTGAAAAAATTAAAGTTTATTCCATCTTAAACAAAATCTAAGGCAAACATGTACTTGCATTTTTGCCGAGGATTTCATTTTTGATGGAATAAACAAAACTTGAATTTTTCACATTTCTGGGGTGCTGCGGAGTATTTTCTTTATATATTTAGCTGGTTCCTGGTCAGCCCCCATCTGCTGGCACCACCTTAATTTATTTCATTTTTTCATGCCTCTCTGGCATGTCAACTGTTTTTGTTTTTTTTACAGTGACGTTTTGAGATCTGAAATGGACATTTTAACTACCTTACTGTGTGTTGTTCTGCAAAGTAATAGTAATAGTTGGTATTGTGTAATTGTTTTTCTTTCTCCAGGCAATGATGAGGAGACATTGGGAAAGAATATCTCAACTTACTAGCCACAGTTTTGATGTGGAGTCTGAAAGCTTTTGCCTGAGGAATATAATGGAAGCACCTTTGTTAAAATTCAAAGAGGATATTGAGGTTAGTTACTAAGACTAAATTGGCAAAATGTAAGGAATCAGCCTATCAATAAGTTCCCTTGCTTTTTTCTGACCCTGCTTACAGCCCAGTGGCCTGCATATCCATATCTTGCTGCACTTCAGGGCCAAAACAAAGTAGTCAGCACTCTGACCCATGGTGGTGCTCATAGATGGGAACAATCCCACATGTAGTTAGTAAAGTGTTCCTTTCACATGTCCATAAAAATACAGTAAGGATGCGTTTTGGGTTGCACTTTTATCCACTGACTGAGAAAGGCGAAAGCCAAACGTGTAATCTATTGATCTTTCTTGAACATGTAATAAATTTTGGTGAGTGCCGAGAGTACTTTAGGGGCACACCCAGACTGCAGAGAGTACTAAAATTGATCCACTATTTGCATTTTAAAACACCTGTATATATTGGAAATCTTGGACAATAAATGGACCACATAGTAAAATAAAGGCTGCTTCATTCCACATAAATGCAGGCAGTGTGATGTGGTGCATGATGGCAGAAGTGCCAGTGGGTAACATAGCATACAATGTAATAGGAGAAAGGTACACGTGTGAAGATGTGGAGAAGCAATCTACTCTACAGGTGGGATTTCCTTTTTCACCTCACAGGGAACAAAACTAATTGAGATTGAACTATAGCTATCTATAAATGTAAGCATGTGGGGATGTAATTGTTTTATGAATATTAATATCAAACAAATGAAAGTACATGAGCACAGGAGCCCTTCATTTGTGTGTCTTCTGCGTAGCTTGTCTTCTTAAGTACTGCATACTCATTTTTTTTCTACTTCAATTAGCCATGCAAATAGCCCTGTGCACTTAAAATAAATTACCCTGTGGCTGTGACTGGAATGTATCCAACATATAAGTAGAAAACTCTACAACACAAAGGCCTCATCCACACGTTCAGTGATTTTTCAGGTCCACATATAGCTCCACTATTTATACATTGTGATCTGTGAAAAGTGGCAAGTAATTGTATCCATAGTGCATCCTCATCCTCAAAAAGGTTGAACTGTAAAAATAAAATTAAAAAGTTTGCTTAAATTTGATCCATTTTTTTCACTATCATTGATCACTATCCGCACTAGGAGGTTAACTATTTTTTCACAAAACAGATTGTAGATCAATGAAAAGGCAGAATGTGTGAATAGCACAATAGAAATCAGTGGGCACTAAGTTGATCTGTGATTGCAGATCCGCAATTAAGGAGAACTTTGTGGGATGTGTGAATAAGGTCTAAAAATGTTCTATTCTTTCACAATATAAACAAACAGCATTGTATGTACAGAGGGAGACATGGGCTTTGTGGTAACAATATATGGGTGACCACATTTGTTTTTCAATTTCTGTACACAAAATGGAAGCTTAACTCTGGTTGTGAGGGCATGAAGGTAGTAGAAATTGCAGTACATACAGTAAGTGGTGTAGTATACAGGTAGAAAGGTTTGCTGGTGTATAAAACTAAAAATTCCATCCACAGCTTCAATAAAATTATGGTAGCTTTATTGGGACATCACAAAACAGAAAACAAAAAAAATAAAAGATAAAAACACGCCAACGCGTTGCAGGGTTAGAACCCCTTAATCATTTGCTGGTGTATGCCATATAATAGACCCAAAACAGTCTATTAGTGACTACATTCAGTCAATTTCCTGACATTATACTTCTAATTGGTGTTACTCGAATGTGTAGCAGACCACACTTTTAACTCCTGAAAAATAAAAGTATACACACAGGAAATGGACTGGATGTAGTCACTAGTAGACTATGTTCAGTCCATTAAAGTGAATAGGTAAATGGGCCTGTGGATATATCACAGTAACAACCACATACCTTCCTGCCAAAGTCCCAACATTACGTCTCAGCCTTATCTTCAGCATATATCTTGACTAATATGCTATATCTCATGTAACTATATGCACCTATTCACAGAATGTTTGCCAAATGTCTTTCTTAATGCCTTTAGCTGGAATACTTTAGTGTGTTTTAAACAATGAAATATTCAGCTGTATAGACATTCAGGGCACATATGTATAATGCTAGAACACAGTGTACACCTAACTCTTTTCTTCAGAGCAAATGCTTTTTGTGTACCATCTAGAAGTAACCTTTTCGCAACTTAACAATGTTTTGCCATTATTTACTATACATGAATGCTAAAACAGTTTCTAGGCTAGAACTGCAGCCAAGTTATTATGACATGTTTTCCACTAAAAGGAATTGACAATTTACTGCTGGAACACAATACTGTTTATTGGTTCCTTGGCAGTGGACTTGGCGCTCAATCTTTTGTTGGCCAAATTATATGGTTAGATTTATTATGTTTACCTATCCGCATGTCATAGTGCTAAACAACTATTAACAAAGGAATAAATTGTGGTGTTTCATGAAATGTATTTGAACACAAATAATAATGCTAACACAAGCCGGCACTATTATTTATTTCAGCCTACTTTATAATAAATTATTAATCACTGCTGCCAAATCAAACCCACATTTTTAGGAAGTAGATTTGATGATTAGAGACTGTAATACTGTTATCCCCCTCATATATCCCCTGGATATTTCATGACTTTTATGATCAGTGGAGATCCAACTATTTCACAAAAACTTTACTGCAGAGCACCTGGATAACCACTAAATAACTATAGTGGATTTCTATACAACAAGAAGTGAACCGTCCAAGAGGAGATTAAAGAGGATGTTCAACTTTATGCTAAATTTTAAAAAAAATGCAGGCGTATAAGCTTTAGCGTACCCTAGTCCCCTTGCCACCAAAGACTGTTTTCTATTCACCCATATTTTCTTTATTTCCTGGTTTGGATCATTTGAGCTGGGGCTAAACTACATAGACCATCCGTCCGCACCCTTCCACATCATCTACTTCTTGTAAGACCTCCCACATGCCCTCCTCCCAGCGAGGCATATAAATACTATGTCCTGCTTAATGATGACTCTAAACAATATACAGATGAACTTCTGACATATCATAAAGGCGTAGGTTCACATGTTCTGATTGATTCATGTTCATGTTCATTGATTTTGAGATCAATGTCAAACCTGATGGCAAGCTGGCCACACTGCAAATAAATGGGATTACTGCAACCCTCTGTACACACAGAGGGTCTGTGTGGTTTTCCATTTGTGGCATATACAGTAAGTGACATGCCTTTAACTTCCACCTGGCTTGACCTTACTCCAGACATTCCCAGAATGGGTCTCTTCTACTCGTTACCTCAAATGCATAAAGAAAGCGAAACATAATTATTTCCGATATTTGGATCCTAACTGAAAGTATTTGTAGCTGGGTAAAGAATATTATAAAATCCTTGGTGAAGTGCACACCATGTACGTTAAGGACGTTAAGGACACCACAGACATTTGCAATGTTTTTGTATTTTACTTGTGAGCCAATAAAAATTTGAAGATTTCTTGATTACATTGGATGCTGTTGGATTCTCCTTCTTCACATTTGCAATTTTTCAGTCCTACTACTACTCCTAGTACTACTACCACTAGGACTTCCACTAGTCCTACTTCTATATTGACAACTGTTTACTGTACTTTTAAAGCCCCACAAAAATAGGTCCACCGTGGTATACCACCAATGTAGTTCAGTTAATAGATATGAGCATTGCTTTAAGTGTCAAAATCTAAATCAACAGTAAAAGCATATTTGCAGTTTACAGAATTTTTTTTTATTTTTAGTTATTATGGAAAACATGGCACTTCCTGTGTGTTTTTCAAAGAATCTAAACATAGGAAGTCTGTTGTTTCCCAGGCCATTTGAGCACTCACAGCGAAGGCAGTCATGTGATTGATGGACACATTGAGCTGTGAGACTCTGTACTGGTTGGACTTCCACAGCATGATAACAAAAAAAATGAATGTAAATTGCAAACTTGTTTTATATCACATCTATTGTTGATTTTGAAAGTGACAACAGTGACACTTTGAAAGTCTCACTATTGTTATAACTTTCAAAATCTAAATCAACTGTAGATGTGATATAAAACAAGTTTGCAATTTACATTCATTTTGTTGTTGTTATCATGCTGTAAAACAAAGCTATACTTACCAGAAATCCAGGTCCTGTCACCTTAATGCAGCTTTGTAGTCTTGTGCTGGTTGAAAAAAAGAGACTAAACACATGAAGTCCGGCCAGTACAGAGAGTCACGGCTCAATGTGTCCATCAATCACATTACTGCTTTCTCTGTGAGCGCTCAGATGGTCTGGGATACACAGGACTTCCTGTGTTTAGACTTATTGAAAAATAGAATATAGAACCTGCTGTGTTTTTCCATAAAAACAACAAAAAAAATACTGAATGTAAATTGCAAACTAGCTTTATATCACATCTACTGTTGATTTAGATTTTGAAAGCTACAATGACAGGTACAAAGTGTCACTGTTGTTTGGTAAAAACTTTGACACCGATTGGTGGAACGAGCGGGAACAGGATCATGCAGCAGCGCGTTGGGCTCCATAGACTTACATTATAAGCCTGACTCTTCTTTTCTTACACAGAGTGGGAGTGGAATATGCTACAGCACAACCTCTCCCACTCATTCTCCCTATACAGGTCTGAACACTCAGACTTGGACTGTTCAAATCTTTTGACATTTCTCTATGACATACCATCAAAAGAAATGTCCAACAACAATGGAGGTCACAGGAGTGTGAAGAAAATGCCTCGTTGTAGTAAAGGTGGGACATACTCCAATCCCAAGCAGAGATCACTGAACATCACATACAGATTTGGTCCAACAGCATCCAGTAGTGAAGAAATGGTGCATCTTTATTCACGCATTATACACAGTGGCAAAGTTTTAACCCCTGTGTCCCTCTATGTACAATGTCTTAGTGTAACATTTCTTAAATATTGTGCTGGTCTGTTAGTCATTGATGAAGGGGCCTACATGCTAGAATAGCTTGCAAAGATATATTTTTTTGGCTAGCCAATAAAAGTATCACTCCTTTTAATGTAATGTCTTTGTTAAAGGACATATGCATCAGTGCAGTCAAAGAAAAAGATATCGAAGCAAAGCTAAAAAATGTCATCAACGAATGGAGCGCCCATGTGTTTACCTTCGCCCAGTTCAAGTCAAGAGGGGAACTTCTACTGAAGGGATCTGACACATCTGAGAAAATTGCACTGATGGAAGACAGTCTCATGGTGTTAGGCTCCATAATGAGTAACAGGTAGGTGACACATTTTCTCTATTTCACACCCATGTATGTTTCAAACAGGGTACATGTATTGTCCCACAAGAATAAAAGCCCATTTTTATGTATGCTATAGTAGTAAGGAAGCAAGGCTAGATAATGACATTATTAAGAAATTTCTAGTGTTAAGACCCTGACTGATCGGTAGTCTGAGCTATAGCATGATCCTCTCCCTCTGTGTCCGTGTGAAGAGACGTGCCCCATAGACCTCCATTATATGACCATTTCCTCACATGACACACAGTCGGGAGAGGACCGCACTGGCCACAACTTCTCCCGACCGGTCGCAGTCAAAACTTTTGCCATGCCTCTCCAATCAAAATTTTGGCATGTCTCTCTATTTTTTAGGATTTTAGAAATACAGTTAAATGGGTACTCCAGAATTTTTTTTAAAATCAATTGACTTCTATTTTAAAACTCAAAACTTCCAGTACTTATCAGCTGCTGTATGTCCTGCAGGAAGTGGTGTTTTATTTCCAGTCTGACACCTAGCTCTCTGCAGCCACCTCTGTTTGTGACAGGAACCTTCTAAAGCAGTAGCAAATCTCCATAGAAAACCTCACCTACTCTGGACAGTTCCTGTCAAAGACAGAGGTGGCAGGAGAGAGCAGCGTGTCAGACTGGAAAGAAAACACCACTTCCTGCAGGACATACAGCAGCTGATAAGTACTTGAAGACTTGGGATTTTTTAATAGCAGTAAGTTACAAATCTGTATAACTGACTGACACCAGTTCATTGGAAAACCATTTTTTTTCATCTGTATACACAAGCAACTCATTTTAAGTTAACTATGATGGATCTTTTATGACTTAACTGTTTTTTTTTTTTAATCTGGTTATTATGTGAAGGATTTGTCTGGAAATCCTTTTTATATTTGGCTAGCAGCGTGTTAAAAATGAATAGAACATATATTCCCCCCTACCCTAAACCCCTGTAGCTCCTATTCTGATGTCTCCTGGTCCCTACTATTCAATACTCTTCACTACTACTGGTTACTGTGATGTGTCATCTCAGCAGTAACCTGTCCCTGGACAATCCCATCACCTCTAGTTCCACCCTTTACCTAGTTTACTTCTCTTGAGTTATAAACCTAATACCATTATTTAAAACAGCTATTTTTGTTCTCTGAGAAAATACACAAGATTGTAAAACAATAAGAACGCTCAAAATGAACTCAGTCATTCTAGGTAATTTGGCTCTGGTCTTATCTGTAATTTCTTGATGCATTGAGTAAAATATAGACAGTTTATGATGGATAAAATCGTACAGCTACTTCATTATTACAGCGGCAGCATATATAGGACACAGAGGAAAAGCCAATGCTTTCCGGGCCCTTAGTCATGGCTAGTTGACAACAAACGGATATTGTTAAAGGGAGTAAAAAGACCCAATTTCTGCTCTGTGGAATTTTTCTTGTGTCTGTGTCTGCAGGGACATGATGCCATCCAGTCATACAGCTTATGAAGCATTTCACTGTATGGCCATGCAGATTGACTAGCCACCTGTATAATAATACAATACTGCATAAGCATGTGCATGTTCAAATTAGGCCAAAATATATCAACTTCATGCATAGTGTTTGCCATGTGCTATCCATTCCATCATCTACACTAGCAAAAGTTGGCACGCATGCTTGTTAATGGCATGCAATAGACAGATGGAAGAACACAGTGATAAGGGTAGTCCCTGTTTTTTAGAAACATATTTTATGACTGTTTATAGCTGAAATACTGCAGCATCTAGTTATTGTGACATTATATGTTGTTGCACACCTTTAATATGTCTAGTTATAGCTTTCCTTTACACATACACAAACCTTTTTCCACTATAATATACAATAGTAATTTTGTTTTCAACATCTTTTCCTATGTAATTTCCACCAATTATTTTAACTGCCTTGGCCTTAATTTCTGATAATAAACATGATCACACATTGCAGAATTTCCTAAAGATTAAATGTGGATGTATTGTATTACAGAAAATTGCTTCAAAATATAAATCTAGAAAAAAAAAAACAATTTAGAGTTCTCAAATTTCTAAGAGCAACCTTTACACTGGGCTCACATATTGCCAGCGGAAAAAACCCACACTGACATTTACATCAAGCCCTGTGTGGCAACTGCCATTTCTATATACACATCTATTCAGTGCTGTGGAGGGGCTAAATTTGGATGCAAACATGCAGACATTAAAGGGGTATTCCCCCCCCCCAATTTTTTTTTGCATTAATACGTTGCCCACCCGTAGCTTTCCATCTTTCCAACATAAAGTTAGTATGGATTCTGCACAGTTTTGCTGTTATCCAGCTGCATTCACCCCCAGGGATTGCAGAGAATCATCAGACCTCAGTCCACTCTGACACGCTCCCTGCTCCTGGCCCCCACCCTCTGTGTCGGCATCACGTGTCCTCAGTCCCAGCACAGTGAAGTGACTGAGAACACTGATGCGGTGGCTGCTGTTACAGAGGGAGACAGTGATCAGCGCAGCTGTGACTGCATCCCTCTCTAACAGCAGCCACCCGGTCACCCGCAGCCCAGAGCTCACCCCCTGTGTCCAGAGCCTCCCGGCAGCACTCACCCGCAGCACACAGCCCCCCGGCCCACAACCGACCTCCCCCCATTAACCCGTGGCATCCCTCACTCACCCGCAGCATAGCCTCCGCACTCACCCGCGGCACCCTCCCCTCCGCGATCGCCCATGGCAAGCTTCGCCCCCCGCAATCGCCCGCGACTAGCTCCGCCCCCCGCAATCGCCCGCGACTAGCTCTGCTCCCCGCAATCGCCCGCGACTAGCTCTGCTCCCCGCAATCGCCCGCGACTAGCTCCGCCCCCGCGATCGCCCGCGACTAGCTCCGCCCCCGCGATCACCCGCATCATCGCCAACTCAGCTCTGCTACACCGGCGTCCCCGCCAACTCAGCTCTGCTACACCGGCGTCCCCGCCAACTCAGCTCTGCTACACCGGCGTCCCTGCCAACTCAGCTCTGCTACACCGGCGTCCCCGCCAACTCAGCTCTGCTACACCGGCGTCCCCGCCAACTCAGCTCTGCTACATCGGCGTCCCCGCCAACTCAGCTCTGCTGCACCGGCGTCCCCGCCAACTCAGCTCTGCTGCACCGGCGTCCCCGCCAACTCAGCTCTGCTGACCGGCGTCCCCGCCAACTCAGCTCTGCTACACCGTCACCGCCAACGCAGCTCTGCTACACCGGCGTCCCCGCCAACTCAGCTCTGCTACACCGACACAGCCATCTCAGCTCTGCTACACTGTCATCATCTCCTTCATTGTCTCAGCTCTGCTACTTCACCATGATCAGGCAGAAGCATTGCATGATGGGAAATGTAGTTTCCTATCTTGGATATAGACCATGTTTTAGAAAAAGTTGTAACTCAGGAACGGCAGCAGCTAGAAAGATGGGAGATGTCTCAAAATACTCAGGGGAACTTGGTGAGTAAGGCCAGCTAGGTTTGGGAGCATTTAATTTTTTTAGCTCTTGGGGGGAATACCCCTTTAAGTCTATTAAAGTCAACATATTGGGTGTTTTTTTTCCTCTTTTATATATTTTGCAGGTACATTTTTGGAGCTGTCTGTACACTTAGCACGTAGCTAAGCCATTTGTATGACTTTCTGCTTCTATTTTGTTTGCCAGTTCAGAAAGAGAAAATGGCTGACTTATGACAGAGTAGCTGTACACGTATATCATTCTTTTTAAACACAAACAAAAGATAGAAATGTATCAGATTTTTTTTTCTTTTAGGGCCTGTTCACACAACGGATTTGGCGCAGAGATTTCACCGGGAACCTCTGTCCGTGGACTGAGCGCCTAATCCCTCCTGCTGTGTCCTTGAATGGGAGGGCTCGCGCGCCTCCACTCAAAGAATTGATATGTCAATTCTTTAAGCGGCTATGCGCAGAGAGCGGAGACGCGAGCCCTCCCATCAAAAGACATAGTGGATTTTAACACTGAATCTTTAGTGTGCCCTTATGGTGACCAGATTTGTGACACCAACGAATTTGGAGTCCTTTGCTTTCAACTGTTATCCAGAAAAGTTCTATCTATATACATACTCTACAGTTCCCATTATTTTCTTTTCTTTAATTGCATTACTTGCAGTGTTCTGGAACATGACAGTGATCTCCCCATTTTTGTGTGTTTAAAACAGATACAACGCACCATTTAAACCAACTATACAGCAGTGGGTCCAAAAATTGTCCAATACCACAGAAATAATTGAGAACTGGCTCACTGTTCAGAACCTCTGGATTTACCTGGAAGCTGTGTTTGTTGGTGGTGATATAGCTAAACAACTACCACAGGTGGGTATCAGTATTTTAGATCCATAGCTAGTGAGAATAGGAAAAACTGCAATACAGCCTACATGAGCATCTGTCATGACACACACTTTGCAAGATGGAAAAAAACTGATCTTATTGAGCAATTCAGGGTATGTTTGCTGCAGTTCAGGTTTCATATTGCTGACACTGTGAGTTGTTTGGTGGAGACATGAGTTACCTTTCATATATCTGTCTACACTTTTAAAACAGAAACAAAATGCTTTTAATCTCTTGTGCAAAGTGTTAAAGGGGCTTTCTCAAGCCCTTAAAATGCTGCAAGCTGGAATATCTCCTTTCTCCCCCTTGCATTACAGCTTCCAGCACTTGAGCTCAGGAAAGCCTCTCTGACACTTTGCTCCAGAGAATAAAAGCATATTTCTTTGTTGGGAGAATTGAAAATCGTAGATAAAGAGTGCAGAGCAGAAATGTGCAGGAATATGCCACATAAAAGTTGTGTAATGGCCAGAAATAGTGCTACTCCTCATTTACACGCAGGACAGCTTATACTGTAAAGTCTCCTAAAATTACATGTATGCTTTAAAGGGAAACTAACAGCATATTAGAAGAATCTAGCCTGTTCTATTATTTCCATAGGGCAGGAAACAGAGGAACAAGGTAGATTTCTTACCTCTATCCCAAGCGCTGTGTTAATGAAATCCTCTGTTACTTAGGCGGCTTGGTGCTCTGGAGGTAGTACTGCAACCCTTGGTGCACCATCTGCCCCACCACCTCCATTTATGAATATTCATGCGGTGTGTTGCAGCGACATCATTTGGCCGCTCATCACTGCAAAGTGTCTGGTGAATATTTATGAAGAGGGTGGCAGGTGGCAAGATTGGTGCACTGAGGGCTGTAGTACATTTCCCAGTGCACTGAACAGCCTAAATGGATAGGCAAATGGGGGCATGACAATGAGTGCCAATCTGGCCGATTGGTGCTTGTTTACTGAGCATTTACATGGCTAAATGAATCACAGGATTATTGATGGAACCCTTTAACTTTGTAATTATTGGCTTCACCCATTTACACATTTTGATATGCAGCCACCCAAAAAAATGCAATCAGGGGATGAACAGGTGTTTTCTCGGTTATTGGCTGATAGCTGGCCCTTCTACAATAATAGGGGACAAGTGTTCCTATGAACATTAGTTTATGCAGTAATTGTCCCAGGTAAAGAGCCTTTAGCGACACCTGCATGATGCTCTGTGACAACCTCTGTACAGCTTTCTGACACAAACTTACTAGCTCCATGGCTACTGTCTACATAAGGATACTGAAGTCACTGGAGCTCCCCATGGGATCCATTTATTGACCTGTGACAGATGCCAAGATCCTGTTTATTGGAATACTTTAATCTAATATTTCATTATTTTATTTAAGCAGTATAACGACATATACAGTACTGGGCTGAAAGGAAGCCTATGGACACATTTAGGCTATGTTCACACACTATACAAACAACGGTCGTTCCACTGTTGTTTAGCACTACCTACGGCCGGAATTAATGATCATGATCATTAATTCCGGCCTAAGGTAGGGTTAAACAACAGCCATTCACGGCAGAACGGCTGTTTTTTTTATGCAGTGGGAACACAGCCAAAGAGTTTACAGTGGGAGCCTTCCCTGTGAACACACTAAACAAAAGGCAATAACTTGGCACAAAACCAGCCTTCCAGCCTTATTATAACAGACGACACAGTCCTGGTCCTGCAGTTAGCTGAATAGCTTGTTCTAAGTATGTTGTCACTTGTACAGAAACCAATTTGTAAACAAGAGGGAAGGCAGATCGATATAGAAAATAAGTGTGTGGTGACAGTAAATTTATGGATCTCTAGAAAAGCCCATAGAGAGAATGGGAAAAGACTTTGCAAAAGAAAAATACATGGTAGGCTTGGTCACATATGTTCTTTCGGTGGGGACATCCCAAGACACGATGCTGAACAAAGGGTAAATGTCCCTTGTGCAAGTGTTTGTCAGGCAAGATATCTGTTGCCTTGGTTACTGCATCCATAATATATTTGTATATATGTATGAACAGATGGGAAAACCTAAGAAAGATGATGTCTTCTAACAAAAAATATATTATTATGAATTGCTAGTGTTACTGTATTCTTGATAGTATGAGCATATTATAAGGTAAGTGCACCAATTTTGAAGTATGAACATTTTTCTCTGTTAGAACTACTGTAAGCATACAAATTAAAAAGACTGAATTAGATAATGGAGAGGCTGCACTTTGTGCAGCTTGTGATACCCTGATGTGTCCAGCAGTGTCCTGTGTGACATGCCTTTTGATATCAAATTTTCCATATATCTATTGACATTAGGTGATGTTCAGAGCTCAGTTACTCCTCTCCCTGTACAATGATCTCTGCTTCGGTTACATTGCATGCCTATAAAACAGTCCTAGACCTTATGTCCATGGGGCTCATTGTCAAGGGTATGCCTAAATGCTGATAAAACAGTTCAGGCAGGGTGGCTCCCTTATATTAATATAATGATAATGAAATAAAAAAAAATATCATTAGAAGCAAATACCATGTTTCAGTATTCAGAAAAAAAATCTAGGTGATTTCACTTTTATGGGGAGGTCAAAATCCGCAATGGTTTCACAGTGTTGTAAATTTTTTTGCTTATACACTTAAAGGCTGGGTTCACACTATGTATATTTGAGGCTGTATTTGTGAGGCTGTATAGCAACCAAAACCAGGAGTGGATTGAAAACACAGAAAGGCTCTGTTCACATAATGTTGTAATTGAGTGGATGGCCATCATTTAATGGCAAATATTTGCTGTTATTTTAAAACAACGGCTGTGGTATTGAAATAATGGCCGTTATTTACTGTTATATGGCAGCCATCCACTCAATTTCAACATTGTGTGAACAGATCCTTTCTGTGTTTTCAATCCACTCCTGGTTTTGGTTGCTATGAGGACCTGACATGAGGACCAAATACAGCCTCAAATATACATAGTGTGAACCCAGCCAAATTGTGGATTTTAATTACATTGACATTTTTACTAGCCTAATAAGTACTGTGTCTAGTGGTATACTAAAAATACAACTTTTAGCACTATGCTCTTTTACCAGTAAGTTCAAAATTATATAGAAAACAGAGGTATTACTTATTGCTGCCATTCAGCTTCACATCTCCATTTACTTGGCAAGAAAGTGTTCATGTTTAATCAGCCTGCTGTTTTAATTATCTGCCCATCATTATATTACAAGTGACATCACCTTGAGAAGGCCTTGACATTGTGATTTGATTTTCTCAGGAAGCCAAGAGGTTCCAGAACATTGATAAGTCTTGGCAGAAAATCATGCAGAGGGCTCACGAGACTCCCAACATTGTTCAGTGCTGTGTTGGGGACGAAACCTTGGCACAATTATTACCACATTTATTGGAACAGCTGGAGATGTGTCAAAAATCCCTTACAGGGTACCTGGAAAAGAAACGCTTAGTATTTCCCCGGTTTTTCTTTGTTTCTGATCCTGCCCTTCTGGAGATACTTGGACAAGCATCGGATTCTCACACCATTCAGGTAAAAGAAATACATGAATTTTCAGTACTTTCTTCTTAACACCTTTGGAAATATTAATATAAATTTTCATATTTAAAACCCTGGATGGCACAGGAAGTGCATGAAGCTGGCTGAGGATCTAAAACTGGTTCATACACAGTTGGTTTCAGGTATATTACAGCTGACACTGTGGTGCAGTGACCCGGCTCCTAGACTACAAACCTTTAATGCTATGGTCAATAGTGACAGTGGCATTTTTGTATTTAAACAGAGGAAGGGGTCTCTTTCTTTTTTTTGAGCACCCCGTTACCCTGCAATATGATCCTGTGGAGCCCATGGAAAAGTGAGGCCTAATGAAGGTGACAAGATCCTAAGTTAAAAAGAAAAACATTTATTACATAAAAATCTAAACAACACATGAATAAACAAAATTGGTATCACCTCAGTTGTAACAAATCAAATTATCACATAATGTATCCCTTATCACGAACATGGTGAAAAAAAGGGAAATTTTGCTTATTTTTTTGGAAAGCACAGATGAAAAAGCAAGAAACACTGCTAAACTGACTGTGGCACCAAAGGGTTAAATATGTTTAATTTCAGTAAATGCATGGGTAAACGGACTGCGGTCTGTGGAGTGCTCACTTTTATATGCTGTTCTCATTAGATACCTCTCCATCTATATGCTGAAGATGCGCACATGCAGATTACTCACTCCTTTCTCTGCTTTTTCTGTTCTGGTGAGGAGACACTTTCTAAACAACCTAGGGCCCAAAGTATCATCTTCATCCTTATCATTCTGACCCTGACTTTCTATAGTCAAGTTATTTAATTCTCAGACAGACTCTGCTAGCAGAACATCGACATAGCATTGCAATGATCAGTATTAGCAATCTAATGACTTTTATGTGATTTATTATTTTATAAACGTTTCCTAGTAGGACTTAAAAGGTGCACGGTTTTTTTTTTTACTCCCATGATAACAATTTGGAAAACCACCCCCTTTTCCCATATTTAAAAATGTGAATGTTACTAACAAAAAGAAAATATGAACACCTGATTACATTTTTTTTTTTTTGCTTTCATAGGCTCATCTTCTAAGTTTGTTTGACAATGTCAACAGAGTTGGCTTTCATGAGAAGAATTATGACCAGATTTTGTATTTTGAATCCCAAGAAGGAGAACGGGTAAATTTGATGGAGCCTGTAAATGCCCAGGTAAGGCTGAATAGTGTTATAAAATCAAATCAATAAAACCAATTCAATAAAATAAAAAAATTCCAGTTAAAACAAAGAGTCACATTTATCAATTGTCCCCCTGGCTTACATTACAGAAAAGGTAAATTTGCACCTTTATATAGTGTACGTTTCACTCACCTGATGGGCGGGCGAGGGGGGGGGGGCTGCAAGGGGAGGAGGCGTGTCTCCTCCAGTGCATAATTTATCATGATTTACACCTGAAAACAGGTACAGGAAAACATACACCCACTCCGGGATGGGAGGTTCATGCTTAGTCTCCTCTCATCCCTAAGGAATGATTTCTTGTCCCTGAAGGAAAGGAGGTAGTAGTAGTAGTAGTCCAGATTAGTGAGAACAAAGAAAAGAGAGACTCTAGGGTCGCATGGGACCAAAGCCCAAAGAAGACCTTAATTTGTCCAGAAGCACCTATTTATACCCAAAGGCTTCTACATATTGCTTGCCAGGAATGACAGCAATTGAGAGGGTCTTCTATATATTTCTTCTATATATTTCTTGTCAACAGTGCTAAGGGACACATGATCTACAAGCAATTGAAGGAAAGTTACACCAGGACTTGATTGCATACTAGGGCCTGTTGGGCTTTAGGATGATCCTATTTATACGAATAGCTGAGAGGTATAGACCCCTGTTGCCTGCTTCCTGTAGCTTAGGCATTGCAGAGAGTCAAAAAGTCTAAGAGGTCTGAGCAAAATACACCAGGAGCCAGCCAGTATGACTGGGTATATTCAAGTGAACTAATAGACTGAGCAGGAGAAGGTTAGGGCCCCCTACAATACACCACAACCTAGCCTTATGGTGTTATGGGACCAAATTGTTTCCCTGCTTTAACACTCTAAAGGCCCTATTTCACGGAACGAATATCGGCCGTATTCGGCCGCTACGGACGATAATCGTCCCGTGGAATAGAGTGCAACGATCAGCCGACATCGTTCATGTCGGCTGATCGTTGCAGTCGCTTGTTTTTCAACATGTTGAAAAACAAGCGACTGATACAGCAACGATCTTCTGCCATCGCTCCGTTGAATAGGAGTGTCGGCAGCAGACGCTGCTGTATCCTATGGGCTGCCCGGACGATCAGCGATCCTGGTATCCTTTACCCCAAGCACCCTTTCTCCTGGGCAGTAACACAAACACTATCTAGTCAGGATTTGTCGCACAGTACTCAAATTCCCTATCTTGCTGCTACTTTTTGCTCATTTTGTTAATTCAAGCTAGTCTTTGACATTTAAGTTATATCATCTGTAACAACCTTGGAAGATGTTGAAATCATCAGCATAAAATGTCTCTGGTTTTATGAACTATGGGAGATATTCTATCCCCACCCTGTTCCCATTCTTACCCCTAACTTCAAGCAGAGCAATTGCCCGAGAGGGGTGGCTTGGTTGTTTTCAGTTGCTATCCTTGGTTGATATCTGGCAAGACCCTGAAAACACTTTTCTCTGTCCCAAGATGTTTCTTCTGAGAAAAAACCATTGGGTTAATTAGGACATTACATAAAATATCACCTGTAACAATAAATGTGTAAAATTAACAGATACTTTATTTTGGATATGGTGGAGCTATATGTACTTTATCTGTGCTTATTGTTGACTAGTGTAATTTTTTATGCTTAGGGCAATGTGGAGACATGGCTGGGACTTCTTCTGAATGGAGTAAAAAAGACATTGCACACCATAATCAGACAAGCATCTATAGCCATCAGTGACTCTGGATTCAAGCTCTATGACTTCCAGGCCATGTATCCAGCCCAGATTGGTCTTCTTGGAATTCAGATGATCTGGACAAGAGATGCTGAAGATGCGTTAAATATTTCCAAGACAGACAAAAAGGTGCTTTATTATTACTAACAGATTTATCTTGTAATCCACTTTTCCCAGTCATTCTATGCTATTGAAAAAGCAATTCCACCTACTGTATGGTTAAAAAAAATAAGTGTGGGGGATAAAGGATAACTAACTGATCTCAATGGGTCTGATCCCTGGGACACCCCATAATCTCTAGTAAAGGGACTTGAGTCTCCGCTGAGAACAGCAGCTGTAATACTTGTGTTCCACATGTATCTTGGCATTTTCTTATATGTTTCTGTATTAGATGCTGTTAAATAGGCAACTTTACATACTTATTGTTAGAAGCCCTGTGCATTTTAAAGATTATACCAATTGTCTACCCATGACAACACATTTTGATTTTGAAGTGTTGCCAGCCCTGCTGAGAAATGACATAGAACAAGGGATTAGCCAACCATATCTCCTGCAGAGGAAGCGCATTATGGCCTAGTGGTCAATACAGTGGATGACTGTCTTTGTAAAGCATTGATGCACCAAATCAGCCAGACTGGCAATAGCTGAAACTCCTAGTTTTCTGAGCCAGAGACTTAGTTTTATGATGTTAACCCTTTTAATATAAAAAAAAATCTCTTTAGACTTTGTTAAAAACATAAAGGGGGAAATTTATGAGAGTTCCGCCTGAGAAGTACGTCAGGGAGAAGGCATAGATTCGCGATGGGCAGGCAGGGGGGTCTTGGCAGGACAGGGTGGAGGCGTGGCCTCCTCCCGCGCCTCATTTATCGTAATTTAGGCCTGCTAACATGCGTTAATCATGAACCAAATCTAGACCTGCTGGAAGCAGATTCGGACTCCCGGCTGGCAGGATTCAGGAATCTGGCCGTGGAAAGGGTGTCTGGGTCTAATTTAAGACCGGTTAGGAGTACCCCAAAGAGAGATCTTTTTAACCACCATATTGTCTCTTTGGTAAAGGTTATGCAAACAACAAACCAAAAATTCCTCGATCTTCTGAATGATTTGATTGACATGACCACAAAGGATTTGACCAAGATGGAGAGAACCAAGTATGAGACTCTGATCACCATTCATGTTCATCAGAAAGATATCTTTGATGATCTGGTAAGCTAAATTTTCCAGTCATTGAAATTAAAAGGAATATTGGGCTATGTTCACACAACATAGGTAAAGTATTAATCACGGCCATTGTTGCCATTTGCAACACAGCTGTGATTAATCCTTTACCTACATTGTGCTGCAGCTGAGGGAATTCCAACCAGAGTGTATACACATAGTATAAAACTGATATGTCAGTTTTTTGTAGCCGCTATTCATTGAATAGCGGCTGCAGAGAACCTATCAGTGCACACAATGGAGCGTGTGGCGGCGAATTGGGATGCAGGCGCACACTTATGCACCCGCATCCCAATTTATCAGAAGTAAAAATCATTTGGCCGGTACTGCAGTACCGCCCGGGATTATCCTCTCTGACATCGGTGTCTTGCAAAGTGAGAACATGGCCTTAAAGTGTCACTGTCATTACATTTTTTTTTTTTGCAGAAATCAAAAGTACAAGCGATTTTAAGAAACTTTGTAATTGGATTTATTAGCCGAAAAATGCATTTTTTATCATGATAAAGCAGTTTGAAGCTCTCCCCCCTGTCTTCATTGTTCTCTATGAAGAGGGGAGGGATGGAGGGAGATGAGGCACCAAAACAGGACAACAAAGAGTTAATTTACAGCTACATCACCAGACTCTCCTCTGACATCCACACTGACCTCTCTGACCTCTGAATAGAGGCTTTCAGCGGCTCTCTGTAGTGTAATCCTTTGTTCTCAGCTCTCTGCTGCCGACCAATCTCCCTCCTCCCCCTCCCCTCTCCATAGCACAGACAGGATCCGACTGATGTAAAAGAGTCGAGATTTCCTGATAATGAGCAGTGAATGAGAGAGAGGAGGGAGGGGGCTGGGAAAAGGCTTTTTGAATGCAGATAATGGCATATTTGCCTAATAAACCCAATTACAAAGTTTCTTAAAATCGCCTGGACTATTATTTTTGCAAAAAAAAATAAAAATTAACGACAGTGTCACTTGAAACTGTATATATCGTTTCTAAACACTGTGTCGTCTGTATCAGGAAGTTTTTAGCAGTATCTCCTTCATCTCTATTTGTCAATTATTTCCTGTGATAAGTTCCGGACACTAGCTGTTGATGTTCCATCATGGCATCTGTCCTCAGCCCACAACTCTGTGTCTGCTTTTGGGCCACATGGTGGCTCAGTGGTTAGCACTGTGCTCTTTCAGTGCAGCATCATTTCAAGTTTTCATTGCGAGTTTAAATGGGGAAACAAATGTGCTAAACACATTACACCAGTTTAGAACAACATATGATAAAACATAATTTAATCAAAAGGTATGACTTTTTTTTTTTGAGGTTCGCATGAACATTAGATCTGCTTCAGACTTTGAGTGGCAAAAACAATCTAGATTTTATTTCATTGAAGATATAGACAAATGTATCATCCAGATTACAGATGTGGAATTCAGCTATTGCAATGAATACTTGGGATGCACGGACAGGCTGGTTATCACGCCTCTGACTGACAGGTAATCTATACTTAACATGATTTATGAAGATGTCAGAGAATTTTCATATTTAGAATTGGGTGCAACACAGAGGGGGAGATTTATTAAGGATGGCATTTCATATACCAGACAAAAACTAAGGGTAATTGGGAAAAGTTATTAAAAGGTGTATTTTTCTTTTATGCATTTTGATTAGAGATAAGTGAATTTTGTGGAACCTGAACGCACAGCATTTGACTCTTGATGGCTGGAGAACATGGAGAAAGCCAAAGGGCTGCTAGGATAACATGAATACAGCATATGGTTGTGTCCATGTTTTCCAGGCAGTCCTATTGCTGCTTCCAACTTCTTCAGCCACCGGGAGCCAAACACTGAACATCCATGGTTTCATTAACCTTACTGTAAATTTGCTCATTGCTAATGTTGATTTGTTGAAAATTAAAATATAAACTCTGTGCACCATTATTGGGCAAGTTGTATTTTTGAGGATTCATTGCATTATTGAACATCTACATTGCTGTTGGTCAATCCAAAATTTTAATAAACCGCAAACTCTGAGGTGTAACTCCTGGGCCCTGTTTCTAAGTTTTGTTACTTGAATCCCCAGTGTATTTTTTTTTTATTAACACTGGTCTCTTTATATGTAATAGAGGGGCTTTGAACCCCTTCCATCATAAAGACTACCCCTGCACTTTTTGCTTCTGCCTAAAATACTAGTGCATCTGTAAGGATCAAGCTGCAGTTGTCTGTATTATCATGGGACATATTACAAGTTAGAGAATGTGAACCAAAGAGAGACTCCTTTTAAACCTCTAGCCAAGAAACCTTCTATAAGAATTATTTGGAATAATATAAAAAATATAAAGACGCAACGTCCATTACCACAATTCTTGCAAAATGTATCAAAAATCCTTTATTAATCTTGTTAAAAGTGGTAGGGAACATCACACACAAATAAACACTGGTGGCTGGTGCATTTTGGTGTCAAACATTACTTACAGCACTATTATAGTGAACTTGTCCGGTCAGAAACTTTGCCTAGATATTTGTTTGTGTTAATTTATGGATTATTGTAATTTCTAGAAACTTTTATTTTAACATACAGTATTTCCTCTAAGAGAAATGTAGGTGGTAAGTGAGCAGATGTTGACAAATCAAGTTCATTCACGGATATTACATTTTTAAATTGTAGTTTTCAATAGGATTGTTTTACTGATATGTACTCACCATTCTTCTATTTGTAAAGATGCTACATTACCCTGTCACAAGCTCTGGGTATGAGCATGGGTGGTGCACCAGCAGGTCCCGCTGGCACTGGAAAGACAGAAACTACCAAAGACATGGGCAAGTGTCTTGGAAAGTATGTGGTGGTTTTCAACTGCTCTGACCAGATGGACTACAGAGGTCTAGGCCGTATCTACAAAGGTAAATTTAAATCTACATCATAAAACTCATCACCCACTGTTAATGATCTGTAACCATAGCACATTTTACTTAAAGTTACAATTACAAAAAGATGTGCTGTCTTGACATTGGCAGCCTGTTCAGCCAATCTGGCAGCCAATTTCTGACAGTGCTGGAACGCCGCTGCCGCTGGTGATTGGCTGAATAAGATGTCTCGAAAATAGCAGCCAGAGCTTTCAGCAGGGGACCAGAAGACATTGTGGGGAGGGAAGGGAGGGGAGTGAGATATGTGTTATTTTTTATTTTTACTGCATCCCCCAACAACATTATTGTTTTAGCAAACTTTGCATAAGTGAAGAAAATGTTGTAATATGTCTTCTTAGATGAGTATTTTGTTCTCCTCTAATAAGGACCTCCCTTTGCCCACCATAATCATTCTTTCTCAAAATTAGCTCAATTCTATCTTTTGTTTACAAGACAGTCCTGCGGCTCACTCCAAAATTATATTACAAACTGGCAATACAAGTCTATGGGGGGTGAGGAGGAAGTGACTAGCGAAATCAAAACAGCAAAGAGGCAACAAAGAGGAGCTACTTTAGTAAAAGACCTATCCCAGTTCAGACTGTTCATTACTGCACTATAGTGTCTTTCATGCTGCTTCTGCACTATAGAGTATACTAGAAAGACACAGAAGAGCTGGACCCCCTCCTTTGTGTGTATAGTGTTTGACATACACCATAGATGTTAGGCTCTGACCACTTGTTCAGGGACAATTGAAAATTAGAGATGAATCCAGCAAATGAGAAATCTGATCAAAAATCCTATATACAAGTTATATAAGGGCGAAAAATATTGCTGCTCCCTCATTTACACCCACAGGACAGCGCATCATGAAAAGTTACCTAAAACAACAACTACACTTTAACTAAAATGGTTTGTCTTGTCAGTGCACATGTTCCATACACCAGTATTCATATTTGGGGGACACCTGTAGTTGCTAAATGCATACTGTTGTTGTTCAGACCTTGTTGTTGCCAGTAGATGGCAGTACAGAACAAGTCTAAACACTAAATTGCTAGTCAGATAGGTTAAACTGATTTAATTATGTAAATTAAAAGGGATTTTTTTTTTGCCAAATATATAAATTAATGGTGCATTTAATTTGAATAGATTTACACTGCTAAATGAAAGATAATTATAAAGTTTCGCTGGCTCTTGTTAGAAAAGCTATGTTAATGAAATTGGAAGTAGGTGTTACATGTGCAGTATACATGAGGGATTTTATTTTTCTTTACTAAATGTACTGGTCTAAATTGCTACTACACATTATCAATAGAATTGCAGCCAATGTCAGCTAGTAGGCAAACTATCCAGATACAAGGTCAGACTTGGTATAATAAATCAGAACAGATCTACCTCAAAGAGGACTCTGCACTTTCTACCTTCTTAAGGCCCTATTCCACGGAGCGATTATCGTCTGTATTCGGCCGATATCGGCCGCTACGGACGATAATCGTGCCGTGGAATAGAGTGCAACGATCAGCCGACATCGTTCATGTCGGCTGATCGTTGCAGTCGCTTGTTTTTCAACATGTTGAAAAACAAGCGACTGATACAGCAACGATCTGCTGCCATCGCTCCGTTGAATAGGAGCATCGGCAGCAGACGCTGCTGTATGCTATGGGCTACCCGGACAATCAGCGATCACCCGGGCAGCCACCCTCCGCAGCTCCCCGCCGCCCCTCCCGCACTCACCCGCTCGCTGCTGCCACGCTGAATAGCGGCGACAGCGAGCGGGGAACGAGGAGCAAACGAGTGCTGAGAGCGCTCGTTTGCTCCTCTAAACGACCAGTGAAATAGGGGCTTTAGCACTGTTCTTCAAATCAAATTTTTGTGGTCATAAAACTTTGTTAGCCTTTCACTTCATGCATTCAAGTATAGTTAGCAGGCGCTTAGAATAGGTCAGATATCAAACTAGCAAGACTCAAGAGCAACACTGAAAGGACCTTACATGTGAAAGGTGTATTTCTTTTGAGATTTTGACACATTGGCGCCTGACTCCAACTTTTTTCCTCTGGAGTGGCAAAGGATGCCAGCAGGGGGAACAAGTACAAGTCCTATAAGAATATTTAGCGTTATGCTTCTGTCAGGATCCAATTTTGTATTTGCTATTAGACATTGCTAAAGTAAATCGTAAAGAAAAATGTATAGTAAAGCAACCATACCCTTCCGCTGCCAAGAGTTTTTGGAAATTTGGCACCTCCAGTGGCCAGGACACATTTCACACTTGTGGCATGTACAAATAAAACAGAAATGACAATATAAGAGAATAATACTATGCTCCCGCAACCATATATTTTCTGAAAGTAGACTAACTTTAAAGGACAAGTGCCATGAAAAACTTTTTCCCAGTTGTATAACTCTGTAATGTGCTTCAATCACCTATCTGCCTCCCTTCCCTGTCTTTTCCCCCCTCCACCCCCCACCAGGAAGTGTCCTGACTCACACAGACCTAATGACTGTCATCATTGTCACCAAGCTCTTCTCTCAGCTCCTTCTGTTACACTAGCCTCCCCCCTCCCCTGCCTTGTCAGGTGACTCACCTTGCTCAGCTCCCATTGGCTGAACAACTGCAAGCCATCACTTGTCACATGTCCCTTGCTTATCTTCTCTCCGACTGACTCCGGCACATAGGCAGCCCATCCCCACCTCATACTCTCTCCTGCTGCCGTGAACTCAGTGAGTGAATGAGTCATGTGACTAGAAAAGATAAGCAATGACAATCGGAGCTGAGCAAGCGGAGTCACCTGACAAGGAGGGGGAGGCTTGTGTAACAGGACCTAGAGCAGCCCTCCTGCTGATGACTCATCCTCACAAGATGGAGCTGCCTGGTGACAGACGACAGTAATTAGGTCTGTGTGAGTTAGGACACTTCCTGGTGGGGGATGGAGGGGGGAAAAGACAGGGAAGGGAGGCAGATAGGTGATTGAAGCATATTACAGAGTTATATAACTTAGTAATGTGCTTCAATTACTGGGAAAAAGTTTTTCATGGCACTTGTCCTTTAAATACACAGACACTTTCATGCAATTTTGTGTCAGACATACACAAACAAAAAAATAGAAAGTATAGGAAGTTGAAAAATATATAAACTTTATTTCAGTTCTGTACATACAATATTAGATTGGAAAAGGTACATTTAAAAGTTGATTGAATTTAAACCTTACAGGACAGGGAGAATACAAAGGATATGAGCATTAACTTGATACAAATATAAATGCAATGTGTATACCTCCCAAACTATACATTTACCCCCAGAAAAAGGTCTAAAGCTAAAAGGGTTATGGGGGCTCATCTCAGGTATGAAAAGCTTTGGCAACTATTAGTCCAATCCAGTGCTTACTTGTTCCTGGCTCTGTTGCAGTTTTTCCTTTACCGATCATCAGCAGATGAGCAGAGTGTGAACATTGCCTTAAGGGCAGCTTTACACAGATCGTATTGCAGTGGATTTGATCTAAATAACTAAACACAGCATCAAATCTGCTGCGGGTCTACTGCGGATCCTGTACGTGTGAATGCACCCTAAAGGAGAAATGGACAATTGCATGAGGATGCATGGGGGTGCGGTGGGGGTTAATTTTGTGCGGAAGACACCTCACTGTCCAGCTGTCAATAAAATTTGACTAATTTGCTCCATTAGTGCATTAGTTTCTATAGAGCAAAGTCTTTTCTCCTTGCTGCCTTGGTGTGGAACACACTGTGCACACTTCCCCTGGCTGTATCTTGGGATCACAGTGGGTTTTAGGGCCCTATTACACCAACAGATTATGTGACAGATTTTTTTCAGCCAAAGCCAGGAATGGATTTGAAAAGAGGAGAAATCTCAGTCTTTCCTTTGCGACCTGTTCTCTGTTTATAGTCCGTTCCTGGCTTTGGCTGAAAAAAATCTGTCAGACAGCTGTTGGTGTAATAGGGCCCTTAGAAGTAACACCTGATGCTATCAGTAACATTTGATATGTGAAAAGTTACTTGACATTTTAGTAACGCTAAAGCATTATAAGTTACTCATCTGGATTGGTGGGTTGTCTATGTAATACAGGATAGGACAGGACAAGCCCTTTAGCGTGAGAGATATTTTTTGACCCCCTTCTTTACAAATGATCAAACATTACTCACTGTATAAACTGAATTGGACATTTGAAAATAGTTTTTTTAGTTATATAACCCTTTTTAATGGAGCCCTATTGGCGACTTCTTCTGTCCGGCTATAATTTGAAATGGATTTCCGCATTACTTGTTAATCCTACTATTACTCAGAATCCTCTGCAGAGTATACATAGTCTATTACAGCCTGTATTATAAGTGCACACTACAGTAGGAGCAGCATGAGGTTTAAGTGACTGTAATATTGTTAAATTATTCAGTAGCCAGTGTCCCATTTAAATACCGAGTGTAATATTGGAATGCAGGCACTCAGTAGACTTTCCCTGAAGCTGTGCAGATATATTGAAAGCGATTAGCAAGCAGCACAGTTAAATAATTGTACTGTCTAATTCAGGTGTCACTTCATGTATTTTCTGCTTCCCATTAAAAATTCCAGAAATGACCGAACTGTAACCTGGTTAGATTGGATGGGTCTCCTTCAGTGTTACAAGGGTTAACTAATGTCTGCAATCATTTGCTAATTCATTGCTTTCTGAATCTTAATGCGAGGAAAGTAGAATATGTCTGGATGAAAGTATTTAAAAGCTTAAGTGAAGAACCGAATAGAAAAGCGTTTCCACCTTATAAAAGAAAGCGAAGAGTGTCCAAGGTCATGTTATCATGAAAATGCATCCCCAGGAGAAGTCTCTGCAAGGAACACCTTTCATTATATTCTATCCTGTACAGACAAAACTGTGGTTGTTAAATGTGATGGCGATAAGATTTGTCACACAACACACAGAATTAATGTACTTGATACTACTCAGAAATTGCTTTGTCTAGACATACTGTATACTGACTAATATAAAGAAAGAGTGGAAACAAATGTGCAGGATTGTACATCCTTGTCAAATTTCCAGCTCTCAATGTAAAATTCCCCCGATTTTACAGATAGCAGAGATGTAATATGGACCGAATGGATGGTATGATACATATATCACTCTCCGAGAGAATGATTGATTACTTTTTGTTATAAATTACATTACGCTTTGTTTATTACATTTGGTGGTTTCATGTACTGTAGTTTTGTTGTATTGTAAATATCTAATATAAATAGCTAAAATAAGCCATCAGATACATCTGAATATCATAATTGTCAATGAGACCTGACACCCAAAAAGACACATAAAAGTAACGTGTTGAGGCTGGCTTCACAGTACATATATTTCAATCAGTATTGTAGTCCTCATATTGCAACCAAAACCAGGAGTGGATGGAAAACACAGAAAGGCTCTGTTCACACAATGTTGAAATTGAGTGGATGGCCGCCATTCAATGGCAAATATTTGCTGTTATTTTAGAACAATGGCTGTTATATTGAAATAATGGCCGTTATTTACTGTTATATGGCTGCCATCCACTCAATTTCACCATTGTGTGGACAGATCCTTTCTGTGTTTTTAATCCACTCCTGGTTTCGGTTGCAATATGAAGACCACAATACTGACTGAAATATATGTAGTGTGAACCCAGCCTAAGGTCACACTACCTAGTAACCAGACTAATACCCATTCTATTGGGTATTTGATATCAAGTTGGCACCACATCAAAGGGTGAAAATGGGCAAGAATGCTTTTCTGTTCTAAAACCATGCTCTGAATATACAAATACTCTAATATTCTTGTAAATAGAAATGTAGATGGAGAACTTCTTTAGTGCTCTATGCTATTAATTCTAATCAAGCCATGTGACAGAGGGGAGGAAATATCATACTAGGGGGGCGGTGGGCTCATCCAAGGTGCACGGGTCGGTGTGTGGGAAAAGAACGGCGCTAGGAACCGGGTGGCGTTTCAAAAAAGGTTTGCGCCTCTGGCATCTCTACGGAGTCGCCGATCAACTAATGTGAGGGTAAAAAAACAATGTACATTCGCTTTAATGTTTGGCATAATTAAATAGAAATAGAATGAATTTTTATCGGGAAGTGCTCGTATTGCAAATATTGTGGAATGCTTGTGATATCATAAGTTTTCCTCATACAGTACATTTTAAGACCTTATCTGTTTCTTATGGTATAAAAGCCTAATATGATTTGTGTCTCACACAGGCTTGGCACAGTCTGGCGCTTGGGGATGTTTTGATGAATTCAATCGCATTGAGCTGCCTGTGCTGTCAGTGGCTGCACAACAAATTTACATAGTCTTACAATGTAAGAAGAACAAGAAAACCCAATTTATATTTACAGATGGTGACGTAGTGGACATGGATCGAGAGTTTGGAATATTTTTAACTATGGTAAGAACTTGGCACAAAAGATACTGACCAAGCAGAATACTTATCCTTGCCTTAATAAATTGGTGGGAGTGGCAGTAGAGAGAAGATGCATTTCTTTATGTTACCATGCTTTTGTTTTTCCTGTAATTTACTGTATGGAATAATGGCACAGTAACAGTTACCATTATTATTTTTAGTCTTTTGCTTGCCTTTACCAAGATACTTTGCGCAAACATCCTAAACACAAGCTGCTGGCACATATTTATTCTAACTCACTTGACATATCTAGTTATATAAACAAGTGTTATTGTTTGTAACTATTTTTTTTAACCTCCTACAGAATCCAGGTTATGCAGGACGTCAAGAGCTCCCTGAAAATCTAAAAGTTCAGTTCCGAACAGTGGCCATGATGGTACCAGATCGAGCCATTATAATGAGGGTAAAGCTTGCTAGTGCTGGCTTTCGAGACAACCAAATCCTCAGCCGTAAATTCTATACCCTGTACAAGTTGTGTGAGGAACAGTTATCTAAGCAGGTAGGTTGATCAATATGGGAACATGGCAAGCTCAGTGTCCCTCCAGTGCCCTGTGCCCCTCAGTGTCCCTCTGCCATCACCCTCTTCAGCAGCCACAGGCCGCACAGCTCTGGGAGTCGGGTCGTGACATCACCGTTTTAACCAGGAAGTGAAGCCTTGATGCAGTAGTAAGTGCAGGGAAAAAAGCACTTTAGAAGCATTTCCCGTAATAAGTGTATATTGGTGATTTGTATAACTTTTGGGGGGCAATACAATACTGTAATTTTTTTTTTTTTACTGGACTTCTCCTTTAACCTCTTAAGGACATATGACGTACCCGTACGTCATATGTCCTCACTTGCACTTCAAAGCGGGGCCGCGCGGAGGCCCCGCTTTGAAGTGCCGCGGTCGGATCGCCGTGCCCGCTAATTAGCTAATCGGAGGCAGCTGTCAAAGTTGACAGCTGCCTCCGATTACCGGAGGCAATGTTTCCCTGGTGTCTAGTGGGGGAGATCGCTCCTCCGGGACCCTGTCCCGGAGGAGCGATCTCCGTTACTGATGCCGGCCGGGGACGCGTCCAAGATGGCGCCGTCCTCGGCTCGGCACTCGTTCGTTTTCGGCTGCAGCAGCCGAAAGCAAACGAGTGCCGATCTCATGGATCTCTGCAGCATATCTATTAATCACATTCCTGATCTCGTACGGTAAACGGCGTCAGCGCAAAAAAATCCCAAAGTGCAAAATTGCGCATTTTTGGTCGCATCAAATCCCGAAAAAATTTAATAAAAAGCGATCAAAAAGTCGTATATGCGCAATCAATGACACCTCACACAGCCCCATAGACCAAAGGATAAAAGCGCTATAAGCATGGGAATAGAGCGATTATAAGGAACGTATATTTGTTAACAACGGTTTGAATTTTTTACAGGCCTTCAGATACAATATAAGTTATACATGTTATATATCGTTTTAATCGTAATGACTTGAGGAACATGCATAACAAGTCAGTTTTACCCAAGGGCGAATGGCGTAAAAACACATACCCCCCCGTTTTTTTTTTCAATTTCACCACACTTTGAATTTTTTTCTGGTTTCGCAGTGTACTTTATGCAAAAATTCAGCCTGTCATTGCAAAGTACAATTAGTGACGCAAAAAATAAGGGGTCATGTGGGTTTCTAGGTGGAAAAATGCAAGTGCTATGACCTTTTAAACACAAGGAGGGAAAACCGAAAACGCAAAAACGAAAATGGGCCCCGTCCTTAAAGGGTTAAGACCATCTTGATCTACTGTACCTGTTTGTATAGTTACAAATCATCCTATTCCACAATATAACATTCTCTGAAGTAATCAGTATATATGTTGGTATTATGCCCTAAATGCACAACTGTTGTTTACTGATAGACTTATCATATATATATATATGCTAATATTCATATAGTTGAGCAATTCACCTAAAATACTATCATCTAAATCAAAGTCTTCCTCTGCATATTACATCTTCTGCACTTTTGTTAACATGAAGGTTACAAGTACATTGCTGTGACAAGGAGTGTCCTCCTTCCCTGCCAGATTTATCATGATTTACGCCCGCTCGCAGACTTATCATGATACAATCATGATACAAATCTACACCTGCTTCCTAACAGGTGTAGATTTGTTCTGCAGTGCCTGTGCAGGCACAGCGCCGTCCGTCTCCTCTAAGAGGTGTACGCCTCTTAGTAGATCTGGTTGCGGAGAAGGTTGTGGGGCTTTATTTAAAACTGTCTTGATTAATGTCCCCTTAAAAGTCTTGTTTCAATGCTTAAAGTGTACCTATTGTTATATCTTTCAAAATCTAAATCAATAGTAGATGGGAAATAAAGCAAGTTTGCAGTATACATACATTTTTTTTGTGTTATCCTGCTGTAAAACAAAGGGGAACTTACCAGAGATCCAGGTCCAGCCTCCTGAAGGCAGATTTTTTTACTTGTGCTGGAGAAAAAAAGAGACTAAACACAGGAAGTCTCTGCCAGTGCAGAGAGTCACGGCTCAATGTGTCCATCAATCACATGATTGCCTTCTCTCTGTTAGCTCTTAGATGGCCTGGGATACACAGGACTTCCTGTTTTCTGAGGAAAAAAAAGAGTCAGAAAACAGGAAGTGCCGTGTTTTCTATCATAACTAAAAAAAATAAATAATGAATGTAAATTGCAAATTGCAATTTGCAAAAATATCACATCTGCTGATTTAGATTTTGAAAGTTATAATGACAGGTACACTTTAAATATACTTACAGGTGGAAAAGTAGAATAAGGATACATTAAGTATTATATTTAATGTATGCATTTATACTGTACATATTTCCATTAGGTTCATTATGATTTTGGATTAAGAAACATTCTCTCTGTCCTTCGAACTCTGGGGGCAGTAAAAAGATCCAACCCTGATGAACCAGAGAAAACTGTTGTAATGAGAGTTCTACGTGACATGAACCTTTCAAAGCTGGTATGTTACTGTGGGTTGGCTTATATGTACTTATATAAATCATAAACCAGACATTTGCCATGGTGTTGACATAGCAGGTGGCAGCTTTGTAAAGAAACCTGATTTGCTCTGACAATATATAATCTTATTTTTGTCCTATTATTATATTACTATTTTATTCTTGTCCTTTTTGACATGTTGTGACTAGAAAAGATGATGTGTAAAATATTACAGATAATATTGAAAATAAATTTTAAATATTTACAATTTAGGAGAAATTAAGGTTTAACGTTAGAAGGGTGTATGAGGAGAAAAATAGGAATACTGAAGATGCAGACAATAAGGTCCTATGTCAGTATACTTTCTTTTTGTTTTCTTCTGTTATTTTTATAGCTGAATGATACAAAATCGTCATTCTCTTTGAAGCAGCCTTTGGATTAGTTCTAGCAAATAGCTTTACTGTGCAATAATAATACTCAATAATTCTTTGTGTTTCTTTGCTACATATTAAATAGCCTAATATTACTGACTAAATCCTAGGTGGATGAAGATGAACCTTTGTTTATGAGCCTTATTAATGACTTGTTCCCTGGAATAACTCTGGATAAAGCTGGTTATCCGGAGCTGGAAGCTGCCATTCAGAAACAGACAGAAGAAGCTGGGCTTATCCATCATCCTCCTTGGATTCTGAAACTTATCCAGCTGTATGAGACACAACGAGTCAGGCATGGTAAGAATGCTAAGTGCACTGTGACAAATAGAATAACAAAAACAGTTTTTTGCTAATATTTTTTCTTATATTTTATTGGAATAGTTTTATAATGTCTTTTATAATGTCAATCAGTTCTGGATATATTATTGGCTGTTAAATTGGACATCTATGATTTTGATTTGCGCTCCCGATTTTGACTATAAAAAAATGGCACCATGTTGTCTATAGTAAGAATATTTTTTGTTACCCAAAGCAACCAATCAGAATGGAGTAAAATGTAAGCTGAGCTCTCATTGGTGGCTAAGGGCAACAAAGAGTGTCTTAGTATAACACAACCTAAAAAATATGTCCCTCATAACCTTTTAGTCCATACCTAAATCAACTTGTCTGTGTATTAGAATTTTAAAAACAATTGCAGCTTAGGCAGTAAAAAAGCTGTCATTGCTTAGATCAAATGTGGAGACACCTAGTTTTTGTCGTTCCACATAATAGCCTGCATGGCCCACAATAAAATAGTAGATTGTACTCAGGGCCGCCATCAATAGTTTCAGGGTTCCATACAGCTGAAGCATCTGGGCCTACCAAACCTATATCCCCTATCTATGTCCCCTATTAGGGACATTTTATTGCTCTTTTACAGCCTGATTCACGTGCCAAAATATGTGCCATATAAATGACCAAAAAAAAAGGGTTGACACTTATAGTGCGACTCAACTTTAATACAACTTCTGATACATCATAGTGACATATTAGAAGTTATGACAGGTGGGCTTCCAGGTGCTGAGATCCCCAGCAATAAGAACTTGGCTGAGACTTGGCTCATAAAGTCCAGCACTTTGTTCTGCTTTATTATAGTTTAAAGCTTTATTACAGATACTTTAAGATGTCATTTTTATCAACGAATGTGGTATTTGATGCCAATCGTGTCCTGTATTATGGATCTAGGCTCCACATATTAATACATGGAAAAAGTGCTGGAGTTTTGTTTACGGAATCCTATGCACATTTACAGACACATTAAAATATACAGTACATTGTACCAGGAGTGTACGCAGGACCACAACATAACATGTTATCACCAAACTATTACTAAATAAAATATAAATAAAGTACATATAGTAGATACCAGCTCCCCACAGTCTCTGAAGACTGTATAAGGGATTACACTTACATCCAGCAACAAACAGGTGATGTCTTCTCTGATCAAATTTGGTCACTTTCCCTTTAGCTTATCCATTTGCAGTAGACTGCCATGATGATTTCTTTGAGCCCCAGCTGGTGTCTGCAGTAACTGCCAGACAAGCATCTTATGCACTTTTCCAGCATCCTCCTTACCATTTTCACCTTCATCCTCCTGCCCAGCAGTTACCGATAACATTCAATTCTAGGCCGCAGGTAGCCTCAGGCCTGCAGGATACTAGAGGCCAAGGGTGCGGTCCCCCTTTGCTTCCTAAAGGAAGAGGCTACTTACAAGCCTCTAATGACTAAAGGCATGAAGCTGCCTGCAGGCCTTGAAGATGAGTGGCACCTTTAACTGTATGTGCATTAGGATGTGCTTTGGGCTAGGTTCACACTATGTATATTTGAGGCTGTATGTTTGAGGCTCTATAGCAACCAAAACAAGGAGTGGATTGAAAACACAGAAAGGCTCTGTTCACATAATGTTGTAATTGAGTGGATGGCCGTCATTTAATGGCAAATATGTGCTGTTATTTTAAAACAACGGCTGTTGTATTGAAATAATGGAAGTTATTTACCGTTATATGGCAGCCATCCACTCAATTTCAACATTGTGTGGACAGAGCCTTTCTGTGTTTTCAATCCACTCCTGGTTTTGGTTGCTATGAGGACCTGACATGAGGACCAAATACAGCCTCAAATATACATAGTGTGAACCCAGCCTAAAGATATAAAAAGCGTTGCTCACCCTCATCCTCCACAGTATTCAACTGAAGTTGCTCATACAGTTGACAGAAGCACATATGGGTGGTTAAAACTGTGAAAAGAACCCTCTATACACCCTATGGATTAAACTATATACTATACATACATGCATACATCATATACACACGGCACAGATACTGTACAAACATGCATACATTACAATAGAGACAATGGAGGGCAGTGTAACAAATAAATAGATGCACAAGCCTCAATCCGATTGGTCTAACCCAGAATACTTAACTAAAAACAAAATCCAAACAACAGCATCTTCTTTATGCAAAAATTGTGTCTTTTTATTTTACCATCAAGAGCTCTAAAAACTAGAATATATGTAGAAAAAACAGCTGGCAGACCAATAATATTAATAGTAATAATTTAATTAATGGTAAATACACATAATAGAAAAATGCAGAGAGACGGACTCAATCAGTGATATCACTAAAGGGGGCAGTGAGGGTCTTGGGGAGAACACTGCAGACTGTATAGGGAGATGGAACTGGCCCTCCAACTTGTAGCTTGGTTAAAAAATGGGCCATTCTTTGCTGTTCTTTTTTTCCAAGCAATACATTGTAGTGCCGGCAGCAGTGGCCCGTTTCTGTATTTTTTCTGCCTGGGCTTTTTGCAGCTGTATCGGTAATACAGCCCTGATTGTATATTGCACTTCTGCTTACATTGTCCTTTGGGTACCTGCCTAGAGAATGTAACAGGGAAGACACAATGGGGAGGACATAACTTCGTAACTATGTACATCCATGAATTATGGACCATATAGCAGGATTGTGAATTCCATATTACTCTATTTGCAAATGGTCTGTTGAGCAAATAATGTTTCAATTGTGGTAAGAAGTTGTCTTTAATCTATGTTTACAGGTATTTAAGTTGTCATTAATCTGTATTTACAGGCATTTATAAAGGGGTTTGCACATTTTATTAGTTTAATGTGTAGTACAAATGTTATCTTGAGATTACAACAATACAGTGTTAGATGGCTGTCAAGTACTGTATATATTACAGATCCTATGGTTAGGTTTATGCGTGTCTTGTCAACACACATTAAGTACTAAATCTATTGTTTTTAGAATAGTATGACAAAATAAAAGTACAAACCTGTTTTTCCTACTGGTAGATTGTAGTTTTAGGTTATAAGAGTAACAAAATGTGTAATCGGTCATAAAAAAAGAAGAAATACACATGATTTCAGATGAAATAAAATGCCTTCTGTTATTTGCTGAGGCTGATTCATCAAATACATTTGCAGCTTTTTAGAAACAGTGATGAATTAGCCCCGTAGAAAAAGTACTGTAGCCTGGAGTGTATTGCCAAAGAGTAGAACAGACAACAATAACAGACGTTTACCATGCTGCTGTGCCACTGAAAGCTAATCATAAGACAAGGTTTTTGATCTAAAAACAAGTTGTCTGTGGTTTTAAATACAGGAAAATAAAGCTTAGACATCTGCAACTTTATATTATTTCTGCTTGCAGCTAACTAGAACATTTAACAGAATCTTTAATACAATGTATCTGTGTAGACAGCAGAGCAATTCTTTTGTCCTGGTATCCAGGCTGATCACCATTACCTAGATGTGTATTGAACCTCTGGCTATAAACAAAAATGCTTATATTCCCTATAAGGCTAGATTCACACTGGCGTTATTTCCTCTGCCACAGTACCATTTAGCTGTTCCGATTTTAAAGTACATAAACTGAATCTGAGGTATCCGTCCAACATCCCATTCATTTCTATGTATTTTTATTGTGCTCCCTTTGTCATAGTTGTGCTCAGTTTGCATGTATTTTGTCAGTGTTTGGTATTTTTAGAACGGAGAAAAAAATCCTGCATGCACTTTTTTTTCTCCGTTCTAAAAAAACTGGAACACGAACAGAAAGTGCACTTCCGTTTTTTTTTTTACATTATAATCCATGAGGACGGATCTAAACAGAAGGTATTTCCGTTTACATCCATTTGCAAGGTAACAGTTTTCAACAGTTTTTTTTCACTAAGCATGCGCAGAGAAACCAAAGAAGAAAAAAATTATATGTAAACGGATGCTGTCTGTTTTTTAAAACCAAAATGCAAACGGACCATGAAAAAAATTAACATTTTGCAATCATTCTGCATCAGTCTGCTCATCAGTTTATGCTAGAGATGAGCGAACCTGGAGCATGCTCGAGTCCATCCGAACCCGAACTTTCGGCATTTGATTAGCGGTGGCTGCTGAAGTTGGATAAAGCCCTAAGGCTATGTGGAAAACATGGATATAGTCATTGGCTGTATCCATGTTTTCCAACCTTAGAGCTTTATCCAACTTCAGCAGCCACCACTGATCAAATGCTGATCGTTCAGGTTTGGATGGACTCAAACCCAAACTCGGTTCACTCATCTCTAGTTTATGCTTATCCTTTCAATTAAAAAAAATAAAAAATATTGTGAACGCTATTGTGAACCCAGCATTATGTAGATCTGGAGAAGGGTTGTTGATCCAAGTATTTATTCAGCTTTGGAGTTGGGAAGGAATTTTTTTCCCCCATTTTCTCTGGATCAACACTGTAGGATAACAGGCTGAACTAGATGGACATATGTCATACAAACTATGTAACATAAATGAATAAAGGCCTCCCCCATTTTTTGATATTAGTGTTAGGCTTTGCCAGAGTTAAAAAGAAGAACATGATCATGCTCAATACATTGTAGTGTATAAAGGATCAAACTATCACTTGTACAGACTATTTGTGGAAATAATAAAAATATAACAATATGTTTTTGAAAACATTCTCATTCATTGCATAAAAATAATATATCATATTGCTGTCATAAAAAAGCACTTGTCCAGCTCCTGTATATTGATGGAAAAATAAAAAAGTTATATTTCTTAAACCAAAAAGCTGTGTAAGGAAGGGGCTCAAAAGGGAAGCTTAGATTTTATCTTTTTTAGGCTGCGTTCACACTACGTATATTTCAGTCAGTATATGTATATTTCAGTCAGTATATTGCAACCAAAACCTGGAGTGGATTAAAAACACAGAATGGCTCTTTTCACACAATGTTGAAATTGAGTGGATGGCCGCCATTTAATGGCAAATATTTGCTGTTATTTTAGAACAACGGCTGTTATATTGAAATAATGGCAGTTATTTGCTGTTATATGGCGGCCATCCACTCAATTTCAACATTGTGTGAACAGATCCTTTCTGTGTTTTTAATCCACTCCTGGTTTTGGTTGCAACATGAGGACCACAATACTGACTGAAATATACGTAGTGTGAACCCAGCCTTACATGTCATGGAAACAAATATGTGTTTTAGTGCCAGATAGAGAGCCAGTTTTCCATTTGGCCACCCTTTTCCCATGCATGTTGCTATCAGTTGAGCACCTATGTGTGTTTTAACATCTAACAATTACAGTATGTTTATGGTGTATATTAGCATACTGGTAAAACACACAAGTGGCACACACAAGGGATCCATTAAGTTCAGTAGGCACAAAGTACTCTAATTCTGACAACATTTGATCTACTGCAAGTGTATGCAGTTTTTTTTTGCAGACCTCAGACATCTGCCATATATGTGTCAGGATTCCATTTTGCTAGTATGCCGAAGTATACCACAAATGTGCTGTCATTTTTAGATGTGAACATAGTCTAAGCACTGATCTTGACTATTATGAGCATGGGTCTTTGTTCCAACCTTGTAAGGGAATAGTCAGCCGATTTGTGCTCTAACTGTTGACCTATTTGTAGCTCCCTTCATTCATCAGCCATTCATCATGAATAAACATCATAGAGCAAGATTTAACAATAGCTTTTCTTCACCTAATGTTAAGTAGACCTTTTAAATGTGATTATATTACAATCTACGTTGTTTGGTTTGTCTTCCTAAAAGTATTGCAAGATAAAAACTATGGTAATCTTACCTGTTGGTATTAATTCAGATTTTTGCTTAGATCTTTGGGAACTTGAAACATTGTTTATAGACTATGGTGGAGATTTATCAAACATGGTGTAAAGTGAAACTGGCTCAGTTGCAACCAATCAGATTCCACCTTTTATTTTCCAAAGAGTCTGTGAGGAATGAAAGGTGGAATCTGATTGGTTGCTAGGGGCAACTGAGCCAGTTTCACTTTACACCATGTTTGATAAATCTCCCCCTGTGTTCTAATTCTGTTCAATGCAACTTATTTTAAACAATGTCTCCAAACTGTTTAGTCTTGCTCTATGATGTTCTTTCATGATGAATGGCTGATGAATGAAGGTAGCTACAAATTGGTCAGCAGTTAGAGCACAAATCGGCTGATTACAGCAATGGTGATTATGGTAAAGTTAGCATTCTGCACACAATGCTGTAATAAACCTGTAAGAGACATAAATAGAGTTTGACATATTACAAGAATACACTATTTGCTATTTTAAAGTTCTTTGCAAGAGGATAATTGGTTTGGATGTTCATGAATGCTTTTCAAACAATTTGGGTTCTACAAAAAAAATGTTGTGCTTAGTGATACAAACTCTCTGACTTAATAATTTGGAAACTTTCTAAATAAATTACAGAGTTATTGATTTTGTAGCCAGAATGAGATTTGATGCAATGGTTGATTTGTTAACTAAAATGGTTTTCTGACCTTTACAAGTTTTCTATATTTTCTCTTGTATTTTCCATTTATTTAGTAATACTGTAATGCAGAAAAACTACAACTCCTATCATGCCTGGACAGCCAAAGTATGATGGGAGTTGTAGTTTTGCAACAGCTGGAAAGCCAAGGTTCCCTACCCTGCTATAATGTGATCACTAAGGTACAGCGTACTCAACAACCAAGATTCTAGTCTGAAATATGCATTGTTGTTTAAAGGAATGATGACTTTGGGACCCAGTGGCGCAGGAAAAACGAAGTGCATTAATGTTCTAATGAAAGCAATGACTGACTGTGGAGCACCTCACAAGGAAATGAGAATGAACCCGAAAGCTATCACAGCCTCTCAGATGTTTGGCACACTTGATGTGGCCACAAATGATTGGACAGATGGCATATTTTCAACTTTGTGGAGAAAAACATTAAAAGCAAAGAAGGTAAGCTCAGCAACTGAAACAGACATTCACATATTTTCAAAAAGACAAAATTGTTCAGCTCTCCTAAAACACCATTCACACTAGGCAAGAGCATGTCAATATGGCTGAAATTGCAAATGCATAAAAACACACACACACACACACACACAAAATGCAAATGCTCATCACTAATGCATCAGATCTAGAGATGGGCGAACCTGGAGCATGCTCGAGTCCATCCGAACCCGAACTTTCGGCATTTGATTAGCGGTGGCTGCTGAAGTTGGATAAAGCCCTAAGGCCATGTGGAAAACATTGATATAGTCATTGGCTGTATCCATGTTTTCCAGACAAACTTAGAGCTTTATCCAAGTTCAGCAGCCACCGCTAATCAAATGCCGAACCTCCAGGTTCGGATGGACTCGAACCCGAACCCGGTTCGCTGATCTCTAATCAGATCCCCTAAAATGCATCAGAACTGCTAAGAAAATCTCCATAAATATAATGGTATACCATTAGCAAATAGTGTAAACTATCTGTACTGTGTCTCTATTTAGTCATAAGTGGTGGGCTGTTGCATTTTTTTTGTGTGTGTGTTTTTGTGTATTCACATATTTTCACATATAAAACAGTAGCAGAATATGTGTAAAATATCTATATATCTATATATATATATATATATATATATATATATATATATATATATATATATATATTTATAACAGTATCAATCTGTATTATAAAGTAAAAGAAGCAAAAGAGAAGCTCTTAGGGGAAACAGTATTATGTAAGGGGAGAAACACCCTGGATGCAAATATTTCTACAGATTTAGGCTATGTTCACATTACGTGAACACCCGGCCATTCCGTGTCACCCCCTTTTTGCATTCTGACATCTCTACACAGGTGTAAAGGGTAAATTTTGCGTTTTTCACACCTTATTTCATTTCATACGTCATGGTGTTTGTTCAAGTAAAAAGTGTCCTTTTATCAACTGCAGATCGTATTAAGTGGGCGTGGCCTCGTGGCATTAGCGCCACTTAGCCCCGTATTGTTGGCCCCTTTGACGACCATTGGTTGGCCGACGTAAATGGGGTGGGGTCGAGACCTTTCGGCCAGTCTGCTCCAGTGGTCGACGAGGGGGCGGGGCCAACTGTGGCTTTGTGGGCGGGGCGAAGTGGCACAAATGCTGTGAGGCCTCGCCCACTTAACACAATCTGCAGTTGATAAAAGATGACTTTTTACTTGAACAAGCACCATGACGTATGATATAAAATAAGGTATGAAAACCGCTAAATTTACCCTTTACACCTGTGTAGAGATGTCAGAATGCAAAAAGGAGGTGACAGTGTCACTTTAAGTACCGGCCGGATGATCTTTCCGGCCGCGGAGCTCTGATGCGGGCGCATCAGAGCGCGCCCGCATCAGAGCTTCCCATAGCCCACAGTGAGCCGCTTGCTTCACTGTGTGAACTGACAGGTCTTTCTGCGGCCGGAATTCACTGAATTCCGGCCGCAGAAAATTGACATGTCAGTTTTTTCCGTCACTGCATGGGCTCCCGCCCGGAGCGTATACAATGTGTGTACGCTCCGGCCGGGATCCCATTAAAAATAAGGCTATGTTCCACCCCTCAAAACTACGGCCATAGTTCTGCGGCGAGAACTAAGGCCGTAGTTTTACGTAGTGTGAACATAGCCTAAGGCTTAAAATGACGTTTGTCATTTTGCTGTTTGGCTGCCCATAATAACAGCTGTTGTTACAATATTCTAGTTAAAGCCTTTATTACACAGGCAACATAGAGGATCAAGGAGCGCTGTCAGTGCTAGTTTGCTCCTCGTTCCCTGCTGGCTGCCGCTAAGCAGGTAAGGGCAGGTGAGGCCGCGGGGAGGTGCGGGTGGTCTGCCCGGTGATTGCTAGATCGTCTGGACAGCCCCTAGAGGGTAGCGGCGGTCTGCTGCCGCTGCACCTATTCCACAGAGTGACAGCAGCAGATCACTGCTATCACAGTCGTTTGTCTTTCAACATGTTGAAAGACTAACAACAGCAGCAATCAGCCAACATCGTTCATGTTGGCTGATCGTTGTCTTCTATTAGACAGGATGTAATAGTGACAGGGGCCCTCTCCTGTCACTGCGGGGGTCCTGATCGCTTTAACGAACCTCCAGATGTCTCTTGCATCCCTCCGTGCGGTCCGATTGGCGCTCTGCTGATTGAGTCTGCCACAGGCAGGCACAATCAGCAGAACACCTATTACACTGATCAATGCTATGCCTATGACATAGCAATGATCAGTGTATGTAATCTAATAATTGTATGTAAAAGTCCCCCAAAAATAATTAAAAAAAGTTCTTTTTACAATACCCCAAAGCCCCCTCCCCCGATAAAAGTTAAAATCGCCCCCCTTTCCCATTTGATAAATAAAATATATAAAAATAACATATTACATAATGTAGCATACGTAATTGTCCAATCTTTTAAAATAAAACAATTGTCATTCCATCCATTGAACGGCGTAAAAGAAAAGAGGGAAAAAAGCACCAGGATTACCTTTTTTTTTTTTTACATTATAAATAAAAATAAATTTAATAAAAAGTGATCAAAATGTCCGATCTACTCAAAAAGGGTATTTATAAAAAGAAGAGATCATGGCACAAAAAATTACACCCCATACAGCCCCATAGCTGAAAAACTAAAACCGTTATAAGAGTCACAAAAGGACCATTTTACCAAAAACTAATTGAAAAAAAAAAAAGGATTTTAATAAAAAAAAAAAAAAACTGTGTAAACCTGCATATGGTTGTGTTCAGACTGACCTATAGTATAATGGTATCATGTTAGTTTTACTGTATAGTGCATTACGTAGACACAGGAACCCACCAAAAGTTACCATATTGCATTGTTTTTTCTTATTTCACAAATTTATATTTTTATAAATAATATTTTGGGGGTTCTGTCATACATGTTATGGTAGAATGAAAGATGCCATTACATAGTACACATATTCCCAGAGAAAATAAGCCCGTACTTGGCCCTGTAGTTAGAAAAATGAAAGTCTATATCAAGCAAAAAGTAAGGACATGGCACTCACCCATTAAAGTCTTCACCGTATCTTTATTAGATTGCTGCAAACATCATAAAAACAGGTATAACGAGAGGACGCCTAGCGTGTAGCAGCGACAGCTGTTTCCTGCCTATTCGGCACTTCTTCACGGCTACCCTAAAGCATACCTTTCACCAAAATTATCTGTTGACGTCATCAGAAATGTTAAAAGCAGGGCCGTCTTACCCATTGGGCTTGGTAGGCGGCTGCCCAGGGGCCCCTGCGTCCTAGGGGGCCCCTGGCCGCTTTGACATACCCGTATTTTTAGCTTTATAAGACGCACTTTTTTTCCTCCCAAAGTGGGAGGAAAACCTAAGTGCGTCCTATAAAGCGAAGACGGCTCCCAATCAGTGTCGAGCACCCCAAGGAAGCCATCCTGCCCGCCCCCTCTATTGCTGCTCACTATGCATATGCATAGTGAGCGGCCCTGAGTGACCCCCTCCGCCCGCCCAGCCCGCCCCTTCTATCACCGCTCAGCTGAGCCGATCAGAAGCTCAGGAAAGTGCAATGAGTAGCACTTTCCTGGGCTTCTGATCAGCTCAGCTAAGCGGCGATAGAAGGGGCGGGCTGGGCGGGCGGTCCCGGAACTCACCCATCCGCCGGCCCCAGCAGCTGATGTCTCCTGGCAGCGCGCACTCCCGTCATCCTCCGGGCACAGGCAGTGGGGTACAGAGACGCTGCCTGTATCCCGGATGTGTCGTGCAGTCTCTATCATTCATGATAGAGGCTGCAGGACACTTCTGGCACAGGCAGTCTCTCTGTACCCCGATGCCTGTGCCCGGAGGATGACGGGAGTGCGCGCTGCCGGGAGACATCAGCTGCTGGGGCCGGTGGACGGGTGAGTAACTGGTTTGTTGTTTTTCTGTTCGGCAGGGGGCACTGGCTACTATGGGGGGCACTGGCTACTATGGGGGGCACTGGCTACTATGGGGGCAATGGCTACTATGGGGGGATTGGCTACTATGGGAGGCACTGGCTGCTATGGGGGGGATTGGCTACTTTGGGGGCACTATATGGGGCATTGGCTACTATGAGGGCACTATATGGGGGCATTGGCTACTATGTGGGGCACTATATGCAAAGATGGTGGGTTTGATGGCCGCAGGGGTGGGGTGACGGTCCAATGCGCACCTCTGCCCAGGAGCCCATAATGCTGTTAAGACAGCCCTGGTCAAAAGCTATTGATCAGAAGATATAGCAGTCCACTGTAATCCCCAACTGGTGGGGCCGTCCGCCAATATTCATAATGGAAGTCTATAAGAAATTATTGATGAACTGAGCCACTGGCCGACACAATCTTTTCCCAGCTATATCTTCTGATCTGATGTCTGATTCGAAAAAGCAGTTATTTTGTTGTCAAAAACAGCACCACTCCTGTCCTAAGGTTGTGTGTGGTATTTCAATTTAGCTCCATACACTTCAGTAAAACTTTGCTGCCAACCCACACCCAAACTGACGACAATAGTGGTGCTGTTTCTGAAAGAAAGCAGCTACATTGTTGTAATTCTGGATAATCCCTTTAAATAGGACCTGTCACTAGATTTAGTTTGATGAACCAGGAGGCATACCTGAATCCTGCTGGCTTATGTTGCCTTGTGGCACTGTGTATGCAGTTTAACCCCTGGTTAGCAAAGGGGATGTGACTTATTGGTATTATCTACAACTTGAGATCTCATTCAGTCTCTTGCCCTGCTGCCCAGTGGTATCTCGCATGATCTATGCTATCTTGTGAGACCAGACGGCAGCAGCCTTTGGTAAGCCTCCTGGTTCTTTATACTATATTTGATGACAGGTACAGGTAAGGGTACATTCACATGTAGGGTGTTTTCAGTTACATGTTTTTGACGCTGGATGTTTTGTCTCTTTTGAAGCACAAAGACAAGCAGGAAAAGATGCAGCACGGTTTTGGCTTTACTCCTGCTTGTTTTAGTGGTTCAAACTCATAAGAAAAGACAAACATGCATCAGAAAACACTGCAGGTGTAAGACTGTGGGCAAATGTCTACTTTTGTTTCTCACATTTGTGTTTTTTTTTTTTTTAATCTGTACTACACTGAAAAAAGATAACATTGTAGGTGTGAATGTACCCTAATGGTACAGTAACACATACTTAGTATCTTGTGGATTTGATGGTGCAGATTTAGTCAATATATTAATTATTATTTGTGAGTGTATGATATATATATACTGTAAATGTCTATACTTTTTTTTTCTCCAGGGAGAACATATATGGATAGTCTTGGATGGCCCTGTTGATGCTATATGGATTGAGAATTTAAATTCTGTTCTTGATGATAACAAAACTCTGACTTTGGCTAATGGGGACCGTATTCCAATGGCACCTAACTGTAAAATAGTCTTTGAGCCTCACAACATTGATAATGCCTCTCCAGCCACCGTATCTCGTAATGGAATGGTGTTCATGAGTTCTTCTGTGTTAGACTGGAGACCTGTACTAAAGGCTTGGCTGCAGACCCTACCTGCCATTCAGCATGAAGTCCTATGGAACTGCTTTGAAAGTGTTTTCCAGGTATTTTAAACCTTACTACAACAACACTTTCCTTCCCCAAATCTGTATTTCCCAAAGGGATGTCTGTCTAGTCCTGTGTTTCGAGACTCTTAAATAAAGCTCCATGGGCTCTTTTTTTGCATATTCGTATTTCCCAGGGGGCAATACACCTAGGATTTCACTGTATTGAGCGCTTTAACCAGCAGCCGACAGTGTTATCTTTGGCTGATCTCCCTGAGATTGTGTGTAATATTCATTGTGTTAAATTAATAAATTAGCATAAAGTAGCCTATTTCCTTTTAGTAAACAATGTTTATGTGTATGGGCTAGTACAGCATTTTGGACGGTGACTACCTTATACTAGACGGTGATGTAGCATAATATTGTTGTCCAGTGGAACTAGTGTGTTCAAGGTATACAATATATCAAATGTGTAGCATCTAATCTTGTGGATAGAACCCACATAGAGTAAGGGGGGTTGGGGTGACAGTGTCACTTTTAAGCTTAATGTGTTTAATTCAGAAGTGAAGTGAACAATGTAGGTTTGTAACAGCTTTGTTTAATCCTATTTAATTTAGCACCTTACTGACTTGGTGACACTAATATAGAATAAATATATATATATATATATATATATATATATATATATATATATATATAAATACAGATTTCATATTATATATATATATATATATAGTTATACTGGCTTCAAGACTTCATTATCAGCTTTCTTGTGAAGGAAAATACAATTCCTTTGTGTTTCTTCTGGGTGAGGAAAATAACTGTATTAATCTTCCACAGTGGGATTTCAGTGGGAAAGGTCTGAAAATCCTCTTAATTTGAGAGATGCCTGGGAATAATTCTGCATGGTAGCACACAATGCAGTACACATCTAAATACAGAAGAGATTATAAAGCCAAAGCAGCTATAACATACACTATGTGTCTTTTCCCAGTTGGCATAGGGTCTGACGTACATGGAGCAAAGTTAATGGCTCTTTAATGTGCATAATTATCAGCTTATAGTTGTATGTATTGTTAGAGAAAACATACTTATATTAATGAAATACATGATGGCATGACATTTAAATATAGCTGCAAGTAGAATACTGTCTGCTCCAAAAAGACTATGGTAAAGAAGGACCACATCTCACTGAAATAAGACAAAGCAAAATGGAATCAATAGTTGCCTATAACTGAAGCCTCCCCTGTGATCAATAGAAATAAGTCATCACACCCACCGGTAAGGTTGCTCATCCCCATGTATGCTCCTCAGTCCCTGTTAGCCTTCCCTCCCCCGACCCCCTATTTATTTTATTTTTTTTTCCATTATTGATTCATTGCCACTATACCACTTATAAGGGGATAATGTATACATGATATACACATGACCTACTTTCACCGCTTCACTGTAGTTTTATATGTATAACCGAAAGGCTTTTTAATATCTAATAATGTTTTGATCAAAGGTGTACATACCATAGAGGTAGACCATGTGGCTGCAAAAGGGCCCTTGGAAAGAAGGGGGGCAGTCCTAGTTGGTCCCGTTTCTTTTTCTACTTGTAAGAAACTGTGCAGTAACCCTCTCCACAGGCAACTGCATTGTCAGCAAATAAATGGATAAGGGTATTCCTTATTTTATCTGGAAAGCAAGGGGAATTCGGATCTGTGATTGGCCCCCTGACAAATCTGTATAACCACTCCCTCCCAACAGGAGATGTTCCTTATGATTGGAGAACAGCCAATGTTATACCCATCCACAAGAAGGGTAGCAGAATTATAAAGTGCTGCAGAATTTGTTGGCACTATATAAATAATAATAATAATTAGTAGTAGTAGTACAGAGGAGCCCAGTAACTACAGGCCAGTTAGCTTGACATCTGAAATACTAAAAATAATGGAAACAATTCTAAAAAAGAAGATAATGCATCACCTAAGAATCAACAATGTGATGGATCCAAACCCGCATGGATTTACTGCAGGCAGATCATGTCAGACTAATCTAATTGATTTCTTTGATTATGTCACAAAAGTTCTGGATGAAGGTGGTGTCATGGTATTGGATTTCTGGACTTCAGCAAAGCCTTGATACAGTCCCCCATAAAGAGCTGATAGAAACGTTACAGAAAATTAGACTTAATCCCTGGATAGTTCAGTTAATTTGTTTGTCTTCTGAGCAGAGACTGGTTACAAGTGGTGTGCCACAGGCACCTGAAAAGGATATTGGTAAAATAGAACACATCTAAAGTCAGGCTCCCCCACTTGTATATAGACCCCCTGTGTGCTCCCCCACTTGGATATAGACCTCCTGTGTGCTCCCCCAGTAGTATATAGACCCCCTGTGTGCTCCTCCAATAGTATATAGACCCCCTGTGTGCTCCTCCAGTAGAATATAGACCCCCTGTGTGCTCCCCCAGTTGTATATAGACCCCATTCTGCAGCCCCAGTAGTATATAGCCCCCCTGTGTGCTCCCCAAGTTATATATAGTCCCCCTTTGTGCTCCCCCTATTTAAATAGACCCCGTGTGTGCTCCCCTCGTTTATATAGACCCCCTGTATCCTCCTCTGTTTATATAGACCCCCTGTGTTCTCCCCCTTGTGCCCTCCCCCATTTATATAGACCCCCTGTGTGCTCCCCCATTTATATAGACCCCCTGTGTGCTCCCCCCGTTTATATAAACCCTGTGTACTCCCCCCATTTATATAGACCTCCTGTGTGCTCCCCCTTTATATAGACCCCTGTGTGCTCCCCCTGTTTATATAGACCCCGGCTGTGTGGCTGCCACCCTGTCCAGCGGTCTTGGGCACCAGAGCAAGGCATGGGGGCCCCCCTGGATGTCGGGGGGCCCCATGCAATTGCATGGGTTGCTTGGTGCCCAAGACCGCTACTGGGGATACAGTCTGAGGTTAGCTCGAGGTAACATCAGGAGCAATGTAATATTACTTTACTGAAAGAACAGTAGATAATTGAAATAAACTTCCAGCAGATGTGGTAGGTAAATCTACAATAACTTAATTTAAACATGCCTGGGATAAATATATATGTATATCTATCTTAATATAATAATAATAATGATGATGATGATGATAATATTACTAATTAAGGAAATACTATAAGGGCTAACTAGATGGACCAAGTGGTCTTTTTCTACTGACAATCTATGTTTCTATGTAAGTTTACATTTTTCACTAAAAATGCAATAGTAAGCAGCCACCTGTCACCTATAGGAAGATTTAAAGAGGATGTACCATCAGGTACACTCTCTTTAAAATTACACATGAATCGAACGACGTCGGCACGGGGAAGACGGTACCACGGTCCTTTTTTTTGAACCGCGGCCTGGTTCCCGTGTACGGGACTGTTCTATTCATGTTTACCGGGCCGGGTTAAAGCCCTTGATGTGTGCTGGCCAGTGGGAGGAAACCCCTGCCTCTCCATGACGTGGCACCATTGATTCTAATGGTGCCACGTCATGCACAGTAAAATAGATGATACACTAGTCTAGGAGTATTTGGAGTAGTCTTTTTTTAAATAATCTCACTTTTTTATATAATCACATCAATTTATTATGCAAAACCCCAATAAATTTCTTTTTTTATTATGCTTATAGTATAATTTAAAAAATGTAGCAGAAATGAAGTGTTTGCCACTTATGCTAACATATTTTTCCCCATAGGATTTGATAAATTTTGTCTTCACTGCTGTGTCCCCAAAGATGCCGATATTGGAATGCATGTACATTAAACAAGCTATTGACCTGCTTCAGGTAAGAATACCTGCTCCTAGAGGACATTTATATACTGTAGATAGAAATACTCTCATCACAGAATAAAATGGGTTCCCATTTAACAAATTCATACATTTTGAAAACTTTCCTTAACATATATTACTCCTGTATGATGTTCCTTTCTAGACCTATGTTGTCCTAGTTTTAATATAATTTTGTATTGATTGTGATTTCCAGGGTCTTCTTTCTGACAAAGAGGAGAAACAGCCCAGTCAAGAACATTTGGCTCGACTCTTTGTGTTTGCTGTGATGTGGTCAATTGGAGCCTTGTTGGAACTAGAGGACCGTATGAAAATGGAAATATTCCTGCGTGATCATTCTGCCACACTTGAGCTTCCTAACATTAAAGGAGATGAAACTATTTTTGAGTTTGTTATTAATGAAAGTGGACAGTGGGAGCATTGGTCCAAAAAGGTTAGTGATTGCTAAGTAAGAAACCGTTAAAAGTCCTCATTATAGGGGATTATGCAAATATTGTGTGCACTTGAATAAATCTCATATATGGCGTGTTGATTTTTAATCACTAGAACTATTGTCAATGAGGAGGGGCAGGTGCCTGCAATGGTGAGCTAAAAAAAACTTTCACAAGGGCTTTTTTGGTTTAGATAACACATTTTCAAGTACCCTATTCAGGAATTCTGGATAGCTAAGATGGACTTTGCAATGTGCCTCTGGCTGTGAAGGACCAAGCTCATCTGTCACAAATATCAAGAGTAATAACCCCGGCACTCCCAACAGTCTGGACTAGACTCTAGGAAAGGTGTATCCTTCTCCGTCTTTTACTACCAATTGCTACCAGAGGTGCTCCCCCAAACAAAACAGTCAATATTGGCAGAAACGTCACTCAAAGGAGAATACCGGTGAGTGCCTTCGCTATTCTCCTTTGAGTGAAGTTTCCGAGCTCATCTGTACCCAATGGGGGAGATTTATCAAAGGGTGTAAAATTTAGACTGGTGCAAACTACCCACAGCAACCAATCACAGCTCAGCTTTAGGCAGTGCTGAAAGGAAAGAGGAGCTGTGATTGGTTGCTGTGGGCAGTTTGCACCAGTCTAAATTTTACACCCTTTGAAATATCTCCCCCAATGATTTAAAAATCCCTTATTGTGGCAATACAAGGAAATTGAATCATTTGATTCCTGGTTCCCTCACACATTACACCTCTCACTGGGGGTCCTAGAAGCTGAACAATGTGTTTAAAGTGAAATGCGCAACCCACTGCTCTATTCTAATTGAAGACTAAGGTCTCCATTGTTGAGATTGGGGGAGGGGGGATAAACTTTCAGAGACTGGAAAACATCTTTAAGTTGCCTAAAATTCTGGCTTTACTGCAGGATGGCACAGATAGATTCTAAACCCCTTGATCAAAAAGTTTTTTTTTATCCGGTCAAATGACCAAAACCAAACCCAACAGACGCCATTATAGTCAAAGGGATCTGTAGGGTTCCATTGGTGTCCGCCTTTTGACAAATCCAGTTTCAGTGCTCACCCTGTTCTGTTTCTCTGCCAGAGCAAAAGAACAGAATGAATGCTGCATGTATGAACCTAGCCATAACAATGCAGATGTAAACCTAACCTAAATATAGTTATATTGTCCCCTGCTGTGCCCCTATATAGCTATAATATTCCCTGCACCCCCATGTAGTTAAAATGCACTTAGTTATAATGTCCACTGCTTTAATAACTATTTGTGTAAAAATTATAGGTGGTTTATGGGAAATGTGACTAATTTTATGTTTAATGCTTAAACGTGATTCATAATTTTAAGGCTTCACTATTTTGTTTTTCTATTTCTATTTTAAGGCAATTTGTTATAACAATTTAGTTTAGCCCAAACTTTACTTTGTTACTTACTAGAGATGAACGAACTTTGAGTACAGTCAGCATTTGAATTCCAGTGGCTGAAGTTGGATGCCTAGAAAACATGGCTACAGCAATAGGCCATAGGCTGTAGCCATAGTCTTTAGGCAGCCCTAGGTCTGCATCAAAGTTCTTTAGCCACCGGTAATCAAATGCCAAGACTTTAGGCTTGGACGAAACTGACTGTACTCAAAGTTCACTCATCTCTATTGCTTAATTAACAGGAGATAGGAAGGATAGGCCTTCTACTTGTTCTTAAATGAACAAGAACTTATGACAGAAGGAGCTGTATCTAGTTACTGATTTCAGCATCCTTCATAAGCCAACAAGCCAAGTGTCCAACTCACCAACATCTATAAAGATCCCAGTATTGCATATAGTCATATTTCTAATATATGGCCTTTTTGTTTATTCAGAATTTTTCAAAATATTTTTTGTATATATACAGGTTCCTGAATATGTATATCCAAAAGACTCCATACCAGAATATGCTTCAATTCTTGTTCCAAATGTTGATAACGTCCGGACGGATTTCCTTATGCATACCATTATGAAGCAAGGGAAAGCAGTCTTACTGATTGGTGAACAAGGCACAGCAAAGACGGTCATGATCAAGGTAGACTGCAATATATATTTTCTTTCAATTTTGTATGTCATTTTTTCATATCCTTTGGTTAGTGTGTTATTCTTTTTCTTTATATCATATCAAACAAATATTACAGTTATGTGTGTGCAGAATGCCCTATGGCAGTCTACATATGGAAAAATACTTTCCATTCAACTCTGGTAATGCCGACCTTGAAAACTTACATTTATTGCTGCTAAAAGAAAAAGCTGAGGCAAACTAGTGTCTAGTTCATGTCTAGCTCAAGTTACTTCAAGTTACTGGTACCAAGAAAAATGCCAAATACATTTGGTACTTGAGCTCTTTATCTGATAGGGAACTTCTAAAACAATTGATAGGGCTCTATAGAGCAGTGTTGGGGTAGCACTGATGCTGTGGATACATTTGAGCAGTACAATGGTGTTTCTCAGGTGCCATCTATTCCCAGCCATAAACTTTCCCTGAAGACGCTGCTTAAATATATACGTTTTTTAAAACAGCCAAGGCTTAGACATTTGTAAATTAAAGTATCTCTGGTAGGCCCTGTGAGTAGGAGACATCTATTGAGAACAAATTATTAGTTCCTTTTCTACTTAAGCCTCGTACAGTTTGCATCTAAATGTCATGTTTTCATTGACGGTTAGCACTAGGCATGAATTTTGTATAATGCTGTAATGAATAATAAGTCCAGTACCTCTTGAAGAACTGGAAGAAATAAAAATGACAGGGAGTGTTCTACAGATATGTAGAGTAAAGCTCTACTTTTTCATTTCCCTAGTTCTTTGCTTTATTCTTTATCACATCAAAGTGACGAAGATATACACACTGGACTGGCAAAGGTACAAGGAGACATTATATTTTCAAATAAAAGTCCTTTGACATACAGTGTGGCTGTGTTGTGGAGCTGGGATATACTGTAGGAATGCTCAGCTAAAGCTGTGCAGAATGCTGCTTGCTCTCAACATGTAAACCACAATCCTAGCTGTCCCTTCACAAATTTGTGTTGTCATTACACACATTCTTATAGTATGTTGTAATGGATAATAAGGAAATTAACAAACCCAAAGGTAAATAGTGTACATCTATCTACCTGCCAGTTTGTCTATTCCTTCCTCTATTACTCAGTCGTTGTACTATACTTGAGTTACAGTGCTATTCTTGCTGCCAGAAATCTGTGCCATGCCTGCTGTCATCAGTGGTTTTTCATAGATATCCAGTTAAACTTAGTTATCTCACCAGAATGCTCAAACTGTGCATGGGCAAACTGTTACACTATACTTAGTTCAAGAGCAGAGAAGAGGGTGCATGCCGCAAGGATAGGAGACACTCCCTGTGCCATGCATCACCCCCTCAGGTTCTGCACTACAAATAACACGGCAAGTCAGTTTTGTGTTGTGTTCATTAAGCTCTGTTGCACTTATATACTTAATATAATACTTAATGAGTCACAAATTTATCTAGGATGATGCCGTAGTATATATCCATAGTACTTCTCCTATCATAAGAATGATTCCGATCATAGATGGTAGAAACCAGAGGCAAATTTGAAGCAATTGCCTTACAGCCTGCCAGCAAACACAGGCTGTCTTATAGCTATAGGCAATATTCAGGCTGTTGTAAATAGTGGTCTACATTCTGCTGATGTACTTGCAGGGCAGCAGCGGGGAATTTGCATGCATCTTCTGACAGGCTGTAGGGGTGTTGCTAGGAATTTGGCAAGAATGTTAAGAAACTGCTGCAAAGGGACTTTTCTACTGTAAAAGCTTTGAAAATGAGAACAACTGTTTGCAACTCTATTTTTTCATGAATAAAAGTTATAATAATCATTTTTATTTATATAGAGCCAACAGATTCCACAGCACTTTACAATTCTGGGGGTACATACATAGACAAAAATCATTACACAGATACACATGTAATTATCAAGCCGTACATGAGGAGTGAGGGCCCTGCTCGCAAGAGCTTACGGACTATTAGGAGGGGCTTGGAGACAAAAGGCAGAGGGGCAAAAGTGCTTCATTGTTACTATGCTCCAGTCATCTTAATAAATAAAGCAGTGAAGGTAAGGGTAGGTGAACCAGTAACCAACCAATGCCTGCATGCTACAGGTCTAAGTGCCTAATGGTGCGTTTACACAGGCAGATTTATCTGTCAGATTTTGGAAGCCAAAACCAGGAATGGATTTGAAAAGAGGAGAAATCTCAGTCTTTCCTTTATGACCCGTTCCCTGTTTATGGTTTGTTCCTGGCTTTGGCTTCAAAAATCTGTCAGATAAATCTGCCTGTGTAAACGCTCCAAGTGCTTGGCGCATGTGTGTGTGATCAAATTAGGGAACCTGATGATGAGTCTTATGCGTACATAGCGGAGCATAGTGAGGAGGAGCTGGTGGTCTACAGTGTCAAAAGCTGCAGAGAGATCCAGGAGAATTAGCAGGGAGTGGTTGAAAAATCGTTCGTATGTCGTTGATCGTTGATTTAGATCTGAACCTAAAATTATTGTTAATCTTTCGCTAATTGTTTACTGTAATTCCACGTTCGTTCGCTCAAGTTCCGCATTTTTTCACTAATCATTTTCCTGAGATCAGAAGGAATAAATGATTGCAATAACTATCGCAATAACGATCGTAATACGATCGTATCTAACGACCATGGTTCTGTGTAATATGGTGAACGAATTCAGGTTAGCGATAAACGCTCTAGTTTGCGATTGTTTATCGTTAGTCGTTAATCGTTAAAAATCGGACCCTAAGGTCTAGGAGTATGGGAAAATTGTAGGCCACCATAGGTCAGAGCGGCAGGTGAGGCTGTGTCATATATATTTACCTAAAACTATTTTATTTTGTGGCTAAACAGCAATAGGATGTCACCTAAAAGTCGCAGTAAAATTGCAATTACATATCTGACATATTAGTAAAATATGTCCTTTCAAAAAACAATGTTTCTAATACCTGACCATTTGTTTTACTGTATGCAGGCTTTCTACACTTTTTTTAAATCTTTCTGGTGTTTTCTCACTATTTTTTTGGAGAAATTTATTAATATAGCCCATTTTTTGTGTGTGTTGGGCTGGAGTGGCTTTACACAAAAATGTGACTTTTCATCAAAGCCGCAAATCATAAATCATGAAAGCCCAGGCGAGAACTGCTTGCTTTTTGTTATATAACTCTCTTAATAATAATAATAATATTTATTTGTATAGCGCCAACAGATTCCGCAGCGCTTATTTAAATATATATAAATACATTACAGGTTATATATTAAATTATACAATGAATAAATTACAACCACAAATTAGAGACCTGCTCTCAAGAGCTTACAGGCTAGGATGACTGAGAGTAACACGAGAGGCAACAAGTGCTTTATTTGTCAATGTTCCAGTCATTGTACATGGAATCTCTAAGTGCCTATAGGCGGCTGGGCAAGCCAGTCACAAGCCATTTTCTACGCTCAGATGACAAGGACAGTGTAACTAGCACCGAAGAAGTTATAGAGAGGACGGAGAAGGGATAGCAAAGGGAGACAAGATTACGAAATGTTATAAGCACGCCTGAAGAGATGGGTCTTTAGGGCACGCTTAAAACTGCGGATGTTGGAAATAAGTCTGAGGTCTTTGGGTAAAGAGTTCCAGAGAACTGGTGCAGCACGAGAGAAGTCTTGGAGGCGGGAATGAGAAGTTCTGATTAAAGAAGAGGTTAGTGTGAGGTCATTTGCAGAGCGCAGAGCACGGGAAGGATGGTAGGTGGAGATGAGGGAGGAGATGTATGGAGGGGCAGAGTTGTGGAGAGCTTTATGGGTGAGGGTGAGGAGTTTGAACTGTGTTCTATATTTAATGGGCAACCAGTGCAGTGACTGGCACAGAAAGGAGACGTCGGTATAGCGGCTGGAGAGGAAGATGAGCCTGGCTGCTGCGTTCAGGATAGACTGGAGAGGGGAAAGCTTAGAGAGAGGAAGACCGATTAGTAGGGAGTTACAGTAGTCAAGACGGGAATGGATCAAGGCGACAGTCAGAGTCTGAGCAGTGTCAGTGGTGAGAAATGGACGGATTCTGGAGATGTTTTTGAGATGTAGATGACAGGAGCGTGTAAGAGCTTGGATGTAGGGAGTAAAGGATAGATCAGAGTCTAGCATGACCCCCAGACATCGAGCCTGATGCACAGGAGTTATGCTAGTACCACAGACTGAGAGGGAAATGTTGGGTTTAGGTTTGTTAGAGGGAGGAAATACAAGAAGTTCAGTTTTAGAGAGATTAAGTTTGAGGAACAGAGAGGTCATAGTGTTAGAGAGAGAGCAGATAGGCAGTCACTTGTATTTTGCAGGAAGGCAGGGGAGATGTCGTGGGAAGAGGTATATAACTGGGTATCATCAGCATAAAGATGGTATTGGAAACCAAACCTGCTGATGGTCTGTCCGATGGGGGCTGTATAGAGGGAGAAGAGGAGGGGACCCAGGACTGATCCCTGGGGAACCCCAACAGAGAGAGGTAAGGGAGAAGAAGTAGAGCCCGAGAAGGATACACTGAAGGAGCGGTCAGAGAGGTAGGAAGAGAACCAAGAGAGAACAGAGTCCTTAAGACCAAGAGAGCTTAGCATGGAGAGGAGAAGCTGGTGGTCCACAGTGTCAAATGCTGCTGAGAGATCCAGGAGAATCAGCAAGGAGTAGTTTCCCTGTGACTTGGCCTTCAGCAGATCGTTTGACACCTTGGCGAGAGCAGTTTCGGTGGAGTGAAGGGGTCGGAAGCCGGACTGTAGAGGGTCAAGAAGAGAGTTATCAGAGAGATAGCGAGTAAGGCGAGAGTAGACAAGACGTTCCAGGAGCTTAGAGATGAAGGGGAGATTGGAGACAGGTCGATAGTTGGCTGCACAGGATGGATCTAAAGAAGGTTTTTTCAGTAGCGGGGTGATTACAGAGTGTTTGAATGAGGAGGGAAAGATACCAGAGGAGAATGAGAGGTTGAATATTTTGGTGAGGTGAGTAGTGACAGCAGGAGAGAGGGACTGGAGGAGGTGGGAAGGAATAGGGTCACTAGGGCAGGTAGTAGGACGAGAGGAGGAGAGGAGCTTGGAGACTTCTTCCTCTGTCACTGGATCAAAAGCAGAGAGTGAAGAGAAGGTGGGAGAGGGGATGGGATCTATAGGGCTTTGGGGCTGGGAGGTGATGTCAGAACGGATATTGTCGATTTTGGTTTTGAAGAAGGAGGCCAGGTCTTCAGCACAGAGGTCAGTGATAGGTGACTGAGCTTTGGGCTTGAGAAGAGAATTAAAGGTGTCGAAAAGGCGTTTTGGGTTTTTTGACAGTGAAGAGATGAGGGAGGTGAAATAATATTGTTTGGCGAGGTGAAGGGCAGAGTAATAAGATTTGAGGGTGAATTTGTAATTAATGAAATCTGCAGAGGTTCTCGATTTCCTCCACAGACGTTCAGCAGTCGTAGAGCACCGCCGAAGAAAGCGAGTTTCCGGGGTGTGCCAGGGCTGCCGGCATCTGTGGCGGGGTGTGCGGAGAGTAGGGGGGGCTACAGAGTCTAGGGTAGTTTTCAGGGTGTTGTGGTAGTGTTGTGCGGCCATGTTTGGGCAGGTGAGGGATGAGATTGGGGACAGTGAGGACTGAAGAGAGTCTATGAGTTGGTGAGTGTCTATACCACGCAGATTTCTATATATGTGTGGGGTAGGAGTGTCAGGAGGGGGGCGATTGCTTGTAATTGTGAAAAAGAGAAGGTTGTGGTCTGATAACTCTGAGGGATCATTTGTGAAGTTGGAGATGGAGAAGTGGCGGAAGAAGATCAGGTCCAGGGAATTCCCACCCTTGTGTGTAGGAGAGTTCGTTAGCTGTGAGAGGCCAAAAGACGTGGTTAGAGAGAGAAGCTGAGAGGCGTGAGAGGAAATAGGAGTATCGACAGGAATGTTGAAGTCACCCAGGATAAGTGTGGGAACTTCAGCAGATAAGAAATGAGGGAGCCAGGTGGCAAAGTGGTCGAGGAATTGTCGTGGAGAGCCAGGGGGACGATAGATGACAGCTACTCTAAGGGGGAGTGGGCAGAAGAGTCTGAGGGTGTGAACCTCAAAGGAGGGGAATGAGAGTGAGGGCTCAGGGGGAATGACCTGGAAGGTGCACTGCGGGGAGAGAAGAACACCAACTCCTCCACCATGCCTACCCTCAGGTCTGGGGGTGTGAGAGAGAAGAAGACCACCATAGGATAGAGCAGCAGGGGAAGCAGTGTCAGATGGTTGTAGCCAGGTTTCAGTGAGAGCCAGAAGGGTGAAGGATTTAGCGATGAAAAGATCATGAATCTCCGTGAGTTTGTTGCACACGGAGCGAGAATTTAGAAGAGCGCAGGTAAAGGAAACTGGAGAGACAGAGGGAGCAGAAGATGGCCGATATCGGTTCTTGGTGAAGCTAAGAGAGTTATTTGAGGGAAGTAAGAGAGGGTCACTAGCGAGGGAGAAAGGTGGGCCAGGATTAGGAGAGATGTCACCAGCAACCAGAAGCAGAAGGATAGAGAGAGACAGCAGGTGGTTACAGAGGAGGTTAAAAGACTTGTGACATTAAGGGTTAATGAAACAAAACCATGTAGGCTTATAACCTATTCTTTGTATGGGACACATTTGGAAGCATGCTGTGTAACCTCTGGCCTGTGCAAAGGTTGTTCCAGAGGGAAAGGGACGCTGAGCTGTGAGCATCATCTGTTGTCTTTTTTTTTATCTACAGGTGTCACCTTTCACTGTAATGCTATAGAGATCAGTTTCCAGCATGCCCCTACTTATCACAGAGAAAACTGAAAGTTTCAGCTTAGTTTTAAACCTAGTGGGCAGAATGAAAACTGCAACATTATATAATATAGAAAATGCAAGGGCACTCACTAATTTGTGCAGTAGTCTTTATTATCTTCTACTGCACAAATTGGTGAGTGCCCTTGCATTTCCTATATTTGAAGATTGTATGTGGAAGTGCTTGACTGCCGTTCAGCAAGCGAGCACCACCGTGCATAGCATAAAGAGTGTACTACTTCACTCATTCTGGTGTGGATCCAAGCCGCATGGAGAGAGTTGTAGTGCCGGTGTCTGTGACTTTTTAAATAGTATTATATAATATAGATGACAAAATGATAAATTACAAAAAAAACACCAAAAATACTTTAAACGTATGGTTAACATAAAAATCTGGATAACACATTCCATTTAAGAAAATGATACATGATATGTGACCATTTGTGATTTAGGCCTCATTCACAGTTCCTTAGTGTGGCCTGTAATTGTGAACTACACCATATATGTGCTTCCATAGTGTTCTGCAATGTATACGGAATACTGATTAGAAGACAGTCATCTGTGCTGCAATTGCAGGTCTGCACTAGGACCTGTCCTTTTTTTTGCGCCACAGATAATAGCCCCATACAAGGATGTGTGAACGAGACCATTGAAATGAATGGGTCCTAATTTATATCCGGACAGCAATGTAGACGTGTGAATAAGACCTACAGTATAATAAATGTATATAGAGTACTTGGACATTCTTATTTCTGGGATCACAGGTAACATTTAATTAAGATCACGTCAGTTTGGTTTAACATTTAAAACAAACAACGTCGACTGATCTTTAGCAGCAAGAGTTTCACTTGAAGCAAACTACTGTTGTCTGATCCTGGCACATGAAGCACTTCTGGATGCTTTCCTTGGCTTTGTGTTAATCCAAAAATATATCTTAAAGCCATCTGGCACAAATCTGTGTGTGGAGAAATAGACTCCAGTTAAGTAAACCTGTTCTATTGCACGGGCCAGCTGCCACCGTTCTCTTTGCTGGAGGCCATCCCAAGGCTTAAAAAGGGGGTGACATTATTAAGTCTCAGCTGCAGGCCTTTGAGGAGGGAAATTACTTTATATTAGCATTTTCAGTTGATATAAGGAACTGAGACAAATGCCTAGCAAGCAATTTACATTGTCCGTGTTGGATGGTCTTAACTGTACACATCAGTGGATATTTATATGTCTTAATACTTTGTCTATATTCCTTTGAAGGGCTACACAGGCAAATATGACCCCGAATTTCACATCACCAAGTCGCTGAACTTCTCCTCTGCCACCCTTCCTAACATGTTCCAGAGAAGCGTTGAAAGCTACATAGATAAAAGAATGGGCACTACATATGGGCCTCCTGCTGGGAAGAAAATGACAGTTTTTATTGATGATATCAATATGCCTGTGATTAATGAATGGGGTGATCAGGTAATAGCCCCCTTCCAAAAAAAGAATATATAAATATATATATATAAATATATATATATATAGTAAATGTTAATCCATTTGGCCTGATAACCTCTTTCCTTGCCAATACCGTCTTTTTTGGTGTTGGACTAAGCAGCTTTTAGTTATTATACAGTAATCTGTAAATATGCTTTGCGATGAAGAATAATATGACCTATTGCAAGAAAGGTGGGCTTAATAATTGCTGATAGAAGTCTTTCTATAATTACACTGAAATAAAGGAAAGAAACACATTGCGTGGCAGGACATGACTGCACAGTTAGATGATCCATTGTTAGCCATATTATTATAATGTCTGAATTCTATACCTTTTAATAGTGTTAAAGTAAATTCTTTTACACAGATAAGACCAAACACATGTATACCAAAAAGCAAACCAATAGCCAGCACTCCACTTACACATGTTCGCACTGTGCAGTTTGCACGCTGCTGTTGCTAACAAACAGACAAAAATAGAAAATTGCTGCAGCAAACTGCAAGTGTCAGGGCTCATTGTATATACTCGTACACACATTAAAAACCTGTTCTAAAATTTTTATTTTTAAATAAAAAAAAATGAGGTTCTTAGCAAACCATTTAATCAAATAGAATGTACAGAGAGTTGAACCCTATACTTGGCTAACTGCCTCTCTCGGACTTTGCAAATTGCAACAACGGCCGTGATTTATACACAACATACGTTGTAATGCAATGAATGGAATCACGGCCGGAGTGCATACACAAAGTATACACTCAGTCCGGGATCACTAGCGGCCATGCAAAAATCTGACATGTCAGTTTTCTGCGGCCTTTATTCATTGAATAGCTCCATTGTGTGCAGCGGCGAATTGGGATGCGGGTGCGGGTGACACAGGCTGTTCTGTGACCCAGCCGGTTCTTACACCATGTGAACATGGCCTAAGTCTATAAAATTGGGCATACATTATCAACTAAACTCTGTGTAAAGCACCCACAGGAGCTGGGTGGAGTGCACAGCTAAAAGGAGGTAGCCACCCCCAACACACACACACACGTGATCCTGTATGACCAGTTTTGTAGTTTGAGAGAGGCAGTTCGCTAAGTATAGGGTTCAACTCTCTGTGAGGTCACCGTAATGTGGTGAGTTGGTTCATTCTAGTTGATCAAATGGTTTGCTAAGAACCTCATTTTTTATATATATATATATATATATATATATATATATATATATATATATATATATATATAAAAAAAATAATTTTAGACCAGGTTTTCATTATATGTACACTCGGGGGTATATATACAGTGACACACTAGCAGTTTGCTGCAGCAATTTTCTATTTTTGTCCAAACACATGTATCAGGTTATAGCCATACTATACTATACTACATACTATAGCCATTATATACTAGTCATTTTTACCTCAGGTTTAGGAAATAAATATACAAGCCTTTTTGTCTTAATCACAGAGCACACTAGTTACACTTCATTTAACTTTGTTCCCCCAAGATCTATTTTAGTAAATATTTCTGTATTGGGAAGTTTCTCTGGTATTCCTTATGGGAATATATAAATAAATTGACAACTTAGTGTCAATCAGTGCTGCCAGCACCAGAGGAGAATGGTAACACCCAGTTGTTAACCTATTTATAAATTTAATGAAGGAAGAACAGAGGAACGGTACAACACAGAGTGCTAAGAGGATGTGCTCCAGATTTAGTATTTAATGAAAATAAGGATTTAAAACGAAAAAAAAAACATGTCAAGAGAGCTGGGAGATCCTGTTTTTCTTTAGGCTATGTTCCCGCGTCATCTTTTTAGGCAAAAATTATTTAATGCACAGGCCAAAAAGACAGAAATGGCTGCCTTAGGGGTTTGGTCCTGTGACATTGGGGTTGCAGGGCCATTCCATGGCCCCCCTTCTCTGCTTGCGCACGCGGGGGTTGTGTTCACTGACCGACACAGTGATGTTTTTTGGTTAGAGACCTGCACGTTAGTACATGAGGCAATATAGTTTGATCAAATTATATACTTACTTCTGATGTTGGTTTTTAAATGTAGCTGAACAAGCTTTTGTGTCAACCATGGGTGCGATGGGCAGCCATTTCTGTCTTTTTGGCTTGTGGATTATTTATTTAATAATGACAGTAATGATTATACAGTATTTATGGACGTCATCATAAAATAAGGCATTTTTTTGTAAAAAAAAAGAGGTTTTGGGAATATATGAGAGATATTGGCATTTTACTAAAGTTGTGTGAGGCTGTGTTTACACATACATTTTTATTGTGTTACTGCATCATTTCATTACAGTAATTGTGTTACACATACATTTTTATTGTGTTACTGCATCATTTCATTATAGTAATTCATCTTTTAATTGCTTTCAAGCCTTCCTTAATTGCATTAACGCAATAAAACGCCAACCTATGCAAACATAGCCTAAACTGTGATATAATTGTTGAATATTGTATTTAATGACTGAAGGCACTGGAAGGTACAACTGTTAACTGACTGTCATGTTTCTATGTGTTTCTGCTGGGCTGATAGATCACTAATGAAATCGTAAGGCAACTTATGGAACAAAAAGGGTTTTACAACCTGGAAAAACCTGGAGAATTCACCAGCATTGTTGACATCCAGTTTGCGGCAGCCATGATTCACCCAGGAGGTGGTCGAAACGACATCCCTCAAAGACTCAAACGTCAGTTCACAGTGTTTAACTGCACCCTCCCATCCAACTCATCTATTGATAAAATATTTCGTACGGTGGCTCAGGGCTACTTCTGTGAGCAGAGGGGATTCCCACTTGAAGTATGTAAGTTGGCTTCAGCTCTGGTACCTACAACTCGCAAAGTATGGCAGGCTACTAAAATCAAGGTAACTATTCAACACGCTTTACGATGAAGCATTTGTAGTAGTAAACTACCATACTTGTCTATTTGTAGGGACAGGGACAGAGGGATCAGGATTGTTGGATTCAGAGTTTTTTTTTCAATTACAAAACTTTGAATTCAATGATCACTAAGTTGCATGGATGCTTTATCCTAGTGAGTGTGTGTGTGTGTGTGTGTTTATGTATGTATGTATATATATATATATATATATATATATATATATATATATATATAATATGTATGTGTATATAATATATGTACTTATTTATGTTATGGTGGATACTAGTTTCACTATCTCCCCCTACTGCTGCTATCTGACTTACAGGACCCTGCATACCATAGAAGAATTAAAAAACAAGTAGGAGAAGTAGTCAAAATTCTGTGCAGTATTCAATAAAAGCAAATATCATTAATTAGTGTGGAAAATGGCTCAGTCACTCATCTTGGTAGTGCTATGTTTCTAAATAGAAGCATAAAAAAGTGTCATAGCGCCTCAGGTTGGCCACTATTGTGTCACAGGGTTGTTGATACTATTTATGTATGCTAACATTTCTGTCATTTTTGTGACAGCTTTATTACAAGGAATATTTCCTTGATGTGTCCCTCTGAAAAAATGCACATATATAGTGTAGGGTAGTATAAAGGCCTCTCAAAGTATTTTAAGCAAGTCTCCACCTTGGTAAGCCACATTGCTGGGAATGCGTTCTGTTAATACTAAATCAATAGCCACATGAATGATAATGTCTGATAGCTAATAGAGTACCTATATCTGTTTGTTTGTTTGTATCTATTTAACCACTGGCCATATTTATGTGTGTGTGTGTGTGTGTGTGTGTGTGCGTGTGTATGTATATATATATATATATATATATATATAAAATTTATTTTAAATACATTTTCCTTCCGATCTTTTTTAGCACTAACCATACCTGTAAACATTCACATTCACTACTTAAGAAAATAAATACAACTTTTGGCATACTGTACAAGGGGACACAGTGCTCTCCTAACTTGACAGATTGATGTCTTCTTGCAGTACATATTGCTAATTATGGATAATTGTTCTTATAAGAGCTCATCTTGATTTGTTCTGCAGATGCTGCCTACCCCAGCAAAATTTCATTACATCTTTAACTTACGAGATCTCAGTCGTATTTGGCAAGGGATATTAACAGTAACATCTGACATCTGTCGCAATACTGACATCATGGTAGCGCTATTCCAGCATGAGTGCACACGTGTCATAGCAGACAGGTTTATTGACCAGAAAGACAAGGACTGGTTTGAGAACATGATGCTGAAGGTAATTATGTTTGAATTACTTACTTTTTTTTACGTTTTAACCTTGGTATGTCCCTCTCTGTCACAAGAATGCTACAAGATCGTCAATGGATGTCCATGTTCTTTAAATATGGAGCCTTATACAGATATAAATATCCAGCTATAGCACTCAATAGGGTCCTGGTTAGGTATCATTGTGGTACGATTTGCTGCCTTAAGATTCCAAATATAGTGCTCTTAATATATTGCGCTTAATGGGATTACTAAATCAGGCTTCTAAAAATTCTCAGCCCAGGCATATTGATGGGAACTAATGCACATATGATTTTTCTTTTGTGTTCCATTTCTTGTATTACTATATAACTTATAATGATAGCTATATAAATATATTTTCATTATGAATGCATTTTATAGCATTTGGCTCTGACCTACCTTGGATACTGCTGTTCAAGTGAATTGTAAAGCTCTGCTTGCCATATAGTTTCTGCAGTGGTGTGGCCAATTATTGAAATACTCAAGGGTCACTTTTATGTTAGTTTATATCTCTTCCATTAGCACAATAGCAAAGTGCAGGGTTTAGTGATACATCATTTAATATTTTTCAACTTATGTGTATGTTGCATGACATTTCTAACACTTGGGTGTAGAGAGACAGCTTCAAGATCCTAGGTCTCAAAAGATTCACCTAGGCCTTCCACCCCACCCATTACCAGTATACTTGTCACACTGTACAGGATCTAAATCCACTTTAATATGTGTTTCCATAGCTTACGTCATTGCACCACCACCAAGAAGTCGGGGCTCAGCATTCATAGTGACTGTGCTTTTATGTGAAGTATGACATTGTTCATCTTATTTTCCTACAGATTGCAGCAGAGGATCATGGGCAAGAGTTAACACAAATCATGGCCAAAGAGTCTTACTTTGTTGACTTTTTACGAGATGCTCCAGAAGCAACAGGAGAAGAACCAGATGATGCTGATCTGGAGGCACCTAAAATCTATGAACCTATTCCTTCATTTGAACAGCTCTCAGACAGACTCAATCTGTTCATGCAGCAGTACAATGAAACAGTCAGAGGAGCCAGAATGGATTTAGTGTTTTTCAAGGTAACTAGATGACAGCACTTGTAAATAATTTAACAGTCACAAATACTGCTCTGTATAGTGGAGATGTGAAAATCTCTCATATCTTACCTTGAAGTAATCTTGGTGGACATACAGGCATAGGATGTTACAGATTATAAAGAGGATCTGTCAGCCTTCCTGGCATGTCTGTCTCAGTAAATACTTGCATTCTTCATGGTATAAATACATTTGAGCTCAAAAACCATTGTTATAATAGCAGCTGGTTTACGGAACCAGGAAGACACATGATGCCCATCTAGATCCCCCTTTAGTAAGTGTCTGTTTATATCACATCTGGTAATGCTGCAGAAATATCTCCTCGATTTCTTTTCTTCAAACAAATCCATTAACCCCTTTAGTGGCTGCCAAAACAGCTCTACAGGGGTGACTAATGGACCTTTATATGAAAGGGTCGGTATAAGGTGGTACAGAGCTCCTGCACTGGGATGGCTGTAGCACACCCACAGCCAGGGTCCTGCTGTAACTACCTTGAGCTGAGGAACCTCTGCTCTGAATAGTTTAAAGGGGAACGATCAGCAAGTTAGAAGAATCTAACCTGCTGATAGCTTCCTATTGTGCAGGAAACACTGAGGGTGAAGGTATGTCTCTTACCTTCATCCTCTCCGCCACTCTTGTGCTTTTAGTAATTTACTCCTTGGTCTGGTAAGACGGTTAGGATCACTGGGGCACCATTAGAAGCACTGCCCTGCTTCCATAGCGCTGATCTGCAGGATCGGCCTGATTGGTGCTATGGAGTAAATGACTAAGTGCACCAGAGCGGCACTGAGGGTTAAGGTAAGAAACATACCTTCATCCTTGGCGCCTCCTGCGGAATAGGGACATATCAGCAGGTTAGATTCTTCTAACCTGCTGATAGTTCCCCTTTAAATCCGTGCTTCTCAATTCCAGTCCTCATGGCCTACCAGCAGGTCATGTTTTGAGGATTTCCTTAGTATACTTAGTGCATCATGTATTACCACAGGTGTTCTTTGCATTGGATGTCCCCAAAACTTTACCTGTTGGAGGGCCATGAGGACTGGAATTGAAAAGCACTGGTTTAAATTTTACATGCCATGATTAAATTAGGACTGCAGCTTGTGCCTTATATAGAGGAGTTACTTCAGCTGTCCAGCAATAATACTGACAGGCTCAATACACTGCATTACATCTGTCAGTGGAGAGTTGGGAGACTGCCATTCATTTGGGCCGAAACCACCATTGGTGGCAGGTTTGGCTACAGTATATTTAGTAAAAGGTATACAGGCATTTTCAGTCAGAATGTTAGTCAGTATAAACTTTGTGGGGGCAGGCATTTTTTGGATACATATACGAGTTGCAAGCATAGGGTTCAGTCTAGTACTTTTATTAATACAGTTAACATAGCAGATTATACACTCAACTATGCAGTCTAGCTGTTATCTATCTGTGAAAGTAGTTTAGGTACCTGACTGGACTGCTATTATGAGTAACTCCTTAAAGACTCCCAGTTCTGCGCTTGCCACTAATAAAAAGGAAACCCAACAGTTAGCTTCATGTGGATCATCTGTTCTGGGCATGTGTAGTTCACACAGGTTTATCATTTGTAATGCAACCTTTACATGTACTGCAATTTGTTCTGATTTACAATGCACGTTTTCAGACGCCTTTACTTTTTTCTCATTTGGTTTTGTTAAGGCCTTGTGCAAAAATTAACATCAACAAAAAATAAAAAACAACTTGCTTTGATCGGAGTCACCTTTGATAATTTCAGTTGATAATTTGGAGGACACAGGTCTGTCTATAAAAGGTCTTACAGCTGACACTGCAAATCAGAGCAAAAACCAAGCTATGAGGAGGAAAGATCTGCCTGTAGAGCTCAGAGACAGAATTGTGTGGGGGAACAGATCTAGAGAAGGGGACAAAAGATTCTAGTCCTACTCACAACTAAAACATGGTGCAGTTGTATCCAGTCTAGGTAGTGCTCTGTGTGCCCAATAGCCTCAACTGTAGACTAATACATTGTGGCAAAATCTTACAGACACTTGTGATGCTGTATTTGTCTCCAGAGCATTGCCAAGACTGGATACAGTTGTCTCCACTTCTCACTTGAGAGCAGAAGCTAAGTAAAAGCTATGTACTGCATAGGTTTGCAGCCTGCAAATGTTAACACAAATTTTCTTATTCACCTACTGAAAACTAATATCTTGGCAGTCATGAGCAGGTTATATGTATTAAGGGTGGGTTCACACATAACATATCTGAAATGGATTTCACGCTGCGAGTTTGCTGTAAAATATGCTGCAGATCTCTTCACTATCACTTTCAATGAGATTACATACTGGCAGCGAAATTGTCAACGCGCTGCCAGTATGTAAAAGGCAGCACCCTTAACCCCCGTGGCCCAGTACATACATTACCCGTCCACGCTCCAGCTTGCGTTGGTGGTTGACAGCACCTGGACGTCCCGCTTAGCCAATCGGTGGCAACCAATCATGATTTGGGCCCACCTGCATACGTAAATCATGATACAAAGCAACACCTGCTACCGAACGTTACTGATCACACTGGGTCTCACTGCTAAGGCCTTCCACAATCCAGAGATACATCCGGGCAGAGTGTGACTCAGTGCTCCCCTTCCAGGCTGGCCGACTTAGACTTTAATGAAGCAATGAAGTCTGATTTGATTGACTGCTGGGGAGAGATACACATTGTTGTATTTCAGGATTGCAGTGGGTCTCAGCAGTGAGACTTAGTACAATCAGTAATTTTTGACATGTCTGATGACAGTAATCCTTTAAATAGCACAGTGAAAAACTTATGCCTTACAAAAACACTGTTTGCAGTGACTCTTAAATAATGCATGACACTTAGCAAAACCGGCACCTCAAATGCAATTGTATGTAACCATTCCCCTTGTATCCTTTTCTTTGTTCTGGTAAAAAGAAGCAGTAAAGTGCAATTCAAAACGTCATAGTATGTAGTACTGGTAAAAGTTGGAAAGCAGCTGCTTTCCCATATTCCAAATGTGAAACTGTGTTCTATAAATTCTGTAATAAAGGGGTAACCCCAGGGATAGATCAATGGAGCCAGAAATTGCCAATGCACTACAGTTTCCATAGGATACATTTGTAATTAAAGCAAACATTATATTGTATTGTTACTTATTATATGATGTAAATTAGGTAATTGCTTTATTCCTTTTCATTGTTAGTGTAAGAATAAAACAATTTGTAGCATATAATGAAAAGCACTAAGAACTGATTTGTATTTTTGGATTAAATATACACCATAAAAAATCCAAATTATTCAGAAAATGTCACTGTAAGACATATAATGTGTAGAGCAATTATATTGAAGCCTTACAATTGTTTAAAAAAGAAAAAAAAGGTTGAGATATGCAGAGAGACGCAATTAAAAAATGAAGGTGATCCAGACCTCTGTGATGGTATAGACCTCTGTGATGACTAATGTGTTTCTCAGGAGCATAGCATTGATATCTAACTGGCATTGGCTGCCATAGGGTCACTTCTATTACATATTATGTCATTTTACATATAAATAATAATATAATTGAAATGTGACAACACAATTATTATTAGAGGCCAGACACTCCCATGGAAAAAATACTTTACCAATTTAATATTTCTCAATCAGTTATTCCATTTCAGCGATGGAAAAGCTCAATGCTTTGGGACATCATTAGTTTTACAGTCATTGTCTTTAAGATTTCAATAAATGGGTTAACCAATGGAGAACATTTTGGTCCTTGACATGTGTTTGCATCCATTACATCTGTGGCCCCAATGACTTTAACGCTACCCAACAGAAAAAAAAGTAGTAATCACAAAGTGATGTAAGGGGACCTTGTTTGTGCCAAAAACATATCTCATGTAACATCCACATAGTCCATATTAAATTATATTTGTTACAGTGAAAGACAACTGATGCAGTTTTGTTTGATTGATGTGGAATTACATTGCCATTAAAATTGTCTGTCTGTTTCTGAATATCTTTTGCTCAACAAAAGATGACTGAAATGGACAATATATCAGGCAGATATGTATTGTGCATTTTATGGGTGTGTTCATACACAATGTTTTTTGAGATGGGAATATTGTCATATTTTGGTAAATACAGCTGTTAATAATGATCATGTTCATTATTTACGACTATATTTTCGCCTCAAACGTTGAATGTGTGAACATAGCCATATGATAAACTAATGTTAAATTAAACTTTGTTTTTGATTATTCAGGATGCAATGGTTCATCTTATTAAAATATCTCGCATCATCCGGACTCCACAAGGAAATGCATTGCTGGTTGGTGTTGGTGGATCAGGAAAGCAGAGCTTGACTAGATTGGCTTCTTTTATAGCAGGATACCAGAGCTTCCAGATTACGCTATCAAGGTAAATAGTCGACATCATGAATTATACAACCAAGTAAAGCAGCTAGAGCCATCTGACCACAAACCTTGCTATAGCTTGATTTATTTATGGTTCTCAGCACTGAATATGCAAAAGTTGAAAAATAACAGTAGCTCACTGCCTTATACCATGTCTGGTGTCAAGGTTCCACAAATAGAGACCATCACACAGAGACTCAGCTGATGATAAGCCAACAAAGAAAAATAGGTTGTGTCTCCAGCTCCAGAGAGTTTAAAACTTCAATTCTTTATTGTAGTAAGTTAAAAAACTGACATTCACACTGCCTTAAAATTTTGAAAAAACGCCAATAAGAAATGCCATGCTTTGCAAAAACGCCAGCAACCATATGTTAGCTGGAAGTCAATGGAAGTTTGTTAACTGCCTTACATGCATGGCGTTTTTTTTGTTTTTTTTTGACTGGTGTTTTTCTCTCCTCTTTGGCGTTTTTGAGGCTCTGTGGCAATTTTGTCCAAATGCAGCAGGCTGAGGTGTGGCGTTTCTTTCTGCAAGTTGTGGCATGTCTTCTAATATTGTTATATATATGTATATATAATAGCCAGCAGATGTGAAGAATTCAGTAATAAATATAAATGTTACGTTATCAAAAAATCTGGGAATAGAAGAAAAGGGTGCTAGAAGATGTTTATCATCAGCGTGCTTGCTAATAAAAGTAGTATACTTCATATTATTGCTGTATCTTATGGTGTGTTTACACGGAACGATTATTGTTTGAATTTTTGCGATAACGATCGCATTTGAGCGATAATCGGCTCATGTAAACACAGCAAACGATCAAGCCACGAGCAAGAAATCATTCATTTTGATCTTTCAACATGTTCTCAAATCGTCGTTGGTCGTTCGGTAAAAATTTGCAAATCGCTTAGTGTTAACAGTCTTTCACAGATTCACCCTGTGTGTGAGATAGGCTTAAGCGATCTTAAAACGATCGCAATAACAATTTTTGAAACGATTTTTCACTTCATCTAAATGCTGATCATTATAAAAACCAAATCATTGCTTCAAAATTGTTAAACAATCGATTGGGCGAATTATCGCTCCGTGTAAACGTAGCTTTACCCATGTTCTCATCCAGTCAAGATAAAAGCCAAAGAAGCCTCAAGCTATGATACAATAATGGTGTTGCAAAATGAACTGTGAGATCCAACAGAAGACTCCAGCTAAACTTGGAGATTTAGATCACTAACTATTTCAAGCAAATAATGCCAAAAAAACTCCTCCTTCATGCTCTGTATGACTAAAGTGTGAACCTTAGAATAATTTTCTGTTAGGCCTAAGGTTCTGCAGTTCAACATTGTGAAAGAAATATTAGTGTTCTGGGGGTCCTCAGTCTATGGATCTTGCCTTGTGCAGTGAGATGGAGATCACAGGGGGCTGTGGAGAGAAGCACCCAGCCACATGTTCCTTCTGGCTATATCTACAGATTAGTGGGAGTCTAAACACTCAGATCCCGACCGATAAAAACCTTTCTTTGTCTTTGCAACATGTGAAAAGTTTTTCTTCTAATAATGACAGAGATACTTCTACATCTGTTAACTTCGAAAAGGATTAAGTCAAATAAGTTTCAAGGTTTTGTTCAGAAACCTAGAATCCCTCATTTAGATAGACTTTAGTTTGGCTAAGTTATAAAATATTCCTTCTAAATTGTCATTGTCTGCAAATCTCTTCTCACTTTTCTTGTGCTAAATCAATGACTTTAATAAGGCCAACAAGATGCAATTGTCAGCTGGCATCTGAAACCAATCCGAGTGGTATGTACTGTAGTTGCATATCTGTGCTTGAGCCTTCAGCCGTCTAATGAGTTCAGTGTCGCTTCAGCAGAATACACCATAATTGCAGGTTTCTATATATGACTTGCCGTGAAGACAGATTTTATGTAAAAGGAGAGAGAAATATTCTTGACCGATAGCTGTTAACTTGTGCAGTGTAATGATTTAGCAGCTAATGAGTCTAACTCCTTCAAGACTCTCATTAATGCAGACTGAAAATGGAGCAATTTGGTTTCTCGCAATAAGGACTCTTGAGCATTTTACTGCATGACGAAGAGACAGAACGTGTTAGCAGAAAAGATGTAGTATATTGACCTTCTGTAGCCCTCTGCTTTTTCCTCTCTTCTTGTTGCAAACACAAATTTTCAGATAGAGAAGTTTAGTCCTTGATTTTAAAGGTCTCCCTAAAGTAAAAGAAAAGCAAAACTCTCATGTGGGTGGTTATGTATTAGCTGTATCATCAATTACTATAGCTCATTCCAGAACATAGTACTAAGATAGTATTTGATCTCTAATTAAAAGCTTTGGCTTTCAAAATACAGTCAAGTGGATGAGTTTATTAAGAGATCAGTCCTGTAGTTCACTGTCAGCTTCTTGTGTTGGTATAAGGGAGATGCATTTTTCTTTTGGAGCTTTTGGTTCTTCTGTTTTCCCTCATGAAGTAACCTTTTTGATTTTCAGTGGAATCTGTTAACCTAGAGGCTTCTCCTCTCAATGCTGCCAATGATTAATAGATCTCTCTCTATACCCAAACAGGGAGAGATCTATCGATCATGGCTGGTGGGGGAGAAGCTGCCCGGACTGCCCAGATGACTTCTGGTTTGGGCAGCATGATAGCTGGTTCCTTTTAATATTCTATATTATGTATGTACAAATAATAAGCTAACATAAAAACTATGTGTGGACTATAAGGCCAAGTGCATACATACCATAGAAACAAATCATGTTGCTGCTATGGGGTCCATGGAGGGAGGGGCCCCAGCCCTGTTGGTCCCATTCATTTTGCTTTTGGTACGAAAATTGTGCAAGACTCTCTAGGAAACCGTATTGTCAGCAAAGGGATTGGGGTATTGACCTTAGGATCATTTACAAAATATACAATCAACCTTTGTGTCCTGTGGAGCAAATTCAAATACCATGAGAGGAGGCACATTTGGATCTTTGCTATCAAACCCATTTCCTGCTATATACATCACTGAATGAATCCAAGTAACTCTTCTAGGGCTTTACAGTACCTTCAGATTTCAGGTAAATCACAATCCTGGTCATAATCACACCCAGAATATATAAAAAAAAAAGAAAAGATAAAATAGTAATAAACCACATGGCCAAGCTTTAGATGGGTTTCTATGCTGCTGGAGCAGTATGCATGCAGCAGTTCCTGTTATGAATCCTGATGGACCCCATTACATCAAAGGGGATGGTCAGGTTGTGCCACTCTCCATTGTGTGGTGGTTCTGGAATAGTGGTATGGCTTCTCTTAAATAAAACCCAGAATACTGAAGAGAACAGGGCATTAGCTTATTGCAGATGTCTAGCAGTTGTTACAGTACTGGGGCACATGCCATTGCTTTTTCCCTCTGGCCTTCAGTGTCTAGCTATTCATTGATTGTGCTGTCTATCCTGTGTTATTTTGTTGTATATCAACAAGGGATTGCAGTGCATTTATAACAAGAATCTTATTTCTATTACATACAGGAATAAATCAATGACTAATTACATCAATATTTTATTCTGCTGCTGTCATTAAGCGACATGTCAAATTGTTTAATACTGTAGTGGTAATGGCCGTTAATATTTATAATATCATGTAGAGCTTCATTCTAGGGCCTTTAGTTTTATTATTTATTCACTAGTGTTCAATACTTAAGACCATAAACAGGTGTTCAAAGCCACAAAAAGACATGTAAATTTGCCTTTTAAAAGATGGACTAGCCAAGTTTCTAAATACTGCCTTGCCTGGAGCTAGTATATGTGAAAAGCAAACAATTTCTTTACCTTGTGGACGTCTAAGCAATTAAATCTTCGTCATTCTTCCAGATGGTGTTTTAGAGAAATCCAATTTTTGCAAATATTCTGTATATATAATGATGACTTTCATTTACCGCTAATTCCTCCTCCATACCTTGAATTTCTTTACATTTAGACTATTTTATAGCTTTAAAAATGTCAGTTCCCATTTTTTTTATTAGTCATTTAAACATGAATCTTCCAGAGAGTATTTTTGTCTTCTAGAGATAGGGCATTAATACATGAATTACATATGTTAACTGAGGGTGGAGTTACATGATACTGTAATGTGAGCAGTGTCCTACCTCTGTGACGCACTCGCTGCTGCCACCCACTCTGGGACCTGGTACCCTCTAACAATAGAGTTATAGCTTCTGCATTCTGCAATGAGATAACGGCTAAAAATGTAGAGGGTACCTAGACTTAACTCGTGAGGTTGACCCAAAGTCATACTGATTTTGTAGTACAATCAGTCCGCCCCTGTTTCTTGTTGCAGATACTAGTATGCTTGACATCACTTGGATAGTATAATGCCATATTGCGGGATGTTATAGAATGTAGATGCATGCTATTTTGGTTTAATAAATGTCTATATTTTTAGCTTTGCAGCTTTGAAGCATAACATAAATGTTGAAAGCCCACTGTTCCCTTCAGCTTTAATTGCATGTAAGATGTAGCAGCTAGAAACCTTTTGTCTGACCTGGGTTTTTTGTGTCCTTTCCTTCATACTATTAAAGGGGTAGTGCGGTGTTTAACATTTATTCACTAAATACAACACATTACAAAGGTTTACAACTTTGTAATGTGTTTTATTTAGGGGAATGGCCCCTTTCCTCGTGTTCCCCCCACCCTCGAAGTGTGGTGCATTATACTTAATTGCCGTCAACCCTGGCCGCCATCTTGGGTCTACGCTGTCATCTTTGGGAGGCTTGCCGAACCACTCCAGATGTCTCTCATGCTGGCCCCCCCCTGCTGCGTCATCAGCTGCTCAGCTGTAATTGACTGAGCACAGTTATGCTCAGCCAATCGCGGCTGAGCAGCTAAGGACATGGCAGAGGGTGCCCGGCATGAGGGACGGCTGAAGATTACGTCGTCGAGCCAAGATGGCGGCCGGGGTCGGTGAGAATAATGCACCACACTTCCTTGGTGGGGGGAACACATGAAAGGGGGCCATTCACTTAATTAACACACCTTACAAAGTTGTATACTTGCAAACTTTTAAGTATGTACTATTAGTAAGTAGACAAGTTGCCTTTCTTATAAAAATTTTTAAAATTGTACATATAGGTATATTTTTAGATAGTAAGGGTGAATAGTATGGGTAAAAGCGTAGTTTTTCTTCCTCTCTGCTATATTTTAGCTATAAATCTCCCCCTATGTTTGTGAACATAGGGGGGAAATTTATCAAAGGGTGTAAAATTTAGACTGGTGCAAACTACCCACAGCAACCAATAACAGCTCAGCTTCCAGCTCTGGTGAAAGGAAAGAGGAGCTGTGATTGGTTGCTGTGGCCAGTTTGCACCAGTCTAAATTTTACACCCTTTGATAAATCTCCCCCATAGTCTTTATCTCATTGTCTTGTCCTCTTTTGCCTAATGTTAGAAACAAGCCAAACAGGTTGATTTTTTTCCTTGTATACATATTTCCTATTGCTCAAAACAGTTCTTTGTTCAAAACAAAAATTCCTAGTAAATTCTGTAACAACCCTACAGGTGTGGACCCACTGTGTCACCTGCAGGTTAGCAGGAGTTGATGTAGCAGAGTCAGTAGTGTTAAGACTGAGTCGACAGGCAGAAGCAAGGTCAGGAAACAGGCACTGGTCAACCACAAAGGATACTGGTCACAGAATACACGTTACAGATACAGACAGTAGCAATACTACTTTGTTTCTCAGACACTGGTGGGGCAGAGTTGCCATAAATGGAAGATACCAGATGGGGATAAGTGGAGAACACATACAGAGCACATACGTGGAGAACATACGTGCACTGGCCCTTTATATTGCAGCCAGTGCATGTGGGTGGCCCCTAGAGGGCAAACCAGGAACTGCAGCCATAAAGGAAGCTGCAGGAAAGTCACCAGCAGAGGAAGCTCAAGGCAGACAGCGGGGAAGTGAAGCAGCGAATGTGACCCAGTGGCAGTGAGTGCCTGGACGCACTGCACACCGGCAGGTGCCACCCACCAGCGTTACAAATATTAAAGTGTTACTATCATTTTTAAAGGGCGGCAAAAATAGATGTTAAAATCCTGGCACAACACTCCTGATACAGCTGTGCATCGGAGATGGAATTGTTTTGGCAGCACAGTTGATTGCATTGTATACAATGGCACTGCCGAAAGAAATCAGTTTCTTGGTGCCCACCTGCATCGAGAGCTTGGCGGCAGGATTTTGACAGAGTATAAAGATGATAGTTACACTTTAAGTTGAAATAAAAATAGAAATACTCATTCAGGTTAATCTATTTTTAAAGAATGTCCTCCATACTGTAGTTTGAACTTAAACTGTGGAATAAAGATGGGATCTTAAATCATCAGAGTATTGAATAAATATTTTGTTTCTCTCAAAGTGAATACACAGAAGATCCCATGCGTGCTTTTGCTGCATCTCTCAGTTGAATACAATGATGTATCAATTACTACTGTAACGTCTGGCTGTTTGGGATATTTTTTGGTCCAGCTTATACCCTTGTGTCTGTTCCTGAGCAGAATGTATAAAATCTACTATTTGCATTTCAAGTAAATATTAAATGTGAACATTTGCTCTTTACCCTGGAGATAAATCTCGATTAATTTTAGGAAGAAGAGTACATTTCCTGCATGAAACTTGCAACTCAAAGGCACTTTCATGTTTTGATATTTAGTAGACTTGAGAGGAATAAGGGGATAAAGAGGACCATCTCTGAAAATAGGGGCAATTTAATGCTGATGCAGAGAACTGCAGCCTCCATAGAATTAGATTGTGCTTTTAAGTTCAGCATTTTTACTGTATATTTATTATCTTTGAATATGACATTAAGACAGTGGGAAGGATTTCGAAAGGGTCATACAAGTATTGCCTCTGGAAAAACCTTTTTACCTAATTTATTAATAAAGTGTCTTATAAAGAGAACTATTTTACTTTCAAAAGATATGTCCTTCAAAGTTCAACAAAACCCAGTGACAGGATGAAACATTTATGTACCATATTTAAATGAACTATATATAACGTTGGAATACAGAGTTTGACCAAGTTCAGCCAACTATAATGTGGACGCATTGCAGCAGTTGAATTATTATGCAGTATCCACAACCCCCCCATGTTTCTACTGAACCAAACTTTTTTTTCACTAGATTTTTTTGGTGTTTTAAGTTTGGTAGACTGCTCAAGGACAAGGATTTCTGTGCCTGTTGTGTTAGTTTAGATGGGAATACGCCTTTAATAAAATTTATGTTTTCACTTTAACATCACAGCACACAGATATATTGAAGGTACCCTCAGCCTTAACTTTAATCTCTAAAAACACCATTAAAACTTCCCAATTATATTATGTCAAGTAAAGCAGTGGGGGTAATGCACCCCTTCAGTTGCCAAGTTGCCAGTTGCCAAATAGAGCTATCATGCCTACGTATTTCTTATTTTGACCCTTAATGGAAGTCTATAGATTTATTTTCTTGAAAAACGTTTACACCATTACAAATCATGTATTACTTTTCACCAGGGCTGTGGAATCGGTAAGCCGCAGCTCCGACTCCAACTCCGACTCCTGAATTTTAGCAGGACCGACTCCTACTCCCGACTCCGACTCCTGCTCCTTTATAAATGGCCAGTCATATACCAGGGGAGTTATTTATCACACTGGCTCAGAAGCTTCTCCCTAATGTCCTACATGATGCTGAGGCAACTTCTGAGGGAATAAGGAAACATATAAAGCAGCTTCTCCTGTGTGTGCAGTGGATGCAGCCAGTCTCCAGCCTCCATGTCCTGAACAACTCAGAACTAGACTAGATGGAGCAGGTGATCTTTTCCTGCTGACAGTCTTCTATGTTTCTAACTAAATATTTACCAGACTTAAAGAAACACTGCTAACAATGCCAGATCCCTGTAATATAGAGGTCAGGCATTGTGATATAGAGGTCACATAGTGATATAGAGGTCACACAGTGATATAGAAGGTCACTGTGTGGGCACGCAATAGCACACACACACAGCCTGCTGCAGCTATAGCACACATACACACAGCCTGCTGCAGCCATAGCAAACACACACACAGCCTGCTGCAGCCATAGCAAACACACACACACAGCCTGCTGCAGCCATAGCACACATACACAGCCTGCTGCAGCCATAGCACACACACAGCCTGCTGCAGCCATAGCACACACACACAGCCTGCTGCAGCCATAGCACACATACACACAGCTTGTTGCAGCCATAGCACACACACACACAGCCTGCTGTAGTCATAGCACACACACAGAGCCTGCTGCAGCCATAGCGCACACACACACACACACACACACACACACACACACAGCCTGCTGTAGTCATAGCACACACACACAGCCTGCTGTAGTTATAGCACACATAGCTTACTGCAGCCATAGCGTGCACACACACACACACACACAGCTGCAGCCATTGAACACTGAAGAAAAACACAAAATCTTCTCCCAGAGAGAAAACCCCACACTGAGGACAGAGGTTACAGCTACACTACTGATGTCTTCTCCTCCTCCTCCTCTATATTACACAGGATATCTTGATATTACACTGCTGCTCATATACAGTCATCCAGCATCCAGGAAGAGAACAGCACAGATCTCCCCCCACACAATGGACTCTTCCAGCTCAGAAACAAACTGCCAAATAGTGACCGCCAACTTTTTCATGACCACCCTTATGTAATAGGGCCAGTGTCCTATTAGAATGTTGCTCATAATATATATTCAAGAGAAAAACTTGTAAAATTCAATTCTACATTTTTTTAAGATTTTTTTAAAGCTGGAGTCGGAGTCGGTACATTTTTTTCCGACTCCGACTCCAGCCAAAGCTAGCTCCGACTCTAGCCAAAACTATTTTCAACTCCGACTCCACAGCCCTGGTTCTCACATCATATTTACTAGGCCACAGTGGTGGTCTTGTAGAAGACAGCCTTTGCCTAATATAATAATGGTAAAAATTCCCTACTATCTATGGAGTGAGTGACTTCTATAAACCGATATGTCAAAATCTATTAGTTACTGCAATGTGTTCTAAAAGCCAGACCTTTCATAACCAACAGAAAGTGTTGCTACTTTTCTTTTCCCTTTCTCCCTCTCCCCCACATTTTGCCCACAATCACTCTTTAGTTGCATTCTACCAAACACCAAGTTGAGTATAAAAACATTAACCAAGTTAATAAGCTTTTAAGGCTATGTTCACACAACGTAAGTTCCCTGGAAATCACGGCTGTTGTTACAACGGCCGTGATTCCCACGGAACTTACGTAGTGCGGCCTTCTGAGGGAATCCTGGCCGGAGTGTGTACACATAGTATACACACCGGCTGGGATCCCTAGCGGCGCCGTAAAATAACTGACATGTCAGTGCACACTATGGAGCGAGCGGCTCCGCCCGCACACTCCATAGTGTGCAGTGGGGATTTCTGATGCGGGTGCGCAGATGCACCCGCATCAGAACTTAGCAGATACTGCAGTACCAACCGGGATGATCTTTTTCAGAGACCGACCCTTCCGTGACCCGGCCGGTCTCTTACTACATGTGAACATAGCCTGACAGTGGTTAGGCTGAAAACATAGAAGCTAGAATTGTTTCCTATTGTGAATGTGATCAAATCCATGGAAAACTGGACCTGCAGGTTTTTATTGTGTTTTTGTGTGATTTTTGCCTATTGGTAAATTGAGTAAAAACATCAAGTTACACCAAGATTTACAAAAAAAGCCCTTACAACCACAGCTGCACTAAATCTGTGTGCAAATGGAAAGCCTGCTCCTTCTAACAGTGCTATGATTATCTTTCCTGCAGTACATAATGCCAAAGGGAATACAGTAGCTTACATGGCTTAAGATGCATAATGGATTTGCAAATGTTAAAATATATTAGGTAAAGTGCTACTTTATATATTTACAATGGGTAACTCTGTTTCTACCAGAGTTTTCCTTTGAAGAAATGATTCATTAGAGGTTCTTTCACACTCCCTGATGAATAAAGTCATGGCTGAGCTGAACACTAAGCGACAGGCTGAATATATTCCGGCAATGCTTAGTAATGAATGACTCTGCTGCTGTCTAACAAATCTAGACCAATGTGGACCTGTGTAGATGCAGTTTTCTCCCCTGTATACACACCTCTGAAGTTTCTGACATCTCTCTGCAAGAAAAAAACTGCAGCTTTAAATCCTCTGTCACTTTCTTACACCTGGACCCAGCACTGTATATATAGAGAGAAACAAAAAAAACTGTTTCATTGGGACAGATAGACTTAGGAACATGTTAAATGGGCAACCACATGCTGTACTTGAGTTCTTATTTTTTAAAGAGCATATTACAAGACTTAAACTGTCCCTGTCATTACAACTTTCAAAATCTAAATAAACAGTACATGTGATATAAGTTTGCAATATACATTCATTATTTTTTAATACTTATATTTATACTTATACTTATATAATCACATTTATTGTTGATGGTACAGAAAAATTGTTGGGGTACAAACAAACAACCAAACAGAATGGTAAACAGGGGAGCAGACCGAGTGTTCCAGTGTTCACACTAATACTCTTACATTGCTGTATATGTATGCGTATTAACATGAACAGTACTGTAACCCTTCAAAGAAGAGGCTGAGGAGGTTAGCAAAAGGGAGTGAAGGGGAAATAAGAAAATACACCCAATATGAGTGCCTTAGGTGGGATAAAGGTACTCATATTATGGACCTAACTTCTTCCCAGTATGGCTGAAGGACCTAACAGTCCCACCAAATATGTGTATAGGTCCCCGCTGCCTGTTGACATCTCCAGCAGAGATCATTTGCCACCAATCCAGCCTCAGGCTATGTTCACACTACGTGAACATCCGGCCGTTCCGTGACCCCGGCCGGGTCACAGAACGGCCGGTCTCAGCCCGGATCATTCCGGCCGGTACTTAAGTAATCTTTCCTGCCGCAGAGCTCTGATGCGGGCGCACCAGCGTGCGCCCGCATCAGAGCTTCCCATAGCCAGAGTTGCTTGCTTCACTGTGTGAACCTACAGGGCTTTCTGCGGCCGGAATTCACTGAATTCCGGCCGCAGAAAACTGACATGTCAGTTTTTTCCTGCGCCGCATGGGATCCTGGCCAGAGCGCATACGATGTGTACGCTCCGGCCGGGATCCCATTGAAAATAAGGCTATGTTCCACCCTCAAAACTACGGCCGTAGTTCTGCGGCGAGAACTACGGCCGTAGTTTTACATAGTGTGAACATAGCCTTAAACAAGAAAGAGGGAGTTTTGTACCACCTAGTATACAACTTATACAGATTCTGTTTTGTGCAAACACAGCAAAAACGTAGTGTGAACCCAGCCTTAGTATGCACAAATTTTCGACTCAACTGTAAGAAGTCTGCTGAGGCTATGTCAAGTCGTTTGCTAGTGGAAGCTGGGACCAATGAGTCCAAATTATCAAAATCCTTATCTGAGCAGTCCATAATGGGGATATTAGAAAATAGGTTCCACCCGACACTGTCAGTTTCAATAGAATTACATACTCGCAGGGAAATGAATATTCTACTGCGAATATGTACTCCTTTTGAAACTGACAGTGTCGGAAATTGCAGCAGATTTCGCTGCAAATTCGCAGCGTAAAATCCACTGCGATCCCATTATGTATGAAACTGGCCTTAATGTTGTGCATGCAGGGCTGCATAAAAGATCACTGGATTGTTCTTGCAGCCCTTTGTTGGATGCACATCTCCTATTACACATCTTACTGTGTAGAGTTCTAGTGAGACCACACCTAGAATACAGTGTCCAGTTCTGGAGACCTCTCCTAAAAAAGAAAATAAAATAGATTCAAAGATAGGCTACAAAAATGGTGGAAGGTCTTAAAGGGAATCTGTCCCTTGCAGAAAAAAACTTGCCATATGAGTATGATTTAAAGCTAACAAGAGGTTAAATACAATCTGCTGATTATTGTCTATGCGTAGAATCCTTGCCGTGCAGTCAGATCTATTTTCTGACCTGCTTGCCACAGAGCAATGTTTACGTGAATGTGTTGATGTGGTATAAATACATCATAATAATCATGAGGGACTAGATTGTGCGTGCTCACAGTATTCTGTCAGCATAAATATAGATTTCCATGGTTGCTGGTGTACAAAAACAATTAGGCATTAGAATAGGGAGAATTAATTGCAGCAATATCCTGCAGCTTCTCTATATTGCTACATCTTGTTGACTGATGCATCTATAGAATGAATTTAGGCCAGTGTAACTATCTGAAATCCGTTCTTATATTGGATTGCTGTGCTTTGTATCTGTGCATCATAACGTGCAAAAGTGCAGTATTGATTCAGTCCTGTCCCCACAACCCACTGCAGTTTATCTTTCTAAATGTTCTAGTCACGCTGTGCCAGGGATGGAAAGCGCTTAAATCTCAGCCTGCACAATCACCATTGCTTGAAAGCTGAACACTGCAGGACCAATCATTCAGATTCAGAAGGCGGACAGACAATTGTACATCCTCAACAGGCCATTTAATGTTCAAAATATGTCTCTAGGATCAATATCTTCTATGAATTATACCGCAAAGTGTTAATTTCCAATTCATTCAGGAAATATAAGAATTTTTTGTTTTTACTCTGTATACTAGGTCAGTAACCTATTGCACCTTGTCAACAAACATATTTCAAGCGTTTTATACAAAGAAAAGCTTTTAAAGGGGAACTATCAGCAAGTTGATGAATCTAACCTGCTGATAGCTCCCTTTTGTGAATGGAGCGCAAGGATAAAGGTGTGTCTTTTACCTTCATTGGAGCCGTTCCTGTGCAGTTAGTCATTTACTTCTTGGTCCTGTAAGACTGTTTGGAGCACTGGGGCACAGTTAGCAGCAATGCCCTGCCCCCATAGCGCCAATACAGTCATTGATAATCGTAAGAAGGACCAGTTGGCTGGGGGCAGATCAGTGCTATGGGGGTGGGCAGTGCTTTTAACTGTGTCCCAGTTTGCCAAATTGTCTTACCGTACCAAGGAGTAAAAGACTAACTGCATGGGAATGACGCCGAGGATTAAGGTAAGAGACACACCTTCATCCTCAGCACCTCAAACATTCAGTTATGTTTCAGGCATGCAGCCTGTCATTAATCCTTTAAATGACAAAATGGCAGTGTGATAGCTCCTGTCACTTACTGATAAGAACCTCCGCAATCACTATGTGGGGGTTCCAATTGTTTTCCTGGGCTGCCAGAGGAGTTCAGCTTACCTCCATGCAGTCCAATCAGCGATCTTGTCATAGAGCCTGCCTCAGGGAGGCTCTCTGGGAAGAGCACCGATTTATACCGATCAGTGCTATGCAGTGGCATTGCATATTATATACTGTAGCCTGCATAATTGTCTGATATATTAAAATATTGCAGTAGTGTTCTTGTACAGTGAACGGTGTAAACAAAAAGAGGGAAAAAACTTGCTGATTTTAATAATAAATAAATAATAAATAAAAAGTGACCAAAACATCCAATCTACACAATAATATAATAAAACTACAGGTCATGGCACAAAAAATTCTCCAAATTCTCTACAATGCTGATCATGACGTAAGGAGTGTGGCTATGATGCTGACCTTTCTATGCTTAGGTAATAAGAAAGGAAAGTGCAGACAAACACACACAGAACTCCAATCCAATATACCCTTGATTATCACATGGATATTCTATGGTTCTTCACCAAAACAAAGTTTAGATGTGGCATACAGAAGACAGACTATACTTTACCCCAGACCTGGCTGAGTTAGAAGCTATGAGGGGCACAGAGCATGTTAGTAAGAGTCAAATATCTTACCCTTCACCGGAGAAATCACGCTCTGTGGTCCCCGCAGCCTCCTTCTCCTGTGCCAGATCCTCAGGTATGTGGATTCTTCTGAGCAGCCACGCCCACCCAGGGACGCCAACAACGGATTGATAAAATGTAGTGTGAACCCAGCCTTAGGCTATGTTCACACAATGTATGTTTTCGTAAAAGTACGGCCTTTCTTGGTATTGGCAACAACAGTCGTTCTTTGTATGAAAACATACGTTGCCTTGCCTTCTATGGGATCCCAGCCAGAGCGTATACACATCGTATACGCTCCGGCCAGGATCCCTCGCGGTGCCGCAAACAACTGACAGGTCAGTTTTCTCCGGCCGCTATTCAGTAAATAGCGGCCAGAGAAAACAATGTCAGTGCACACTGAAGCGAGCGGCTCCGGCCACAAGCTTTATAGAGTGCAGTGATGAGTTCTGATGCGATCGCACACTGATGCGCCCGCATCAGAACTCTGTGGGCCGAAAGATCATCCGGCCGGTACTGCAGGCCGGAATCATCTTTTCAGAGACCGGCCACTTCGTGACCCGGCCGGGTCACGGAACGGCCGGTCTCTTACGCCATGTGAACATGGCTTTAGATGGCAAGCAGGGAAAAAATGCAAAAATGATAATTGGCTTGGTTAATTTGAGCAGTGTCATGAAGAGGTTAAGATTAAGGCAACATTCTTCAAGAAAACCAGTTACTGATTCTAGTTCACCAAAAAATGCTAATAGTAGGAAAGGTGAATGTACTTTAGGTAAAAGTGACCAGCTCCAGAGCCCATCCTGTTTCTGAATGGCTTAACTAGAAAGTACAAAGAGAGGTAGTCCAAAACCATTCCTTATTAATCATAAGATAATCCATGTTTTTAACAGCAGAAAAGTACCACCTGGTCCATTTAGTCTGACTTTATATAACTTCCCTTTATTCCTGTCTTTGGATAACTATCCCAGGCAGGTTTACATTTAGTTACTATGGATTTACCAAACAGATCTTCTGGAAGTTTTCCCCTAGCATCTACTACTACTGAAATATTTCTTTCATAGAACTAGATTCAAACGAACAAGAGAGAGGAGAAGGGTTTCTCATTGTGGCAGACTACTAGGGAGACATTGGAGAGGGAGAGTGGAGGATCCACCAGTTGATTAGATGACAAAGGAATTAGATACAACTGAGGGCCTGAGGCTGCATTCCCACGTTCCATGTTCCTCACGGAACACGGATGTGGAATGCCTGTAACGGACTTTACCCCCTGCCCGGGCAGCATCTGTGATTAGATGCTGGGAGCGGGGGAACTGTACAGAGAGGTGCCACGCGACTGCTTCATTATAGCGCGGCGCCTATCTGTACAGTTTTCTGCTCTCAGCATCTAATTACAGATGCTGCCCGTGCGGGGGAGAGTCTGTTACAGGCATTCCACTCCCGTGTTCAGTGAGGACCACGGATAGTGGGAATGCAGCCTAAGAAGTTTGATGCAAAAGTCCCTTGCTTCTTCTCCCTACAAAGAGCTGAACAATGTTTTGTTATTTAGATCTGTATTAACATTAAACTGATCCTAATAAAGATCAGAAGAAGATATGAGCAGATTACTATAAAGTGACACAACCTATGCACACGACACGCCCAGCTTTATCTGCAACCTATGGGCAAATCTTCATCTTCACAATAATGTATCACATTAGGCTACATTATAAGAAGTGACCTATATAGTCTCTTAAAATATTCTGAAAAGTTGAAAAGTAACAGAAAAATAAAACTTTTTACTATGTGATGTTGAGGGGAAAACAGAATTTTCTGCATTTCAAGACATTAAATCTTGTGAATTGTTTGTTTAGACTTTTCGTGGCTGTAGGAAATTACATTTACATGTCCGGCTTATTTCAGAACATATGGTACAAATAATCTTCTGGATGATCTGAAGCTATTATACCGCACAGCAGGCCAAAAGGGAAAAGGAATTACCTTCATATTTACCGACAATGAAATTAAGGATGAATCATTTTTGGAGTATATGAATAATGTACTGGCTTCAGGAGAAGTGTCCAACTTGTTTGCAAGGGATGAGATTGATGAAATCACCCAAGATTTAGTCCCTGTCATGAAGAAAGAATATCCAAGGCGAGCGCCAACTGCTGAAAACCTTTACGATTACTTCCTATCTCGTGTTCGGAGCAATTTACATGTGGTGCTGTGCTTCTCCCCCGTTGGAGAAAAGTTTAGAACAAGAGCTTTAAAGTTTCCTGGCTTGATTTCTGGATGTACCATGGACTGGTTTCAGCGTTGGCCACGAGATGCTTTGGTTGCTGTGGCCCATCATTTTTTGTCTTCTTATAAAATAGAATGTACAGATGAAGTAAAGAAGAGTGTGGTGAACACAATGGGTACATTCCAAGACATTGTGGCAGAAAAGTGTGTGGAATATTTTGAAAGATACAGACGTCAAACCTATGTCACCCCAAAATCCTATCTATCATTCATTGGTGGATACAAAGCTATATATGGAGAAAAGTTTGAATATGTTGGAAATCTCTCTAACCGCATGAAAACAGGTACATTGTATTTATATTCTTTTATCATACTTTAGGGATATACTCTATTTTTGTATTGTTTCTTGTTGGAGTCCCAATTTACTGTGGGCATGACAATGCAAAGACCTGGTGACATGTCCAAATTAGAAAAGTATCCTGATCAAAGAAACTGTTAAAGCCATATTTTCTAGCATAGCAGGAGTATAAATTAGAATCTTTCGGCTCCCTGTTTTAACATGCACAGTGTAAATAGCTGGCTAGGTCTGTGGTTTTAATATAAAAAGGCAGCAGGTCAATTATCACTTTTGGGGAAGGAGAAAAAATACATAATAATAGAAACCCTTATGTCATAGTCTTGCATAAAATAATTGTTGGCCTGTTGTAACACATACCAGCATGTATTATACATTTAAAGCAAGTATGTGATTTTAAACATGGTTCCTAGAGATGAGCGAACCGGGTTCGGGTTCGAGTCCATCTGAACCCGAACGATCGGCATTTGATTAGCAGTGGCTGCTGAACTTGGATAAAGTTCTAAGGTTGTCTGGAAAACATAGATACAGCCAATGACTATATCCATGTTTTCCACATAGCCTCAGGGCTTTATCCAACTTCAGCAGCCACCGCTAATCAAATGACGAAAGTTCAGGTTCGGATGGACTCGAGCATGCTCGAGGTTCGCTCATCTCTAATGGTTCCCTATCACCATCAAAGGGGCTGAGGAGATTCTTTTATAGGGAGAGATTTATTATGACATATACTATGCCAATTTTCTGATATACAAAAGGTAGTACATTTTGTGGCTTTTTTATGCCATTTGCTACCTAAAAATAAATGAGTGAGTTGGATATTAGTGATGAGGAGTGGTCCAGCTTTTGGCCAGAAATTGGCATAAATTAGCACATAGCTGGCATAGCCTTTAGTTTTTGGTGATCTTTTTTGATTAATTGCCTATGCTGAGGATAGGCAATCAATATCTGATCAGTGGGTGCCAATGAGCTGCAATAACACACTATGGAGCCTCGTTCACTGTGTACATCAAAGCACAGCTGAATAGCAGGGGGTGGGGCTCGGTATGTGAGGCCAATGTAAAGCCCTTATTACATGGGGGGCCACTAGAGCTGTCAGCGGTTGTTTGCTAACTGTTCCCCACTTGTTGCCACCGGTATTGAAAGCGGCGGTAGCGAGGAGGTAAGTGCAGGGGAGGCTGCAGGGAGCTGCGGGGGGGGGGGGGGGGGGGGGGGGGAGGGTCGGGGCTGGCCGGGTGATCACTAGATCCTCCTGTTACTTGGAGCGATGGCAGCAGATCGTTGCTGTATAAGTTGTTTATCTTTCAACATGTTGAAAGACAAATGACTGCAACGATCAGTCAACGTTGTTCATGTTGGTTGATCATTGCCTTTTATTACGCGGGCCGTAACAGCCGATATTGGCGGATAATCGTTCCGTGTAATAGGGCCTTTAGTTTTCTTTTTAGTAAAAAAAAATAAAAAACGCAAATGTTATTTATGGAATTTATTCCTTGCTTACTATGGGCCTATGAGTTGCGATTGACAGCCTATTCTTCACAGGTCTTGCTAAATTGATGGAAGCTGAAGTTTCTGTTAATCAATTGTCAAAAGAGCTTGCAGTTAAAGAAAAAGACCTTGCTGTTGCCTCCAAAAAGGCAGATGAGGTCCTGCAGGAAGTGACGCTGAAAGCACAAGCTGCTGAAAAAGTAAAGATGCAGGTGCAAAAAGTTAAAGACAAAGCACAGGCTATTGTTGATGAAATAGCAATTGCTAAAGCATCTGCTGAAGAGAAACTGGAAGTGGCCAGGCCTGCCTTGGAAGAAGCCGAAGCAGCTCTGCAGGTAATTTTTATTTATTTATTTCTTTTTACTGTTTGTAGATGCCCCTTTATAAATATGCATAGATGCAAAAACTTTCCAATACCCATGGAGGTGAGTACACAGTAGGAATTGTCTGGGTGAAGGAATCTTTGCAACTTCTTTGGTTTGAAGAAGATGGCCTCTTCTACCAAGCAGGGGAGAAATAGAAAGTACAAGGTACATGATATGAACATTTGATCTGTTACAAACATGACTGCAAAGAGTCCATAGGACTTTCATATACTTTCAGCATATTAGTCCAGTACAATATTAGACATGGGCAGTATGCATGGAAAAGTATTAAGGGGAGAACAATACTAAGTAATGACACGTGTCTACATGAGTAAAATGTTTTAAAACCTCATGGCAAAATATAGGCAAACCAAATTCAGTAAACATTTTCCATGGTCATATTGACCTAACAGTGCAGTACTATGCAACACTAATATAACCTTCTTGATACAAAATAATCAGAAAAACAGTCGTCATATGCATAAATATTTTTATGTGGGGAAATAATTCTCACAATGTCTTTTAGACTATCAAACCTGCTGACATCTCAACTGTTCGTAAACTGGGAAGACCTCCCCATTTAATTATGAGAATCATGGACTGTGTCTTGCTGCTGTTCCAAAGAAAGATTGATACAGTTACTGCTGACCCAGAGCGACCATGTGTGAAACCTTCCTGGGGAGAGGCCCTGAAACTAATGAATAATGCTGGATTTCTGAACTCATTACTTGAGTTTCGAAAGGTTTGTGAATCATTATATCCTTGAATACTAACATTATATTGCTTATTGAGTGCTTTAAGAAAAGGAGCATACACCTATGGCTGTCCTCCAGTAGCCATGGAAATTGTAGTTAATTCCAAATGTAAAATCCAATAGTCTTATAATTTAGAAACACGTCTATTCCATGTAAGTTTTAGGGCATATGCTGAACTGAGATTTTATGGCTGTGTTATGGACTTCATTTTTTATAAATAGAGAAGGAAGAAATCCTCCCCCACATTTCTATTCCATAAGCATCGGTAGACAATCATATTTGCATATAATCCTCAATATTTTGTATAATCACAGAAGGTACAGTTTAGTATGAAAGCTATTTTTGGTCAACTGCTGCAAAATCATATATATATATATATATATTATGCTGTAATTTAGAGAAATGATTCCAGGAACGAAAATCATGCAGTTTTTAAAATGTTTGGGATGTGTGTTTTTTTCTGACAAAATTATATCTGTTAATTTTGATGCTAAGATGAAATGACTCATAAAAACAAATGTAATAGAGACCATAGATTTCATATGTTAGCTGTTTTCAATTTAGTACTAACTTTGTTGGGTAGGTTTAACATACGTTCCTAAGTTCATAAGTTGCCATTGTACAAATATTTCAAAATTGCATGGGGTGATCCTTGAAATTTGTGTTAGCTCATTTGTTTTGAAGTAATGTGAATTTTACAGGAGAACATTGTTTCTCCCATTCAGTCATACAAAAGCTTATGATTTTTAGGATATCCCATGAAGAAAAAATATGTGTCAGTTCTTAACGCACTGGTAGTAACCCTCCCATGCAATAAAAACTAGAAAACATGACCTGGTTGGGGTCCTTGAGGATCAGGGTTAAAATACAATAATATAGAATGATGTTTGAAATTTCAGTAAATGAAATAGAGAGCATAGTGCATATAAATGGGGGGCACAAACAATACAGTGACCATTCATGTGGCCATGTCACTCGATTAATCTTGTCGTGTAAAGGCACTGCAAGGTTTGCGGCCAGTGCTGTAGCTAATATAAAGGCAGACCCCACCACTGTTAGGAGCACTAAGGAGGCTGTGTGTGTTTGTGATAAAAACTCACTGGTAAATGCTGTGGCACCCTTCCAGCCCTGCCAGTCTCTCTTGAGGCCAGAGGCAGCATTGCACCTCAAGCCATAAGAGGCTGCTCTCTGTCCCAGCTTCCTGGCACACAAGTGATGTCACATGTGTGCTTCAGGTCTGGGAGAAAAAAAGACCACCAGGGGACTGCGCCAGGCCAGGTGAGTATGTGTATTGGGGGCGTAGTTTTTTGCTATGAGGCCACATGAATCCTAGCTGCGCCTCTGTTTGCAGCCACAAATGGCTGCACATCAGGCCATGTAAAAGGGTCCTTTTGGGTTGTCTTTTCCCTAACTATGTAAAAAATATTATGTATTAGAATAAGCTGCTTTTAACTATTTTATTTTAAATGTATGATTTTAGGACTCTATTACTGAGGAAATGGTAGAACTTTTACAGCCATACCTGGATATGGAAGACTACAATCTTGAGTCTGCCAAAAAAGTTTGTGGAAACGTGGCAGGACTTTGTTCATGGACGCAAGCTATGGCATACTTTTTTGATATTAACAAGGAAGTTCTCCCTCTAAAGGTATGGATTAAGGTTCTTGAACATGTACAAGCAAGGCTTTTCAATGTCATCTGAAGGCCATATGTCAAATATATTATGACTTCACGATTATCAGGCTCTTGTCGCACAATAATGGCTTTCTTCTCTGCTCATGTTCTAATAATATTCTCCAAATATCTGTAGGTTTTATAATGTAGCAAACTCAGAATACAAATGGATTGCATTACAAACAATATACTTTCATTTATGCTGTGAAATAATCCCTAGCAAATAGATTCCCTGGTGGGTCCTTCATACCTCAGACACTGATTGTATTACAAAGTAGCACAGACAATAACAAAGAGGTTACAGCATAAAAAAAGTATAATCCCCAACAAACTTTAAAGTATGTCTTCAGCGTCGCTATAAATATCATGTTGTCTGGCTAATTAGTATTCTGTGTTTTATTACTGGGTTAGTTTTTTTCTTGGCTGATTTGTAGCATTGTGTTCTGTTCCATTTCATTATATATTTATGTCGCTCCATCTCCCCCCTGCTAGTTTTCAGGCATATTCTCCTGATTAGCTGGAGTTATGCTGTGCACACCAAGAATAATTGGTCCTTGATAAACTACTATATAAAGCACTTTCAATAAAGTTCTGAGTAGCTGATTGTAGGTTTACACCCCCAGAACTACCATACAAACCCTTGTTTTTTGTGGGTATCACATTGACTATTTTAATCAATGAAAACACATGGGATAACCCATGGAAAATCAATTCTACATTCAGCATCACAACCGTATTTTCAGAGTTCGAGGATATAGCCTGCTGGTGTTAGAAGGGAGTTGAAGATTTGGATATCCAAAGTAGAGGGTCTTTTTTTCTTATTTATACTTGTGTTCCTATAAGGAACCTCCTGCTGTTTCTCATAATGATTTAATAACAGCAAGACAGCAGGCTGTGGCTTGGGCAGTAAGAGAAGTATGGGCGTATCAAGTGACTATGAAGTGTACAGAATGTGCACTTTTAAATATTTATGGCCTCCTTCAGAGTATGGACATGTGTACATATACATTTGTGAATAATGCATGATTAACTGGGACTGCCCTTCTAGGCAGGATAATGTATTTAAATATAATTTTTTGCAGGCTTTCTTAGTCTATAGAGATTAGCAAAATGCAGTGTAATTTATAGTCAATGCTATAGATGGCAGAGTTAAAACATGTAGAAGCCATCATCTGTAAGCTTATTGATCTGCATAAATGTTTTCTCATTTGTGTCATGAAACAGAGGGATTTTATCTAATGCTGGTTGTTCTAATGAATTTTATTGAGTTGTTTCATACACAATGAGAAATAGGTCAAGCAAACAATAATGTTTTATGTCTATTAAATGTTACACTAAGTCTCATGTATGTGGCCCTCCTCTAGCTGTTGGCCATTGCCAATACTGGTATACACTAGTAGCACCAGGAATGGCATAGCATTGGTAGAGTAAGAATGTACTTTTCATCCATTTCTTGAACTTTTTTTGTCTCCATAGGCTAATTTGGCACTACAAGGAGCCAAACTTGCTGTTGCTCAAGCAGAACTGAATAATGCACAAAGCCAACTTGATGCCAAGCAGAAAGAACTGGATGATGTGCAAGCTATGTATGATGCAGCAATGAGGGAGAAACAAATGTTACTAGATGATGCGGAAGCTTGCAGGAGGAAAATGGTCAATGCTACAGCACTGATTGAGGGGCTTGGAGGGGAAAAGGTAAGAAACATCTGTGATGGGGCTTGGTGTTGTGATGCGGTAAGCTGCTTTGGCCAGGTTGCTATTCCTAATAGTCGGTAACCCTTACAGAGTGTAAAGGGTCACTTGGGCACTTGTCAGGGTAGCCTGTAGTGGTAGCAGACCCACCCGGGTTGTTGGTGCCACAACTCAGAGAAAAGGGAAATAACCCAAGTATACAATTGTGTGTATGGGTGCAGGTGCTGACAGAGAAGACCAGAGTTCTGTGCGTTTAGTAAAAAATAGAATGCTTTACCGGACTATGATTCAAGTAGAACAGTACATGCAATAACAGTTGTGCAACTCTTGACATACAACATCTGTGCTGACACGGAAGTAACCAGTGCTTGTAAAAGTAGAATGTGCTTTGAAGTAGAGGAAGAAGAGGAGAAGAGTTGTCAGAGGAGACACAGAAGAGATAAGAAGATACTCATACTCACGGATGCCTATAGTGGCTCTGAGCCGCCTTATGCCCCCTAGTTGTGAGGTATCCATCCTAGTTGGGTAATACAAGCCCCAGTTGTTGGTTATCTGGGTGTAGCAGACTTCTGAGGTTTCCTAGTCGCCTCTCCTCTAAGGTAGAGCTTAGCACTGCATTCTTGTTACTTGCATAAAGTTACTTGCATAAAGAATAGAGTCTTTAGTTGCTATCTTTGGTCTCTGTCAGGCGTCCTGGCCAAAGTCAGGCCCTGGCTTAACTTCTGCAAAGACTGGGTTTTGTTTGCTTCCTCTCACAATGAATACACTCTGGAAACTGAACTCACTTCCGCCACTAAGACTTACTCCTCCTACAGGGGTTACAGTTCTTACAGTTCTTGAGTACAGTATAAGGCTGGGTTCACACTATGTATATTTGAGGCTGTATTTGTGAGGCTGTATAGCAACCAAAACCAGGAGTGGATTGAAAACACAGAAAGGCTATGTTCACATAATGTTGTAATTGAGTGGATGGCCGTCATTTAATGGCAAATTTTTGCTGTTATTTTAAAACAACGGCTGTTATATTGAAATAATGGCAGTTATTTACCGTTATATGACGGCCATCCACTCAATTTCAACATTATGTTAACAGAGCCTTTCTGTGTTTTCAATCCACTCCTGGTTTTGGTTGCTATGAGGACCTGACTTGAGGACCAAATACTGCCTGAAGTATACAGTGTGTGAACCCAGCCTGGGCTTGCTCATTATTAAAGATCTGATTTTTAAAAATGTATATTGGTCTTAGGACTGTGAATGGAAGTGACATTGTATTAATAAATTGTATGATGTACAGTATAAAATGTTTGATATTTTTTTAATAAATCATTTCACTATTTACTCCCCCGTAGATAAGATGGACAGAAAGCAGTAAAAACTTTCAGAATCAAATAATTCGGCTAGTAGGGGATGTTCTTCTGGCCACTGGCTTCCTTTCCTACAGTGGTCCTTTTAACCAGGAGTACCGGACTCTACTTCTTCAGCTTTGGAAGAAGGAAATGAACCACAACAGAATACCGTACAGTGATGTAAGTATTTTATTCCATTATTTTCCTTTCCCACTGGGCATGTTAATTGTTTTAATTGTTAATTATATTTCACAGGTGTCCTACAGGCTAATAGGTCATGATACAAGGTTTATATTAACAGTGACTGCCTACTGGGAGATTATGGGGTTCTGTGGATCTTTGAATGTTATACCTAGGTTACCTACATGTGATTGCTAACCTACCTTCCTACTTCCACTAGTAAATAATACTGCATCTCTTCAAACTCCTTCTTTTAGTGCTTGAAAACTTTGATCCTCCTGGCAAATGGGGAGATGAAATCCTAAATCCAAGTATTAGGTGTTCTGTTTTAGCAAATGCAAGTAATAGAGAGTGTAAATGTGAATTAAGGAACAGTCAATGATAGTTCAAAGAGTATGGATGTGTAAGTGAAGACTGCTCAATGGGGTGTTCTTTTCTATAGGTGCAGTTTGCCATTCAAGTAAAGAATGTAGATGAGGGCACTCACTGTTCTGTGATTTTTCTTTTTATTCTTTAGAATAATATGTATGGAATATTAAAAAATGACAGAACGGCAAGTGCCTTCATCTACTTTCTTCATTTGATAAGCAGTTTTAGCAAAGACTTCATAAGAGAAGGATTTAGGGATAGAGATTTCTGAAAGCCTTACAATGAGTCACCAGTGCAACCAGGCAGTAAGGAAAGCAAATTGTATGCTGGGCTGTATAGCTAGAGGTATAACTAGTAGGAAGAGGGAGATTGCGATCCCGCTGTATACAGCTCCAGTGAGACCACATCTGGAATACTGTGTCCAGTTCTGGAGACCCCATCCTTAACCCCTTAAGGTCAAAGCCAATTTTCATTTTTGCTCTTTTGCTTTTTCCATTTTATGTTTAAAAGTCCATAGGGCTTGCATTTTTTCACCTAGAGACGTACAGTATATGAGCGCTTATTTTTTGCGAAACCAATGGTACTTTGCAATGACATTGTGCGCTGAATTTGCGCTGTCAAATTGGAAAAAAAGAAACAAATTTGTTTTGATTTCGGGGAGTTTTGCATTTACGCCATTCGCCCTATGGTAAAACTGACTTGTAATACATGTTCCTCAAGTCGTTACGATTACAACGATATGTAACATGTATAACTTTTATATTATCTGATGGCTTTTAAAAAATTCAAACCATTGTTGACAAATATATGTTCCTTAACCCCTTAGCGACCCATGATGTATCTAATACGTCATGGCGCCGCGGGGGTTGTTCAGCGCGGGGTCCCGCCGGGACCCCGCTCTGAACGGCGCTGATCCCGGCTGACACGTGCAGCCGGGCAGTGCCTCTGTTAGCCGGCGCGGCAACGGGACCCGCGCCGGCTAACAGAGGCACTGCCCGGCTGCACGTGTCAGCCGGGATCAGCGCCGTTAATTAAGCACTTCAATGCAGCTGTCAAACCTGACAGCTGCATTGAAGGGCTTCAGACATCACATCCCTGGTGTCTAGTGGGTCGGATCTCCCCCCCACGATGCGATCGCGGGGGGGAGATCCGTTCTTCTGCCCGTGCCGGGCCTCAGCGTCGGAATGACGCTGATCCCGGCTCGGCAATAGATTGCTGTGGCCTGCAGCAGGCCATAGCAATCTATGACCGATCTCATGGATCTTTGCTGTGTATATACACAGCATTGATCTCTATGAGAGATCATTGCTGTGTATATACAAGCCCCCCAGGGGGGCTTCTAGTCCATGTAAAAAAAAAAAAGTAAAAAAGTGTTTTTATTAATAAAAAATCCCCTCCCCTAATAAAAGTCCAAATCACCCCCCTTTTCCCATTTTATAAATATAAATTAATAAATAAATAAATAAACATATTTAGTATCGCCGCGCGCGTAATCGCCCAAACTATTAATTAATCACATTCCTGATCTCGCACGGTAAACGGCGTAAGCGCAAAAAAATCCCAAAGTGCAAAATTGCGCATTTTTGGTCGCATCAAATCCAGAAAAAATGTAATAAAAAGCGATCAAAAAGTCGTATATGCGCAATCAAGGTACCGGTAGAAAGAACGCATCATGGCGCAAAAACTGACACCTCACACAGCCCCATAGACCAAAGGATAAAAGCGCTATAAGCCTGGGAATGGAGCGATTTTAAGTGACATATATTTGTTAACAATGGTTTGAATTTTTTACAGGTCATCCGATACAATATAAGTTATACATGTTATATATCATAGTAATCGTAACGACTTGAGGAACATGCATAACAAGTCAGTTTTACCATAGGGCGAACAGCGTAAATGCAGAACTCCCCGAAATCAAAACAAATTCGTTTTTTTTTTCAATTTGACAGCGCAAATGATTTTTTTCCGGTTTCACAACATATTTTATGGAAAAATTATGCCTGTAATTGCAAAGTACAATTGGTTTCGCAAAAAATAAGCACTCATATTAGTCTCTAGGTGAAAAAATGCAAGCGCTATGGACTTTTAAACATAAAATGGAAAAAGCAAAAGCGCAAAAACGAAAATTGGCTTGGACCTTAAGGGGTTAAAATCGCTCTATTCCCAGGCTTAGGCTAGGTTCACACTATGTAACTGTGCGGCTGTATTTTTTATGCGGCTGTAAATGTGCGGATGAAACTACGGCCGTGGGAAAAAATAGACATGCGGCTCAAAACATACGGTCATTTACTTTGAAATGTGGTTCAACTAAAAATAACAAATAAAATCTTAAGAAAGTGATGCAAACACCTCTGGATGCATCTGGGAAAGCAGGGAACACAGTTTACATGAATTGCTATTACCGGGGTTTGCGATCCTCTGAGTATGCCGATGTCTCTCATGGTTAATCTATTAAAATAATAAAACACATTTTCGTTGTAATAAAGTGCCTTTCGTTGTTCAATAATTAAATTTAAACTAATCCATCATTTTGCAATTAAATATACTGTTAAAATAAATAGATATATAAATAAATGTATATTTATATATATATTTATTTTTTAACAGTATATTTAATTGCACAATGATGGATTCGTTAGAAATAAATTATTGACCAACGAAACTGAATTTATTTCAACGAAATTGTGTTTTATTAATTAAATATTAATTAGTACAGGAAGCTCTATAAGCCGGTAATTCATATGCCGGCAATAGAGCATTCTGTACTAATCATCACTTTACTTTAATGAAAACATCAAATGTTTCTTCTAATTATGTTATCACAATAGCATTATTAGAAGAAACATTTAGAATTATATGTGCGCTCAGCCGATCAGCCAATCAGCTGAACGCACATATAATTCTAAATGTTTCTTCTATCAGGGGCGGGGAGAGCTCTATACTCACCACGATGTTGTCTCTTCGCTGGTCCGCAGCACAATGAAGTGACTGTACTGCGGACCAGCGAAGAGGACACATCGGGGTGAGTATAGAGCTCTCCCCACCCCCTCCCCTGCACTGCACCCCTCCCAGCAAGGAAGGGGGGTCACTTAACCCCTTCCTTGCTGGGATGGGTGCAGTCTGACATCAGTCTGGCCCCCAAGGGGTTAAGGGGGATGCAATACATCCTCCCTTAACCCCTTGGGGGCCAGACTGTAAGCAGCGATCTGTAAAGATGCTGCATACTGTAAGGTGCACAACACCGCTCACAATGATGGGTGTTGTGCTCCTGTTTGTGTGTTTTTTGTGTGTTTCTCCATTTTTGTTTTTCAGATATCGGTATCCTGGGGATTACGTCGGATTCCGTGGACTACGTCGATGACCAGCGTTTTTTTCATGTTTTTTTTTAATAAAATGGTCAATGAGGGGTGTGGGGGTGTTTTTATTTGAATAAAAAATATTTTAAACTTGTGTCTTGTCTTTATTTCTTTACTTTATAGACTTAGTAGTGGAAGCCGTCTAATAGACGGAATCCATTACTAAGTTGGGGCCTAGTGTTAGCCGGTATAAAATGGCTAACACTAACCCCCTATTATTACCCCAGTACCCAATGCCACCAGGGGTACTGGGAAGAGCCGGGTGCCAGTGGTCCCGGAGCGTCAATATTGGCGCTCCTGGACCGGGCGGCAGCAGGCTGGTAAGATTTAGGCTGGGGAGGGCCTAAACCAATGGCTCTTCCCACCCTGGTGTTACCAGGCTGCTGTCGTTTGGTTTTTAACCCGGCTGGTTATAAAAATAGGGGGGACCCTATGCGTTTTTTTTTTTAAATAAATAAATAATTTAAAAAAACCGCATAGGGTCCCCCCTATTTTTTTAACCAGCCGGGTTAAAAACCAAACGACAGCAGCCTGGTAACACCAGGGTGGGAAGAGCTATTGGTTTAGGCCCTCCCCAGCCTAAATCTTACCAGCCTGCTGCCGCCCGGTCCAGGAGCGCCAATATTGACGCTCCGGGACCACTGGCACCCGGCTCTTCCCTGTACCCCTGGTGGCATTGGGTACTGGGGTAATAATAGGGGGTTAGTGTTAGCCATTTTATACCGGCTAACACTAGGCCCCAACTTAGTAATGGATTCCGTCTATTAGACGGCTTCCACTACTAAGTCTATAAAGTAAAGAAATAAAGACACAAGTTAAAAAAATTTTTTATTCAAATAAAAACACCCCCACACCCCTCATTGACCATTTTATAAAAAAAAAAAACATGAAAAAAACGCTGGTCATCGACGTAGTCCACGGAATCCGACGTAATCCACAGGATACCGATATCTGAAAAACAAAAAGGGAGAAACACACAAAAAACACACAAACAGGAGCACAACACCCATCATTGTGAGCGGTGTTGTGCTCCTTACAGTATGCAGCATCTTTACAGATCGCTGCTTACAGTCTGGCCCCCAAGGGGTTAAGGGAGGATGTATTGCATCCCCCTTAACCCCTTGGGGGCCAGACTGATGTCAGACTGCACCCATCCCAGCAAGGAAGGGGTTAACTGACCCCCCCTTCCTTGCTGGGAGGGGTGCAGTGCTGGGGAGGGGGTGGGGAGAGCTCTATACTCACCCCGATGTTGTCTCTTCGCTGGTCCGCAGCACAATGAAGTCACTGTGCTGCGGACCGGCTCATTATATGTGCGCTGAGCCGATCAGACAATCAGCTGAGCGCACATATAATTCTAAATGTTTCTTCTAATAATGCTATTGTGATAACATAATTAGAAGAAACATTTGATGTTTTCATTAAAGTAAAGTGATGATTAGGACAGAATGCTCTATTGCCGGCATATGAATTAACGGCTTATGGAGCTTCCTGTACTAATTAATATTTAATTAATAAAACACAATTTCGTTGAAATAAATTCAGTTTCGTTGGTCAATAATTTAATTCTAACGAATCCATCATTGTGCAATTAAATATACTGTCAAAAAATAAATATATATATAAATATACATTTATTTATATATCTATTTATTTTAACAGTATATTTAATTGCAAAATGATGGATTCGTTAGAATTAAATTATTGACCAACGAAAGGGACTTTATTACAAAGAGAATGTGTTTTATTAATTTAATATATTAACTATTAGAGGCATCGGCATTCGGCATCATTGCCGGCTATTTTTGAAGTACTCCGTACGGACCGCCTGTCATTCCTCGGCCGCATGTCCAGCCGCAAACAATGGTCTTGTTCATTTTTTACGGGTCCGTTTACGATCGGGCCGTAGATTCATACATAGTGTGCACTGTGCAGCCGTATATCCTATACTTTCCAGCGTACGCATGAACCACCAAAAATACCGCCGCACAATTACAGCCGCACAGTTACATAGTCTGAACCTGACGTCATAGCGCTTTTATCCTTTGGTCTATGGGGCTGTGGGAGGTGTCATTTTTTGCGCCATGATGTGTTCTTTCTATTAGTACCTTGATTGCACATATACGACTTTTTGATCACTTTTTATTACATTTTTTCTGGATTTGATGCGACCAAAAAGGTGCAATTTTGCATTTTGGAATCTTTTTGCGCTGACGCCGTTTACCGTGCGAGATCAATAATGTGATAATTTAATAGTTCGGGCGATTACGTGCACGGCGATACCAAATATTTGTATTTATTTGTTTATTTATTGATTTATATTTGTAAAATGGGAAAAGGGCGGTGATTTAGACTTTTATTAGGGAAGGGGATTTTTTATTAATAAAAACACTTTTTTACTTTTTTTTTTTTTTACATCAACTAGAAGTCCCCCTGGGGGACTTGTATATATACAGCACTGATCTCTCTTAGAGATCAATGCTGTGTATATACACAGCAAAGATCAATTAGATCGGTCATAGATTGCTTTGGCCTGCTGCAGGCCATAGCAATCTATTGCCGAGCCGGGATCAGCGTCATTGCGACGCTGAGGCCCGGCACGGGCAGAAGAACGGATCTCCCCCCCCCCCCCCCCCCCCCGCGCATTGCAGGGGGGAGATCTGTCCCACTAGACACCAGGGACGTGAGGTCTAAAGCCCTTCAATGCGGCTGTCAGATTTCACAGCTGCATTGAAGTGCTTAATTAGCCGGCGCGGCAATGGGACCTGCTCCAGCTAATAGAGGCACTGCCCGGCTGCAGATTGCAGCCGGGAGCGGTGCCGTTCAGAGCGGGGTCCCGGCGGGACCCCGCTCTGAGCACCCCCCGTGGCACCATGACGTACCAGGTACGTCATGGGTCGCTAAGGTGTTAAATTAGAGCAGGTGAAGATAGAACAGGGCTACAATAATTGTGGATGGTCTTCAGCATCAGGAAATACTGAAGGATCAAAATATGTATGGTCTAACGAAAAGAAGGGAAAGTGGGGACATGATCAAAACCTGTAAATGTGCTAAAAGTCTAATAAGGTTGGGGGATGTTCTTAATAAGAAACAGAATGCAAAAAAAATTTTGGTCACAATTTAAGGTTAGTTAGGAGAAAGATCAGAAGCATCATGAGAACATTTTTATTTTTTTTACTGACAGAGTAGTAGATACTTGTGTTAAAGTTCCAGCAGATGTGGTTGGTCAATAACTGATAAACATATATCTCTCCTAAGATAATAAGAAAGGAAATAATATAAGGGCAAACTAGATGGACCAGGTCATCTTTTTCTGCTGACAATCTTCTGTGTTCTATGATCTAATGTTTATCTAGCATTAGGACTATACTTGTTGGATTTCACACAAACACACTCCACTCACCATGAGCACGTTGACAATTATAGCAATGAGGTTCCCTTTACAGTATTAGTTGAGAATTCTGCTCTTTGGGTGAGTCAGAGAAACAGCTGTGCTTTGACTCTCAACTTCTACTTGCATATCCTACACTTCTAAAAGTCTTTTGGTAGATGAATTAATGGTGACAAATGATGGAGTGGAACAGAAGCTGTCACACAACCTCGGCTAGAGTCATATCTAGGACTAGGTCATTTTAAGTAAAATCACAAACAGACTTATTAGAATGTATTTCTCCAGACAAGAAATTTAGTCCTAAATATTTATCGGCAACCAAGCTTTTGTCCAATTGTCCAATGAAATATATGTGTTATTCTACTAATCAAAGTGCTGCCTTTTGTCAAATGATTTCCATAGGATTTTATTAAATGCATTGCTTATCTTTAGGATGTTTCTAGTGTCCCCATGAAAGATTAAAAGATCTAAGCTACGTGCACTATGGAAAATTATTTCCATTTCACTTTAATTGATATCTATTATAATATCTATTTATTGTGTAGAATGCATATTCAGCATGGTGGTTGTGTCTTGTTTTTCCAGTATATAGCCCATAATACTGTTTTTGAGGGCAAATCTTTGATTGCTATCCTAGCTCTTAAACTAAATACCTGGCCAAGGCAATATGGCATATTGATGCCCCACTAAGCAGCACCCCTGCTCACTGAAAGCTGTGGTGGGGTTTGCCAAAATCAGACACAAATGCTGTGCCACAACTCCTTTTTGACTCTTTATTAGAGTAGGAGACCCCAGATTGTGCATAATCCACTGCACAGACAACTGCCAAAAGGCAACATGCTCACTAAGGAACTGCCAACTACAACTTCAAGAACCAAGAATCCCCTATACTTATAACATTTAGTCTTTTTATAGTCCTCTCCCACAAATTACCTAGAAAGACGACTATTTAGGTCAAAGACCTAAAATTAGCTTGTACAAAGACCCGTTCACTCCTTTTTAAAGGACCATTAAAAAAAATATCAGTTTGCATAGTATAGGTAAATTGTGGTGCATCCTGAATCCTTTTTCTCATCCCTATATCCCTTCTATACTGTATGTCAACAGCTCTAGAAGTTGACAGCAGGTACCTCTTGTGCTGCAGTCTGTTTGTTAGTGTCTATTCTGCTTTGTACCTTATCTCTAGACAGTTGAATAAATAAATCATAAAATCTAGTTTGTATAAATTGGATTATTTTGAATTCTCCAACCCGCATAAACAACCCCAGTCCTCTGTTGTCATTTTAGATTGGAGGAAAGTGATTGAAAGTGTCAAGCCTTCGTTGTCACTATTGGTTTTGTCTAAGAGCAGGACATTTTAATTAATTTTCTATGTCAGTTCTATATTTCTTGGTTGCAAAAGCATAGAGTAGCTGTCATGGTTCAAAGACTCAAATAAATGACATTTGAGGTTTATGGACCAAAAAAATGACATTGTAATGGAAAAGTTCTGACTTGTAAGATTGAGATCTTGTTGAAGTACTTTAGTCCACTACCTCTCAAAGTGCCATAAAGCTGTCAGGCCTTCAGTGGCACCTAAAAAATGAAGCAGCGGCAAGGATATTACTTTTTACACCTGTTTTAACACAGGTGATCAACAACTCCTACAGTGTGACTACAGTACGTAATTGTAGCTATGCCTACCTTCACCCTAACCGGATGAAGATTTTTGTTTTCTTATTCAAACGCCCCTCCTTTTAAAAAGTTTGCTTACATAAAAACATTTTTTCACATTATACAACAAGAGAATTGTTATTATGCACAATAATTTATATGTTACAAGTAGGAACAAAGCTATGGAAATAATTCAAATCTACAGAGTCTGAAGAGTCCTACAGAAAAGAAAACAGAACATTTTCTGCATTTGTCTGGGGCATAGCTGGGGAGGAGTGTGTTCCCAGGGTACCAAATCTTTACAACATTCTGCAGCACTAATGTTTCCTTTTATTTAGCTGACAATTTACATCACTGCCAGGGCTTACAGGAGACTTACCTGGAGTATATCATATTTAAATGCGATATGAGAATCTGTGAATTCACCTTCCATGATCTCTGTGTTTCCAGACCAAAACTTACCTTGTTTAAGAAATGTGTTAATATTGCAGGAATAAGTTTTATTTTCTTACCTGAGAGCTTCTGCATAAATTGAATGTTCCATTTTTTTTTGTTTAGGATCTGAACCTTATCTCTATGCTTGTGGACAATGCTACCATTGGTGAATGGAATCTTCAGGGACTTCCCAGTGATGACCTCTCTATCCAAAATGGAATCATTGTTACTAAAGCGTCTCGCTTCCCTCTTCTGATAGACCCGCAAGGACAGGGTAAAATCTGGATTAAAAATAAAGAGAAGAACAATGAGTTGCAGGTAATATAGGCTAAATTACATCCTGTTGTGTCTCACTTTTTTGCATGTAGGCAGTAGCAGTACCGTTTTGGGCGGTAGCCTGGGGCCCATGGCCACCCAAAAAGACTTAAAATACTTTTAGTGGTGTAATGTCTCCTGGATACAGTTCTGCTATGATTTGCAAAAAATTGCAGCTTTTTTACAGCAATTTTGCAAAATTCAGGGCATCATGACATCATCCTGTATTATGAACGCTATGCTAATGCTTCCATAGTTACAGTGGGTGGGGGGGGCAGGCTTGGTGAACAGCCCGGGGCCTATGGTAAAGTTAATTCGTCCCTGCATGTAGGGTATTTACAGGTATTTGTGTGTTAGGGAGATTCAATATGTGCCAGTATTTTTACATACAGATCTGTAACAAATATGCATGCTTTGCATGTGGATTTTGTGTGGATCGTGTGGAACATATGGCCATGTTTGCATGATTATTTTCTACGTTGCATTTTGCATATGGTTTTACATAAACAAGAAGGGGCATAACTTTGGCACTATAACAAGGCTCACTTATGTCATTAATATCACTGCTGTTCTCTCCACTGGAAAAAGGTAATAGATACCACACACCAGGCCCAAGTGGGACCAAAACCTCAGCACCCTCTATATAGTAGATTAGTGCCATTGCTTCAGAAGGCACTTTTCTGAATGAGCAACCTGTTATGTTTTAGCTTGATCCATCTCTTCATTGGCTTTATGATGATAATAACCAGACTTTCTTCTTTTCCGTCGTCTCCATTTCACGTAACAAAGATGTGCCTGCAGCCTGGTAATTAACACTGAATTCTGATGGCCCATATGCTGTTAATAAATCTATTGGGAAGCTATAAACATGAAATCCCAATTATAATTTTATTTATCTTATTCTTTGTTAAAGAACATAAAACCTAGCCACATGCTGTAAAGGATTAGGTAGAGTTCTGAATTACGATTAAATGTAGCAAACGCTATTGTATTTCTTTTTTCACTAGCTTTTTAACAGTACTTTTCCTACCGTTAATTTTATAGATATTAGAGACATGATTTGTTGTTTTTGTTATTTTACCTGGCATTTTAGTGGCCTTTAAATGGTTAAAAAAACAACAACAACCCAGCATCCCATAAAATACATACATTCAGCACAGGAAATCCTGAAGAAATGTTCAGTTTTTCTACTAATTGAGTAGTATCTTATAACCTATATGTGACATTATCCTAGTATAGTTTCTCATGGTGACTTCATTAACTCACTAGAGTCAGAGGTCAATGCTGTTACTATAGAATAGTCTGGAAGAGTAATGTAAACTGTGTTATCTGCAAATGTGAAGTTCCACTGCAGTACCTGCCGAATGAACTTAACTTCTTTTGAATTGGAGTGTGGGCACATTCTGGTGTGCCTGCATTCCAATTAACCATTGCAGACAATGCAAAGTGCGGCTGGAGCCATACTTTACATAGTCTGCACTGTCAATTTTGTGCAACTGCTATTCAATCAATAGCATCCGCACAAAATTGACATGTCAGTTTTGAGTGCGGCTGCATGGAATTCTGGACGAAGTGTATACTTTGTGTATACACTCTGGCCGGGATTCCATAGAAAACAATGTTATTTGATTTTTCTCTATATAGCCGCCGTTAGTTAGTGAAAAAATACATTGTGTGGATGTGGCCTAAATATGTTAATGAGGATGTTAATTGCAGTAGGGACAGTCCTTTATCCCTAAAGGACCCCCCAGATTAGTTTACATATTTACAAAAGTTTTGCAAGAACACACTATTACAATCAAGATATGTGCGGCTACCCTGTGCTATTAGAATCTATCAGCAGGTTAGGATCATCTAACCTTCTGCTAGATTTCCTTTAATTCTAACTATAAGGAGAATTGCAAACTAAAACTATATGGAAATGCAAACTATAGCTATATGGAAATACAAATGCAAACGGTATTAAAGAATATGGAAAAGGCCTCTAATTTTTCTGTATTTACAGGTGACTTCCCTAAATCACAAATATTTCAGAACCCACTTAGAGGATAGCCTTTCTTTAGGAAGACCACTCATGATTGAAGATGTTGGAGAAGAACTTGACCCAGCACTTGACAATGTTTTGGAGAAAAACTTTATAAAGTCTGGATCTACATTCAAAGTAAGATTACTGCAATCAGAATTCTGCTTGTTGCTGCATGCTTTGTAGAATGGTATATCACTGTCACTGATGGTATATCACTGTCACTGCAGTTTTTTCAGCTCCATTTAAAATGACATCCGTCATTTTGAGTCTAAAATAACAGACGTAATTTAGTTTGTACATTATTCTAGTTTGGGGTTACTAATTGGACTTTGGGTGTGTCTTAATTGAAAAGTCTATTCAATTTAATAGTAAAAGCGGAGACAGAACAGTGAAAAAAGAAAAACTGTGTGTGAACAACTAATAAAAAACGTCCGCTGTTTGCAAAAGACGTCCGAAAATAATCGCGGATGTCATATTTATTATTGAATACATTGTGTGCATTGGACGGCCATCTTTTCATTGACTTTAATGGATTGCCATTGCAGTCAGTTAAATATCAAAATCGGCTGCCTTTTCTCTATTTTTGATGTTGTGTGAACATAGCCTTACACTGCATTTCTTAGTAAGTTTTTCTAGATTTCCAGAATACAAATATCTAGAGCAGTGTCTACAATCAAAAAGGTAACATTTACATTCTCTTGGTGTCTTGTAGGTAAAAGTTGGTGATAAGGAGGTTGATGTTATGAAGGGATTTACTCTTTATATTACAACTAAGCTGGCCAACCCAGCGTATACACCTGAAATCAGTGCAAAGACAGCAGTCATTGATTTTACAGTTACCATGAAAGGATTAGAAGATCAACTCCTTGGGCGTGTGATCCTGACTGAAAAGCAGGTATGTAAACTGTAAATTTTAAGCGATATTTAAGCATGTTGTCTCCTATTTAACATTTAATTTTTTTTTAAGCATTATATCACACAGACATATTAAAACCTTTGATTAGCCGGGGTCTTGGTGCTAAGATCCTTTCTGGCTGGAAGAAGCATGCAGCTGGGTGCTTTACTCCCCAGCTCAGTCCTCAGACCCAGACTGCATAAAAATATAATGAAGCCCGTATGCTTTAGGGTGCATTCACACGTACAGGATCCTCAGCAGATCTGCAGCAGATCCGCAGCAGATTTGATGGTGTAGATTTGATGATGTGTTCAGTTATTTAGATGAAATCTGCTGTGGATCTGCTGTGGATCTGCTGCGGATCTGCAGCAGAAAATCCACTGCGGATCCTGTACCCTTAGGGTGCTTTCACACTGTACAGGATCCGCAGCAGATTTGATGGTGCAGATTTGATGCTGTGTTCAGTTATTTAGATGAAATCTGCTGCAGATCCACTGCAGATTCGCAGCAGAAAATCCGCTGCGGGTCCAGTACATGTGGGCGGGCTTGGGGAGTTAAAGTGTCACTGTCGTAAAATATTTTTTTGCAGACATCAATAGTACAGGCGATTTTAAGAAACTTTGTAATTGGGTTTATTAGCCAAAAAATTAATTTTTATCATGAAAAAGCAATTTGAAGCTCTCCCCCCTGTCTTCATTGTTCTCCTATGGAAAGAGTGAAATAAAACACCAAAACAGGACAACAAAGAGTTAATCTACAAATACCTCACCCTTTATTTCCTCTGACGGTCAGCACTGACTTCTCTGAGCTCTGATTACAGCTGTTACCCTGCTCTGTGCCTGTAATCCTCTGTTATCTGCTTTCTGCTGTCGGCTAACTCCCTCCTCCCCCTCCCCTCTCTATAGGAACAGACTGGGTACGTCTGGGTACGTCTGGTGCAACAAGTCACAATTTCCTGATTTTTTGCAGTGAATGGAAAAGAGGAGGGAAGGAGGGGCCTGGGAAAAGGCTTTTTAAATGCAGATAATGGCATATTTGGCTAATAAACCCAACTACAAAGTTTCTTAAAATCGCCTGTATTATTAATTTCTGCAAAAAAAACAAAAACAAACGACAGTGACTCTTTAAGAGTGCTCCTGCATGCTTCTCCTTGCTATAACTAGAAATTGTGGGGGTCTCAGCACTGAGGCTCAGACTGCACATGCTTTTTTTTTTGAACAATAGTAACACTTTAAGTGTTTGGACAGACCAACTGTAGAGGAAACATCAACACACACAGATTTTTCTTTATTCCTTTTTGCCATGCAACAACATAATTACACCAAAATTATTAAAGTGATGTCTATGTAAAGAGAATCCTTTAATAATTGTTATACAAATTGTAAAAAAAAATACCCTAGGTCCCACCATCTCACATTACATGCTTCGGTGCATAGGGTATAAAAATTCATTGACCCCACATCCCCCCTCAAAGTGCAAACTGCCTATGGGAAATTTTGGCACAAGATCTATTTTACTAGATTCATGTTTTGATTTTCCATAGCTGTGTGCAGGCCTTAAAGTGGTTATCCGAGTAACAAAAACAATATTCTAAACAATACCCCTTACCAATACCACACTATGTTTAATATACATGTATAACCTATCTTGCACCCTTTCCTTGTTTTTTTTCTCATTGTTATCCACTCTGGATGTCTAAAATCCATCTACTCTGGGTCCACTCTGACTATGCTCATCTTTCTCTTCCCCCCTCCCTTTATAGTCACAGGACATATGATCTCCTCTCTGGGGGCTGGGTTAGCTGTCTATTGACTTGGTAACCCAACCCCCAGGAGACATTATCTGTTTCATCTCCATGCACCTGTGCTGCTTCCATAGACTTACATGTGTCCCTGAGCCTAGATTTCTGTAATATGAAAACTTATAGTTTGCTGTCATTGAGTGCAGGCATATGTACCTGATTTTGTGTCACAGCTCTGTATATTGTAAGTGTTATAGATGTTCTTGGAGTCTGGATGGAACTAGAATGTTTTCATTCACAGTCAGCAAGAAGAAACCTAAAACTACACTACACCCCTCACCCCCGGTAAACAGATGCCCGTTATGCAGCACATAGCTACATCATGCTCTGCTACATCATCAGCTAGTATGGAATACATATTTGGGTGATATGATGCAAAATCAGTGAAAAAAACAGTCCTGTGTTTACTGTTCAATAATAATGACAGCAGTGGGCAGGAAAGAAAGCTAAGGGGCGAGTATGCAAATGGACCAATCAGGGAAATGCATGATGGGAAATGTAGTTTCCTATCTTAGATATAGATCTGATTTTATTAAAACGTTTAGGTTCACATACACAAACATCAATGTGGATGTAGTTTTCTTCATAGGACAATTCTTTTTAAGTGGCCTTGATTGGTTGGGACTCTTGAGTTTCTTTGATGAGACCTCATCCAGAAATCTAGTGTGAGTAAAATCTTAGTGCTGCAGCCAATATGCTGTAAGGGATATCTCTTGCATAAAAAAAAACGTTAAATATCCTTTACTTCTATCCTTGGGATAACTGTATACTAAGTAACATCCATAACATAGTATTACTTGATTTAGCGTCTGATCTTTTGCTTAAAATCAGCGCCCAGCTCTTTTCCAGTATCTAAAGGAAAGTCTTCCCAAAGTAGATGCTTTAATAGCAGCAAAGTAACTCAGAAGCATATATGAATGCATACATTTGACCACTTGCTGGACACACAAAGGTTTTAAACATGTCAATTCACTTTTGTATTCATGTAATAAATAGGATCTTTGAATTGTCTCGTCCTTTGTGCACTTGGTGCCATTTAAGCGTTATTTTAAAAAAATGGTTTATCAGACATATGAACCCCCAGATATGTGATATCTATGGAAACCCTGACAAAAAATAAAGTCTGAGCAGTCTTTCCTGTGGATGTACTGTATCAGAGATCACCGTAATTGAAGATCTGAGAAAATCAGTTTCTCAGATACTTAATAACATTTTACATTTTAGCAAAGCTTTACACAATTTCTTTGAGTATTTATTCCCATCACTCATTCCATGATGCCTCAGCAGTGCAATAAAGATCTTTCTCTGTAACGGAACAATTGGAAAGGATCAAAGTGTACCGTGGTGCTCCATCTGGCCACTTATTTCTTTATTGTAACGTTCAATGCTTCTGGCAATACAATCCATATTCTCTTTGCCTTAACAATAAGTCTTGTGAATGCGGCTGCTTTGGGCTTTTTTTTAATAAATGTACTGCATTTATACAAGTTTAGCTGCTATTCTTTATCAGGGTGAACTAAAAACATTAATATCATTTAATACCTGAAGCACTGTTTAGCCTTGTTCACCAGTGTTTCTTTATGGAGACATTAGCCTGTAAAATCATCTTTAGCTTTGTGTGGCTGCACATGGAACATTAATAGTATGCACTGTTTGCTTGGCAGAACAGTTTTGATGTGACATGTCAAAAGTTTGGGCTCAGAGTCTGAGCGTTCACACCCACACATTAACTGTGGGAGAAGAGTTTGGTTATGTACAGTGAGCTGGGGAGTGAAATTAGTAGCTGAGCCTTTCCTTTGGCCCTACCTAATGATTCAGGACACCCACATCCAAAACTTTTGACATGTCTCTATGATGTAAATGACAAGTCTTAGCACTTGCTGTTGCACTTTTCTGTTTTTGAATGTCTCTAGGACATTTTTTTTTTAATGACAGGGCCCATTTAAAATCAGCCAAGATCTGATAGGCCTGATCCAGTGCAGTATTTCATAGTGCACAGAGAAGAATGGCGTTGTGAGGTCTTGTAGTCTAAGTAGCACTGCATATGTCTGTACTAACAACCCCAATCTTCATCTACAGCTCAGTTTTTTGACTGATGGTATTTTATATCATTAGAGAGAATATTTAAAATTCTGTATTGATTTTTTCCCCCTCTGTTTTTGAAAAGAAAATATGACGTCTGTCATTTTGAGTTTAAAAAGATGTCTGTTATTTTGCGGTTTGGCCGCCAGTCAGTGCACAGACGGCTGTTGGTACATTATTCTAGTTTTAGTGGACTGGTTGGCCTTTGGGTGTGTCTTAAATTGAAAAGTCCATTGAGTTTAATAGTAAAAACAGTGCAAGGATGGTGGGAAAAAAAACAGTGTGTAAACAACTAAAAAATAACATCCGCTGTTTGCAAAAGACGGGCAAATATAAGGGCCCATGCAGATAACGTCCGTCATTTTATACACTGTGTGCATTGGACGTCTGTCATCCCATTGAGATAAATGCATTGCATTAAAGTCAATTACATTGTGTCAATAACGGATGTCTTTTTTTTAATAGAAAAAGTGTAAGTTTTTTCAATTTTTTTACATTGTGTGAACATAGCCAGTGTCAATTATTAGGTTGTTATCTTATAATTCAATTCTTTTTTTATCTTATGGGCCATGAACATGAGCAAGAACTGCAAGATGTACAACCACTGATAATGTAACTTCTCATTGAAAGGTTGCAGATTTCTTATACTGTCATGAAGGGATCACATTATACAGATTTTTGCATAGTATACTCAGCCTCTCTAAATACAATTACTGCTATAGTACATGCTAAGATTATCATGTACCTAATATGATCCTAGAGCCTGTTCAGTGTTTGTCCCATGTTAAATTCTTTGAACACATTTTATAGGGGAAGGCAATCATGTTTATGTAGCTATTTGCTCTGATCTACACAGGAGAGATTCAAACCAAGAAGTTACTCTCATATTTAACCCTTGAGTATAAAAAGTGGACAGAGGTCTGGTGTGCAGCAGACAGATCCTGCAGAAACCCCAAGGGGACCAACGGTGCCCACGACAAGTCAGTGTGAGAGTAAAGGAGCTGTAGCGCACTATAAAGGCTCAGTCGTCCTTTAGGTTTGGATGTCACTCTCAACCCTCTGCAGCTCATTAGGTATTCCCTCATTTCCCCTCATTAGGAATCCCCCTAAACTGAACACTGTACACCAGGAGAGAGACCCTAGCCATCTACTGCCATCTAACAGTGTTAGCAGTTTAAAACTTGAATTGAGCATGATATTCACTTTAAATATATGGGATATAATTGTACCAAACAACTGATAATGTTCTTTCCAAAATATGCTAACTATACCAAGGACTGTATTACTAAATGTTTGCATACAGGGATAGGAAAATGTGAAAATTATACATAAAAATGAACTGCTCAGCATGAAATTGCCTTATTCTGCATTCTGATGATAAGCCTACATATCCTTACCCTTGTGTCTTTAGGAGCTGGAGGCTGAGAGGGTCAAACTAATGGAAGAAGTGACTTCAAACAAGAGGAAAATGCAGGAGCTTGAGGACAATCTCTTATTCCGTCTTACCAGCACGCAAGGATCTCTTGTAGAAGATGAGTCTCTAATTGAGGTTCTCAGGATTACAAAAAATACAGCAGAGGAGGTATGGCATATAAATGATATATTACCAAAGTTATGTGTTTGGCATCATGTGCTGAAATTAACCGAATAAGAACCTCATGTAAGTTATGAGGTTTCCATCATACATTGTAAGTTTAAAATGAAAGAGTTTGGCCAAATTATATTGTTGTAGACTCAGGTGTCATTGTGTGGATATGGGAATCTATAAACCGAAGCCTATGGCTTTGTCTTTTGGCAACACATTTTACTGGCATGATCTGTTTGGCTCAGTTTGCTGCCCATTTGCGCATCCTATTAGGAAATACAGGCTTATTACTTTTAAAGTATCTATACCTGTCTAATTGGTTAGATAATGATGCCACAATAAATCAGAAAGAATCATTCATGTTTTATATTTATTATCATGTGCAGCTCTGTATGGAACATGTGTTTTCATGCTGCCAGGGCTTGTTGTGTGATTGGGATTACCAAAGTGAAAAACTCTCTGATTCCATCTTCATTTTACAGCTATTACCTCTCTATTACAAGGTGTACTGTAAGGCTATGTTCACACTACGTATAAGTATGGACGTTGTTGCCATCGGCTGTGAACACTGCCTATTGATCTATAGGACATGTCAGTTTTCTGCGGCCGCAATTCAATGAATTGTGGCCGTAGGAAACCCTGTCAGTTCACACAATGAAGCGAGCGGCTTCGGACGTTTGCTTCATTGTGTGCTGTGGGAGGTTCTGATGCGGGCGCGCGATGATGCGCCCGCATCAGAACCCTGCAGCCGGAAAGATCATCCAGCCGGTGCTTAAGTACCGACCGGGATGATCCGGCCGGGGTCACGGAACGTCTGGTCGTTCACAGCGTGTGAACATAGCCTGATGTTGTAATCTTTCACTGCCTACTAGACACAGCAAAAATCTGTTAATAACACATTGCTCTGTTGTTTTCCTTACACATTTGGATAGCATGTGAAACAAAATCCCCACTGAAACAAGACGGGGGAGTGACAGGAAGTAGTGGCACTAGTAGCCATATGATGTGTAAGTTAAGTATATCAGGGAAGGGGAAAGATTTCCACAGGTTCAGAGTAAAGGCCCTATTGCACTAAACAATTATCAGCCTTACTTGGCTGACTACCGCCCCCTCAGGCTGATAATTGTTTAGTGTAATAGCATGTGTTGAAAAGCAACAATCATCCGACATACACGATGATGGTCTTTCAATATGCTGAACGAGCATGATTCGTGCACGATGGTCTGCAGCACATCTCTCCCTGTAATAGGAACAGCGTCAGCAGTGTGCCGCTGACTTTACTGGGCTGCCTGAACAATCTAAGCATTGTTTGGGTGGCTCTCAGGGAACGAGGGGGGAGCGAGCACTGAACTGACAGATCAGCGCTCCCCTGGATTATTGGGCCGTTTAATATGGCCTTAAGTGACTACACACAAGCAGGAGATAAACACAAGGAACATGCAGTTAAATTATTTGCACATGATTTTTAAAGATTAGAAAATCCTTATAAATGTGAGTCTGTAAGGTTCTATTGTACTTGCATCATACAATGGCATCATTTTTTTTATATTTTTCTAATATGAGCCCATTAATGTTTAGATGGAATTAGAGATTTTAGTATTGTTTTCATTAAAAATCATATTATGCAAAGAGCATATGCAGCTTATTTTTACTGATATATGATGCCAAATACCAAAGATTTGTAAATGTCTGAGAACAAAACTGTGCCTTTTTGTGATTCATGTATATGAATTATAAATGTGCTGTGGGTCTTGGTTTTTCAAGGTCAGTGAGAAGCTGACGATTGCAGCAGAAACAGAGTTGAAGATTAATACAGCTCGTGAGGAGTATCGCCCTGTAGCAACGCGTGGCAGCATCCTCTACTTTCTCATTGTGGAAATGAGTCTGGTAAATGTAATGTATCAGACATCACTCCGCCAGTTTCTGGGCATCTTTGACTTATCAATGGAGAGATCTGTAAAATCCCAGCTGACCGCCAAGAGAATCGCAAACATCATTGAGTACCTTACTTTCGAAGTGTTTAAGTACACTGCTCGAGGCCTGTACGAAGACCACAAGTTTCTGTTCACTTTGCTCATGGCATTAAAGATAGACCTGCAAGCTAAGAAAATATCTCATAATGAATTCCAGACTTTCATTAAAGGTACACTATGAATATATTCTCTGTCAGTGCTTGCTTAGGGGTTTTATATTCTTTATTTTATTATTTTATTGGGCAACAGTTAATCCCAAAGCAGTTAACTAAAAGCTTAAAATTGTTACTAAAGAACATTTTATTATAATATTTAGCTTCTAACTGCTCACACAGATTTAACACTTTGCTTTCTAGTTTTAACCTACAACTACATATACAATATTCCTATCTCATCTAGTACGCAACAATATCACCTATTTATTATTCAAATGTACCTGTCATACCAGCCCATGCTGGATCAGCAGCAAGTTCCTCTGTTAAACTGGAAATTCTCTGGATACCAACATATAATGAGACTTTAATGGGCGTGACCCCAATTGAATCCAATGGGGGTCACGTGCATTACGGTCTCATTGCATGTTGGTATCCATGGAGACCTGAACTTTTGAATAAAGAGAGGTACTCGCCAATAATCCAGCAGTATGGTTTCATGACAAGTACACTTATAGCCCCGTTCCCACTGAGCAAAACTAGCGGAATTCCGCGGCGGAATGCCTTTAGCCTCCCTCTCATAATGGGAGACGCGTTGTCCTGCTCTGTCCGCGTTGAAGTTATGAGAGGGAGGCTAACGGCATTCCGCTAGTTTCGCTCAGTCGGAACGGGGCCATAGGGAGCATTAGCACATACAGGATCCGCAGCAGATCTGCAGCAGATTATATGGTGAAGATTTGATGCTGTGTTCAGTTATCTAGATCAAATCTGCTGCGGATCAGCAGCATAAAATCCGCTGCAATACGGTGTGTGTTAGGGTACCCTAAGGGTGCCTTTACACCTACCGTATCGCAGCAAAAAATCCGCTGCGGATCCGCAGCGGATTTTCTGCTGCGATACGGTAGGTGTGAAGGCACCCTAAGGGTGTATTCTGGGCAGGGAGGGTTTTTTGAAATGTTGGTAGGGCTGCATCGAAAATAACAAAGAAGCATACCTGCCTGATCGGCTCCCTTGCTGCTGCTGTTTTCCCCTGCTGTGGTCTTCTTTTTCCTGTTTTTTCCTGCGGTGATTCATGTGGACAGAAAAGACCTGCCTAGCACAGTAATTGGCTAAGCAGGCATTTTCACTGCATTTAATGGAAACCAAAAAAGAAGAAGAGGACTGCAGCGGAATTCAGGCACTTAGAAAAAAAAAGCCGGCAGCAGTAGAGCTGGCTGGGTAAGTATGCCTTCTTGTTGTTTTCCCTGTAGCCCAAGAAAAAAAAAAACTGTTACAATCGATAAAAAATGGTCTGTAGCTTAAATTGCCAGCAGATCCCCAGACATCTAATGGAGCGTTTACACAGACAGATTATCTGACAAATTTTTGAAGCCAGAGCCAGGAACAGGCTGTAAATCGAGAACAGGTCATTAAGGGAAGACAGATTTCTTCTCTTTTCAAATCCATTCCTGGCTTTGGCTTTAAAAATCTGTCAGAGAATCTTTAAGATAACTTGTGTAAACTAACCATTAGAAAGTGGGGTTGACTGTAATTTGTCAGTCCAGAGTCTAGAGGATACTTTCTCTTGCTCCTCCATAGTACTTAACATGCATATTAAGGGTCCATTCACACATGCAGGATCTGCAGCAGATTTTATACTGTCTTCCATTCTTCAGTTATATTGATATCTGCAGCAAATCTGCTGTATGGGGGGAGGGGGAATACAGTATAGCTTTAAACTATGTTGTAACCAAACAGATTCAACATTTTGACTTCAAATAAGTCAAGTATGATATGAGTGTCATGATAAAATAATGTTTTCCAGATGGTGATTTGCAAATATAACTTTAAAATTAGAGACCATTCTCTCTCCTTACAGGCGGAGCCACATTAGATCTGAATTCTGTTGAACCAAAACCAAAAAAGTGGATACTTGATATGACCTGGCTGAATCTAGTACAGTTATCCAATCTACCACCTTTCAATAACCTACTTGGCCAGGTGGCAAGGAACGAGAAAGCGTGGAAGATTTGGTTTGATGAGGAAGCCCCAGAGGAGGCAACATTACCTGATGGATATGACAGTCTACTGGATACTTTTAGAAAACTGCTTCTTATTCGAAGCTGGTGTCCTGATCGCACTATTGCACAGGTACAATGTATATGTTTTTTAAAATATTTTTTATTCAGCATTGAGCATGTTTAACTAGTCATATTGAGCAAAACAGGATGTAAAATGCATATGAAATAATGTGATGCTACCTATACCATTGCTGTATTTTCAAATGTTGATTTTCCTATCTTAAAGTGATATTCTGCAGGCAAAATGGAGATTACCTACAGCCATTGGGCCAGATTTATAAATCACATTATTGTCTCAGACAAATAATAACCAATGACAGCTCAGCTTCATTTCCCAGACTGGGCTGTGATTGGTTGGGCCGTTGTGTTTGCTATCATTCTTGTTTCAATATTGGTATTAGTTGTCATCTTTAGCTACCATGTCTAGCATGCCTGTCCGGAAGCTGGATTGTCAAACCGCAGCCTTGTATCTTTTTGCTGTTTCAATAACATACACTTTTTAAGTTACAAATACCTTTACAATATTGTCTTCTCATTTTGTAAGTATGTGTATGCTTTTTTGTAGGCTAGACATTACATAGCGGAATCTTTAGGTGTAAAATATGCTGAAGGTTTTATTCTTGATATGGAGGCCATGTGGGCTGAAAGTGATTGCAGAACGCCTCTGATTTGCTTCTTGTCCATGGGCTCAGATCCTACAGAAAATATTGAACGCCTGGCCAAATCCAAGGTACTGTGAGAACACAAAATCTGTATGTGTATGTGTATTTGTATGTGTTACTAACAATAAACAAATATGAATCCCAGTGGGAAACTGATCCTCTCCAAATGTGCCAAGCGCAGGTGTGAGCTGTGGTATATAAGTTCACAGCGTGATCAACCTCTCAATGTGCACAGTGGTATATAAAACATATTCTATAAACTGTTTATTGAATGCGGCAACACGTTACAACTCCCTAATACGTGGGAGTCTTTCTCAAGCACCTGACAAACCACTCTGTCGATTTGTTGGTGGTTTGTCAGTTGTTTGAGAAAGACCCCCATGTATTGGGGAGTTGAAACGTGTTGCCGCATTCAATAGAAAGTTTTTAGAATATTCTGCCCTGGAGCATGTTATATATACTGCTGTGCACATTGAGTGGTTGATCACACTGTGAACTTATACACCACCGTCCACTCCTGTGCTTGCCACATTCTGAGAGGATCCGTTTCCCACTGGGTCCAAGTGGGATTCATATTTGCTTACTGTCATCTACACTTGGTGTTGATGTCCCCCGCTGAGCTGCGGTGTCATATTGGAGGCTTTGTTATAGAGTTGTGCCCGGTATCTGCACAACCCAAAAAGGTGAGTGTGTCTGAATCTCTAACACCTTACACCCTCCTTTCTGTGTGTTTTTGCTGGCTACACCCAGAAGCGCCCAGGAATAAAGAGAGAGTTCTGATAACTTATTTGGTAGTACTGTACCTACAAAACTTTACTACAGTTATGTATCTACATATACATTATAATCTTAAACATGCAGTTTTATTTCACTGAACCTGCTGGTTAAATGCAGTAGAAGAGTGATGCAGCTTTGTTTCGCTTCATACGAACCAAAACTGGAAAAAGCCATTGGTGTATCCATGTTTTCCAGGGATTTTCCAGAGGGTCCTTGGGCTGTATCCACCCTCTTCACAGAGCCGCCAGCCTGCTGGATTCAAACGCTGATCAATTTTGCTCATCTCTAAAATGCAGTGAATCTGTTGTATCCATAGAACGTCTCATTTCTTCGTGGTATAATCTAGATCAAGTGAAATAAATTTGTTTGATATTGATATTCTTTTCTCGCTTCACAGAATGCTCCTTGTCGTGCCATTTCTATGGGCCAGGGGCAAGAGGTTCACGCTAGACGTCTTTTAAGTCAATCTATGCAAGATGGTGGCTGGTTACTCCTTCAGAACTGTCATTTAGGACTGGACTTCCTGGATGAGTTACTAGATACAGTTACTGTCACAGAAACAGTGCATGAAGGTTTCAGAACCTGGATCACTACAGAAGTCCACCCCAAATTCCCTATAAATTTGCTGCAATCATCGATAAAATTTACTAATGAACCACCTCAAGGTAAATCTTTATCCAAAACTTTACTAGACAATGGAATTCTTGCATTTAGATCTCCTGTGAATTTATATAGGGTTTTAGAAAGGTTTTTCTGTTTACACAGGATGGGATCTGATCCTATTACTGCCCTGACATATGCCATATAGCTGTATCACAGAGCTGTATTATGGGCAGGTGTAATTGCAGTATTTTATACATCATGGGCTGTAATTCTTAATATTGTTCCTTACCCTTTGTGGTTTGTCTAGACTGCACTTTTTCATCTTTTCTGCTTTTCATTGATCTCACTAGGAATCTCATCTATTAAAGAATTGTTATTATTTACTCATAAGCTATACATATGATTAGGTTATATAATATTTACCATATGTGTTCCTATTAATTTTTACTTGAGATTGACGTTAGGTGTGAAAATTAACATTGTATAAAAATAGCTGAAAAGAAAGTATTTCACTTTTTACGCGGCTTACCAATCTCGGTTATTAAAACGACCTTTCAGTTCAGTTAGCATGACTGTTGTAACATATTCCTGAATATCATAAATTCTTGTGGCAATCTGTTCTTTTTGACACTTTGAGCCCTGTCTATGAATCGAGCGGTAGGGAGGAATGGGGGATCTACATGTTAGAATTTATTATTACTATATGTATATGTTTTTTTGTCAGAACTGGCTGACAGCAGCTCATTCATTTTTTGCAGCAATTTGTTGTGGACAAATATACTGGTGAGAAAAAGAATGACAGTCAGCACTAGAGGGCTATATGTTCCCACAATGTCTCTTTTTGGGTGCTTTGTGGATGTTTTTGTGGACAGATGTATGTTGGTCCAAAAATAACAGGTGTTTAAAAAATGACTGCAAAACAGCCAAAAAAGAGACATTGTGTGAACATAGCGGAGGAGTGTAATAAGGTTGAAAAATGTGTGTGTGTAGGGGGGGGGGGGAAGGACCTTCTGCTTTATATGAGGAGACCAGTGTTATAACTAATGTCTGATAGTGAGGGACCATAACAGCTTTTGGATTGTGGACCAGGGGCTGCAAGTTATACATTTAAATGTAACATATGCTAGTTGACTATATATTTATTGTACAATGAATGCCTTTTAAATAGATAAAATTAGACCATTGTATGATTACTTAACACTGAAATAACTGCATATGTGTCTTTTTTTTGCAAATATATAAAGTGGTATTTCTTGTGCAAACACTTACTACTAGAAAGAGTTTAAATAAGAGACGAAAAAGAACCGGGTTCCATGCTGCCCTCCTCGCTGCTGCCCTCTGTGTCAAATTCTATAGGCCACATGATGGGTTTTGAATTCTCAAATGCCTTTAGAAAATGTTGCAGCAGGAATTATGAGACTAGACCATGGGAGGTTCCTCCAACATTAGCAGACCAGCAGAAACCAGCTGTTACAATAGTTCTTGTGGAGCAATTATTATTGAATAAAGAATGGGTGATTTTAGATGAATAATTGAATGTGCTATAGTATGGCCAGTTTATTGTGGTGTGCCCATTCAGCATCATTACTTATCACTAGGGCTGCTAGACAAGATTTTCTTGTCTGAAAACTAGTCTGCAGTGGGACTAGGCAAATGGAAGTAAATTGCTTTGACATGTACAGTATTTTGTTGTATTCTGAATCAAAGGCTACAAAATTAAGTCTTTAGTATACAAATCTGCCTGCATGTGGGTCCTTCATCTTAATTCGGATTTGTGCTTTGTTTTATGATATGTAACAGGGAAACAAATCTATTTTTACTTTAAAGGGAATATGTCAGCTTCCGGGCCCTACCCGAATGCGCTGTAGCTAGCAGTCCACTAATGAGCATGATACCTTTTGGTAATTTGTCCGTGCAGTGGATTATGCACAACCTCAGGTCTCCTACTGTAATGAAGAGTCAAAGAGGAGATGTTTGTGGGCTGGAAATTGTGCCGCATAATGCAATTGTGTGGAAAAATGCAATTCATCCTGCCAAAAAAAAAAAAGGTTTCACATAGGTACATCACCAGTTATTGCCCTTGTAAGGTTGGGAAAAATGCCCTAGCACCAAGGGTTTAAAACGTAGATGTAATAAGACCGTAAGTCTTCACACTTATTACACTTATCTTCATTCAAAACATTTATACTAATACAAAGCATGCTAATGAGTCTTTAGCTGCAATCTATTCAATAAAGAAACCGCTCAAAAAAACAAAAACTGTTTAGAGCCATTCTTATGTTCAGACACGGTTGACACAACAGCCGTTTTTATTGGATGGCCACTATTTATCAACAAATAGAGACTATTATTATATGAATACCCGCCTTTGTTATAAAATAACGTCCATTATTTGTCAATTAATGAGGGCAGTCCAATGAAAATGGTCGTCGTTTCAACTGTACTTGATAGCATTATGGCCATAATTCATATCTATCACCTCAGGCCACCTCCTTCTTTTGTCCTTTATAATAGTTTCCCTTTTGATACACTAATGACACATGATTCACACCAATGTTGGTAAAGGAGGAAATACCCTTCATAAAAATGGTTTTCTTTATGTCAACAGGTGTAAAGGCCGGATTAAAGAGGACATATTCTGGGGTTTCTCAGGAACTATTAGATGTAACCAATGTGCCACAGTGGAAACCACTGCTCTATGCAGTAGCTTTTCTCCATACAACAGTGCAGGTAACAATGGTGTTCTTGACAATATTAAAGTGTCACTGTTCTTTTAGAAAAACCTTTTGACATGTCATAGTGTCAGGCTGAGTCTGAGACCCTGTTCAGACCTGTACTGAACGAGCTGGGAGAAGACTGTGCTAAGCACAATCCTTTCCCGCCTCTGTGTAACGTGATGAGCCGGGCTCCTAATGTAAGTCTATAGAACCCAACTGTTTCACTGACACAGAGCTGCAGTGCAGTCCTCTCTCAGCTCATTCCCACAATGGTTATTGGTATGAACACTCAGACTTGGTCAGATCAATACGTTCTCCATGTCTTTATGACATGTTGAAAGTTTTTCTTAATGACAGTGACACCTTATGGCATTTTTCACGTTTCACTCTTGCACTTTTCAAATGTTACTTTTCTGCTGTTGCTTATTAGTAGTCAGACTGAAGAAACACACACACTGTGCAATGTTAGTGAAAGTCTTGACAACATCTCATGGCATTGGAGAATGCAAGGGCTGTGGTTTCATACCCATATGTCTTCATGCATATGGAAACATAGCCTACGGGATAGTCCAGGTCTAGCAAATATATTCTCATCTATAATGAAAAGTTATTCCATGTTCTATATTAATTTTTGTATCCATTTCCCATTGTTTTTAAGGTCTCTGCTTTTTGACATTTGGTGGGAGTCATTATTGCCTATTATCAGTGGACTGAAGTGTATCCTGTTCATGTGATGGATACATTGATGTTCTGTGTATCAGGGCTTTCCCTTGTAATGGTCAGAGTATATATAGTGGCCTACTTTGTATAGACAAGTGTATTGGGACACCCACACTTTGCACCTACAGGAATATTTAGGGCGTCCCATTCTAAATCTATAGGCATTAATATTGAGTTGGTTTCTCTATTACAGTTATAACAGCTTTATGCAGTTAAACATGCCTTTATGGACCAAATTATATGGACCAAATTAAAGCTGGAAGTATAAAATTGTCCAAAATGTCTAGTATGCTGAAGTATTAAGATTTCCCTTCACTAAATCTAAGGGGTATAGGCAGCCACTGAAAAACAGCCCATTGCATTATCCCTCCTACACTTAACTTTAAAGTTGCCACAATGCAGTCAGGCAGGTAATATTCTCCTGGCATTTACCAATCCCAGACTTACACCATCCCTGTCACTTGGCATTGCGTGTAGTCATGTCAGGCTTGCATGCATCTTAATAACTGTAAGAAATAAGTGCAAAAAATATAGTAAAAAATAATATACCAGTTGTAATGCAGTAGGTGCAGCTTTCCCAGTCAATCCTGAATGTCCCAATCTAGTTTAGGTAAATTAGTAGAAGAAAAACGTGTGTAAAGAAGTTCTGCAGCAGATTGTACCAGGACATCTTTGAAAACAGTAGGGAGTAAATCTGAACTGAGTGTATGAGATTTGCATTATTTATAATACAGAATGCATCATTGCATAGTTCTTTATAGTGAGTTGCGCTGCACAGACTAGGGGGGGAGGGGCAATATACAGTAAATCTCTCTTCCTATGCTGACATTGTCAGGCTGTTACAACATAGTTTGTATCTGGCTGGTTATGGGAAAAAAGCCATAGTGACATTTTATATTTATTTTATTTCCTTGTAGGAGAGAAGAAAGTTTGGACCTTTAGGATGGAATATTCCCTATGAATTCAACCAAGCAGACTTTGCTGCCAGTGTGCAGTTTGTGCAGAATCATTTAGATGACATTGGCACCAAACGTCCAGTGAACTGGAGCTGTCTGCGCTACATGCTGGGAGAAGTGCAGTACGGTGGTCGTGTCACTGATGATCTCGATAAAACCTTGCTGAACACATTTGCTAGAGTCTGGTTTGGAGAGCACATGTTTACTGACAAATTCTGTTTCTATAAAGGCTATGGAATCCCTAAGGGTAAAACAGTTGATGAGTATCTCCAGCACATAGAGCAGCTGCCAATGGTGGACACACCGCAGGTAATAAAACCTTTCTGTTTTTTTTCCCTGTTGTTCTAACTTGGCAATACATCAGAAATTACATGATTATAACATTAACTAAATCTGGTAACTTCTGTTCAGGAACGCATACTTTGGTGCAGAATTATTAATCTGCCAGAGACAAAAAAAATGTGTCTGGTTTTTGTTTTGGGCAGATAGCAACCCATCACAGTTGATCTCTGTTTTCAAAATGAGCTGTGATTGGTTGCTATTTGTCTGACACAAAAATCAGACACGTCGGCCCAGATTGATAAATCTGGGCCATTGTCTGTCAAAAAGGGGCATATACTGTATCAGTGCTGGGGAGAGGACTGTGCAGCTATCGGTAGCTGCACAGTTCACTCTGCAGTTGGACACATTGCTGAATTAGCACTTTGCCCGACTATTAGGGAAGCAGTGAGGGCGATCTGACAGTTTTGGCCTGCCCTTTTGTTAAAAAGTGTGTCTTATAAAATGAGAAATACAGTACTTAATTTTGTAAAATAAAAACTCATGCTTTTATTACTTTAGGTATTTGCTTTTTACTGTACACGTTTTATTTTCATTTTTTGTTATGTTTGTTTTAAAACTAGGTCAATAATAAATAATTCTGTGTTTTTTGTTAAAGGTGTTTGGATTGCATCCCAATGCAGACATAACCTACCAGACAAACATGGCAAATGAAACTTTAAGCACAATAGTCAATATTCAGCCAAAGGACAGTGGGGGAGGTGGAGGAGAGACGAGAGAGACTATAGTCCAACGCCTTGCAGATGAGATGTTGGAAAAATTACCAGAGGACTACATTCCACATGAGGTACCAGCTTATTTTTCACATTGGGCTTCCGTATGTGAGAATGCATGGATGCATAAATATCATTCAGTACACCTAAGTAAATGTCATCCAGCTATGTTTAGCATTGGGTTTGACAATTCACACTAAATACGGTGTAGCACTGTAAAATACTAACTAAGCATGCTTCTCCACGTGTCCGAGATGATTTCCTTACCACCAGTAATGTCATGCATCGGCTGCGGACATCAATCTACTTATTGATCTTTTATTTTAGCAACATGACAACGTATTGCTTAGGTACTCTAAGCTTAGAAGACTTGACTTTGCCACATCTGATATCCAAGACTGGAATTAAAGGCACAGCCTTGAGATAGCCAATCCTATGGAGCTATTGATTCAGGCTACTCAAAGGAATTTTAGAAATAATTGCTTGTACATGTTTTCCATATTGATCACCGTACAAGTATCACATGTGATACATGAAAAAAAAAAATACTACCCAACATTAACATGCAGGTGTATTTTCAAAATCTTACTACTGTTGCATTAAGCATCATAAAATCTGACAAAAAATGACTGAAGATTGGTTGAGATGCAGTATTAATATAGGATTAGGGGGCTAAAAGAGAAGATTATTCAGGCCCTTACTTTTTTTTATATTTTGCTGGGGGTGCTATAAGAATGAAAAAAGTCATATTCGCCTAATTCTTAAATTAGTATGTTAATTAGGTACTTTGGTGCACTGGGGATGGGACTACTGCCGATCCACCCTGGCCAGCCCACCTCTCTTTATAAAGATTGCTCTGTAAAGGTATGACTAGGATGTTCATCACTATGCAGTGCCAGCTCAATATTTAATTTTTTGCATTATGACATCCCTACACAGGTATAAAGGGTAAATATAGCAGTTTTCATACCTTATTTTATATTAAACGTCATGGTGCTTGGTCCAGTAAAAAGTGATCTTTTATCATCTGTGGATTGTGCTATCTGGGTGGGGCTTCAGGGAATTAGCTCCGCCCACATCACCACCATTGGTCAAACCCCCAGTGACGTCATCTATGCATAGGCCCTGCCCACTGAGATGCCATTGGTATGGGCCAACTTAGAGGGGGTGGGGCCTAGACTTTAAGGCTGGCCTGTTCCAATGGCCGTCGAGGGGCGGGGCCTATGCGCCAATGCCATCATGGAAAGGGGCCAACGGTTACATTGTGGGCGGGGATAAGTGGTGCTTCAGTCGTGAAGCCCCGCCCAGATAGCACAATCTGCAGATGATAAAAGATCACTTTTTACTGGAACATGCTCCATGATGTGTGATATAAAATAAGGTATGAAAACTGCTAAATTTACCCTTCACACCTGTGTAGAGAAGTCATAATGCAAAAAGTGGATGACAGTGTCACTTTAAGAGTAGGGGTGGGCTGGTGAAGCAGATGGCAGTAGTTCCGTTCCCAATGCACCAACCCGCATAAATTATATATTAATTTTTCTTGAAGAATTAATGACAGCGGTGCATAGAATAAAGGTAAGAAGACTACCTACATTCCCTAGAGTCTTCTAACCTGCTGTTAGTTACCCTTTAATGAAGGCACACCTATGTTTTAAATTAAAATTCTGCAATAATTGTGAATGATTGTTGCAGGAGAAGTTGTTTGCTAATCATTGTTGGCAATTAAGAATGTTCTGTTTATTTTGCTTTAAAACATCAGGTGAAATATTTGTATTCTTCAATAGCAAGTTTGTTATTCAAGCGAGGAGAGACAAATTGTCTGTCTTTATCTCCTTTGGGCCGCATTTCAGCACATTTTAACAGTATGAATGTATTAGTGTGAGGGGAAATTCTGTTGTCTGTCATATTTAAATGCAGAGGAGAATTAGGTGCTGAAAATGTAGATGAGCAAATTGTATGAAGGTGGGTTGAAAAGAATATATTAAAATCAAGTTTCATTATGAATCCTCAAAAAAACCTGTTTATCGTTGACGGGAATAGTCAGGCTCTTATAAAGGAACACTTAGAGTGGGAATTTCATTACATATTGGCAGAGCTATAAACACGACATATTGGCCTTCACCCAGATGCACATAAACTGCTTTGAATTAACATGTAGGGAGATAAAATACAGCATTTTAAGCACACTTACCATTCAGTATTGATAGATAACTTGTAAGGACCAGAGCAGTTGTTCCCAATCATGTTATGTGACCCTTAAGACAGCTTTAGTAACATCACTCTGATGAAAGAGGCCAAAGGGATTGACTTTTAATACTGGGCATTTACTATTCATGGTTTTACAAATGTAGCAAATCTAGAAATGTATTTTAGCGTATTATTATATTGCATTGTTAGGGGTATTTCAGGGACATTTTTTTTATATGTAGATCTGCTCAGCCTGAGATAAAAAAACACATTTCCCTATCCCCAGTATAGGAGAAGTCCAGCAAGACTTAAGAGGTTGTAAGGTTATTTTTACACACAGCAGACTTGTTGCAGATATTTCTGTGACTGCAAAGCCATTCCATACATCTATAGGGTTGTTTCTTGGCCGTGTGCATGAATTTCTTCAAAATCCATTCAGATGAATGAGACTGTGAGATTCCTCCAACTATTCTGCCATGTATGAATAATATCATGTGTTGCCAAGAGTGCCAGGAGAGGGACCCTGTGACTACATTTTGGAAGGCGTTATCTTTGATGAAACAACCCCTTTAAATTGTGTCTCTTTTATATTACATATATCATAGAAGTTTTGTTTGCTCAGCCCTTTCTTCTCTACAGTATATTGCTTCATCAAAACATTTTAACTATATAGAAATACATAAATATATAGAAATATTACCTTTTTTTAACGAGAGATTCTTCTCCAATATCTTTGTGTAGGTTAAAGCTCGTCTTCAGAAGATGGGCCCTTTTCAACCAATGAATATTTTCTTACGACAAGAGATTGATCGTATGCAACGTGTGATTGCAAGAGTCAGGAGTACGCTTACAGACCTTAAACTGGCAATTGACGGTAAGATAATTTATTGTCTGATACTTGTCCATTTACACAGTTGGTCTGGTTATTATTTTAATAAGTTCACCCTCTTAGGATGTGATTAAAAGCTAGCTGTAAAGCGGAGTTCCTGCCTGTTCTTCAGAGCTTGCGTAGAGAGACGCATTTCATGCTGGATGGCACAGTTGATGAGTTAACAGTAGGATACCTAGTGAGTTCTGCATACAAACCCATTTCTACTACATAGGACTGGTGCACAGAACTTGCTGGGTGTTGAACAGTTGTCTCCTGATCAGAACAACTGGTGGGAGTAACTTCACAGGTACACTCTGAAACTTCACTGGTATTTTAATCCAGGCAGTAAATGATGGGCCATGGCATGAGTATACATGAGTATGCTTTGCTGTAACTCTAGTAAGGTTCTAGAGGATGGTTTATTAGTGGGTAGAAGAAAGATAGTTTGTATACATTCCTTCCAGTCAGCCTTAGGGTTTCATCTAACTTCTTCAGCCACCGATTGTTGTGTGAACATAGCCTAATGCTGTAAAATTGCCTTCTTTACCTATTAATGTGTATTATTGTGCTAGCCAGAGCTACTGTGTAGACCACAGTATAAACCAAAAACCAAAGGCCTCTATTTTCTAAATGAATCTGTGCAGGGAATGATATCGACATATATCTGCCTAGTAATGAAATGTAGAAATGATGCAGTGATTGATGTTCTTTACTGTAAGAAATCTAATTGTGGCAATTATAATGGAAGTAAATGATAGCAATAGCAGTTTGACAAATGTGTGTGCTTCTCTGATCGGTATATTGTGGATGAACCTGTCAGACTCAGTACCATCAATATTTCCTTTGTTCTTAGATCAGGAAACGTATTGCTATGTTGATTATGATTGTTTGCTAACTTAAATATTTATCTGGTGTCCATGTTCTGTACACACTGAGGAGGCAACATAAAGAAGTCTTTTATTTGGAGATTTATTTGGTTGTTGTAATAATTATAAATCTGATAAGTAAAAAAAAAAATGGTTTATCTAGCCCAGTTGTGGCCTTTCTACAGCATTCTGACTAGAGATGAGGTGAACCTGAAGCATGCTCGAGTCGATCCGAACCCAACCTTTCGGCATATTTGGCTTTTGGCTGCTGAACTTGGATAAAGCCCTAAGGCTATGTGGAAAACATGGAAATAGTCATTGGCTGTATCCATGTTTTCCAGACAACCTTAGAGCTTTATCCAAGTTCAGCAGCCCCAGCTAATCAAATGCCGATCGTTCGGGTTCGGATCGACTCGAACCGAACCCAGTTCGCTCATCTCTAATTCTGACCGTATGCCTTAACCTGATGACCGATTCCCTTTCAATTGCTGGTACGCATCATTCTAGTTGGATTGCCATTTACTGTACAGAAATAGTGATGGGGACAAGTGCTTCAGCACCATTGAGTAGAGTGGGAATACTGGAGATATAATATTCAACAGGAAGCCCTGGTAGAATAGTACCTATGTATTTCATATTATACTGTGTGCATATGGTTGACATCTAAGGGTTTCCCCTAGACAAATTTTTCATATAAACCATGTAACACAGACCTTGGGAGCTTGTTTGCCATCACTTGGAGCCTGGTTGAAAGATATACTCATGTAACAAGTAAATTTATCCAATATTAATTTTCACCCCATTTTTTTCTGTTTAAGTAGAGTAAAAGCTGTATGTGTTCCAGGAAACACACTCTTATAGAACATACAGTAATAAGTAAAACAGCAAAGCTGGGTGGAAATGAGATACATCCTGACCCCTCAGCATAATTTCATTCTCAGGACAGTTGATTTGCAGTCACTTGACAGATGCAGGAGTCAAAGGTGTTTGTGTATACCGCCACTTCATTCAGAGCAAGCAGTGTCACCGTAGACAGGGCATGGGGTCTCAGTCTAAGGCTGCAATATTACACTGAGAAGTCTGAGCCATAATCAGTATAATAATTATACAAAAAAGAAAAGTGACTTCAGAATTCAAAGAATTCAAAATGTCCTAGAAATAGAAATGCAATTTTCAATTTTCCGCAGCAGAAATTTCCGAACCAAACCAAAAAAACAGCAGTCATATAGTACGATTCTTTCATTTTACCCCCCCCCCCCCCCACAATAAAAATAAATAAATAAAAATAATATAAGAAATGAAAGCTGAGCTGTAATAGGTTCCTATGGGCAACAAAAAACCTTACTATAAGACAGAGTGATAAATCTCCACACAGTATTTAAAAAGCTGCTGTGGCCCATTTTCTGCTGCAGAAAATCTACAGTATTCCTGCCCTGTGTGAACATTCCCTAATATCAATTTTCAGCCCAGTTGTTATATTAAAGCCAGGATCAGAGAGTCTTGCCTCCTACAATCCACTCCATAGGATACTGTGGCTGTAGTGTGCTCTCTGCTCCCTGCTGCTGTCCATCACATAAGGTAGTGAATACTAGAAGTAGAAATAACGTTCAGCTTTGTTGTATGTGGAGAATTGCATAGGAGGAATGATAGCAGATATATGCTTGTTCCTGTATGTAAATGACTACTGTCAACTATTTTATTAATTGAATCTGTCAGAGAATGGAAAGTTGTTCAGGTTGGCAGGAAAATACTAAGGCTCTGAATCAAAGCTGCTGGCCCCTGAATGAATGAGGGCTGATGGCTGCTGGACCTGACACTAGCTAAAAGCTCACTTGGAGGGGTTCTGATCATTCCTCTGCCTCCTACGCTGAAAGCTTAGAAGGATTAGATGAGGCTGGGTAGGGAAATTGTGACTAGAGGACAGCTGGAGCATATGGTAATCTGTTGATTTTCTTAGTAATCTAAAAGCTGCCAGTATACCAGACAACTGGCCTGCTAAGAGGCAGATGGCAATGTTCTCTTGCAGGTCTTACAAAGTTTACAGCAAAGCATAGCAAAGTTTACTTATTTACAGACTGCTAAAGAACAAAGCCATAGCTCAGTCGTGTATGTCACCGCAAATACCTGCAAGGAGGGCCCATTAACCCTTGTATCACATCAGGTGAGCATTAGGAGTCATACCCATTGCTGCCTTATAGGGGTAGTTCACTAAAAAAACTTATTTCAAATCAACTGTTGCTAGAAAGTGCCAGAGATGTTTAATTCTACTAAAAAAAAAAAATCTTAAGTCTTCCAGTACTTATCAGCTGCTGTATGTCCTGCAGGAAGTGGTGTATTCTCTCTAGTCTGACACAGTGACACACTCTCTGCTGACACCTTTGTCCATGTCAGGTACTGTCTAGAGCAGTAGCAAATCTATTACAAATCTCTTTGACACCATTTGATATGAAAGACATTTTTTGTGAACTACCCCTTAAAGCAGACCTGTCAGCAGGTTTTAACAATTAAATTTATATAGCGCCAATACATTCTGCAGCACATTTTGATTCTGGAGGTACATACGCCGACATTACAGAGATACATGTAACCATTAGGTCAAACATCAGGATTGATGGCCCTGCTTCCAAGAGCTTACAGTATATGAAAGCTTGGTGTATAAAGTAAGGCCATGGTTGTATAGGGCTTCAGACTCTGACTCTGTGTATATCTTTGCTTTAATAACTGACCCCTGCAGTGCCCATATATCATGCCCCTATACAGCCATGGTCTTAGCTTATACACCAAACTTCTGCCCACAGGACCACTTTAAATGGACTGGTATGTTTAGCCAAGGCCCATCTCTAAAGACTCAAGGTTGTCACCTATGTGGGGAGATCTAGTGGAGGTTGATATTTTATAGATAGACTTCTCATTGTCAGTGTTGATGAATGTTTACAGCATGTATATTTCACTGAATATGAGACACATCTCCTTATACTTCCATACATATATTTACCACAATGTTTCTGCAGCGTGTCACATACTGTACATTTGTTTTATTTTATTTTTTATATTTATTGTCCCAAGGTCAAGGTTTTCTTTAGACTTTTTAAATTGCGTTGAGCTGTTCCATTCCTTAGCCCTGAGTCAGGCTGCAGGCATTGACAGATAGCAGTACTGGCAGAATTCTCAGTTGCTCCAACCATGGCTCAGCAGCTAACAGATGTACCTTTATGCAGAAAGCTATAATTCTATGGATGCTTATGAAGGTCACACTATAAAAGAGGCTTTAAAATAAATCTGCATTAGTCTACTTTAGACATATTCACTTTTATCCAGTGGCACAGTTATTGTTACTGGCTGCTTCCAAAAATACACCTATTTCTGTGGCCAGGACCATTCTTTCTATACACTTTTCTTTGCTATGTCACTGACTAGTACAATACTAATTTAAAAAAGGCTATCTGTCATCTTAAATTGTTGGTCAGAGCCATCCTTGCTAATTCCCAGATACCTTATCGTTCCATTTCCTGAAAGGCACAGAACCACCCTCTGCTCACACAGGGACCCAGATTTATCAATCAGACACCTTTATGTCTCGGGCAGATAACACCCAATTGTTCCTCAGAATGAGCTGTGATTGGTTGTTGTCTGTTTGAGACAAAAATGTGCCTGATTCTTGTCTCAGGCAGATTGATAAAGCTAGGCCATACATTTTTGGAGCATGTTTTCAGGCCACTTTATGTTTGTTTTTTACCCAGTTGAGTTAATTTGAATTATGTAGGAAAACACCTGACAGTCTGCATCTAAATTTAGATGAACAGCCACAATAATAAAATTAAAAAATTAATTATATATATATATAGTGCTGGTTTACATCTGAGAAATATTTTATTTTGATTACATGTTTTTATTGCATTTTTATTGCTTTCAATGATACTTGACAATTGCAAACACAAAAAACACCCTAAGGGTACAAACCCACTTGACGTATTTGCTGCGTGAATCAGTCTTAAAAATAAGAAGGCAAAACGCAGGTTGGCTTTATACAATTGTTCTGCGTTAAAATATGCAATTGCGTATTTTTGAAGCGTAAAGCTACATGCGTTTTTCGCACAGGTTGTTAACAACTGATGCTTTGCTAACAACAAGCTTCACGCTTCAAAAATACGCAATTGCGTATTTTAACTCAGAACAATTGTATAAAGCCAACCTGCGTTTTGCCTGCTTATTTTTAAGACTGATTCACGCAGCAAATACGTCAAGTGGGTTTGTACCCTAAAAAAGCTTCATAAGATGCTCTTGAAATTTGGCCCTTTTTTGCCTGTAAAACAAGTTTATTTAGAAGTACTTTAACATACGCCATGTGAACATAGTCTTTACACGTACCGGATCCGCAGTGGCCCCTTTAACCACCGCAGCCCTGGAGCATACATTACCTGCTCGGCTGTGTGAGGCTTCCGGCTCCCCTCGCTCCCCATCAGTCAATCAGTGCACGGCAGCACTGATTGGCTGATGAGGAGCTAGGGGAGCTGGGAGCTTCACACAGCCGCGGCGCCGAGCAAGTAATGTATCCTCCGGGGCTGCAGGTGGCAGGGGGTTAAAGGGGCTGGGTCACATATCTGCAGCGGAATGAAAATTCCGCTGCGGGTATGTGACCCCATAGAACTTTGCAGCGTGAAATCCGCTGTGGATCTGGTACGTGTGAAGCTACTCTTACAGTGGAATAGCTTTCTTTGTTTGTTAACATTGGAATTTGTGGCATCAAGATAAAATTTGGAAGGTTACCATAGCTCTTTAGCAAACCATACTCTCCATGTCTGGAATTTCCTTGAACATAGTTTGGGAATAATATTCTAGCATCAAAGGTAATAGAAAGGAATGGTTATATTCGCTGGTTCATTAAATATAGGTTTTCTTCTGATAGTTGGAAACCATTTAGAGTTATGGAAACCTTGCTGTAGTATGCATAGTCTGTCTGTAAATCCCCACAGACCATAAACTCTTCCCACACTGGAAATACCTTTAGGACTGGTGTACTGGAATGAACAAGTTGTGTTCTGTGTGCTGCAGGACTGGTATTTTCAGATGACTCCGAGTCTGCTGCTTAATATAGGCATATCTGTAGCTAAAACCCACAGTGGTCACGCTAGGATATTTGGCACTGGACGACAGCCCAAATAGTCATATCTGCTTCATTTATTTTTATCAAAGTATTCCTTCTCGTAAGATGCATTTCAACACCCACAGATGATATGTGATCTTTGTTGATGTTGAAAGTCCCATATGGAATTGTCCCAAATGTCTCCTGTAACAGCTATATGTTGTGTTCTCTTCACAGTGCATCTTTCCGAATTGTGTTATTCCTATGAATGTTTACCACAAGTCTGGCCACGTTTTTTTTTATTTTTATTTTTTTAGTTATCTTTAGAATTTTAAATGGGCTATTAACAATTTTGGGGAAATGTATATTATATCTAAATGTTACAACATATTAAAAAAAAAACTTTACTTTCTAAGGATAGACCTTTGTGCATTAGACTGTATGGTGTCTTATTGTTATTAGCAACCTTTCTGGGGTTAATACCTCCATATATATAGTATCCAATGGAGCATACCATGTCATGTTCCAAAAAAAGATCTGTATAAAATTAGAAATGTGAAGTACAGGAAGGATTCATGCACCTCTCTGCCATTATGGCTATGAGAACGTACAGCTACAATAAGTTCTACAATAAATGTAGGGCTGTTTTTGCATTTTTTACTGATTAATAATAAAATTTTATTGATAATTGTTTTTAATTAGGAACCATCATTATGTCAGAAGACTTACGAGATGCTTTAGACAACATGTATGATGCCAGGATCCCTAAGTTGTGGTACAAGATTTCCTGGGATTCTGCCACCTTAGGCTTTTGGTTTACAGAACTGTTGGAAAGAAATCAGCAGTTCCGAAGCTGGTTGTTCGATGGCCGTCCGAATCAATTCTGGATGACAGGGTTTTTTAACCCACAGGTAAAAGCTTCTAAAGGCAACTGTTTCCCATAATAATGTATTAGTTAAAGGCAATGTGTTATCAGAAAATATCCTATGGTGTCACTGTCATTAAAATTTTTATTGCAGAAATCAAAAGTACAGGTGATTTTAAGAAACTTTGTAATTGGGTTTATTAGGCGAAAAATAAATTTTTATCATGAAAAAGCAGTTTGAAGCTCTCCCCCCTGTCTTCATGGTTTTCCTATGGAGAGAGAAAGTAAAAGCAGCAAAACAGGACAACAAACAGTTAATTTACATTCACATCACAGGCTCTCTCCTCTGACAGTCACCACTGACCTCTCTGACCTCTGAATAGGGCTCTGAATAGCTCCCCTGCTGAGCAATTCTTTGTTCTCCCTCTCAGCTGCCGCTAATCTCGCTCCTTCCCCCTCCCCTCTTCATAGACCAGACAGATCCGACTGATGAAAAAACAGTCGAGATTTCCTGATTCTAAGGAGTAGATGACAGAAAGGAGAGGAGGGGGGACCTGGGAAAAGGCTTTTTACATGCAGATAATGGCATATTTGGCTAATAAACCCAATTACAAAGTTTCATAAAATCGCCTGGACTATTTATTTCTGCAAAAAAAATTTTAACGACCGTGACTCTTTAAGTAAAATTTTGTGTTCAACATATTTTTAAGAATTTTTGGTGGTTATTATCTAACTATTTATGCAATAAAACAATCTTGTAATTTAGCAGTTTTCATTCTCACCACAAGTACTAAAACTAAAGCCCCTTCTACACAAGCCCCTATTTCTAAAACTAAAGCCCCTATGGAACTAAAGCCCCTACCTGTCAGGGCAGCGCTTGCTTACTTCTCGTTCCCCGCTAGCTGCCGGCGTTATTACACTCGCTGACAGCAAGCAGGTAAGAGTCGGGGGGGGGGGTTGCGGGGAGCTGTAGGGGGCTGCCTGGGTGATCGCTAGATCATCTGGGCAGCCCATGGAAGATAGCGGTGGTCTGCTGACGCTGCGCCTATTGCATGTTGCTGCTATCATGAAAATTTCTTTTTTAACATTCAAAGACAACGATCAGCTGACATCGTGCATGTCGGCTGATAGTTGCCTTCTATTATACGAAGGCACGAATACGGCCGATAATCGTTCTGTGTAATAGGGCCTTTAGCCTCCTGCCAGTCAAGGAAGAAAGTTGATGATCTCCAGCTTCATAAAACGTACTCTTTATTTACTTCGGCAACATCATAAAATTACACACATTTAAAAACACGCCGACGCGTTGCGAGGTAGACCCTCTTAATCATGGCACATAATACAAGTATACAGGGAAATAAATACCCTTAACATGATGTAACGTCTCCTATGGGAGCCAACCACGCCTATGGATAACACCTGACTCCTGGAGGCCACATGACCTACTCACATCAGGCTATGGGAAAAATGCGTACCGGATCAGACTAATGCATTATCAGTATACAAAAAATAAATCACTCTTATAGTTTAGTCCCTTTGGGTACCTTGTCCCAAACTTCAGAATCCAGTAGGCTTCCCGTTTCCTTAGGAGACCCTCCCAATCGCCCCCTCTGTGGGGTCTATTAACACGTTCCAAAGCACTAACCTGTAAGGTGTCTGTAATCCCATTATGACAGTCTATGAAATGTTTTGAAAGACCCGAAACGGATCTACGTTGGACTCCCTGACTAGAATTTTTTATATCTATAAGATGTTCTCCTATTCGTTTTCTTAGTTTTCTGATGCTAGAACCAATGTATTGTACATTGCACGCTGTGCATTGCACTAGGTAAATGATGTGAGTAGACGTACAATTAATGAATGATTTAACCCTATGGCTCAGTCCCGTACTACAAGAGGTGACCACTGACTGTTTTTTCACAAACGCACACAAACCGCATCTAGGTTTGTGTCAACCTTTAGCCTCCTGCACCCTTTGAAATTTACTCTGCACGGGTCTGAGGTCACGAGACATGCTTACAAATGTGACCTATACAATGAAATGGGGCCTGGAGAGGTTCATTGTATTTACACCCATGGTGCTTCCTGTAAAACATATCAATAAATACTATTAAAATGTGCTAAAATAGGAAAATTTACAATCAGAAAATAGAAACAGATAAAGTTTCAGATTCTGGATCTAATCAGTAAAAAAACATTAGAGATTATGAGTCATTTGAGATTAGACATTATAGTTTCTTCTAACTACGGTTTATTCCTTTTATTCCTATTCATTATGTAATGAAATGTTCTGCAGCTTTGTAATATACTTTGTGTTTCAACTCTTATAATTTACTAGACCTCTGCTTTTTGTTATGGAATTTATTTATTCATTTAGCATTTATTGGTTAGGTCACCAGTCACAGGTGCATTTAAAAGGAGAGCTTTGCTATCATCTGCAATCCCTCCATCTGTTATTCAGACCTGATCAGGACTGCTAACAAAAAAAAACACAATTCTATGTAGAGTAAAAATTCAAAGAATATACATTTGATTTTTATGTAATGAACTTGGTATCCTAATGATCATAGTGTGCATTAATCTTCATGGTAGAAATATCTGACCCTTATACATATTGCAAACCTTCTCACCTAATCAAACACATTTTTCCCAATAGGGTTTCCTGACGGCTATGAGGCAAGAAACTACCCGAATGAATTTGTCAAAAGGCTGGGCTCTAGACAGTGTGATTTTACATAATGATGTCACCAAAATGATGAAAGAAGATGTCAATGCACCTCCTCCAGCTGACATTGGGGGCGTATATATTTATGGATTGTTTCTTGATGGTGCTGGCTGGGACCGCAGAAACACTAAGCTAATGGAGGCTCAACCAAAGGTAAGGTATACAAGATAATGGTGGCGGAGGAAATTTCAGTGATAAAGATGCATGAACCTCAAGCACACTCGGGTTCATCCAAACGCAGATGCTTGGCATTTGGCTGGTGGCTGAAGAGGATGGATGCAGCCCTAGGGAGTCCTGGAAAACATGGATACAGCCTTTGGCTTTGTCCATGTTTTCCAGGCAGCCTTAGGGCTGCATCCAACTTCTTCAGCAAACAGTAATCAAATGCCGAGCATGCTCGAGGTTTGCTCATCTCTAGTCAGTGACAGTGATGTGACTCAAAACTGGGTTTGTTTAGTTAGTGTACTGCTGAGATATGATTAATAACTCTGTATAACTATATCAAGGAACAATACAGAAATTGTTTTCCTGACCTTCTTAATCTATTTAACGTTGTATCAATAACAAGTGTAAATCTTCTATGCTTAGAGGGGGAAAAAAAGTCAAAACCAAGAGCAGCAAGACTGTGAAACTCTTTGCCTGAGGAAATTGTCAATATGAACTCAATAAATGACCTGAAAAGCAGCCTGCATAACTTTCTCGAGTATAGTAAGATTATAAGTTATAGCTACTAGATTCTTGTGAAGGGTTGTTGAATTCATTACTAGATTTTAAGTCAGAAGGGACATTTTTTCAAAGATGAGAAAATTTGCTTTTACCTCATGGAAATTTGTCTCTTAGATTAGAATTGTTGGGTTAAGGATTGAACTAGATGGAGGCATGTCTGTTTTTGGGCCTTACTGTGTTACTATAAAATCAACCAGAAAAACAGATTTACTCTTCACCTATTTGGAGTGAACTTCAATGTTAGTGGTCCCTAACCTGTGGTTTATTTTCCAGCTCTGCATGATTACAACTACATCTCCTTGCCTGCAGCTGGATATAGTGATAATCAAAGTGCTGCAACAGATGCAAGGCCACACGTTGGTGACCACAAAGTAGGGTAGACTGCAGGTGTAACTAGAGTCCTGAGAGCCCTAGGTCAAATTTTGCTCCCCCCCCAAGCATGTACACATAACAATACAATATGTAAGACACTTTTCCATGCATTATAAGGCTATGTTCACACTGCGTATGAATCCGTCGGTAGTGCGAACCGCGAATATACGCACGTAGTTTTGAGGTTGATGCGTTCACTTGAAAGTATACGATATACGCCCGCACAGTGCACACTACGTATAAGCTTACGGCCGGATTGTATACGGCGCCGTGAAAAATGAACAAGACCATTGTTTGAGGACGGAAATGTTGAAACTCACGGCCGTGGATTTCCATGCGGTCCCGTACGAAGTACTTATTTCAGCCAAATTGAACTTGATTTTTCGATCCAAAAGGTTCTGTGTGGTTTACGGGGCTGGGCGAAGATTTCCAAGTAAATGACCTGCCTCAGATCGCTTCGAAACAAGCTAGGGAAGCATAACTGTACTGCGGGTGTATTTTCGCACGCCCGTAGTTTCAGCCGCACATGTACGGCGGCGTACGATCTACGGACGGATTCGTACGCAGTGTGAACATAGCCTAAAACTGTATACCTAAATATAAATTAGTTATACAGTTCCAAATAACACCAGTATATGAAGAGCAAATATCATCATATATAATATTATAAGGCTATGTTCACACACCATACTTTTTATGAAAAGAACGACCGTTATTTTTAATTTACGCAACGGCTTTTCTTTTCATAATGCAATCACTTCCACTGAAGCCGAGTGTCTCATCGGAGAAGCTCGGAGACGCTCGGCTGCTGGGAGAGCTTGAGAGGAATGACAGAGGCTTCAGGTACTTCCGGAGCCTCTGTACTTCCGGAGCCGGGAACGAGCCAGGAGGCGCGCGGAGGCCGGGAACGGGCCCCAGGTAAGTTAACTGCTTGGTTTTTTTAAATTTAGCTGCAGTTAACCCCTGCAAGGGATGCTTACTACAGGGAGATTGCCTACAAGGGGAGTACTACAGGGTCAAACACCATGGAAATACTATCTGAGGCTGTCTGCAAGCAAAAAAAAAGAAAATCGAGATTTAAGTCAATAACTGTCCGTAACATTACGTTTTTGAGATTTTATTTTTTGCCCATTTTTTCCAGCTATAGGTGAAAGGTAATAGCAATAGTCTACAGAAATTTTAATTGTATAAGAATGATTGCAGAATGTCATACTTTTTTATGTATCACCAATGTACATATTGTAACCAGCCTCCAGTCTATGGAGAGTGATACAATGTAACCTCACCTCATAATGTGCATGGTATAGAACCCTTCACACACAGTCACTGATGTCCTCATGTCCTTTTATTGTCATTTCATTTTTGATTTTCTTTCAATCACTGGAATTAAAACCTGCAGCTAAGAGTAAGTTTACCAGTCATTCTGGCACAAGCCTTTAAAGCCAGTTCAGCACCTTTGATATTTTGTTTTTGCAACTGATTTTAAATCAATTGGGGTTGTATTAGTAAAATGTCATAGTGCTGGCTGTTATCCCAAAATCTGTACACTGAGTTGCTTGCAATCCCCTAATCCCTACATATAGCAGCCATGTATTAAAGCAGGACATAGCTGTAACAGCTGTGCAATCATTGATATTTAACTCTGATCCTACAAAAAAAATAAGGTATTGTTAAAGTGCCCAGCATATGAAATGTACAAAAATGAAGGAACAATAATAATAATAAAAAAATCTACATTATTAAACATATCTTTGAGCGTGGGCAAGGGAATCTATACCCTTTGGTATAATGGGCATTTATGAATAATTGTTAGCCAAACAGTTTTAATATTTCATTCTATTTTATTTAATAATATATACAGTTTTCTCTTTTTTACTGTTCAGTAAAACACTTTAAAGTGATACTGTCGCCGCTTTTCTGTGTGAGGACTTCTCTACACAGCTGTAAAGCCCTAAATTCATACCTTACTTTATAATAGATTTCTTGGTGCTTGATCCAGTGAAAAATGCTTTTTATCATTGGTGGTTTGTGCCACCTGGGCGGGTCTTCATGTCCACAGCACCATTTAGCCCCGCTCACATCGGGGCCATAGGTCCCACCCCTCCGTGACTTCATTGGCCTCTAGTACCCACCCCCTCAGTAACCATTGCAAAGAGCCAGCCTAGAGGTCTAGGCCCCAACCCCTTTAGGCTGGTCTATTGCAATGCATGCCAAGGGGGTGAGGCCTAGATGATGACATCATGAAGGGGTGGGGCCTATGGTATTGATTGAGGCGGGGCTAAGTGACGCTGTGGACGAGAAGCTCTGCCCAGGTGGCACAAACCCACCAACGATAAAAAGCATTTTTCACTGGACCAAGCACCAAGAAATCTATAGTAAAATAATGTATGAAAACTTTGGAATTTAGGCTTTACAGCTGTATATATTAATAGGAATCAATATATATTAGTGGGAATGCTTGGGTTCATTTAGTCCTTCATAAAAGGTGATTCAGGGCAATTTAAAAATCAAAAAATAAAAAACAGTCACCTGCCCCTATTCCCTGCAGCTACGGTTCTGGTTTCTCTTAGTCACCACCACTTCCTGGTTTTCACCCATTCGGCCAGTGACTGGCTTGGGCTGGTCACCGTTGGGAGATGTCAGAACGGCAGATTTGGGAAATCAGGGCAGGTGAGTGTTCTCTTTTTATTTTTAAATTACAAAAGGTCACTTACTTGTTTTCTTTCTGGGACTGGAATACTCCTTTAAGCCCAGAAAGAATAATATTCAAACATGGTGAGATTAAAATAGTTGTCAAGTTTGGGCAATCCTTCTTACTGTAAGGACACCTCACAGACAGCTGTTATCAGTAAGGCAAGTGAACAGTCCACTAAAATCAGTAAGTTATCAATTTCATACTCTAATGGTCTCTTTCTCTGCTTCGGGGGGTACAAGTGAGCGATCAATGAGATCAGCACTCGTTTGCGGTATTATTACACAGCACGAAAAATCTAGCGGGCAGGCTGCACAGATGATCCTTGCATCATTTGTGCAGCCCGGGAAACTGACAGCACAGATATGTATGTATCTGTGCTGTCAGATCGCTGTCTATAATTACTGTACATCTACGCTGCTTGCATCCAGGTCTCTTGTCTGTATCTTCAGGCCCCACCCCCTGAGGCTGTCAATCATTCTGGAGGAGATGGAGCCTGAAGTTAGACTGCATGCCCACGTTCCGTGTTCCTCATGGAACACGGAGGTGGAATGCCTGTAACAGACTCTCCCCTGCCTGAGCAGCATCTGTAATTAGATGCTGCGAGCTTGCGAACTGTACAGATCCGGCTGATTCATTACAGCGCAGTGCATATCTGTACAGTTCCCCCACTCCCAGCATCTAATTACAGATGCTGCCTTGGCGGGGGAGACTCCATTACAGGCATTCCACGTCAGTGTTCCGTGAGGAACAAGGAACGTGGGAATGCAGCCTTACAGCCAGCGACTGGAGGACTGAAGAGACATGCCGAGTCACAAGCAGCGCAGATGTAAGTATACACTGCTGCTTGTGATTTTTAAACTGATAGCACAGATATATACATATCTGTGCTGTCAGTTTTCATTTATTGTTACACAGGTCAATGTGTGTGGCTGGCAATGATAAATGTCAAAGCCTGCTCTAAAGACCTGATTAGCCAAGGATAATTTTCCCCGTCCTCAGCTGATTGGTATCACTTTTACAAGGGCTGATTATCGACCACACAAGCATTTCTAGCAACTCCTGGCCAAAGGTCATTAAAGTGTACCTGTCAGTAGGTAATGAATAAAAAATATATATGAAGGCTTGTACTTACTACCTGCATCCCTGCTGGTGGGTTATTTTCAAATTCTGCCTCTTCTGGTCCCAGTAATAGCCTCCTTTCCTCAGAAGTCTCTCTAGCAGTTCTCAAAAATGGAATGGGTGTTCCCTTAGCGGGTATGATACACTCCTTTACACTGCATGAGGGAAGTCCTGCCCACACTCTCCACTCTTTACAGGGACAAGGGAGGAGCACAGTAATAACGGACTGGGCTGTGGTAGATGAAAACTTATGCAACAAAAATGTGTCTTTTATTTACAGTGTAGAAAGTACATGCACCGTAAGCTGCAATGCTGTACCAGTATATTCATATAATACTCAGTCCAACAGTCTTAATGGAAAGTGGAAAGCAACAGGTCCCTTCATGCATAATAACAGATCAGCTTCAGTTTCCCACTTTCAGAGGGATATGCTGTATAGGTATGAAGCAAAAGGTTTACCATGATTCAGACACTTTCCCGGATAGTTTTACCGTTATGTGGACAGTCAGTTCTCCCTCACTCAACGCATTTACTGCTATAAAAATTCATCAGGAGCAGTGATAGGAGCAATATGGAGAAATATCGGCATGACTCCGAGGACTTCACAGCCCATCCTCCACTCAGCACAGGCTGTTTGCTAATGCCATCCTGTCTATGTAAGAGAAGAGAGTGGTCCTTCTTATTTTCATTGTGTGGCAGACCCTGCCTGCCCCAGAAGACCCAGCTGTCAGTCACCATTCGGTGCACAAACAATTGAATAGTGAATGCGCTCAGTATGGACATGGATGACTTGGGGGCCCAGGAGCAGTAGGGAGGCTGAGGCTTCATCCACTGCACCCACTGCACTGCATCCCCCACACTGCATTTCCCTCTCCACCCCTCAGACATTAGTAGCGCCTCAGCTCAGCACATGCAGACAGTCTGGCATTATTGAGACAGCGCTATCCAGTATTGCTTAGGGTGGGAGGACTGCTCCGTCAGTCTCTCAGTCCTGCGCTGTTCAGTTGCTTGTCTGCCCACATTGAGCCCATCCACATAACTAGGCCTTCCCCACACTTTTACTGTTTCGCCCTGTAGTCTCATATAGTAGCCAACCCTCCCCCATAGTCTCTTATATAGTAACTAGAGATGAGCGAACCTGCCAAGGCTGTTCTCCTTGAGTTCAGTGATTACTGTGTTTTGTTGGTCGAGTTCGTATGAACCTGAACTCTCGGCTGTCAGAAGCCGAGAGTTCAGGTTCATGCGAACTCGAACCTCGGCAGGTTCGCTCATCTCTAATAGTATCCAGCCCTCCCCTGTAGTCTCATATAGTAACCAGCCCCCCCCTGTAGTCTCATATAGTAGCCAGCCCTTCCCATAGTCTCATATAGTAGCCAGCCCTTCCCATAGTCTCATATAGTAGCCAGCCCTCCCTCATAGTCTCATATAGTAGCCAGCCCTTCCCATAGTCTCATATAGTAGTCAGCCCTTCCCATAGTCTCATATAGTAGCCAGCCCTTCCCATAGTCTCATATAGTAGCTAACCCACCCCCATAGTCTCTTATATAGTAGCCATGGTGGGCCAGATGTAATTCAAACTCTGAATTGCCTGGTGGGCCAAAAATAATGGCACCACGGGCCAGAGTTTGACATGACTAGCTTAGGTAAAGAAATATTACATGACTTACAAACCTTTGTAGGTTGAATTCCCCTTTCTTTTATAACTGGTAATATAATGTATGAATGAACTTGGTGGTGTTACATCTGTGTATACAGCTCTCGGTACACTTCTTTACTGTAACCAGAGAATAAGACTTCTGTGACGGCTCTGACTTTGGTTGACAGTGCTGTCAGTGGAATACCACGCTGCTTTCTGTGCACGCTATATTTACTACAATTTAGGGAATGTAACTCTTATCACTAAAGTTGGCAATGAAAAGCATTTTTTTCATGAAGGATTATAGACTACCGGTTTCACTGATTAAATGCTGTCATTTTTAGTTTTTTATTCATTTGCAACTGTCACAGTCTGTTTCATATGACATGTTTCAACAGGAGCGGGACTGAGACTTCATTTAGTGGCAATCTCTGCTTATACAGGCCTGCCTCTCTGACACCTATAGGGTCTGAGAATTACACAGGCCACATGCAGCTGTTTGGTTTAAATGTCTAGAACATATTGTTCTGAGAGAAGACTATGTCAAATCTGAAAATATTGTGCATGTCTGCTTTCCCTTTGATACCCTGCTCTTAACTTGACCCACTTACAAGATATATAGGATATTTACACCTAAGCCTTTTTAATTTTGTTAAAAACCATTAACTATTTTATACATAGTGTTTGAGATGCAGCCTTGTTCATATGCGTCTACATGCATGCAGCCACATTATAGATTGCTTATACATGCAGTCTTAAGGCTGTGTTCACACATAGCGTTTATTTCGATTTTGACTGTATTTTGCAGTAAATTGAGCAGTGGCAGTAAAATAGCACCATTTTTGCTGTGATCCTGTCAAAATCTGCACAATTCCTGCACAATTCGAATCAAAATCGCATCATTAACACAAAATGAACATCATGTGTCGACACAGACCAAGGTTTTGTTCACACAACACACTTTTTATGAAAAGAACGGCCATTGTGTTCAACTGAAACAACAGCCGTTCTTTTCATACTGCAATGCATTTAAGTCAATGAAAATGTCTATTGTTTCACACAAAGTACAAAACAACAGCTGTTTGCGAAAGTCATTGAAATAATGATCATGTCAATTATTTCCAGCCGTTGTCCACAGACTTCACTGCATTTTTTATTCAAAAGAACGGCCATTGTTTGATCCTCAAAACCATTTCCGTGTTATTGGTTACAGCCGCATGCCAGTCATTAGTTACACTAAGCTGACTATGTACAATACTGTGTGGAAGTTACACAATGGTACCAATAAGGGACATAACAAACCTATTGGGGCGCACAATTACTGTAAAGGCAGAATGTTGAGTATTACCCCTTATTACCATCCAGTAAGAGATCTAATAATAGAGAGAAACTTGTTACTATAACATATTATCCTGTATGACCGAACAATGATCACAAGTTGTTCTGACACACTGATAAAGTAATTCTATATCATAAATACTAAACACTGGGGTTGGGTATTTGAGACTGAATAAGTGTCCTTTGTTAGGGTTATCCAAGGATTTTTCGCTTTTGAAGACCCAGAGTAAAACCACTGTTCTAATTTATATTAGCATCGTCTCTCTGTATGAGACCATGTTTTACAAAGCAGACCATGCTTGCTAATCTGTAGTCTCTGAAATCTGATGCATCTAAAGTGAAGGAGCTGATGAACCCATCGATTTGTGTTCTGATTCACATATCTCATTACTGCTGCTAGAACCCAGTCCCAGAGTCTGCCCACTGCCCACTTTGCCGAGATACAAGGATATCTTAAGCTGTAGAGGAGCTGTGATAAATAAGGTCAATTATGTTGTAATTAACAGCTGTCCCAGGATGCACAAACAGCCAGGACACGCCAACTTTCCGCAGCTTGTGCTATAAATAACATTCTGTTTCTTAGATTTTTAGCATTGCAGGCAGCGAAATTAGTGGCAAAATGGTTCTTATACATTACTAGAGAGGAGCAAACCAGATTCGTTCTGTTTTGTAATCTGGTTTGTAATAGATGTACACGTGTTTTCCAGGCATTTTCAAGACTGTCCCCAGGCGGTATCCTCCCACTGAACGGAGAGGGCAGCTTGAGGGATACGAGCACAGAACAGTTTTGCTTTGCATAAAACAAAACAAATCTGCTTCACTCATCTCTATACATTAACAGTAGAGATGAGCAAACTTTTTAAAAGCTCGGTTCGGCAGATTTGCTGAACTTTAGCGTAAAGTTTGAGTTTGTGTGACCTGAACCCTAAAAACTGCGCTAAAGCAGCTAAACAATTGCAGGCTTTTAGCAGTTGTATTGTGGATCAAAAAATGTGCTTATTTATACTTACCCCTTCGCACTCCCCTGGTGTCCTTCATCTTCGGTGTCTGGAGTCCCAGGCAACTGCCAGAATCCCGCTCAGCCAATCACTAACAGCACCACAGACAGTAATTGGCTGAGTGGGCTGTCACTCTTGTCTCGAGTGTGACAGCCTGCTCAGCCAATCACTTGTCATGGTGCTGTCCTTTCCTAACCAGTGATTGGTTATGCGGGTTGACACTCTCCTGCTCAGCCATTAATTGACTGACTGAGATGGGACAGCTCTGCGGCCAGTGATTGGTTGAGTGAACGGTCACTCTTGAGATAAGTGAGGCAGTCTGCTCAGCCAATCATTGGCTGCGATGCTGTCCCATCTCAGTCAGTGACTGACTGAATAGGCTGGAAACAGCTGAAGACTCAGAAGACCTGGAGGAGGACACCAGGGGAGCTTGGACAGGTAAGAAAACCCTTTCTTTGTTTTTTAGCTGTGTGGCTGCCATCTTCCCAAACCTGTTCTGAACTTTGCAAAAAGTTTTTTTATTATTTGCAATGTTTGACATGAATCTGGCTTTGGGGAGTTTGGCTCACTCATCTCTGATTACCATAAATAATATATAAGAAGCAGCAAAGCTGTAACAAAAGACAGTAAGACTGAAATTGTATTTGTACGGCAGATAGGTTATTTGTACCGGGTACTGTTTGTGCTTCTCTGGACAGCTTTGAAACGTGTCTAGCAGCATAGTTTGGCTAAATGGAGACAGATGTACAGATTTATTAGGCTGTGTTCACATGTGGCATTTCTGTTGCATTTTTTATTCCTTTTTATGCTATTTTGCCACGAAAAATAGTTAGGAATGATTTGTAAATTCTGCTCTTGGTATTTAGTTTGTAATAAATAGGTTAGATGTATTGTATAGTGAAAACAATTATTTTGCTCAAGAATTGTTCCCTTCTTTTTTTATCTTTCCAGGTGCTGTTTACCAATCTGCCTGTAGTTCATGTCTATGCAATAAGTACCACTGGTCCTTCAGACCCCAAGAAACAGCTGAGTGCCCTCTACTCCTGCCCAGTGTACAAGAAGCCCCGAAGGACTGACCTGACTTATGTTTTCTCCTTGTACCTGAAAACTGTGTTTGTGCCAGACCACTGGACCATGAGAGGTGTTGCTCTTCTTTGTGACAACAAATAAATGACTTTCCTGGATAGTTTGGAACAAAAATCCCCAAGATCTGGAATTATAAGTGCAATAACAATGTTATAACTGGAATGATCTGGGTATATATTGCATATCTATGGCATGGGTTATAAACAATGAATGCAATCACACTATATTACAATCACTGTCTCGATTACATTGGATTAAAATATATTTGTCATCATCTGTTCAGCACCATACCATAGGGAAGAACAGCATTGTAACCTTACATCAAGTGAGCCAGATTTATTTTGCATGTCTCTACTTTTTTATTTCTTCTGTTCTGTAAGTGCCTTCTAAAGCTTAAATGAAAACATTGTGTAATGGATTTTTTTCATTCCTTTCAGTATATTTTACATTAACAATTCTTTTCATAAAATTAAAGCTTATCCCTAATCATAGACCTGTGTGTAACTTATATATATGTCTGATGTGATGTTAACTAAATAATACTGATGAGGAGCCAGATTATCCACATAATCTTTATGCAGTAGGCATATGCACAGTGAGTGACCTAGTGTTTCAGTCTTATAGTGTATGGAAATATGATGACACAGTATAATAGGAATTATTGGAAATGCTAATTGGGAGCATTGCCAGTATATAAATAAAAAAATTCTAAAACTATATAAATGAGATTACTGTGCATAGTACTTCCTGATGAAGACACAAGGTAATACAGCAGATTCAGATAATACAAGCAGATACAAGAATGATAAGTCTAACCTGGTGCAGAACAATATTTTTCATATCCATGTAAATGGCTAAGGGTTCATTCATAGTGCTATATTTCCATATATTTGATATTTATAGGGGTGTTCTTTTCTAACATAGTTAAACTAGTAGGACTTGCCAAGATAAATATTTTTGCATATACATTCACATGGCAAACTTGCCTCCTTCTCGTGATATGCCACTCTTTCCCTTCCATTGTTGACAGCTCTTTGCCTAGGTTACAGACCACCACTCTGCTCTAAAACGGTGATCTGGCTGGTGTGTATATAACGATAATGAAAATGTAGAAAGATATAATGCAAAATAAATAAATAAATAAATAAATATATATATATATATATATATATATATATATATATATATATATATATATATATTATATATATACACACACCTTATCTACATATTCACCCACCAGACCATAGCATTTAGGGCAAATTGGTGGTCTATAACCTAGACAACAAGCTGTCAACAATGGAAGGACAAAAACTGCATTGCTGGAGAAGGAGGCAAGTTTGCTAAATGAATGTATTTAAAAGGTTATTTAACTAGACAAGTCCTACAAGTTAAAGAGTCACTGTCTAAATTTTTTTTTAGAAATCAATAGTCCAGGCCATTTTAAGAAACTCTATAATTGGGTTTATTAGACAAATATGCCATTATCTGCATGGAAAAAGCCTTTTGCCAGGTCCCCCCCTCCTCTCCTTTCTGTCATCCACTCCTCAGAATCAGGAAATCTCGACTGTTTTTTCATCAGTCGGATCCTGTCTGGTCTATGAAGGGGGGAGGGGGTAGGAGCGAGATTAGCGGGCATCTGAGAGCCGAGAACAAAGGATTGCTCAATGGGGGACCTATTAACAGTGCTATTCAGAGGTCATAGAGGTCAGTGGTGACTACAGACAAGAGAGCCCGGGATGTGAATGTAAATTAACTCTTTGTTGTCCTGTTTTGCTGCTTTTACTTTTTCTCTCCATAGGAAAACCATTAAGACAGGGGGGAGAGATTCAAACAGCTTTTTCATGATAAAAAATCATTTTTCGGCTAATAAAACCAATTACAAAGTTTCTTAAAATCGCCTGGACTACTGATTTCTGCAATAAAAATTTTAACGACAAGGACACTTTAAGCTATATTTGCTGAAATGAGAATGCCCCTTTAAGGTCTTGCCACTTCTGTTCTGTTTAAATACTATTTAGGTGTATTACTATTTTGGGGGTTTCAATTACTGCAGATTTGGAAAACCCCTGCCTTTCAAGGATGGTCCTGTCAACCATGGTCCATTTGGTTTTGACATCATAAAGGCCATCTGCCATCTCGATTGCCTAACATCTGTAAACTTAAGCCCCTATTCCACGGGGCGACTATGAGGAGTAAACGAACGCTATTAGTGCTTGTTTGCTCATCGTTCCCCGCTCGCTGCCGCTGCTATTACTCGCGGCAGCAGCGGTGAGTGCGGGAGGGGCCATAGGGAGCTGCCGAGGGGCTGCCCATAGAGGATAGCGGCAGTCGTTCCTATTCCACAGAGCGACAGCAGCAGGTCGCTGCTATATCAGTCGCTTGTTTTTCAACATGTTGAAAAACAAATGACTGCAACGATCAGCCGACATGAACAATGTTGGCTGTTCATTGCCTTCTATCCCGCGGGACGATGGAATAGGGCCTTTAGATGGCTTGCAAAGAAAAACAAACTGACTTGTTTGTGAGTAAATGACATGCACAGTGGATACAGGAAGCTGCCAGACCCTTATAGAGGAAAGGGACCCAATGCATAGAAGAGACAGTGGGCATAAATTATGTCATGCAAAGATCAATTCTTACTCTAAGGTACTTAACATGACCACTGAATTCAATGTGCACTGTGAAATACTGCATTCTAAGGAAATGTAAAAATGTGAACAATTTCCTCTGTAAGTCCTATGGAAACCTACCAGATAAAGGGGATACTTTTTCATGGTCCATCTGCTTTAAATGGGTATCCTGACCATGCAAAGTACTTAATTTAATGGTGAGTGAGTGCTTACAAAATAATACATACTCAACTACCCCCATAATTGTTTTTCTAAGGACTCTTTGTCCTCACTGCTCTTTGCGGCTTTCTGCCTCTTCTCGTGTTTTGTTCCTGCAGGAAATGCCAACTCAGTCACTGGCTGCAACTGTGTAATTGGCTAAGTGGGCATTCCCTGCAGGCACCAAACATTTAAAAAAAAAGCGGGGAGCAGCTGTGGGGATTGAAACAGGTAAGCATGCACTGAGATAAATATATGTCAGGAATACCTCTATACCTACTATATTTTTATAAATGCAGCACACTATCAGTAGCAATGTGCAGTAGCTTTTTTTTCTGTATCACCGTGTATTTTCTTGAGCTATATCCACAATGAGCTGAACTGTGAAGGTAGTGGTTAATCTAACTAGGCTATATCACTTTAAGGCCATGCTCACACATGGCAAAACAGCTGCCGTTTTGTGACACGGCTGTGTAACAGAATGGCTGCTGTCTGAGATGTTAAACCCGGCCGATACTGCAGTATCAGCTGGGTGAACATCACTTCAACTTAATTGGAATGCAGGTGCACATTGGGGTGTGCCCGCACTCCAATTAGCCGTAGCACACAATATAAAGCACGTCCGGGAGCCATACTTTACATTGTGTGCACAGTGTATTTTATGCGGCCGCTGTTCACTAAATAGCATCCGCACAAAATAGACATGACAGTATTCTGTGTAGCCACATGGAATCCTGGCCATAGTGTATACAGTGTGTATACACTACGGCCGCAGTTTCATAGGGGTTAATGCAATCGACCACTGTTGTTTAATAAAAAGAAAATACATTGTGTAAACTTGGCCAAAGGCTGGGGCTAATTTTTTTGCAACTGCAGGGTCACAGTTACGGCAGCTTGAGGGTCACAATGGGACCTTTTTCGTTTGTATCAGTGAGGGGGTTGCACAACAAGGCAGCGTGACACGGTTCCAAGGAATCTCTGTGAAGCCCCAACCTAAATGATCGATATCCCATAGCAACTAAAGCATGCGTCAATCAAAACATTTCATCCCTAATGCAGTACACATGCTATTGCAGCAGTGAATAAACTCTGTACCCATCAACTATACATTGGTTAGGTGATAGGGAATGCAAGATAGCTTTCTTTTGTAGTAGCTCATTGCCTAGGTTCCCGACCACTGCTCTCTGTTCTGAGCTGTGCCATCATTCAGATGGCCGGAATCCTAGGGAGTGGTAATCCCAGAAGAGTGGTAATCCCAGAAAGAATCAGGAAGTGGCACACAATGGTGCTGATCTGAAATTTCCTCAGCTGGGACGGCTTTAAAGGGATGGTTACCAAGGAATGTAAAAGCTGTGTAACATCCTTTTGCCGAAGAGGCTATAATTCCTGTATTATCTTCACAAGGAGATAATCAAGGAGGAAAATTTGTTCAAGTTGTTTCCTGTAATCTCTGTGTCAGAAGTCATTCACCTGCATCTTGCATCACAGAAATAACTACATCTTAGAGGCATCTGATGCCTGATGAAGAGGGGCTTGTGCCCTCGAAACGCGTCACATGTGAATAAAAGCCTACATGGAATCTTCACCAGTTCCAGTAGTTCTTTCCATTTAGATCAAGCCCAGGGGAACGTGGCCGGTGTTCCAAAACGGGTGTTTGCGCCAAACGAATTTCACTTCCAACTTCTTCCCTATACTGCTACAGTAATTGACACTGAGGATCCATCCTGGAAAATCGGTGGTAGACAGCATTCCCCATTGATCCAGAGTGCATATTAGGGTTGTGCCGAACGACTCATGCATGCATGTTCTTCCAGAGTGTGGTTTATTTAACAAATATACAACCTCAGTTAAATAAAATGGATTATACACTGGCTTAATCTAGCAATATGCCCACTTTACTTATGTAGGATGGCATTGTTTGTTAATAGTAATATGCACATTTTTATAGTGGTATATAGGAGTGAAAAAGGCCCTTTTACAGAACTGTAATAGAGGTCCATTAAAGTCAATGGATACTATACTATGTCTGTGATTGTAGACAGTATAATACTGATGTGTGAAAGAGGCCTAACTATCTTTCAGTTCTGAGCACAGTCACAGAATATCTGCAATCATGGCATTATGTAGATATATGTATAGGGTTACCTTTGATGTTAAGACATTTGCCTATGACATTTTTGCCTATATGAGTTTACAAGAGGACAGTGGAAGACCCCTGGTTTAATATTATTCCAGTCACTATGCATCTTACAGTTTTGTCTGATGATAAGGTTGCATGCTATGATGTAGGATTGCCTGTGACTCTGTAGGGAGATGTAACTAGCCTCTCCTGTGGCCCTTGTTTTCTAGTCATTCTTTTATGCTTTCCTGTTAATAAATATGTAGAATCTAATGACTCTGGGCTCTGATGGGCTAATTAATAACACAATGATGAACTAAATCATTCATAGGTTTCTGCATTCAACAAAATGTGTGCCTCACCGAATGAAACGTTAGTTTATGATCTAGAAGCAACATTGCAGTGAATTGTGCGAGACAAATCATTTCAAAAGATGGAAATTTATTAATAGTCTGTGTTACAAATAATCAGATTCTGTCATATAATAATTATTTTGCAATTCAAATGAAGCCATTTCTAGTAGCATGCGTACAATAATAAATTGTTAATGATCTTAACAAAGTAATCACATTACAGGTCGAGATGCAAACAATCCATATTCTTCATGTCCAAATTCAGTGTATCCATATATCAGTGCTAGTATGAGGGGTTTACTGTACTTAAAAGGGTTGTGCCATGAAGATGAACAGGTTTAAACATGCATTATGTGAAATAAAAAATGACGTACGAGCATTTCTAAAAATACACTGTTTAAGAGATATATATACTCCATATAATCCATTATTGTTTTGATAACCCGTTGTCCTTGGTTATGACCCTTTTTTGAGCATCCAGTAAGGTGGGTCACTTATGCTCAGTTAAACTGCAGTCTCCTAATCTGTACTATTCGTATAGACGGTCGGTCTTCACTGCACATGCAGTTGTGAGAAAGTGTCTGCGCTCTTGCACGGCAGCAGAGTCACAGTTCAGAGAGGAAACCGGGAAGTAATCAAATCCATGGGGGAGAAAATCTGTACAGGCATGTTAGTTATTACTTAAAACTAGCACAATTGTACTTCTTTACATATATGTTTCTAATTTTACCAATCACTAAGTTCAGAAATCCAATTTAAAGGTTGCAGCCTGATCATATGTGCAACACATAATCTGTTAGAGTTTCCAGATTATCAGGAATACAATACAGATGAAGCAATGCTACATTAAAGTTGATGTAATTTAGCACATTGTTATGTCAAGTTTTCTATAGCCTTGGCTCTACAGTTCTATAAAAGGGGTATTTCAGGAAAAATGAACTTTTCCCCTATCCACCCTAATCGTGGCTCTAATCATTCCTATGGAGGGACAGAAAGAGCCGAGCACGCTGGAAGAGCGCTGTACTCAGTTCTTCTCGTTGCCCCATAGGAATGATAAGAGACACAGGTCACGCTCTGTACCCGCGACTCTATTCATAATACAGAAGCTGGGGTCCGGTATGGAGATTGGCAGGGATACAGAGGTTGGACCCCCCACGATCTCTAACTTTTCACCTATCCTGTGGGTAGGGGAAAAGTTCATTTTTCCTGGATGGAAGGATGGAAACACACACATCAGTTTTTTTTGGAAAACTGCCTCTGCAGTGTTTTTTCCCAAACCAAAAGAGGATCCAACAGAAAAGAAAAGTCAACTTTTGGTTTTGTCACAAAAACTGCATCGGCAGTTTTTGAAAAACTGAAGTGTGTGCTTCTAGCCTTACTGAAAGTAAAGGTGTGCTCCCACATTGCAGCTACTGTGAAGCCAAATCCATGCCTGTATTGGGTGACTAAGGGCCACCATAAGCAGCTGTGATGTTGCCTCGACTTGGTAACAAAATGTTAGAATATACCCAAAAAGAAATCATTAAATGCTGACTTTAGCTCTACTTTATCTTTCCATCTTGTTATATCTTTTGTATCAGCTTTAGATTACTGATACCCAAAGTTTAGGATCTTATAACCATATGTGTCCATTTATGGAAATAAAAAAATATAATGGTGGAGGTTTGTCAAACTAGTCCAAAGAAATAGACAGGCCGCAGCCAATATTATCACTGTACTACTTTGTTTCATAGAGACTGTGAAAAATCAGAGCAGACATTGCATTGATTGGTATAGGTAACTGCACTAGTTTTGATAAATCTTCCCCATTAAAGGGCTTGTCCGGAGAATTTGTTAACATTTAGAAGTGTTTAGGGTGGCAGTGAAACAAGACGTATATGTACAGTACTCAGCTGCTACTGATCTCCTGCTGGTGCCATTGCATTGGTCTGGCTGTTCAGTTTTTGTTTTTCTGCCACCTTGAACACTTTTTAATGTAAGCCTGTGTGAACTATTGCAAATAGTTTATACCTTCTGGGCTTTTTTGACAGGTTTAATATTAAAGTTGAATTCTGGATAATCCAATGGATAATATTATTTTTTATATCTTGCTGAGAACAAGTTGAAAAAACAAAACAGATACTTACCATCCTCACTCCCTCGGGGGTCCCCAATGTCTTATGGTCCCTACCTAAATGCTCTGGCTCCTGGGAACTGCAGCTAGTGATTGGCTGCCAAAACAAGTCTATCTTGGAAGTAGCAGCCATAACAGTCGGACATTAAGATGGAAGGGGGGGCTCCCCAAGGAAGCGAGGTTGGTAAGTATAGTTTGTTTGTTTTTTTTTCAATGTGTCCCTAACAATATTTTTTAAAATTCTGTTATCTACTATTAACATAATTAAATTCTATTAATACCTATTGAAAGGGATTACACAGAGACTTAAAAAACTTTATATGTTGCTGGGGCAAAATGGAAAGAAAACCCACATACTCATCTATCTCCATTCCCAAGGGCTACTACTGTGATGTTTTTCAGTCCACTGCAGCTCTGGCTACTTTCTACTTCCAAAACTGACTGCATTGATGGCTGCTCAGCCAGTTACTGAGTGAGGCCGGATGATCTGAAGCAGGTGTAGATTTTTGCCTAGTTTATGCCTGTTTCCAGGTGTAAACTTTCATAACCATGTCCCCCCCCCGCACGCCTGCCCGCCTATCAGGTGAGTGAGGTATATGGCAGGCATACACCACCAAAAATCTAAAGGCAATCTGGAGGCACCCCTTTGGCAACAGGCTAGGGATATATGGCTATTCCCATGTTTTGAGACTTGCAACTGAGGCTCTACGGACTCCTTTTTTTTTACGCCACAGGAAAGTTGAGAATCTGCCCCTTCTTGTGACATATGCCAGAGGCGCACAATGAGAACTCCCCCCACAATGTTTTTTTATTTTCAAGAAACGACTTTAAGTACAATATAAACCAAGAAGTAACAAAATGTTCACTGTACAATAATATAAGTGAGACTGAACATATATAACCTGTTCCGTAAAATATAGCTGCCAGGATACATCCATGTACTGTAGATTCTGTAGGGAGATCAACTGTAAAGCAAGCATATATATTCAAAACACAACACAATTCTTAACAGCAGCAATTGTCCAAACAACAAGCTGTATTATATTTTTTTTATTATGAGCACCAGTAATTCTATCATTTACATGGCCAATATGTAATTGACCCTTCACAGAATAAGGCTTCAGAAAACTCTGCAGACTGGAGACATATGTACCCAACCTTTTTGGTGAAGAATAGAGATGAGCGTGACTCAAGCATGCTAAAGTGTGATTGTTCGGACTTGAGCATGCTCTAGTTGTCCTCATCTCTAGTGAAGAATAGCAAAAACACTGATCCAAAGAAAGTATTTCCCATACCTTTTTTTAATCATATACTAAGTCCATAAAACAACTTTTCTTTTTCAAAGAATTATGGCAGGCATTATTAAAGAGTTTTTGCATTTGATCAAATTTTTTTGTATTAGTAGAGGATGTATGAATTTACATGGGTTGCATGGGGTTCGAATAATATGGCTGCTTTCTTTCACAAACAGCTACATCCAGATCATGGGCTGTTGAGCAGGCAGTGCTGTTTTTTTCTTCATTTTTTTTAAATTATTGCATGTTTTACAGATGGGTCCAACAGATGCCTGTAATGTTCACAGCTCTTTCCTCGTGATTATCACTTCCACTTCCTTGCAAATAAAAAAAAAGTCTGACATACTTTTGAGACATACTGTTCACATGCCATATACTGTACCTTTTCATTCCATTTGTGCGCTATGTACTTGTTCAGGGATTAGTTGTAGCTTGCTGGCTACTGAGATGATAGCATGGTGCTATAAACAATGACATTGCCTGTAAATAATATAGTCTTCATATAGTCTTCATCATCCACACCCAGGAGATTAAGTTGTACAGGCAATTGAAACATCCACTTTTATTTTGTATTTATGTGGATCATATTACATTATTAACTTATAGTTCTGTACAGGTTCTCATTATATAATGTTAAGGTATGTCCCCAACACATTCTGATAGGGTCCTTGGGGACCCTTATCTATTCTAAAAATAAGGGACAAAGATCCCGCTTTAGCCAGCAGTTTTATAAATTAAAGAGGACATGTCTATAGTATTTTAAATATTACTGTAAACTAAGCCCATGGCTAGATAATGTGTGTTAACCTGATTCCGGATATACCTTTGATTTTGCAATTGTCCCCTTTAGTGTCAAGATTAAAGCCCTTCTTTTCTATAGACAAACTAGCTGCAAGTGCCCAGAGGGTGTTTCCCTGGTCGCAAGAGCCCAGAGAGTCAAGAGCTGTATTATGCTGACAACCCATTTTGCTCTTGTATATTTTTTACAAGTGCTGAACATTAGAAAAGGAAGGCAAGAGAATATAGCTTTACCGCACATGCGCCACACCATGGGTGAACAGCACCTGCAAAACAATTGGAGGCGGAGTAGGTAAGGCAGCCTAGCAGCTGTCAATCAAATGGCAAGGGGAGTATAAAATTCTGCAGAGGTGGGTTTGTAAAGCAAATGGCAGTGCCAAGGTGTGGCCAGGGGAACATTCTAATTTGTATATCGACAAAAAAGCTTTAATCTCGATGCTGGAGGGGACAATTGCAAAATTGCTCAGAAATGAGGTTAAACCACAGCAGGAAATTTATCATAAATTTTACATAAATTCCCATGCCGGATTTACTTAGAGATGCACAAAGAGCAGATAGATAGATCATAGATCTCTGCTATGATTTACACCTGCTAAATCATGATAAATAAGGCGCGCCTTGCCGTGCCCCCAGCCTGCCCATCAGGTGTGCAGAGCATACCAGGAAAAGGGTGCAGATTATTGCACAAGCCACCCGGCCTTTTCCCTGGTGTACATCAGACATAATTTTGATAATTTTTCCCCACAGTATGTAGCCATGGGCTTAGTTTAGGTTCTAAAATACTGCAACAGGTCCTCTTTTAATATAATTATAGTGTAAATACCATTTAAACTAGACACCATAATACTAAGCTTGATAGAGCCTAATACAATGACAGAAAACACTCCCACTGATGCTTCATTCCCTCTTAAAACAAATTATGACCAGATTTATTTATTTATCCACATCTAAAGCCAAAGAAACTTACAGTGGAGAGCTAAATCCATTGGAAGCCATTTTCATCCACTAGACTTGCAGTAATTGCACATATTTTATGTCTTTGATATTGATATGTGTTTAATGTTTTTTTTAAGGAGTAGTATACTGAATTCACTTTATTGCCTTCATATACAACCACACATCTTTATGTATTTAATTCACACATATAAAATAACATTTCAGTCTTTAAAAAAATCCCAGCATCCAAAAACCATCCACTAACATGCTATAAGAAAAGGCCTTGGTTCCTTTTTCATATCCTATACTAACCAAACATGGAGCACCCTAGCCTATATGACTCTTTATTACCATTAGTATCTAACTATAACTAACCACATTCACACTTTTTTCTGCTGTCATTAGTTTTTTTTTACATAAATACATGTCAGATGGAATTATAGAATTTGACTTAGAATTAAGTTTTAGCTTTTTGTGGCTGAATGAAATTACTATCGTGCCCTTAAAGATAATATGATGCAGTGTATATAATCTAAGTGTATATAATGGATTTTATTCTAGTAATTGTGAAGGATTACCATTCTGAGGCACCACTGTCCTTTTGGTGCTTGAGGGCACACACCTAGTGAGGCATGTTAGAGATTTTCATAGAATTTACAAGTTCTTTTTATGTCTATGACAGCTTGATGTCTACAAGTGGGGTCTCTTCTGCATCTAATTTTGTTTCTAGTTTCAGCAAAGGTTTTTCTGAGACTGGGGTGGGTTTCTCCTCTTCTTGGTCTGGTAAAAGTTCAGCTTTATCTTCATTCTTTTTCTTCTTCTTCTTAACGGTGACCACTTCTGTGTATGTAACTTCTGAGATGGGCTCAACTAAGGGACCTTCTGAAACGGACTCAACATCTTCTTTCTCACCTTCTTGACCTTCTGCTGTGGTGCGCTGCTTTTCCTTCTTCTTAATCTTGAATGTTTCTTTATTAGGTGCTGCCTTTACTATGGTTTGTTTGAATCTCTCTCCAGACTGTTTCAGCCTCTCTCCAGATTGTCTCATCCTTTCTCTCCTTTCTGGAGTCACTATCCTTGTGCGGATTCGGTTGACTTTCTTTCCAAAATTTTGTTTTGTTTTCTGCATATTTTCTTTAGAAAATGCTTTTTTAATATTATCAATGCGCTGCTTGCCAGATTTTTTAAGTCGTGAGGTTCTGGACTCTTGAACTTCATACTCCTCATCTGAAGAGAGGTCATTTGGTGGGTAAAGTTTATCCCTTAAGACCCCATCCAATGAATCTTTAGCAACGCTTACTTTAGTTGGACACTCAACATCTTCCTGTAATACAATAGAAATGTAAAAGTTTGAAATCTGTTCCATAAGTTGATTAAATATAATACAGTGAAAAATATAGAAAGCTCAGGAAAGACAATGTTTAGGTTTGCGTTTTGGTTGCACTATGTTGCTCTAGATAAATCCTGCTGCCTCAGAGCTGAGGTAATTAAGCCTGGCTACAAGATGGATTTCTTGCGACTGCGGGGTCACAGTCATGGCCACTTTCAATTACCTCAGCCCCAACACAGCACAATCCATGCAGACCCCTGTTGTGGCCAAGATCACCATATAGCCCTGGCCATAATTAAAGGGGTAGTGCGGCGCTCAGCAATTATTCACAGAATAACACACATTACAAAGTTATACAACCGACCCCCGTCTTCTGTCGATGCAATCTTCGGGAGGCCGGCCGACTCGCTGCAGCCGTCCCACATGCCGGCCCCCCTCTGCAGCGTCATGAGCTGCTCAGATGCGATTGGCTGAGCATAACTGTGCTCAGCCAATCGCAGCTGAGCACAGTTATGACGCGGCAGAGGGGGGGGGGGGCGGCAGGAGTGGGTTGGCCGGCCTCCCGAAGATGACGTCTTTGAAGAAGATGGCGGACGGGGTCGGTCAACACGGATCAGGTATGTAAAGCGCACCACACTTCCGGGTACACGTGCACGTGCAAAGTTGTATAACTTTGTAATGTGTGTTATTCTGTGAATAATTGCTGAGTGCCGTACTACCCCTTTAAAGAGGTTGTCTGGCACAAATGGAAAATCTACTATTCTGTGGGGGACACAACAGTGTGTCCCAGTTCCTAGGCCACCCACTCTTCGCCGCTGTCTTAGGACTGTATTTTATGTCTGCAATTATTGTTTGTGATCCGCAAAAAATGGAAAGGTGATTGTAAAATTAAGATGACCCGGAATGTTTGCAGATGTTACAGACTTCTAGTTGAATCTGTGCTGCAATTACAGCCTGTGCTAGGACTTGTCAGTAATTTATGTGGCACAGATTACGAGTCAGTAAAACTATAGACTATGTGAATGGCCCAATAGAAATCAGTGAACCCTAAATTTGTCCATAATTGCAGACCCACAAACTTAAGGAACATGTGAATGTAGCCTTAGTTTTTATATCTGTTTACGTGCCACTCCCACCAGAAATGGCCACTCAGAGAGATTTGCCAGACACATTATTGAAGGCAAAGCCAGGAACAGACTATAAACAGAGAACAGGTCATAAAAGAAAGACTGAGATTTCTCCTCTTTTCAAATGCATTCCTGGCTTTGGCTTCAAAAATCTGTCAGATAAATGTCTGTGTTAACACAACATAAGACAGTGGCGGAGAGTGGGTGGCCCGTAAATGACAGCTGTGGCAAATTTGGACAGGTTATGTCAGTTAATGTCGGACACCGCCTTTAAAGTTTATTAAAAAAAGCTGTCAAATTTACATTCCTTCTGTGGATGTTAACAAAGTGTATTGCTTACATATATTAGTGCACTCCAGTACAGATATGTCCTCCAGTAATTACAGTGTGCATGCTCACACTAGTTTTTTAGTAGTTGAAGAAGTCCGGCGAAAATTTTAATTTAAGTATTGTTTTGCCCTCCAAAGGTTATGCAAATCATCAATATACACTTATTACGGGAAATGCACATAAAGTGCTTTTTTCCCTGCATTTACTACTGCATCAAGGCTTCACTTCCTGGATAAAATGGTGATGTCACGACCCGACTTCCAGAGCTGTGCAGGCTGTGGCTGCTGGAGAGGACCTGTTTCTTCCTTCCAATGGACCCATCCTTTTCCATCATCTTAAAACGTTATTGTCATTTTGAGTAACTTCTGACATGTCAGGTATTACTAAAGCTTTACTGGACAGACCACCCTCCTACCTAACTACTACAACTCTCAGCAGAACACACTGGTCACAGTCACCTCCACCATCTCACCACTTGCCATATGATGGACCCTGTGTGTGTGTGTCTGCCTGCAGTAGAGCAGCTACTCCGCCCTTCTTTAGCGGACAAGCTGGAAATCTTCAGTTTTTCACATTATTCTGTATAGGACTCTCCCCCATCACCCCAAACAAGGGAAGGACCTGGAACCAGTTGCACAACAGTTCAGCAGTTCTGGCACTACAGGAGGTAGCTGAGGCCTTCATTGTGTATCTCTTAGAGGATTCCTGCCACTGCAGTCTCCACACTAGAAGGGTCATTACTGTATAAGACTGGGTTTACACTACGTAAGATACCAGCCGTTCTGCGACCCGGCCGTGTCACAGAACAGCCAGTGTCAGTGAAGTTTATCCCAGCCGGTACTGCAGTATCGGCCGGGATGAACTTCATTTTATTGAATTGGGATGTGGGCGCATCTGTGTGGGCCCGCATCTCAATTCACCATTGAACACAATGGAGAGTGCAGCTGGAGCCACACTCTCCATTGTGTGGCCTGTCAGGCTTGTGTTGCTGCTATTCAATGAATAGCGGCTGCACAAAACTGACATGTCAGTTTTTTGTGCGGCCGCTAGCGATCCGAGCCTAAGCGTATACTATGTGTATACACTCTGGCTGGGATCCCCTCTGACTGCAGTACAACCTAAGTTTTGCATTAATCACGGCCGTTATTGCAAATCAGCCACAGCAGCTGTGATTAATAAAAAAAACTTGCGTTGTGTGAACATAGCCTAAAGAAGTTTAATTTTATAAAGTTATATATTAATAGGGATAGTTGGAAAGTTTTGAAGACTCTTGATCTGTTATTTCAAAACGACGGCCGCTGTTTCAAAATGACAGCAATTATTTGCTATTAAATCATGGCCATCCACTAAATTTTAACAGTGTGTGAACAGAGCCTTTCTGTGTTTTCAATCCACTCCTGGTTTTGGTTGCAGAATACTGAACAAAATACTGAGCAAAAAAACTGTGTGGTAATATAGCCCTAATTGTGTTTATTGTATGATATTATTATTATTGTATGATGTCAGTTTTTTTGATGCCATAAAATGTGTTCACAGAATATGCTCACAGAATACTCTAAAAATTTTATAATACATGAAACCAAGGCAACATTTGCTATTCATTTGTGATTGCCATATCAGTTTCCTAATCTTAAAAATGTACACGCTTATCCTATTTTTAATGTATGTTTGTTCACAATAAAATGTTGGTAAAATCCACACCAGTTTGGTGCTGACAGATAACTGAAGCTGCTGCATGGCTGCCTCTGGTGCGCAGGTTTTTTCAAGAGGTGTGATGATAAATCCAGAGAAGTGGTGCTGGGTGAGAAGGGTGATTTTAGATTATAGTTTTTACACACATTTCCCCCTCAGGAATATTAATTTAGGGGGGTATGTATCATTTCAACAATAATCATTAGGAGTACGGGTAAATCTTGATAAATCTTGATAAATCTTGAGTGCTGACAGATTCCTATTAAAGGGGTTATCTGGCACTAGCACTTTTTATTTTTACATCTCTTTGCCATATAAGAAAACATAACTAACATTTTATGCTTACTCCTTCGTGCTACCCCAGTTTCCCCCACTGTCTGTAGCCACCATTACTCCTGAGACAGTGACAGCCTGCTCAGCCAATCACTGGCTGACACAGGACAGCGCTGCGGGCAGTAATTTGGCAGAAGCTTGTCTTGGAAGTAATGGTGACTACAGACGGGGGAGAGGAGGACACCACTGACACTGCAACTGAGCGCGGAGAGGTAAACATATAATGTTTGGTATGCTTTTTTTTATATTTTGCTATCTGACCATGTTATCTCATATCCACAGGATAGGGGATAACATACAGATCCCTTGGAATCTGACTGCTGGGCCCCCCACCAATCCTAAGAACTAGGATAAAACTGGCCCCAGAATGAATGGAGTCAGCGCTTCATACATTTTCTATGGGGCCACTGAACAATTCAATTTCTGAACCCAGAAATGTTTGGTGGCTCATTAGAGAATGAATAGAGGGCTGGCTGTACACAGATAGGGCACACCTTTTATTCCTAAGCGCAATTTCCCTTATTCTCCAGACTAGTGGGGGATTAAGTAAGTGGATGGGTAAGGGATAACATGCTTAGACAATTCACATTCACAATGAATCCTAAGTACTAATAAAATGTTTGCGACATTGGCATGTTTGTGAGTTGTTAGTCTAAAACTGAAAGAACACTTAAAGGGAACCAATTACCTCAAAAACGCATATCCAGCTTTTGAAATGTTCTGTTAGACCACACAGCACACTTGCCACACGTTTTCATAGCCTCCTTGTCTTTATAAAACTGGCGCCCTGTATGCAAATTACCTCAGGTAGTCATTTGGGCGGTGTGCGGCTAGCAGGTAGTCACGGTCCCCTGGGCGTGATTATAATGGGCGAGTAGCTGTGACATCACTCGGGAACGTGCCGTGCACCTAGGTTCTGACACCGCCGCGCATGCGCAGTACAGCCGCTTCCATCCTGGCTGTATTGCGCCTGTGCAGAATAGCCTCGAACTCAGTGCGAGCCGGAGATCACTGAGTTGGAGGCTATTCTGCGCAGGCGCAGTACAGCCGAAATGGAAGCGGCTGTACTGCGCATGCGCGGCAGCGTCAGAACCTAGGCGCACCGACGTCGGGCACGGCACGTTCCCGAGTGATGTCACAGCTACTCGCCCATTATAATCACGCCCAGAGGGGCGTGATTACAGAGGAGGAACGCCCAGGCGACCGTGACTACCTGCCAGCTGCACACCGCCCAGATGACTACCTGAGGTAATTTGCATACAGGGCGCCAGTTTTATAAAGCTACTTTGCGGCTTACACGGGGGAGACAAGGAGGCTATGAAAACGTGTGGCAAGTGTGCTGTGTGGTCTAACAGCACATTTCAAAAGCTGGATATGCGTTTTTGAGGTGATTGGTTCCCTTTAAGAAATGTATGTAGGTCAGCTTCTACTAAAACTTACTTAAATAAACTATAAAAAAATATATATAAAAAGTGTGGGTAATTTTGAAGGTCTAGATAATATATCTCATCCTAAATAAGGCCCTCTGCAGGACATGCTTGATTTGCAATGTTCATTCAAATACAGCATAGTACTATATAAAAGAAAACTAAGCCATCTAGATGAACTCGTAAACTCATGGAAAACCATGTTCTGTCCAATACAAGCACAGTTAAAGACTGCATTAAATAGATATTTATTAGTAATGGTGCGTTTACACAGACAAGTTTATCTGACAGATCTTTGAAGCCAAAACCAGGAACAGACTATAAGCAGGGATCAGGTCATAAAGGAAAGACTGGGATCTAACCTCTTTTTAAATCCATTCCCGACTTTGGCTTCCAAAATCTGTCAGATAAATCTTTCTGTGTAAACGCACCGTAAGGTAAGGTTAAGGGTCCATTTACACAGAAAGATTATCTGACAGAGTATCTGCCAAAGATTTGAAGCCAAAGCCAGGAACAGACTATAAACAGAGATCAGGTCATAAAGGAAAGACTGAGATTTATCCTCTTTTCAAATCCATTCCTGGCTTTGGCTTCAAATCTTTGGCAGATAATCTTTCTGTGTAAATGGACTTTACTTTGAGATTTTCCTTTAAGAGAAATGGAATTGTATTGCACAGGCCCCTGAATAATTGTGCAGTTTGCTTTCTTTATATATTTACGGCCTCAATTGTCTCATGTTACTATTCAAGGAGGCAACAAATAGAGCGATTTAATCTCCTCTGCCTGGTGATAGAATGAACACATCTAAATATAGAATATATGATCAGAACCTTTACCCCATACTCTTACAGTAAAACCCTCACATGCCATCGGTCCCAAGTAACAGAAAATGAATGAGTGAATTATGGAGTAACTTTTAGAGAAGTTGCTCTTGAGAATGTTGATGTTGTGTATCTTTTACTATGACCTAACAAAGATTTTCTACATTTTGGTAAGAGTGTTAAAAAATTGATGCATGCAAACAAATATGGAACATAACTTGAAAGTATATGTAATTCTAATAATCATGAACCAAAATGGTAGAAGTACCCTGGAAGTGTTGAATACCCTGAACCTTTCTTTAGATAAAATGCCCATGAAACATTCACTTTCCCACCACAGGCAATTGAGTTTGCTTCATTACCTGGAAAATGACAACTCTGAATTTGTTTTTTCTCAGCATCTCTTCTTGCTTGGATTCCACCTTTAGGACCTGATCACTCTGTTTATCTACTCGAGATCTTACGTCTTTCACATTGGAGCTTACTTTACGGGTCTTTTCGAATAGCTTGTTAACAGTGTAGGTGGTATTGCTATGAGCCTGTGCAAGTTTCAGGAGGTCAATCTGGATAGTCTTGATGGCATTCTCCATTTCTCTGTGACGTTCTTCCATTCTTTTCTGGCTGGCTTGTACAGACTCCACAATTGTGGCCACTTTGTCAAGAACTGTCACAATAGTTAAGGCCGAATCGTGGTCTTCGTCATCTTCCGATACAACCGACAAACGGTTTAAGTTAATGCTATCAGAAGTCGTTTCACGATGATCCATGATTAGGTTTTTGTTGGAGTTGAAGTCCTCTGGTTGCTGTTTAGGACTCCAAATGCAATTCTGGCATTAGAGCTAAGAGACAGCTGCCTCAGTAGACCTTCAACATGAAATAAAAAGCTCCACCCCAGGAGGCTGGGAGGACATTTATAACTACTCATCGCTCAAGCACTGTGTGAACATGCCTTATGAAATACCAAACCACTAAAATTAGGAAGCATGCTCTGAGTAATAAATCTGTGAAAGAAAATACCGAGAGCTACTTAGCTGAGATATCCAAACCATCTGTTGAAACAGGGTGAATGAACAAGATACTAGAACTGGTCAGCGTAGCGTAAAAAACACTATATTACTGTGACCTTAATACCAGGTATAGTTGTAATGTCTTTGCCTAAACATGTAAACATATTTCCTTACTAATATCCAGTACAGTATACACACATTTTCCTATAAATGGCCAACTATTCTGGGTAGAGCACAGATACTTACATATAAAACATATTGGGGAAAGCATTTTTTTTTTATTAAAGCAGCCTTTTATTTTTGTAATGGTGTTCAAATTAACATATGTATGCTGATCAACAGTTTCAAATTTTATTTTACATGAATTTTAACATTTATCTAAATGTAACAAAAGTATTGTGCGGACCTTAATGTAAGAGCCAAGGAAACATTTTCTCCCAGTAGTATTAAATGCTATATTTTTATTAAAAAAGGAAGGTATTTTTCAAGGGTCAGTGGTGGCACGGGAGCAATGGGGATTGTTTGTGTGGTGCCAATTTTTTTGGTGCCCAATTGACATGTTTTATTTCAATGGTGTAGAAAATACAGATAGTCACAGACACAATAACTGAAAAATAAATAAAAGGTAATACAAAACAGCTACAGATAATGACACCACAGAACAATGCACCTACTGCAATCCCTAGCCCCTGAAGATAGACCCTAATGGGTAATAAATGTCAGGATTAGAAACCATAGAACATATTTAACATGTTACCACTACTCACAGAATACAAGTCACATATCATGCGATAGCCAGTGTTTAAAAAAAAATGTCCATAACTAATTCTATAAAACATTGAAATATCTATTTAACACAGTGTCTTCTATGAAGCTTGGTAAGAAAAAAACTGTAAACATTGTTACCTTTAGCTCATGCCTGGTTTGTAGGGTATTTCTTAACATTTTTCTTGTTTGTTCATTATCTACAACCACAGGAGGCCTGAGCCTGTGTTCCATAGGAGCAACCAATCGTGGGGATGTAGTGAACATTTCATCCGCCATTTTGTTTTAGACATTGGAGGTACAGATCGAGTTAGTCTTTTTCAAGCTAAAGTATCTCCTACCAATTTACAAACTGTAGCCTGAAATCCTTCTTATCATACTTTATCGACCATTGACCTGCCCTTAGTTAACAAATCTTTTGCTCAATTTGTGGCTTGGACCCCAATGTTGTCAAAACTGAGATGCTTTAAGAACAAAATATGAATAATTAACAACCATGCGAAAGCACACGCCAAAAAATACTGAATTGTGTTTCCAGGAAAGTAATATAAAAACAAAAAGAACCAGAAAAATAATGAAAGCTGTATCAGTCCATTGCTGCCAGAGCTGATGTTTTGCAAGTACAATAGACAACCAACAAAGCTAAACTGTAAAATGTCCAAAAATAAGGCCTCTGAAATAAATATTTCCATTCTTTAAAAAAAGATATAATAAAAATGTACAGCACATGGTCAATGTAAGTATAAAAAATAAACAAGAAAAATAAAGAAAAAACACTGAGGCTACACCATCCGGGATGAAGCATCTGAAGTGAAGTGACCAAGATTTTGCTTCTGTCGACGTCCTCTGTTGTTCTTTGGACATTTCCTGCAATTGAAAACAGAAAACCTTTTAAATCATTTAATGTATTGAAAACTCTCTTCAGGGTAGTAATAATAATATATTTATTTGTATAGAGCCAACAGATTCCAGAGTAGTATTTACAGCACCTACTACCCATGTGGCTAAGCTAGTCCATATATCTGTCATGGAATAATGGATAATTGCCAAAAAAACCAAAAACAACTGATGAACTACATAGAGCGATTCTCTCCTGATTCTTTTGGATCTGTACGGGGCATTTGCAGACATCTTACATCCTGGATCACCAATTATTATTAGGTATATTCCACTCTATTGACCCTAAAGGGAACCTGTCATTACTTCCATGCTAGGCTGATGATACGCAATTACAGATGTAGCATACGCCACTATTATCATGGCAGCATGACATTGTGTTTAATCACTGTGCTGGATCACTGTGTTTCGTTAAAGTACAGTCAGCCAGTGGCTGTGAGGCATGCTGTGATGCACACAGTACTGTATGCATCGCTGCTCACTATAATTCATAGTACAGTATAATTCATTATAGTATGTATGGTAATAAAAAGGTATTGTTACACTCCCCGGTAATTAAAACTCCATAATTTTATTTGTTGCCGTCCAGTCCCCTCTGCTGAACCTGTTTGTCTCTACATTAGGGCAATTTGTTTGGATTATCAAGAGAAACGAGAGCAACTTGAGCACGCCAGTCTGATGGTTGGGCATTCAGCCATAGGCGTGCTCGAGGTGTGCTCATCTCTAATTATCGATAAAATTATGGAGTTTTAATTGGGTGAGTGTCTATTTACTTTTTCTATTACTCTGCATGTTTTGTTTCTTGCTATGTTTTTGAAGTTGAGCAGCACTCAGATGCTTTCCTTGGTATTTCCTGCTGGTTATACACCAGTAGTATTCCTCCAATGTATATAAATCTGCAGTAGTGCCACATACACCTACTCTTGCAACCAGCCAGGCCAATATACAATGGTGTTGCATGCACACTGTACTGTATGCATCATTGCACATAACTGCTCAGTACAGCACTGTAACTAAAGGAACAGGGAGCCCATCAATAGACATAGTAGAGTGTTACCTATTAATTTGGCAACTACTACCTCTGTATATATCTCTACCTGTACTATTATAAAACACCACTTGCTGTCAGATAAAATCCTCTCTGTATCTGAATCCACCATGTACTAACCCACCTAAACTGACTCTGCAGAGGGAGGGAGGGAAAAACCACTCGCTCCTCAGCATCAGTGTCTCTCAGCATGGAGAAGAACATACTCCTCACTGGCTGTAGAAGAAGAAAGTAGTATAAAATGAAGATGTGCTGTGAAGACCGCACATCCTGGAGTTACATTCGGCTTTATAAACGTTCATACATACAGTAATGCCACATATAAAATTTTAATTAAAAGGCCTGTGGAATCCCTTTTTCTAATAAATATACACAATAAAAGTAATTAAAAAAAACTTTTACCTTGTTATGCACATGACAATGGCAACTATAATGGCAATCTGTACGGCACCGATGATGGCTGCAATGAGGACATGAGTAAGCTTTTGTCTGCTCGGCACTACATAGAGTATGTTGAAATCTGTCTTATCACAGTATTGGCCTGTATATCCTGATTCACACCTGGAGAGAAATAAAACATAATCAAGTCATTTTAGTGTGTCAAAATCTCTATGTTTACTATTTTGCAGATTTTCTATGTTCTAGTTTGTTAAAGAGCATGTCACAGGATAGTGTCAGTCCTAGTGCTGACAACCCATCAAACACCAATGTAAAGCTTTGGCTCATAGCTATAAGATTTCTATAGCTCCAAGCCCAAGTAAGCAGTTCTGTTCTTAATTAACTTCTACAGAAATCCCAAAGGTGCACATACTCTTTAAAGCAACTGGATTGATATGTAATAAAAAACAGCTCATGAGATGTCATAACCAGATATAATGAGTAGTACAGTAGCTGTTGTAGGCACAGTTTAAAGGGGAACTCTGGAGAATATTTTTTATACATTGCTTTAATATTACTTTGAAATATAAGTTTTTTTAAAAAAAAAAAATAAATGTGTAATTTTTTCTTTATATACTATTATACATTGAGCGGCAGCAGTAAGGCACAACACAGCCCGTGTTGGGAACTACAGGGCTGCTAAAGCCCTGGTCCCTGCTCCCAAACTGTGATCAAGTAAGGCCACCAAAATAGTTCTACTGATACAGAGCACCCCCTGTGCTGTGTACCCTTATGCATTAGAATATACAGTACGCTAAGTCAGAAGCACTGTGTATGTTGCAGTCTCTGCAGTATGAGCACTGATTACTACTACTTGTCACTACTAATTAATACTCAACCAGTGCACTGCAGTGCACCCAGTTCTCCAGGCGGTCCTCCCGCTGTATCCACCCGCTCCACGGAGCGGGCAGACAGCAGGAATCTGATGCAGAGCGTTCGGGTTCATACGAACCCAAACCTCGAAGGGTTCAAACCATCCCTAATTAATACCCTTACTACCCTATATCTATTATGTAACTTGGGTTAATTTGTCGTTATTAGTTACATCCAGGGCTGTGGAGTCGGAACTAGTTTTGGCTGCAGTCGGAAAAAATGTACCGACTCCAGCTTTAAAAATAATCTTAGAACAATTTAAAATTAAGTTTTGATATGAATTTTATAAGTTTTGCTCATTAATATATATTATGAGCAACATTCTAATAGGACACTGGCCCTATTACATAAGGGTGGTCGAGGAAGAGTTGTCGGTCACTATTTGGCAGTTTGTTTCTGAGCGGGAAGAGTCCATTGTTTTTGGGGGTGATCTGTGCTGATGCCGGATGATAGGATATCTTTATATTACACTGCTGCTCATATGCAATGTAATATAGATGAGAAGGAGGAGACATAAGTAGTGTAGCAGTAACCTCTGTCCTCATTGTGGTGTTTTTCTTTAGTGTTCTATGGCTGCAGCTGTGTGTGTGTGTGCTATGGCTGCAGCAGGCTGTGTGTGTGAGCTATGGCTGCAGCAGGCTGTGTGTGTGTGTGTGTATGGTATGCCTGCAGCAGGCTGTGTGGGTGTGTGTGTGTATGCTACACCTGCAGCAGGCTGTGTGTGTGTGTGCTATGGCTGCAGCAGGCTGTGTGTGTGTATGGTACGCCTGCAGCAGGCTGTGTGGGTGTGTGTGTATGCTACACCTGCAGCAGGCTGTGTTTGTGTGCTATGGCTGCAGCAGGCTGTGTGTGTATGCTATGGCTGCAGCAGGCTGTGTGTGTATGCTATGGCTGCAGCAGGCTGTGTGTGTATGCTATGGCTGCAGCAGGCTGTGTGTGTGTGTGTGTGTGTGTGTGTGTGTATGCTATGGCTGCAGCAGGCTGTGTGTGTGTGTGTGTGTGTGTGTGTGTGCTATGGCTCCAGCAGGCTATGTGTGTGCTATGGCTGCAGCAGGCTGTGTGTGTGTGCTATGGCTGCAGCAGGCTGTGTGCTGCAGCCACAGTGACCCCTATATATCACTATGTGTGACTTCTTTATATCACTATGTGTCACCTCCTATATATCACTATGGATGACATCTATATCACATGCATCTGGCATTGTTAGCAGTGTTTCTGTGTGTATGGTGAATATTTAGTTAGAAACATAGAAGACTGTCAGCAGGAAAAGATCACCTGCTCCATCTAGTCTAGTTGTGAGTTGTTCAGGACATGGAGGCTGGAGACTGGCTGCATCCACTGCACACACAGGAGAAGCTGCTTTATATACAGTATTCCTTTATTCCCTCAGAAGTCGCCCCAGGATCATGTAGGACATTAGGAAGAAGCTGCTGAGCCAGTGTGATAAATAACTCCCCTGGTATATGACTGGCCATTTATGAAGGAGCAGGAGTCGGAGTCGGTAGTCGGAGTCGGTCCTGATAAAATTCAGGAGTCGAAGTTGGAGTCGGTCCTGATAAAATTCAGGAGTCGGAGTCGGAGCTGCGGCTTACCGACTCCACAGCCCTGGTTACATCATCCCTAATGTCCATCAGAATTTGATCTATGTATGTATCTGGCTAGGTGATTATAGCATATTAAACCTTAATATAGTATTATTAAACCTTATTCCTTCAGTTTAGGAAGGAAGGATTCAGGGGTAAACCAATGTACCTAAAGACAAAAACCATAAGTGAACCAAGCTCATCTTTATTTCAAGTGTATGTTTATTGGAAACAGTATACACTGAATTATTGATGCCCACTGCCAGTTCTATTACCGTATATTTATTTGGGTATTCCATTTGTGTATTAAATGTAGTTTTTCTACATCTTAATCATAAAAGCCCCAGTAGAAATAAAATTTAAGGCTCAGCAGGTCTGAGATATTTTGCCCGTCAGGCATCTCTTCTGCTTACGGCATTCAAACACATCTATTTCAGAGACTTATATTAAAATGACAATATCATACAGTGCTTGTTTTTCCTGATAAGATTAAGAGATTAAACAAGATGCGAAATGGAAATGTTTCAGCAGTGTTATTGTTACAAAACATTTTACAATTTTCACCTTAAAGGGGTTTATCACCATTGTGTGTTGCAAATGTTGGTCAGAAACCACTTGGAGAAAGCTAGATTGTGGGCACAGATACTAAAGAAACCCCTTGCTTTCACCAGTAATACATGTAAGAAGGTGTGATTTTTCCACAGGAAGATCCCAAGGTCTTATGGTCCATTTACACAGAAAGATTATCTGACATATTATCTGCCAAAGATTGGAAGCCAAAGCCAAGAATGGATTTGAAAATTGGAGAAATCTCAGGCTTTCCTTTATGACCTGATCTCTCTTTATAGTCTGTTTCTGGCTTTGGCTTCAAATCTTTGGCAGATAATCTTTGTGTAAACGGACCCTTATGTTAAGTTTACACGGAGCGATAATTGGCCCGATTGTACGATTAACGATTTCGAAGTAACATTTTTTTTTTAATAACGATCAGCGTTTAGACGGTACGATACATCGTACAGCAAAAAAATTTTTGTGATCGTTTTGCGATCGCGCGCAGCCTGCCCCCCGCTCCGATCGCCCCCCCGCTGCCGCTCCGATCGCCCCCCCCCGCCGCTCCGATCGCCCGCCCCCCTTCCCGCCGCTCCGATCGCCCCCGCCACCCCGGCCACGAGCATACGCTTAGCAGGTCTTCGAAATCCCCGGCTCCCCTCTTCAGCGCATTGATTAGCTGAAGAGATGAGCCGGGAATTTCAAACGGCTCCTCTTCAGCCAATCAATGCCATGAAGAGAGGAGTCGGGGATTTCGAAGACCTGCTACGCGGAGCAGGTAACGTATGCTCGTGGCTGGGGCGGCAGGGGCGATCGGAGCAGCGGGGGGCGATCGGAGCGGCGGTGGCCATCGGGGCGGCGTTCAGAGCGGCGGGGGAGGCGATCGAGCCGGCACAGGGGGCTGCGGATGAGCGGGGGGCCGGGCTGCGAGCGGGAGGCCGGGCTGCAAGCAAGGGGGCCAGGCTGCGAGCAAGGGGGCCGGGCGGCGGGCGGCGCTGCCGGACTATCGCACGAACTGTTTACACGGAACGATCGGCGAATTTTTTGCGAACGACGAACGACGATTTAAGAACATGTTAAAAGATCAAAATGAACGATTTATCGATCGGTTGCCGCGTTTACACGACGATTATCGTTCGAATTCGATCGTTATGGCGAAAATTCACCCGACAATCGTTCTGTGTAAACGTAGTATAAGTTTCCGGGATAGTCATCATATGACGACACCAGAAGAGTATTCTGATTGCAACAGGCCAACAGATGACAAGCTAGGAGTTAAATTGGAAGTACCAGGCAAACAATCCGAAGGACAAAGAAGAAGTGAGGTCAGGAACAATGTCTGGCTAAGGATAAGGACCCCAGACATACCCCATTTTTTGCTTTATAAGACGCACCCCTGGTTAAGACAACTGAAAACAGGAATAAAAAAATATTTCATGCCCATCAAATTTCCCTTGTGGTCTAAGGCAGTGAAGGGATCTAAGTTCACTAAATTGACAGGGCCACTTTACAATTATACTCAAACATACAGTACACAGCTCTGTAGCATGCACAATACACACCCAGCTCTGCTATATCATATACACCTAGCTCTGGTAGCTTAAACACACACAGAGCTCTTCAGCATGTACAATACACACCAAGCTCTACTAAACCAAAACACACACCCAGCTCTGCAGCATGCACAATATACTCCCTGCTCTGCTAGGTCAAACACACACAGAGCTCTTCAGCATGCACAATACATATTCAGCTCTGCAGCCTGCACAATACACACCCAGCTCTGCTATATCATATACACCTAGCTCCCTTTGCAATTGCCGTCCAATGACGTCTCAGATACACTTGATGAAGACTAGGCCAAGGTAGCATATAAAGGCCATGCAATCTGCGCACAGTAGCCCAACAAAAATGCCGCCTGGTGTTGTCGTGTTGAAAAATGGTTCCTCAGACATGGGGCACACCACTGGTTCCATGACCAAATTAATGTACTGCCAAGCTGTTAGTGTACCTGAAAGACTAGTGTACCACTACTGTATTGTACATTATGCCAGTCCATGTCATAATCCTGGGAGTAGCACTGACGTAATATTCCATTGTGGAGGGTTGTTCATAGCGTTTCCCACTTGTTCACCAGTTCAATCTCAGGCTGTCAGAGCTGGACATCCTTAAAAAGTCACGGTCATTAAATTATATTTATTAGCCAAATATGCCATTATCTGCATGTAAAAAGCCTTTTCCCAGCCCCCCCCCTCCTCTCCTTTCTGTCATCCACTGCTCAGAATCAGGAAATCTTGACTGTTTTTTCATTAGTCGGATCTGTCTGTTCTATGAAAAGGGGAGGGGGGAGGGGGAAGGAGCGAGATTAGCGGGCAGCTGAGAGCCGAGAACAAAAGATTGCACAGCGGGGGAGCTATTCACAGTGCTATTCAGAGGTCAGAGAGGTCAGTGGTGACTACAGACAAGAGAGCCCGGGATGTGAATGTAAATTAACTCTTTGTTGTCCTGTTTTGCTGCGTTTACTTTCTCTCTCTATAGGAAAACCATAAGGACAGGGGGGAGAGCTTCAAACTGCTTTTTCATGATAAAAATTCTTTTTTTGGCTAATAAAACCAATTACAAAGTTTCTTAAAATTGCCTCTACTATTGATTTCTGCAATAAAAATTTTAACGTCAGTGACACTTTAACCCCTAGACGACTTAGGACGTACCAGTACGTCCTGGAAGTCTGTGCCCAGATGACCAAGGACCTACCGGTACGTCCTGAGCTATAAGGTGCGCTTCAGAGCGGAGCGCGCTTCATAGCAGGTGGGGGCTGGCTGCAATCAGCAGCCGGGACCTCACCGGTAATGACACGCTGCAGCGTGCCATTAACTCCTTAAATGCCACGGCGTTTAAGTGTAAGTGACAGGGGGAGTCCCCTGTCACTTACCGAGTCACACTGCGGGGGTCCCGATCGTTAAAACGGACCGCCGGAGGTCTCTCACCTGCCTCACGTGCGGTCTGATCGGCGCTCTGGTCACTGAGCCTGCACAGGCAGGCTCAATGAGCAGAGCGCCGATAACACTGATCAATGCTATGCCTAGGGCATAGCAATGATCAGTGTAAAAATCAGAGTTATGTATGTACAAGTCCCCCAAAGGGACTTCAAATGTGTAAAAAAAAAAGTTAAAATCACTAATACACTACCCCAAAACCCCCCCCCAATAAAAGTTGAACACCCCCCTTTCCCATTATATAAATAAAACATATAAAAATAAATAAACATATAATATACCGTAGCGTGCGTAATTGTCCAATCTATTAAAATATAACAAGCGTCATTGCGAACAGCATACACAAAAAGAGGGAAAAATATGCGCAGATTACCGATTTTATGTTACATTATATATATAAAAAAAAATCTATAAAAATTGATCAAAACGTTCGATCTTCACAAATATGGTATTAATAAAAACTAGAGATCATGGCGGAAAAAATGACACCCCATACAGCCCCGTAGGTGAAAAAATAAAACTGTTATTGCTGTGACTAATCTGATCGGCTTCTATGAAGAGGTAAGTTATAGACTGGACCTGGGGGAGGCTGTGGATGTTGTGTATCTGGACTTTTCAAAGGCATTTGATACTGTGCCGCATGAAAGGTTGGTCTACAAAATGAGGATGCTGGGACTGGGGGAAAATGTATGCAAATGGGTAAGTAACTGGTTGTGTGATAGAAAACAGAGGGTGGTCATTGATGGAAAATATTCAGATTGGGTTTTAGTTACTAGTGGGGTACCTCAGGGGTCAGTGTTGGGTCCACTTCTTTTTAATATTTTTATTAATGATCTTGTAGAGGGGCTACAGAGTAGAATCTCCATTTTTGCAGATGATATTAAACTGGGTAAAGTAATCAGTACAGAGGAGGATAATATCATATTACAGAGGGATTTGGAGAAGCTAGAGGCTTGGGCGGAGAAATGGCAAATGAAGTTTAATGTGGATAAATGTAAGGTTATGCATTTGGGCCATAGAAATAATAAGTACAGTTATGTGCTAAATAATAAAACACTGGGTAAAACTACTTCCGAAAAGGACCTGGGGGTATTGGTGGACAGTAAACTCAACTTTAGTGATCAGTGCCAGGCAGCAGCTGCCAAGGCTAATAAAATAATGGGGTGCATCAAAAGAGGTATAGATGCTAAAGATCACTAGTCAGACCACATATGGAATACTGTGTACAGTTTTGGGCACCGGTATATAAGAAGGACATAGGTGAACTGGAGCGGGTGCAGAGGAGGGCAACAAAGGTCATTAAGGGAATGGGTGGGTTACAGTACCAAGACAGGTTATCAAGCTTGGGGTTATTTACGCTAGAAAAAAGACGTCTTAGGGGCAATCTGATCACAATGTACAAATATATGAATGGACAGTACAGAGATCTTTGTAGTGGTCTTTTTACTCCTAGGTCTGTAACAATGACAAGGGGGCATCCTCTACGTCTAGAGGAAAGAAGATTTCATCATCAGCATCGACGCAGGTTCTTTACTGTACGAGCGGTAAGACTGTGGAACTCTCTGCCACATGAGGTTGTCATGGCCGATTCATTAAATAAGTTCAAGGGAGGACTTGATACTTTTCTTGAACAATATAATATAACAAGTTATGGGCATTAGATTTCTGGTGATACGTTGATCCGGGGATTGTTCTGGTTGCCATTGCAGTCGGGGGGGGGGGGGGGGGGAGTTTCTCCATGTGGCGGGGCGGTTGTCTTCTGCCCCATAGGGGTTTTTCGCCTTCCTGGATCGACACAGTAGGATTCTCCTAGGTTGAACCTGATGGACTCTTGTCTTCTTTCAACCTTGTTTACTATGTTACTATGTTACTATGTTATAAGCGTCACAATAGGCCCATTTTATTAAAAATTAATTGCCAAAAAAAAGGATTTAAAAAAATATATAACATTAGAAAATCTGTGTAAACCTGCATATGGTTGTGTTCGGACTGACCTATAGAATAATGGTATCACGTCGCTTTTACCATATAGTGCATTACGTAGACACAGGAACCCCCCAAATGTTACCATTTTGCATTTTTTTTTACGATTTCACCAATTTATATCTTCATAAATAATATATTTGGAATTCCATCATACATGTTATGGTAGAATAAAAGACGCCATTACAAAGTACAACTATTCCTGTAAAAAACAAGCTTTTACATGGCATTGTAGATAGAAAACTGAAAGTGATAGAGCCCGTAGAAGGGGAGGAGGAAAAAATGAAAGCGCAAAGAACAAAATTTGCGCGGTCCACTGGGTCATTTTGGGCCTGGTCCTCAAAGGCTTAAGGAGACTTAAGAACTTTATTCCAGTCTCCTTGGCTGCTTTGCTTTGCCCTATGATAGCCTTTGAGAGTGGTGGTGTGAGGTCAATGAAACAACTATAGCTGGCCATCTGGATTGTAGCCCAATGTCATTCAAACATCTTCTGATGTTTTTTGTAGGCACTGTTTGACTCCCTAGGCTTGGTATGTGATGTCTAATGTCACTTATAGTACAGAATGCACCATTCTTCAAACCTGATGGCCTGTCCGTGCAGAGGTTCGCCTCTGTGCACCTGTTGGTGTCTGTCATTCCAGTTCATGATTGGTCTTTCAATCACTAGGACACGCAATGTTGTACAGTGAGGACATCTCTGTAGCAGTTTGCCAGAATGATAAATCGAGTTCTCAGTTCAAAGATTCTGTCCCTCTCATTTTGTAATGTAGGGATAACTAGCATGTTGACAAAAAGGAAACAATGCAAATTCATATGGTACTGACTTGATTCGATTTCTGAGGTTCTGTGACTAAAAAAGAGCTTTCAGTCTCGCTTGTGGACTGTTGAAAGCCCTCCAGTATGCCACACATTGGAACTAGGTGCTTGAAACTGTGATCATACACAGATCTTAGCAACACCTGCTATTTTCTGGGTTTTCATAACCTTATGGCTTTTCAGAAACAGTGTTAGGCCATGTGCACACGGGCAGAAACCTTACCTGTGTGCAGTGCTGAGCAATGCCTTTTTCTGCACTGATGTCAGTGCATGAAGGGGGGTTGTCCTGAAATTAACTTCAATAGGAGCTTCACTGCGGTACTGCATAGAATGAAGTGACATGCCAATTTTTTTTTGCACAGTTCATTATTTTCTATTGAATTAAATGGTAGATGGATTAAGTACTTTGTATTAATATATGCATGGAATTAGAACTTGGTATTAATTTATGTGTTAATTTATGTGCCTAATTCTTCTGGTCTTGCATCATCACCACTTGCATATAGCTGTACAAACATAACCCTGTTTTGTCAATCTCTTTTATTAGGATTTCACTCATTTAAAGGGGAGCTACACTGGCGTAAAAAGCTATAATATTACGGTATAATTTGCAACTGTTTAGCCTTAGATGCTGGGTTCTACTGTGGCATTCTTAGGCATATGTCGACATTACTACTTAATGAATTACATCCCTCTGTGTCATCATTTTATATATTTTCTTTTTGCTTCACCAAAGTAAATCTGAATGCTCTTATTTTCTTTTTAGATCCTGTCTCCACATCTGACGCAGCTTTTTCTTACTATGATGGGCTGTTCTGAGTAAGATATGAGCAGCATTTACTTCACAAGAAGCTGCCAATGCACATTATTCCCTTTAAAATCTATAGTTGCAGGTACAGATATCAAAACCTGACAACCATGAAACATGAACTAGACATCCAAGCAAGCAGCGTGGCTGAGAAAGCACTGGTGCATGAAGAAGGCTGTGCTCAGTGTGTCCATATTACGCCAGAGCTATGTGTAAATGAAGGACTTCAATATTGACGGGATTGTTCAAAAGAAACACTGCAATCTCTCCTGTTGCTATAAAAACATTTACGTCAGAAAACAGAAGAAAGGAATTAGGTCTTCTGGGTCTGACAAAAAACCTGCACTGAGAATGAAAACTGCGCGAATGGTTACCGATGTGTAAAAGAAATGTTAAATATAATGTCCAAGCGGATTAAATCTTCTTAAAGGGGTTCTGCAGTATTTACCAATTGGTAGCATTTACAAAATCTTTGCTTCTATTTCTCTGCAATACACTGTTTTACACATTTTCAGATAGCCTCCTAAATAATAGCTATAATGGTGGAAACCCAATTGTTTGCTATAGGCCTTGCTGACACTTTTCTTTTATTCAACTGACTGTTCTTCAAGTCTACTGTGTGTGGACACTGCCATATGTTTATGTGAGCGGAGGTCACATGGCTTGACAGGATCTGCATCAGCATACATATAATGGTATTCATACAGTAGGTAAAAAAAAATTGCTGCAGAAGCACACCACGTTGCTTACATGTTTGCCGTGTTCTGAAACCACCAAAAAACATGTGTCTTCAATATGTGCATTGCTTATGTGCAGTGCTTTCTTCTGCTTTTTATCACAGTCCTCCCCCCTGCCTACTCCCCTCCCCCAGCACTCCTGCCATTTCCCTACTTAAAACTGCAGACCATTGCACCTTAAGGCTGGGTTCACACTACGTATATTTCAGTCCTCATAGCAACCAAAACCAGGAGTGGATTGAAAACACAGAAAGGATCTGTTCACACAATGTTGAAATTGAGTGGATGGCCGCCATATAACTGTAAATAACTGCCATGATTTCAATACAACGGCTGTTGTTTTAAGATAACAGCAAATATTTGCCGTTAAATGGCGGCCATCCACTTGATTACAACATTGTGTGAACAGAGCCTTTCTGTGTTTTTAGTCCACTCCTGGTTTTGGTTGCTATGAGGACCTGCTATGAGGACCTGACATGAGGACCAAATACTGCCTGAAATATACTGTGTGTGAACCCAGCCTAAGGTTGGATCACAAGATGTATTAACTTTTTGTCTGCTCTCTTGCCCCTGTCTCTGTCTGCTCTGTAACATTTGTCACAAGTCAGCATGGTGTGACCACACACCTCACTGTTCCTAAATGTCCTACTAAAGCTATATATATATATCGGTATCTGTGTATATGACAGGGAGATGGTGATGCAGGCTGGAAGGGGTGGTCTGAGATTTTAACATTAGTCAGGGGGTGGGGCTAGAGCTCAGAGATCAGATCCAGCCAAGCCTTTTGGGGCATCAGAGAATGATGCATCGTCTACTAAGAGAGGGAGAAGTTGGGAAGTTGGGAGACAACACACATTTTGTAGTTCTTTTATTTTTCATTTCCGTCAGGAGGCGAAGCACACAAAGGCACGCTGAAGCCATTACAATGTGTGATAATACTATTAACACTATATGGGTGATTTATTTAAATACAATTTTCTGATACTGCATAAGCCCTTTAAGTATGTCATATTTTATCATGATTTTGGATACTTTTTTTTTCTATGAAAACCTATTCTTCCTACATAGCCAATAAACCTGATAATAAAGGGAACCTACAAAGCATTGAGCATTTAGTTATAGTCGCTGAAGAATTAATAATATAGGACCTTTTCGAGGATTTGAGCAAATCATATCAACAGAAGTAGTAAGTTCAGATTTCAAAACTAAAAAATAGCAGGGACGCCACTGAATATATACAGTAGATGCTTTTACCCTGACTATGTAATGTGTCTGTTATCTCCAGAACAACGCCTTATAATGTGCACTACTCTAGATATTAGAGAGTTATAATAACACCAGTTATAATAAGAGCACATTCATACAATAGACAATCACATCAAAGGTTTCTTAATAAAAGAACTACTTAACATCGCCATATTATTCTTACAAAAGGAGTGGTATTTGCTGGGGTTGTCATAGTAACCATTCTCTAAGACAGATTGTAATTTGTAATACAATAATGGACACAGTGTTAGTATTTCATTCTGTTTTCAATGACATTGTTTGACCATGAAAATATATAAGCTGCAGCATACAGTACTTTTATACAGCTAAACTGAATTTCTACATTTATGATCATTCTGTATCCACCACTTAAAGAGGACCTGTCACCCCCGCTGCCGGGGTGACAGGCTCCCGACCCCCTGCTAGAGCACCTTATATGTACCTGATCCCGCCGGGTCCCGCTTCTTGAGACGGTCGGGTGACGGAGATATCAGCGTCAGAAGCCCGGCGCGCGCGCTCCTCAGATGAGTCCAACACTCATAGAGAATGACTGGTGAGTTCGACGCTCCGTCATTCTCTATGAGTGATGGACACATCTCAGGAGCGCGCGCGCCGGGCTTCGGGCGCTGACATCTCCGGCACCCGACCGGATCAAGAAGCGGGACCCGGAAGGATCAGGTACGATAAGGTGCTCTAGGGGGGGTTGGGAGCCTGTCACCCCGGCACGGGGGGTGACAGGTTCTCTTTAAAATCCTCCAACATACAAATGCTGTAAGAGGTGAGACTGTTATCCAGGCTCTGTTGATAAAGTTTGGACTGTAATCTACTAGAGTCTCAAGAGTATTGCTTAAAATGTTACTATTCTTTGTACACTTAGTGTGCCATCGCCTGTCTATAGGAGAGCGTATGCTTCTCTGCTGCCACCGCTCTCCGCTCCAGGAAGTGACATGGCCCCTAGCAACCAATCAGATTACACTTTTCATTCTTCACAGATTCCTTGGAAAATGAAAGGTGGAATCTGATTGGTTGCTAGTGGCAACAGAGCCAGTTCTACTTTACACCAGTTTGATAAATCTCCTTCTTAGTAGAACAAAAACAGATTGGTAGGAATACAACTGCTGGGACCTCACTAAACCCAAAAAATGGGAATATATTTCCCTGGACTATGCAGCACTCCATCCGTGCTCTGTGTCCTTATTCTTAAGATCAAAGGGAATATCCTACATACAATTGTAACACTGTCAAATTAAAGGCTTTTCTTAGGCAATTGTTATTGATTACCTATCCAAATGATAGGCTATTAATGTCTGAACAGCAGGGTGCCATGGCTTCAAAACATACACAATGAATGGAGAACACCTAAACAGCTGATCAGCAGAGGTGGAAGGAGGCAGCACCTTCCTGATCAGATATTAATCCTCTGCATTGACCATCAATCTTAAATGAACCCTTTAATAACAAAATGGCCTTCAGAATTTAACTTAAAGTACATTTATACTAACTCACCGGCATGATGCTTTCTGTGTTGGATAGCTTAATTCGCATGTTCCATGCACACAATATCCATTATAGTTTTCTGAACATGGCATATAGTTCCCCATGTAGTCATCTTCCCTTTGATCACTGGAATCTAACAAAAAACACTATGTTAACTAGAGAAACTGCATAATAATCTGGTTACATTGAGGCCTGAGAGCTTGTTGATGTCAATGAAAGTAAAGAAAAACAATTAGTAGGTTCTATTGCCTTCTAGAGCCTTATATTGAAGGTATAGAGTATATTGGGCGTAATTCCAGAGTTACCCCTCTGAAAAAAAGGCTTTAACATATGCCATTGTATAGTCAAACAAGGACATAAGTAGCCACCCATGTTAAAAAAAAAAAAAAAAAGATGTAAACGGACATATTATATATCAGCCTGATGCACACTTTTTGCTATTGGCAGGTGAACAGGGTAAATACACAAAATATACATTAAATAAATAAGATATAAAAAGAGCCTAAGGATGATTTTACATGCTGAACTAAACCTACTGTAGATCTACATTACCTAATACAGTGAATTTCTTTTGGTTCAATAAATAACTCAAGCTCAATAGAAGCGAAATAAAACAATAGAGGGAATTTACTATCAGTGCAAATTTTTTCATGTTTCACATATCTAGCATATACATCATGCAAAATCTATTAAAAAAAAAGCGCACATCTGTTAGTAAATTTCTGCATAAACATTAATGCGCAGAAAGTTCAAAAGCACTGCCCTGTCACGTTTACCCATCAAGCAGATGATGCAAATGGGAAAATAATTAGTCTTCGCAAAAACAACATGATATATTGTGCACATACCACTACATGGCAGTAAGCTGACCGCTTTACACTTACAAGAACACGCAAACTTAATGGTAAATGGTCAATGTAATTACAACATTTCTCATGAAAGGGGGCATAAGCATTAAAGGGAAACTAACAGCAGGTCAGAAGTCTATAGCCTGCGCTCATTGCAACTGCCTCTATATGCACAAGTAGCCACATAAATATACCAGTCCAGGGTGACAGTCAGAGAGGGATCTATTCAGGACTGGTGGGGTGGGGAGAAGCCACCAGGGAGCAAACTGATGAAATGCACACGAAAAGAGTGACAACTGTGTTTTTTTCCTGCATTATTAGTTTCTCTATTCCATATATTAGCCTATGCTGTACCCTCTAAACCTGCCACATGTTAACAAAACTAAGATATCCAGGTATCAATAGCTTTATGTTTATGTGTCCTTCATGCTGCTTCTGTAGGTGGTGAATGGTATCCACTTTCAATTGCTAGCATTTTATTCTGCTCTTCAGCATTCCAAAACCTGACTTCCCCAAATATATATTTCAGGAGTGATTGCAGCTCCGTGACAGCCTGAGACACGTCTGTGTATTACACTACAAGTACCCTTTGTCCAGCAAAATAAATGTGCTTCATAAAATAGTCAAATTCTGCAAAAACAACAACTGGCTGTTGTCAAAATGTCATCCTAACATTTACATTAGATTTATGCTCGACTGCAGGTGTCTCATGCAGCCTTATGCTGAGTTCTGGATACAGAGAGCAAAGAGAGCGGAGAGAAAAATGAAGAGTCAGCAATGGGGTCTTCTGAAGTACAGGGCAGAGAAGGCCTACCTTTCACCTCCGGACGGTACTGTAAGCCATCGTCTTTCTTTCCAGGTGGAATAGTGTCATCTGTGACTGAATATATAAAATAGTGTTAGATCTTGTGAGAGACTGCCATAGGAATCAATGCTAAAATATTTCTACTAGCAAAATAAGAGCCCATTACCATATCTGTGGCCATACTGTGTCTTTACAAATTGTGTATCTACTTTAGAAAATGTTGTCATATACTGTATATAGCTTTATTCAGTGATAGTTTTATCTCATGAGTAACTGATAGCTCAAAATGTGTCCAGTTTGTGGACTTTGGCGTGTTAGTCTTTACTGGACCTTTCTTCCTATATTCTGTGCTGTGTTCCTACACCCGGTCTGTTCAGGGAAGAGCTAACTGAGCCGGATCATGAATTTGCTTTGCATTAAACTAATGGTAATAAATACAAAATAACTCACTGATGAATTATGCACAGCTCCATATTTAATGCAGAAAAAAGACATGGGGCGCACATCAACATAAATAGATCTACTGCTATGCAACATAAATGAAGAAAAGCTTCTCAGCACACATTTTAGCCCACTTGCTATGTCATGGTAACCTCATTATAAGTAGGTCTCTGCTCTAATAAGCATGGCACTGTGCGGCAACCCCTGCTGGCACAACAACTGCTCCTGAAGAGACAGCGGCTCAGCAGCACCCCTGCTGCCAGGCTAAGCCCCCTCTTACTTGGTTACTTTGCTCCAAAGCCAGGGGGTATACACTGGCACCTTGTTTTTCCCTTTCTCTGCATGTGTGGTTCTCTAAACTAATGTTGACTCTTCATAGGAGTTTCTCCATTACACACATTTATAGCTCATTGAATGTACATGCCATAAATATCCAAATGGAGAAATCTCAATGATTGCTACTTCTCCATGCCCTTAAATGGGTGTGTATGGTATAATTTCTATTAAAGCAACAGCATGTGTGTGGTCACTTTACAGTGCTGTGAATATGTGGAAACAGCTGATGTATCAGTCAGTTATTGCATGTCTACTCAATCTATATCATAAAAATGAAAGTCTGTCTGTCTGTCCCGTGTAGACTTCTAAACACCTGAACCGTTTGACCCCAAATTTGGCACACAGATACATAGGGTGCCGGGAAGGTTAGAGCGAAGGTCCCGTCCCCGCCAGATGTACAGGAGGGGAGGGGGAAGAGCGCCCCATAGAGATGAATGGGAGAATCCTGCTGCTAGTTTGTCTGTCCATAGGGTGTACAGGGCAGGGATCCGCAGCGGGTCTCGCTGTGAATTTGCATCGAGAAATCCGCTGCGGATATGCCCAGTGAGCTTGTACCCTAACAGTGTACAGTGTATACAGAGTGTATACAGTAAAGGGCTTACCTGCCGGGTGGTGGTGTTGGGGAGTGTATACAGTAAGGGGGTGTAAGGGAATGTGTACAGCATGAGGCCTACCTGGGGGGGTGTATACAGCATGGGGGCTACTTGAAGGGGGGAGTGTATACAGCATGGGGGGCTACCTGAAGGGGGGGTGTATACAGCATGGGGGCTACCTGCAGGGGGGAGTGTATATAGCATGGGGCTACTTGAAGGGGGTAGTGTATACAGCATGGGGGCTACCTAGAAGGGGGGAGTGTATACAGTATGGGGGCTGTCTGCAAGGGGGGCAGTGTATACAGTATGGGGATACCTGCAGGGGGAGTGTATACAGTATGGGGGCTACCTGCAGGGGGGAGTGTATACAGTATGGGGGTAACCTGCATGGGTGAAGTGTATACAGTATGGGGGCAACCTGCGGGGGTGGAGTGTATACAGTATGGGGGCAACCTGCAAGAAGGGGGGGAGTGTATACAGTATGGGGCTACCTGCAAGAGGGGGAGTGTATACACTATGGGGGCTACCTGCGGGGGTGGAGTGTCTACAGTAAAAAAAACAAACAAACAAGGGCATAGATTGGCCTCCTGGGCGACTTTGGAACAAATCTAATTAACACACTAACACTTTATACCCGGGCAGCGCCGGGTACATTTTCTAGTATTACATAAAATATCTGATACATGTAGGTAAACAAGGTTATTTGCATGAAACAGAAGATACAACAGAAGACACTAGAATTCTACTATACGAGTTATGGCATCATCTGCTAACTGTAATTGGTACTGAATGTTCTACATAGAATAATTATTATTTTTCGTACCTGTACAACTTCCAAGGTGTTTGACATCAATCTGCTCCTGCTTGATGCATGACGCCTCTCTCACCATACATGGATTAGAATAGGAGTTTCCATCTGAGGCACAGACTGGATTAAAATTATGTCCACTGCAGTCTATGTTACACACACACCTGTTGGGGAAAATAGGAAAATGAATGAATGATGATGTAACAAAGGAATGTCAATGTCACTATACTGATTCATAAATGTATTTATCATGTAATAAGCTCGGCACTAAAAGATAGCAATTGCTGATTGAGATGTATTGTCCTAGCTGAAAACCAATATAACTCAATGGCATAAAATCAATGATCTCTATGGAAACCAATGACAAGCCAACCATAAAAGCAGGCCATATTCTTACTATGGTAGGTTAGTCAATCAAAACTGAGGTGAAGATCAGTGGAGTTATCATAATAATCTATCTAGCTCTGTCTGGCAAGACTTCATGCTCTGTTCATATGGAAGTATTTTATGGTGGACTCAGCATAAAATATATGCATTCTATATGTTGCTGATGATACCTCTATAATTATGTAACTTGGGGTTGATTTGATTTATCATGTATATTTGTATATATAAATGTTTATATTTACATGTATAATTATTTAATCTATTTTTATTTCATTGATGCACATGCACTTTAGACCAAACGAGGCTGAGGCTACGGCAGCGAATCCAGATTCTGGATCACAGTTTGTTGGAATATAACAAAAAGAAAAACAGCCTCAAAGTGTCAGCCGGGGTGACAGGCTCCCGACCCCCTGTTAGATCCCCCTATACTCACGTGATCCCGCCGGGTCCCGCTTCCTGAGCCATTCGGGTCACGGAGATTTCAGCGCCCGAAGCCCGGCGCGCGCTGAGAGATGAGTCCGATGTCCATAGAGAATGACGGAGCATCGGACTCCCCATTCATTCTCTATGGGCATCTGACTCTGCTGTCAGCGCGCGCGCCGGGCTTCGGGCGCTCATATCTCTGTGACCCGATCGCATCAGGAAGCGGGACCCAGCGGGATCACGTCAGTATAGGGGGATCTAACGGGGTTGAGAGCCTGTCACCCCGGCACGGGGGGTGACAGGTGTCCTTTAAATTAAAAAAAACGTTAAAAATTATGCTTCATAAAATGGTGTCGGCCAAAAAAGGGGAGGGGGTTAAATGTTATGCAAAATTGGCAAAATTTGGTTTTGTATGCACATGGTTTATTTGTACCAAATGGAAAGGTTGGTATAGTTTTAAGAGATGAATGTAATGAAATAAAATTCTTATTTTATGTCTTGGGTTTTAGAATTTTTGAGCAGTGCTAATGTTCACCTCAGTTCTGATTGACTAAACTGCCTTGAGTATAATGGCCTAAGTCTAATAAAGAGAATCAGGCTAGGGAGAAACTTAAAGGGGTATTCTGCTGAAATCAAAGTTTTAATATGTTGCTGCCCTTGGGATGAACATAACAAACAGACTATTCTTAACTTTCTGAGCTCCCCTGATGCCTTCCTACGTCATCTTCAGGTCCTGCTTGAATGATCCCACCTCCACTGCCATCTAACAGCCCACTCAGCCAATTAATGACTAAGATGGCCAGAGTGGGCTGTCACTGCCAGATGTGTTTGTTTCGGAAATGGAGGCGGGATCATTCAGCTGGGACCCGAAGATGACGAGGAGGACAACGGAGTGCGGAAAGGTAAGAATAGCCAGTTTGTTAAGCTCTTCCCAACAACATACTAAAACTTTAATTTGAATGGAATACCCCTTTAATCCTCATCCCTATTCTAGCACTGTTTCTGGATTTGCAGCTCTGAAATTCTATCAGGTCTGTACTATACTGTAAAATATATACAAATATTAAGAAAAATCTAAGAACACACTTGAGGTAGATGTAAAACATGGCCAGCCATGTACAAGGGTTAAGCTCAGACATGAGTATCACCTAATAATATAATAGCTATAGAGACAGAGATATAAGGCACCCTGACCTGAATCCATCCATTAGACAGTTTCAATTGTTCAACCTATATCACAATCCAACAGACCAAAACAAATGCAGCCTAAGCATTCAGTGAACCATAAAACAGATCCAGTGACCAACACACAGCAAATAAAACTGTCCTAATCAATACAAATTCAACTGCGGAGATAACAGAAACATAGAACACTGTCAGTGTCCTATCTAATCCACTCCAATACTTTTAGTATTACCATTCTTATTATCTTAGGATGGATATATGTTTATTTCAGGCATCTTTAACCCCTTAAGGACAATGAACGTTAATGTATGCAATGGAAGTCTGTGCCTTAATGATGCAAGGCATATATTTACACCATTATTTGCAGGGGCTCTATGAAACAAGCTCAGGAGCTTGCTTTATAGAGGGTGAAGACTGGCTGCTACCGGCCGCCCACCATTAACCCCTTCAACAGTGCAGGATTTAATTAACAGTGACAGGACCTGCTCTCTGATAATTTCCACTGACTGCTGGAGGCAGGCTCTATGTGAAGATCGCCGATAACACTGATCAATGCTTTGCAATGGCATAGTACTGTGCAAGAACATACCCTTAAAGTGTTACTGTCATTTAAATGTCCCTTTGCCGAAATCAAGTATAAATGGTAGAAGCGATTTCAATCCCTTAACGACCCCTGACATATATGTATGTCGTAGCGCTGCTAGGGTGGTTCAGAGAGGGGTTTCGGCTATTAGTGGCCAGTCGCTGCGCACTAATTAGACACTTAATGCAGTCAAAACTGACAGTTGCATTTAAATGACTTCAAAAGCACTTGCATGGTGGTCTAGTGGATGGATTGCCCCTGCAATGCAATCATGGAGGGGTGATCCATTCTTCTGCCAGGGCCGGACCTCAGTGTTGCAATGACGCTGATCCCGACTCGACACTCCATTGCTCTGGGCTCCAGTAGCCCACAGCAATAATCTCATGGATGAATTCAGTATGTATATACTGCATTAATCTCTATGAGAGATCAATTCAGTTGTATTAAAAGTCCCTCAGGGTCCCTCAAGTTTTTTCACTAATAAAAAAAATCCCCTCCCATAATAAAAGTTAAAATCATCCCCCTTTTCCCATTTTATAAGTAAAAAATAAATAAAAACAAAAAAATATTTGGCATTGCTGTGTACAAAATTGCCCGGAACTATTAAATGATCACATCCCTGATCTCGCACAGTAAACAGCGTAAGCACAAAAAATTCCAAAGAGCATAATTGCTGATTTTTAGTCACATCAAAAATAACACCTCACAGAACTCTATAGACCAAAAAATAAATGTGTTACATGGATGGTTTTAAGAACATTTAGGTTTTTAGAAAGGTTGTAGATTTCCACTAAGACTGAAGTAAATTTGGTGCCAACCACAACCCTTTGTGTAAAGGCACAACCTGGTGTTTTATGCTAAATATTTGTCCCTCTTTATGGATGTGTATCAGGTGCAGACTTTAATGACTTCCTCCCTAAAAGTATATTTACTGGAGTCTACTCTGTTATGTGCAACTCCACAAGGTTGTGAAATGCCTACAAGTATATAACATTTGGAAAAACAGGGGATTTCTGGTCAGCAGTTTTAAAACAGACAAACATTGGTGAAGCTTTTCTAGTTTATTCTGTTAGTAATTTTATAGATGTTACTATATACTGTTTATAAGTCTTCTTATTAATATTCTAAGCTATTGACATATGTTAGGGTCCATTTACACAGAAAGATTATCTGACAGATTATCTGCCAAAGATTTGAAGCCTAAGCCAGGAATGGATTTAAAAAGAGGAGAAATCCAGTCTTTCCTTTATGACCTGATCTCTGTTTATAGTCCGTTCCTGGCTTTGGCTTCAAATCTTTGGCAGATAATCTGTCAGATAATCCTTCTGTGTAAATGGACCCTTATGCTGGGTTTACACGGAGCGATTATCGGGCGAATTTTCGCAATAACGATCGAATTCGAACGATAATCGTACGTGTAAACGCGGCGAGCGATCGAAAAATCGTTTGAAATTCCCGACTCCACTCTTCAGCCAATCAATGCACGGCAGCACTGATTGGCTGAAGAGGGGAACCGGGAATTTCAAACGGCTCCCCTTCAGCCAATCAGTGCTGCCTTGCATTGATTGGCTGAAGAGATGAGCCGGGAATTTCAAACAGATCCCCTTCAGCCAATCAGTGCTGAAGAGGAGCACTGATTGGCTGAAGAGGAGCCGTTTGAAATTCCCGGCTCATCTCTTCAGCCAATCAATGCAAGGCAGCACTGATTGCACTGAAGAGGGGAGCTGGGGATGTCCGAAGACCTGCTGCGCGGAGCAGGTAACGTCTGCTCTTGGCCGCGGCGGTGGGGGCGATCGGAGCGGCGGCGGGGGGTGATCGCAGCGGTGGCGATCGGAGCAGCGGCGGGGGGGCGATCGCAGTGGCGGAGATGACGATCGGAGCGGCGGGGGGGGGCGATCGGAGCGGCGGGGGGGGGGGCGATCGGAGCGGCGGCGGGGGAGGGGCGATCGAAGCAGCGGCGGGGTGCCGATCAGGGCGGCACAGGGGGCTGCGGTTGAGCGGGGGGTGGGCTGCGGGCGTGCGATCGCAAAACGATTTTTCCGAACGATATATCGTACCGTCTAAACGCTGATCGTTATAAAAAAAAAAACGTTACTTTGAAATCGTTAATCGTACGATCGGGCCAATAATCGCCTCGTGTAAACTTAGCATTACGGTGCGTTTACACAGACAGATTTATCTGACAGATCTTTGAAGCCCAAACCAGGAACAGACTATAAACAGGGATCAGGTCATAAAGAAAAGACTGGGATCTATCCTATTTTCAAATCCATTCCTGGCTTTGGCTTCCAAAATCTGTCAGATAAATCTCTGTGTGTAAACGCAGCATAACTTATCACCTTTATCATTTAGTTTTGCTTATTCAATGTGCCTTTTGGTTCTCCATGGCTGAATCATTGAGAAAAATTCTTCAACTGCATGAAAAAATAATTATGCATTCATCTTCTACAGGGTAGGGTAACGTTTGGCCTGCGCACTGTATAAGGCCCGCAAAATGATGTGGTCCGGCCCCCCACCACTTACTTCCTTTTCTTTTCCTGCTTGTGTTGTGATTTCTGGCAGTCTCTGAGCAAACTGTTAAGAAGCCACCTAACCAGCCCATTCCCTGACACAACTGTCTGCACCAGTGGCAGAAGGTGGGTCATGTGATCATCCACAGCAAGCAGTGACGCTTCTTTCAATCAGGAATCTGTGGTGCTGCGTACATGCTCTTCATGTAGTACACACCAAATGATCATCTTTGCAGATTTATCTCCTATCCCACTGAGGCAGACACAATCACAGTGCTGCAGTACATACAGACAATAAGTTACCCAGCGCCTTAGTAGCAAGTTGGCAGCTTTGTATGATGAGGTCATGAAATCTAAAATACCTTTGGCAGGAAAAAGCTGAACCTGAGACTTAACACTAACAAGTAAATTTGAAAAAGATGGTGGTAAAGGCAATATAGTGCTTCATCAAGCAACAACATTAATTTGGAACTTAATTTAAATTTGAGATGATAAGTTGAAAATGTGTCACTTGTTGCTAAGTCCCTAAAATTTTAGGCCAAAATAGGAGAAAATGAAGTATTCAATAAATATAGAGAGGTTCATTTGGTGACCAAAGGAGCCAAGCAGGTACAGAGCAATACAATGGACATAGCACCTAATACATAACAATTTATTTTTATAATACAAAGTCTACTTGTGTTACAGAAAAAAAGTTTAATAAAGTAATTGCTTAAAAATAAACATACATGAAACAGAATAAACACAATTATTGAATAAAGTAGTCTTTAGCAGATGTCATAACACATAAATACACATATTAGGTAGGTATCCTACTAAGGTTGCAAGTGGTACATTATATTTAGCATATCATTTACAATGTAGGAAAACTATGTTAAAAGTATTTAAGTATGGTAAAGGACTAAATAAGGTTAAGGAGGGAAGTGTTTTAGTAAACAACTTAGCGCAAGAACAAGTGGATAAAGAGAGAGAGGTTATCTGGGGGAAAGATCAGAAGCAATGTGAGAAAATATAACTTTACTGAAAGAGTAGTAGATACTTGGAACAAACTTCCAGCAGATGTAAAAAATAGCAAAAAGCAATAGCAAAATGTGTAAAAAAAACAAACAAACAAAAACAACCTAATGGCTCTCAATGTAGAGTTAGGCAAAAAGGGGAAAACAGGCTGCATTGGCAGCATCCTTTAGAGGTTTGAAGATTGCCATGAATTATTATGGTATAAGATCCACAATTGATTTGTGCACAGATTGAAAAATAAAATACAAATAAATGGGTTGTCCTAACTCATGAAATGGCTGAAAAGAAAAAGACATACACTCTCTAAGACAGTAATACATTTGCCAGAAAAATAAACACTCACTACTATAAAGCTAAGTCAATTATAGTTTGGTTGTTCAGCATTTCCAGCCACTTAATAGCTTATAGATATGTCTCTCTGCTCACTGAGGAAGAAGCTCCCTTTCAGTACATTGATGACAGACTCTTCAAGATCTAAGCCCTCCAACCAGGGCTGTGAAGTCAGAGTTGTGGAGTTTGAGTCGGAGCCAGATTTGGCCGGAGCTGGAGTTGAAGTCGAAAAAAATGTAACAACTCAGACTCTAGCTTTAAAAAATTATTTCAAAATTTTAAACCCTGTCTCACATACATTTAGTTTCCTTCATATATCTGTAATAAAGCACTGGCCCTATTAGATGAGGGTGGTCGGGGAGATGTTGTCGGTCACTATTTGGCAGTTGGTTTCTGAGCTGGAAGAGTCCATTGTGTGTGTGTGTGTGTGTGGGGGGGGGGGGGGGGGTGTAATATGAAGATATCTTGTGTAATATAGAGAAGAAAAAGGTGGAGAAGCCATAGGCAGTGTAGCAGTGAACTACTGAGATTGTTAGCAGCTCTGCCTCTAAGCTATCATTTAGGGAAAACATAAAGGTATCAAAAAATGCCATTAGAGGGCTAACAATAATCCCAGGCCCTGATGACGTGCTCTTCCTGCTGTCCTGCTGACAGTCCAAACACATAGGTACATAGGTGCCAATTACTGAGGCTGCATTGTGTCCAGAATATCATCAGCAGAGCAAGGAAAGGACCTCATCAGGGTAAGGCAGGCCGGAGTGCTGAGCAGGAAAAATGAGTATGCTGTATTTTGTTACATTGTATAGGACCCCTTTAATATCTTCCTTCCTCCTTGCAGTGATGAAATTATTTCATTTTAAGACAGAAGTCTACACCACTAATTATATACATACACATATATATATATATATATATATATATATATATATATATATACACACAGTACGCTTCTCAATTTGAACTTTTTAGTATTCGATCATGCATATTAATAGACGGATTGTTGAATAAAATAACTTTTCCAAATCCAATCAATGTTTAAAAACCTTAAAATTTAAATACCCTATACTCCCCCCGCTGAGGATGAAGCAGTGATATTCTCACACATTAGGCACATGACACTGCAGCCAATCTTTAAAGTGAATTTTTTAAAAATGTTTTATCAGTGGCTTCAGAAATGCTAGTGGGCTTAGTGGGCGGGTCTTTTTGCCTACAACGACACAAGGAAGAGCTACGCAGTAAAGACCAGCACTATGGCAACAGCGTTAGGAAAGCAAGGAAGGTATTAAGAGATTTTTTAGGGGTTATTTGGTAGCCTGAGCCACAATACAAATGAATCCCCGAATAACCCTTTAACAACTTTATTTTATTTTTTTAACTTGGTAATTAAAGTTTATTATATTTCAGTAGACAAATACATTTACAATTCCATATATAAATATAGTAACATTACATAAGCTCCCTCTTACTCCCCTTCCCAGAACCCCCCCCCCCCCCGCCAAGGTGGGGAAAAAGAAAAACCCTTTAACAACTTGTTACGGTAGAGGGATCAGAAAGGAAGAAACTGTTAGCAAAGATATAACCAAAGATGATAAGAAAATAAGAAAGCAAGCTGAAAAATTAGAATGGTGTGGTATAATTTATTTACACAGAACCATGAGACTAAAGCAGTTGCCGTTGGTACATTATAACATATATATATATATATATATATATATATATATATATATATATATTATAGTACATATATGTAAAAAAAATATAACTTGGTTGTTTCCAAATAAATTAGGTATATCTGATACTTTTAGGCTGGGTTCACACTACGTATATTTCAGTCAGTATATGTATATTTCAGTCAGTATATTTCAGTCAGTATTGCAACCAAAACCAGGAGTGGATTAAAAACACAGAAAGGATCTGTTCACACAATGTTGAAATTGAGTGGATGGCCGCCATTTAATGGCAAATATTTGCTGTTATTGTAAAACAACGGCTGTTATATTGAAATAATGGCCGTTATTTACTGTTATATGGCGGCCATCCACTCAATTTCAACATTGTGTGGACAGAGCCTTTCTGTGTTTTTAATCCACTCCTGGTTTTGGTTGCAATACTGACTGAAATATACGTAGTGTGAACGCAGCCTGAATGTGTAACAGAAACCAAACATAAGGAACAGCATAAGAATTTATATATGAACAATAAGATTTTCTTTCCTATTGAGCAATCAATCAATAAAAAGCCTGTGGATTATGCTATGTGGACTCATTCTACACACACTCTGATCATTAGGAAAATCCTCAGGGGTCTAGAAGCAATTAGGAATTTATGATCAGATATTCCATATAACTGTTACGTGTGAGCCAGGCAAAATAAACCAGGTCCCCGTGAAAAGGCCATAAACAGGTCATGTTCTACGTGTGTGACTAGTAGGCCATAACACATTTCACAACCTTATTATATAGTCCAAACCGTTGTAATAGCAATCTCTGATGTGAGATTTAAAATTTATGGCAAATCATTGACATAAATCTGTAGCAGACACATTTGCTCAATTTAGACAAGGTTTTGCAACTCCATTAGCATGTACTGCCCTATACTTTGTTCTAGATCTTCATTGGGGAGAATGCACCAGAAATCTACCACATCAGTAATAGTGGCCATGTTTTACAAAATCTACAACAGTCGGATAATTTTGTCAAGGATTTTTTTTCATTTTATAAGTGTGCTCAGGAAGGTAGTTTTTTTTAACCTTTAATTATCTTGTTGCATTCTGCTAATAATACTACTACTAATAATAATAATATCAAATCTGTAGTTCTCTTCAGTGGCGTGCCTTTCTTAATCGCATTTCTAAGAAGAATGCATTGGTTAAATGAGGTGGCTGGAAGCACAAGGATGGATTTGTTTAATTATTAACAAAAAAAAAAAATTATCCAACAAAGCCAAGCGAGCCTTGCTTGGATGTTGTCAATAGCAATGTTTACATAATGTGCTGACTGCCGCAGCCAGCCCAGCTCAAGCAGCGAAGATTAATAAGACTGGCGGATATGAACAAAGCTAAAGGTTGAGTGCCTGCCCATAGTCTCCAGATAACTTTCCTTGAAAAAAAGCTGACAGTCTGAATTATATATAACAATGAAAAGGCTAAGCGGGTTACTTAGGAAAATTGAGGAAAGAGTAATCTAACAGAAAAGTCAAATGTCTGGCCAATTGAGGCAAGTTTGTTGTGATTTTACAGGACATCTCCCACAGGGGAGATAAATGGATGTGAATGTAATGAATGTATCAATGTGTACAAAGACACTAAGGAATATTAACAATAGGACCCACAAAACACAGTCAATGGTTACAGGAGTGTGAAAGTAAGTTTGCCAAGGCCCTACTATTATTCTTGACCTTGGTAAATAGGTCAAGAATAATGTAATGTAATATTGTAATGTAATGTACACATTCCCCCATCTTAAAGAGGATGTACCACCAGGTACATCCTCTTTAATCTGACACAGGGATAGAACGGCGCGCCATCACGGGGAAGCCGGTGCCGAGGTACGTTTTTCAATCCGTTGTTCTATCCACGGGTCCTGGGCCGGTGCTCAAGCCAGGCTTGAGCACCGGCCCAGGACCCGAGGACATAACGGCACCGTACATGGGAACCGGGCCGCGGATCGAAAAACAGACCGCGGCACCGGCTTCCCAGTGACGGCGCCGTTCTATCCCTGCGTCAGAATTAAGAGGATGTACCTGGTGGTACATCCTCTTTAACCCTTTGAGGACCAGGCCCAAAATGACCCAGTGGACCGCGCAAATTTTGATCTTAGTGCTTTCGTTTTTCCCTCCTCCCCTTCTAAGAGCTCTAGCACTCTCAGTTTTCTATCTACAAGCCATGTAAGTGCTTGTTTTTTACAGGAATAGTTGTGCTTTGTAATGGCGTCATTCATTTTACCATAACATGTATGATAGAATTCCAAATATATTATTTATGAAGATATAAATAGGTGAAATCGTAAGAAAGAATGCAACATGGTAACGTTTGGGGGGTTCCTGTGTCTACGTAATGCACTGTATGGTAACAGCGACATGACACTATTATTCTATAGGTCAGTCCGAACACAACCATATGCAGGTTACACAGATTCTCTAATGTTATATATATATTTTTTTATGAAATCCTTTTTTTTGGCAATTAAATATTAATAAAATGGGCCTATTGTGACGCTTATAACGGTTTTATTTTTTCACCTATGGGGCTGTATGGGGTGTCATTTTTTCCGCCATGATCTCTAGTTTTTATTAATACCATATTTGTGAAGATCGGACGTTTTGATCACTTTTTATTGATTTTTTAAAATATATAATGTAACATAAAATCGGTAATCTGCGCACTTTTCCCCCTCTTTTCGTGTACGCCGTTTACCGGTCACAATGACGCTTGTTATATTTTAATAGATCGGACAATTACGCACGCTATGGTATATTATACGTTTATCTATTTATTCATTTTTATATGTTTTATTTATATAATGGGAAAGGGGGGTGATTTTGACTTTTATTGGGGGAGGGGTTTTGGGGTAGTGTGTTAGTGTTTTGAACTTTTTTTTTTTTACACTTTTGAAGTCCCTTTGGGGGACTTGTACATACATTAGTTTGATTTTTACACTGATGATTGCTATGCCATAGGCATAGCATTGATCAGTGTTATCGGCGCTCTGCTCATTGAGCCTGCCTGTGCAGGCTCAGTGTAGCAGATCGCCGATCGGACCGCATGGAGGCAGGTAAGAGACCTCCAGCAGTCCGTTTCAACGATCGGGACCCCCGCAGTCACACTGCGGGGGTCCCGATCGGTAAGTGACAGGGGACTCCCCCTGTCACTTACACTTAAACGCTGCGGTCGCGGCGTTTAAGGGGTTAATGACACGCGGCAGCGCGATCGCTGCAGCGTGTCATTACCGGTGAGGTCCCGGCTGCTCACTGCAGCCGGCCCCCACCTCCTATGAAGCACGCTCCGCTCCGGAGCGCGCTTCATAGCGGGAATAACACCCATGACGTAAGGTTACGTCATGGGTCGTCTGGGGACAGACTTCTATGACGTAACCCTACGTCCAGGGTCGTCTAGGTGTTAAAAAGGATTTTTAAGGATTAACCAATTTTTTTTATGTTCAGCTGGTGCTGCTGTAAAAATTAGAAAAGTTATCTACCTACACCAATACCCTGCAGTGTCTGTTGCATCTTCTTCTGGACCCCCCTCTTTTTCTCCTGCCCCTGCTTCCAAGACAACATATCTGAGCAGGACCTCAGCCACTGGCTGCAGTGGTGTCTCATCTCACCACCATGGAATCCCGCCAGCCTCCATGTCATACTGACAGTCTATGGGAGGGCTTGTGTGCCTCCTCTCTCAATTCTTTCGCGCAGAGAGAGGAGGCACGCAAACCCTCCCATAGACTGTCAGTATGACATGGAGGCTAGCGGGATTCCACGTGGAGAATTCTGCCACGGAATCCCGCCTGCCACCGCAGAACTCCACCTGATTTACTCAGTGTGAACATACCCTTATACCCTATATTTCTATGTTAAGTTTTCCTAAATACATCAGCAGTGTGGATGGTCATCTTTTTCACCCATATTTATGAAAGGGTATAAAATATACACTGGTGTATCCTCTTTCTTTTTACCAGAGCTGAGAGCTGAGCTGTGATTGGTAGCTGTCGGCAGTTTACACCAGTGTATGTTTTACACCCTTTGATAAATCTCCCCATGGCTGTGCAGTTGTATCAACTATAAATGGTGTTGCAAAACAAAGTAGTGGAGACAGCACTTCCAAATATAGTCCTTGAAGAGTTTATTACACACCAGTGTGCCGAAACGTCGCACTGGTGTGTAATAAACTCTTCAAGGACTATATTTGGAAGTGCTGTCTCCACTACTTTGTTTTGGATTACCTGATGCCAGCCTGGTCCGGTTTGGTGAGGCGTGCACCCACATTTCATTGTATCCTTGTGCTGCCGAAAGACTCTGTGCTATGATTGGTGTTGTGTTCCTAATTGTCGGCTGTAAAATGGGGTTGGGTCATGATCAACAAAAAGCACCAAAAAGTATTGATTAGGGCACTTAAAAGGCACCCCAAAAATACTTACAATAGTGCACAGGTTTTTGAATTTTTTTTAGTGTTCCTCTTGTACTTTGGTAACATCTGCCCTGGGGCCTCCCAAGCTAAGGGCCCTATTCCACCGGACGATTATCGTTCAGGTTATCGTCAAATCGTTCGGATTTAAACGATAATCGTTCGGTTGAAATGCAGTTAACGATTAACGACCAAACGAGAAATCGTTGATTGTTTATAAGACCTGGACCTATTTTTATCACTGCTTGTTTGCAAAATGTTCGCATTGAATAAGACATCCTTCGGTTGTTCCCAATAGATACGAACGCAATAGCGAAGAAAAAACGATCGCAATTACGATCATAAGTGACGATTATCGCTCCATGGAAATGAGTGAACGTTTTAAGGTCTTTCGCAATAGCGGTCGTTTGAGATTGTTAATCGTTAACAATTATGCAAACGATAATCGGCCGGTGGAATAGGGCCCTTACTTGCACCTCATTCACAGATCAGTCTACACAGTACAATGAAGACACCTAGGGGGAGATTTATCAAAGGGTGTAAAATTTAGACTTGTGCCAGTCCATTCCACACTGTATTTCTTGTTTCACTACACTTTAAAGGGAACCAGTAAGCCCATTTAGGCTGATTTGGTTTCTTGGAGCATAGTATAAATCTCCTGTGCAGCTTGTGGCATGTACCTCTCCCTGCCGTGTGCAGGGGGGGGTTAAACTCCATTTTCCCAGGTATAAAGCTGCCTCTGCAGCCGTGGACGGTACATAACTTTCCCAAATATTCGGAACGTCATATTTTTCAAAGTACTTCTTCTATTTTTCCCTTGCCATCTTTCTGTCACACCAATGATTAATTATGCAGTAATATTTATTGCAACCTCTTTATGCGTTTTCATTTGCTTTAGTCATTGTACTAAATGCCCAACTCCTTCCATTTTAATCTTGCTTGGCAATATTAGCAATGACATCCTCTCCTTTTCAAGGAAAAATGTTTTGTAGGCTGTGTTGCTTTAGGTCTTGCTTTTCTATACAGTTTATAGGCATTTTCATTGTGCAGTGTTTTATGGTTTATAGTTTACCCATTTCATAGTTGAGGCTAGTTTTCTCTCCACCCACCTTTTCTCTCCTTTGTTTTCTGGAGTCTCACCTCCTGTCTCCTATATGTTATAGCTTTGTAGTTCAGTAGACAATGGCTGTACTGCGCTCTGCTTCTATCTAACAATAGCCTGAGGGAAGGAAGATGCCTTTTTCCATTATGGTAGAAGGGCCTTGATCATGTCCCTTGTTCTCCATTATAACAAAAAGCTGAAAGTCATGAGCTTATGCTGCCATGACAACTGTGTGGGTATGCTATGACCAATGCAATTGCTCAAAATTAGACTTCCTTTAGGAATTCAAATACAGTGACATTAAAATAAATAAAAAGCTATCAACTGAATAAAATAGTTACTTTTGTTTCCACAAATGTTGCATATAGGAATATTACAAGTGCATTTAAGAAACTTTGTAATGTATCTTATCAGAGAAAAATGCTTTTTTCTTCTCTTATCAATCTCTTTCCTGCTCCCCCTACCACTACTTAAAGGGGTAGTGCGGCGCTAAGAAATTATTCACAAAATAACACACATTACAAAGTTATACAACTTTGTAATGTATGTTATGTATGTAAATGGCCCCCTTCCCATGTTCCCCGACCCCGCCTGTGTACCCAGAAGTGTAGTGCAGTATACATACCTGATCCGTGTCGACCAACCCCGTCTGGGACTGCAGGAGGGACTGCAGGAGCGGGCCGGCCGGCCTCCCGAAGATGACGTCTTTGACGGGGTCGGTCGACACGGATCAGGTATGTATACTGCACTACACTTCTGGGTACACAGGCGGGGTCGGGGAACATGGGAACGGGGCCATTCACATACATAACATACATTACAAAGTTGTATAACTTTGTAATGTGTGTTATTTTGTGAATAATTTCTTAGCGCCGCACTACCCCTTTAACTCACCATTCACTCTGAATTCAAGCTGAATTCAGTCCTGAGGCTTGAAAAGCTAGCAGTTCACTAGGGACCCTATTACATTAACAGATATCGGACCAATTTATCTGACAGATTTATAGACTATAACAGGCTATACACAAGGGTCTCCTCCTATGTGTGTACATTGTATGGGAGTCATCAGAGACTAGGCTCTAGCACCTAGCCTTGGGACAATTACAGATGAAGCCTTTTGAGGGAAAACTGGTGAACAATGCCATTAACAAGTTATATAATGGCCAGAAATAGTGCAAATCAGTTGGTACACACATGACAGCTTATCCTAATAAGTTACCTAAAACTACAGCTATGCTTTAAATAAAGAACACCTTAAAATGTTACTAGAGTGCAGATATTAACTACCTGCTCTTATAGAAAAAGCAGGAGAAAATACAACAGGAGAGATCTGTGGTTATAAAGGAAATACAATAAAAGGCTACAGATTATAAAGCTCTCAGTAGTCTGTTAACTAACAGATGGAACAATGCACAGGATTTCTGGCTGACATGATCACGTCTGTTAAAGGGTTGTCCTATGGTTACCATGTATTCCCAGGTTAGAAAATAAATGTCTGACCACTAAGAGCCCAAACAGTCTCAAGAACAGGAGTCCTGAGTCTCCCGTCAGAATGGAGCTGCGGTCATGGGTGTGCACTGCCATTCCATAGAAACGCCAAAGATGTCCCCTTAAAGCGTAACTGTCATTTTTTTTTATTGCAGAGATCAGTAGTATAAGCGATTTTAAGAAACTCTGTAATAGGTTTTATCAGCCAAAAAAGCCTCCTTCTGTACTCAAGAAGCAATTTTCCAGCCTCCCCCCCTGACTTCTTATCTGTGCATTATCAGGCAAACACGTCTTCATTACAGAGAAGCCAGTGAAGACGGGCTCTGCTCTCTCCATTCTATCCTTATGGAGGGGGGAGGGGCCGAGGGAGATGAGGGAGCAGGAAGAGGTGACATGAAGGTCAGCTGTTTGTAGACTGTCTGGGCACCTAAACCGCAGGATTCTGGGGTCAGAAAGGTCAGTGCTTATCTATGAACTTACTGAGAGAAGATTGCAGGGTGTTGTGCTTTGCAAGACTGCTCAGTGCTCAGTCACTCCTAACAGCCCCTCCCCTCTCCATAGCCACATAATGGACAGAGAAATCCTGCTGTTTCTGCAGTGAAGGGGGAGGCTGGGAGATTGCTTTTTCAGTCCAGAAGGAAACTCTTTTGGTTTATAAAACCTATTACAGAGTTTCTTAAAACCGCTTGAACTGTTGATATTTAATGGCACTGAAATGACAGTTACGCTTTAAAGGGGTGCTCCAGCAGGGGGTCACTTTTTTGGGGGGACAGGGGAGGAGGTGGCTGAAATAAAAGATGTCCACTTACCTCCCCGCTCCAGCGGCGGGTCCCACATCACTGCACTCCGCTTCCTGGTGTCTGACGCGGGCCCGAGACGTGACGTTTTAGGTCCGCTCAGCCACTCAGTGAAGGAGGCGGGATCCGTTTGAAGTGCGCTCGGATCCCGCCTCCTTCACTGAGTGGCTGAGCGGCCCTGAGACGTAGTGTCTCGGGCGGCGTCAGACACCCGGAAGCGGCTGGGAACCGGGGACCGGAGCGCAGTGATGCGGGACCCGCCGCTGGAACCGGGGAGGTAAGTGGATGTCTTTTATTTCAGCCACCTCCTCCCCGGTCCCCGAAAAAAAGGGCCCCCACGCTGGAGCACCCCTTTAAGTCTTTAAGGTCTAGTAAGTTTCCTACTTTCCCTTTTGGCAAATCCCTAATCCTGAGCCATGCCTGTACACCTCTGTGGGGCATTATCATGCCGCCTCCTTACTAACCGGTTTTAACATTATAGCATTCTTCATTTACACATTGTAACTGTGGGGACATACTGACCACACTTAGCACTAAAATTAGCTACCCTGTGTAATGGGTATAAACTATACATTTTATTCAGTCGTCCAGTCAAAATCATGACTCTCCATTTTTAATTCACATCAACAGAATACCTTTTTTTTTTTTTTGATTCCAAAGGGCTTTATTGAAATATCAGCATTGTACAACAAAGGCTGTGATCAGAAGCAAACAGTAAAACAGTAGTCAAAATAACAGAAGTGCGCTGCAAGCGCAACACTTGACCAGGAGAGTGGTCTAATAAGAATCGCTTATACAGTGCAATACAGTATAAAATGATGAGTCATGGGTGAATGCTTAACCAGAAGGAGCCAAATCAGTGGCGCTAGTTATGATACTGAAAATCATAATTATAAAGGCAGGGTAGCAGACTGCCGTAGGGAGCACAAGTGGGGGAAGGGTGGAGAAATAATGAGTAGAGAAGGGACGATGGGGGGGGGGGGGGTAGCTCTAGGGAGGGGGGGGGGGGGGAGTGGTACGGCCTAACAGGTAAGGGAGCGGTATTGAGGGGAGGAGAGGAAAGAGAGCCAAGGGCCCCATGTGGCGGTATATTTAGAGGTGTCGGTAGGGGAAGAAGCCAGTAAGTGCTCCATGTGTTGAATGTGGGTAACTTCAGCAAACCACTCCCCCAGGGTAGGCTTCCCCAGTTCTGACTCCCATGCCGTGCAGAAGTGGGGTATAGCTTGCGATCGGGCAGAGACCATCAGCCCATAGATAGCAGAAATGGCATGTGGGGGGCCCATGTTGGAGAGGCAGAGTTTTTCAAAGTCCGTGGTGGAACGGTGTAGCTGTTTGCCCTGTAAAACGGTCTGGTGGAAGTGGAGTAACTGAAGATGCTCAAAGGGAGCTCGTCTAGAGGGGGGGGCTTCTCCTAGGATAGAAGCCAGGGGTTTTAGAGAGCCGTCAGCTAGGACGTGGCAAAAACGTAGGGGTCGGGATTTGGAGTGGCCAAGGAAAGGGGCAGGTGAAGCAGCCGGCCCAAAAAGCGGATGGTCGGTAATGGGTAGAAGCGGGCCCGCCCGGTCCACCAAGGATTCCTCCGGGCATGATGAAGAGAGAATGGCAAGAGTGTGCTGCGAGGAAAAGGAGAGTGTTAGCGGGTCCGATGGGGACCAGGTCCAAGGGAGAGTAGAGAGGGCCTTGGGGCAAATGTCCTGCGCTAGGCGCACCCAGAGTTTTGAATTTCTATTGTGCACCACGTCAAGCAGTCTGGCGTAGGCACATGAAAGGTAATAAAGCTGGCAGTCCGGGAGACCCGTGCCCCCTAGAAGCTTGGGTCTGGTGAGCAGTCGCCGGTTAAGTCTAGGGCGCCCACCGGCCCAGACAAAGGCCCCAAAGCATCTCTGGATTTGGTGCCAATAGGAGGCAGGAATGAGGAGGGGGATGGTCTGCAGGAGATAGAGGAGCCTGGGAAGTAGGGTCATTTTAATGATGCTTATACGCCCAAACCAGGAGAATTCACTCCTGTCCCAGGCCGTTAAGTCAGTGCGGAACCGGGCGTGGAGGGGTTGGAAGTTGGCTGCGAAGAGAGTTGAAAGGTCAGATGGTATTTTGACGCCCAGGTAGGTGATTCCACCAGGCGGCCACGCGAATGGAAAGGAGGTGCGTAAGCTAGAAACCAAGGAATCTGGGAGAGAAACGTTAAAAGCTTCAGACTTGCTAAAGTTGATTTTATAGTTGGACCAGGCGCCGAACTCCAACATCCGCGCCATCAGTGAGGGGAGTGAGACCCAAGGGTTAGCAATGTAGACCAGCAGGTCATCAGCGAATGCAGAACATTTATATTCCTGGTCCCCTATCACGATGCCACGGACGTCGGGGTCGGTGCGTATCAGGGCCATAAGATGTTCCATTACCAAGGCGTAAAGAAGAGGGGAAAGGGGGCAGCCCTGTCGCGTGCCATTATGAATGGTGAATGGATCCGACAGAGTTGCATTAATTCTAAGACGGGCAGAAGGAGATTTATAGAGGGCGAGGATCCTGGAGGAGAAGAGGGGGCCAAAACCAGCATGCTGTAGCGTTTGTGCCAGGGAGGACCAGGAAACAGAATACCTTTTACTACATAAAAAATGACGTGCGGTTTTTATTTTTAATATTTTTTTTAATATTATGGATGATCAGTGTACATAAATAATAAAGAAATACAAAAATACTAAAAGGCAGAGAACATCTTTCCTTTTGTCTGTCTTTCCTGGATGTAATATCCTCACAACTTTCATAATTGTTCCCCCTTCACATTATGTGCAATTGCTTGGCACCATTACCAGCTTTCCTTTGAATAAGCCTCCCAATGCACAAAGGCCTGGTTAAACCTATAGGAGAAGCAGTGCCAGTATGAAAGGCGTATACTGTCAGCTCCACACAAAGGCTAGAAAGTGTCTGTCAGTGGCACATGAAGTGAGCAATTAGAAGGGCTCTACAAAAGATGAGCATGTTCAATATTCACAAGAAGACAAAGGAGGCGAGATACAGCAAGCTGTACAGAGAAGAGGGGCTGCGCAGATCAACTGCTTTAAACAATTGGACAGACGCATCTGTGATCAGGAAGGGAAGGGGAGTATGAATAATAAGTGTTAATAAATTATCAGCCATATTAACTGGATTGGCACAAAAAAAGATAAATTATGATATTCCTTTAAATGTATACCAAGGCAACATTGAATAATAAAAAGAAAAATCATCTCTAATATTAATATTTTACTTGCTGAGACAATAAAATACAAAAAAATGGCAATTAATAGAGGTTATATGGGTTATAAGAACTACATTTCTTGACACAAGCATTCTACTCTGCATTAACTCAGCACAGATTTAACCACTGAAAGAAAATGTTAAAGCGGACCTGTTGTTTAAAAAGATTTTTAAAAACCTGCATGGTTTTCATAGAGTAATCTTGTTATTATAGAGCCGGAGAGCCCCAGTTATTATGCCCAGCAATTTCTTATTTTCTATATTTCCGGGGGCAGAGCCAGAGCTGGGCTGTTTGTCAGTAGTCCACACACAGGGACTTCCTCCCTTACTTCTCCCTAGCTAGTCACAGCAAAGCACAACAAATCAAATACTCTTCAGTACTATGTCATGGCCTGTGCCTGTACTAGACGGCATGTGGAAGGAGGAACTGGTTTTGCAAAGTGTTATGTGTGTAGAAAAGAAAGATACAGTAGCAGCAGGATCACAGCAAGGGAATGCTTACACCAAGTACTGGGCTGCTACTAATAGGGTATATTGCACTGCGGGTCTGTAAAGTAGTACCCATACAACAGTACATATTTACACAAGGGACAGTTGCCCTAAACTTCATTTACCTTTGAGTAATAATGCAGATGATCTTTAGCAGGCAGACTGGCCCTCTGAGGCTCCTCTCCTGCACAGAATACATGGTAAGCCCCGCCTCAACTTCCTGTAATTTGTCCTGGTCAGTCTGTTATTAGAAACAAATTTCCCCTGACAACAGGCAGTGAACAGCATATTGCAGAGATATGAGACACTTAGGGGGACATTTACTAAGAGATCTAATGTGTGTGACTATTCTAAGGTGGTTTGACTAGACGTAGGCCTGCATCAGTTTTTGTGACTTTTTAAAAAGTTGCAAATGGTAAACTGACCGCACATATTTGGGTGAATACTCAAAACAGGCAGATTAAAAACTGCATCTAAACAATATTTGCCTGTTGAAATAGAACATAGACCAAAAATCCAATTATTCACCTAAAACTAGGCACAAAGCCCTTGATAAATTTTCCCCTAGTGGCCAAAACTTTAGTTACGTTTTTTTTTCTGGTTAAGGTATGTTCCCACACAGTCTCCCACCTCCTGTTCAAACTTGCCAGTATGGTCAGGTCTGGTATAGCTGTGACACCTGGAGCTATTACCTACCAATCCTGTGGTGAGAATACCTTCAGACAATATGCAGACAGCTCTAATCATTGATTCAATGTGGAAATTTATGATTTAAGCAGTTAAAAACCATGAAAAACGCGATTTAGACAATGTTTCTCCATGTAGAGAAATGCATGTGGCTGAAACCAGGCTCCCCCACGCTCCCCAAGATGGGGCGTCTTTAGGTTTAGTGCCTAGGGCAGCAGCAGCTGTTAATACGGCCTTGCTAATTAAGTATTTTTATATACGTTAAGAATCACATTGGCCATGTTCACACATTGTATTTTGCTCAGTCTTTCTGTCAGTATTTTGGTCAGTATTTGTAGCCAAAATCTGGAGTGAAACTGGTAGAGAAAACTATAATGGAAAGATGTTTACAGTTTTTGTGTTTTCAACCCACTCCTGGTTTTGGTTGCAAAATACTGAACAAAAATACTGTGTGTGTGTGAACAGTGCCATTGGATAGAGAGAAGTTGTCTGCAACAACAGTGACCAAGGTCTGGACAGCATGCAAAACTTATATGGATACAGGTCTTCCTGAGGCAAATAGCCATGCTAGTGTTTCAGAGAGTAAATCTATGCACAGAGTAAGTAAAGGAGGAGTCTTAAGAGTTTGGACCATGGACCAATGTGGCAATGTTTTGGAAGAAAGCAGACATGTTTTCCTATTACAATCGCCCTAACCTTAAATAAACTACACAACGCATTTCACATTATTATGTGCTATGGGGAAAGCAAGCAAATTACATTCATGAGTCAGATGATTTTCCATGGTTTATAATGCCCAGCATGGGCCTGAGATATACGTGCACATAATCTACTTGCATTCAGCTGTTGTGACTTTATACTGATAAGGCTCAATAAGATGGAAACATCTGCCTTTGAGGAGGTTTTCTGGGTTTCTATGGGGTTTATGACATGCTGTGCCTTCTAAGCTGCAGCTAGCTATTAGATAAAACAGTAATACATATTTTATATGGATTAAGTAGAGTTATATCAGCCAGCATTTCCTGACATTTACCATTTCATGGTAAAATAACTCTACTGCCATGGCTAATATGGGGGCAGACCAGGTGACCCTACTGTACTGAGTGCAATGTTTTCCCCTGAAATTAGACATGATGCACTGGTCCATATTTTTTGCTTTATAAGACACAACTGATGATAAGAGGCACACATGTTTTTGCAGGGAAAAATAAGAAAGAACTGTTCGGAAGCCAAACTACACAGTGAAGGATGTTTGTCTCCATTTATTATGTAGCAAAGAGCACTGTGTCAGAATGGAAAGAAGATACCACTTCCTGCAGGACATACAGCATCTGATAAGTACTGGAAGGCTTAAATATTCTTTTTTTTCCTCTGGAGAACTTTTAAAACTGAAACACAGTTTAAAGAAAATGTAGGCACCATGCTTTAAGCTGAAATACCAAGATACTAGTTAGGTGGGGTACCTATCTGCTACTTACTATGGACAAATTAGGCTTCTCTCAAGCAGCCACTTAGCAACTTAAGGTCGTATTTGATTAAGCCATTTTCATGTTCTCCAATCAACGATCCCTATATGAGCGCGTTTGTAAACGATCTGAAATTTTGACATGTTGAAAGACAACTATGAACAATTTATCACTCGTTTGATTGCTAGGTGTTATTACACAGGCAGATAATCACTCATTTGTGGTCATTATAGTGAATTTTTACTTATAAAGATAATCACTTCATGTAATAAGGCCCTTTGGTTTTGTTTCTACATATTCATACAGAATGCATTCCAAATGTATTGAAAACCATGCTCCCAGCCGCTGAAATGTTTCCAGGAATATTGGTAACACTGCATGGCTACTAAAGGAGACAGGGGGAATGGTTTCCACTATATTTGGAAGCATTCTGAATCCGTATGTTGGATTACAGCCTTATAGGCCATGCAATGCTCCACTGAGAAAAAATATTCAAAGTAGTTCTCCAGAATAAAGAGAGCTTGCTCTCTTAACCCTCTCACTCCAATGGCAAAGGCCTCTGTGCTAGCAATCCAACATCTTGCTATGTACTGCTAAATGGAAAACACAAAACAGCAGTCTGTAGGATGACTGCCTGACTAATAAACCCCAGTGGTGTTTTAAGGCTCCACGAAAGGGTTCAACACTGACTTTTAGGGAGCCCCCCCCTTTAATAGGTGGCAGCAGAGAGCAAGCTCTCTTCCTTTGGGAAAATAGTTTTTTTTTTTTTTTTTTTTTGCATACCGGGCCAGAAATGTTGTAGTTAGAGATGAGCGCAACTTGAGCATGCTTGAATCTGATCATTCGGAATTTGAATACTGTTGGCTGAAAAAGTTAGATGAAGCCCTGGAAAACATGGCCATAGGCTGTATGCATGTTTACCCAGACTCCCTGGGGCTGCATCCAGCTATTTTGCCACCGGTATTCAAATGTCGAATGATCGGGCTCAAGTTGCGCTCAACTCTATTACAGTATATCACTTTGGTCAGACCATCACACTTTTTGACTACTTATTCAACAACCTAGCTATCAAAAACCATAAAAATATTATTACATCTGCAAGACATCAGGAACAACCTTTGTTTCAAAGGAAAGTCACCCACCTTTTGAGACCCTAACTTCCTGGTGCAGCAATACAACAAGCCTGTACCTCATGCTTTTTATGTTATTTCTCCATGGCGCAAATAAAAAGTCTTTCTGAAACATCATGCACCATAAGACACAGTTTCTGCTCTCTGAATTAGCATTCAAAAGACAACAAAGGATGACATTAACCGTCTAAATCACATTAATATTAAAACCCAATTTATATGGTAGTGAATCAGAGATCACAAGCATCTTTCAGTGTAGAACATGTGACCTGGACCCAGACCCAATGTCACTACTCTGGGATTGTCCTCATCTGCTTTCCCTGACAATTAAGAACATAGTCAACTATTCCATGAAGCATAAGATCTTTCCTGATCTGCTAGAGGCAGCAATTATTACGGCTCTGCCAGGGGTGTAGCTAGGGGTTCAGCCTAAGTGGGGCAAGTAAGTCTCAGTGGGCCCCAACCCATTATGTTACCCATAGGAAACTTCAGTAGATGACAATGCTTTCCGAATAATAAAGGGTATATTCTGCTGTATGACTTATAGTGAACAGGGACTGAGAACAGTGGAAAAGACTTTCTATATTTCACACATATAACAAATTTAAGGGGTTATTCAGCATTACAAAAACATAGCTGTCTTTTTCCAGAAACAGCGCACCAAAGTTTGAGTGTGGTAGTGCAGCTCAGTTACACTAAGGGTACGATCACAAGTACCGGATCCACAGCAGATTTCTCGCTGCGAATTTGCAGCGAGACCCGCTGTGGATCCTGTACTGTGAAGCTGAATGGGTCCCATACACACAGCGGATCTGCTGCCTGTATAGGATCCGGACCCTTTAAAACCCCCAGCCACCCGCAGCCCCAAGCATACATTACCTGCTCGGCGCCGCGGCTGTGAGTGAAGCTCCCAGCTCCCCTCGCTCCTCTTATTGGCTGATGGGGAGCGAGGGGAGTCGGGAGCGTCACACGTTGCTGTGGCGCCGAGAAGGTAATGAATGCTCAAGGCCGGGGCTGCGGGCGGCGCAGGGGGTGAAAGGGGCTGGGTCCCATACACGCAACGGTATGGGACCCATTCAGCTTCACAGTACAGGATCCGCAGCGGGTATTGCTGCTAATTCGCGAGAAATCTGCTGCAGATCTGGTACGTGTGAACATACCCTAAAAGAGAATGGAACAAAGTTGTAACACCACACACAACATAGGGCGCTGTTTCTGTTTTCTAATTAGCCATCTATCCATTCAGGGGCATAACTAGAAATGGCTGGGCCCCATAGCAAACTTATGATTGTACCCCCCACCCCCGCCTTTCCAACTGACCACTAAGCCGTCAAGGGTAGTCATAACTGCATAACTGCAAGTGCTCGTCAGCAGCATTTTCTGTTAGGGTGCCTTCACACATACCGACTCGCAGCAAAAAACTCGCTGCGAGTTTCTGCTACGAGCCGAGGTCCTGGAAGGCCCCTATCACTACATACAAGCAGTGGTCTGAAAGACCACTGCGTGTATGTAATGCATCCGCCCCCTTAACCCCTTCGGCTCCTGCACCGGTCCTGCACCGCTGTCTCCATACATTACCTGGCTCTGGCTGCACTGGGTCCCGGCATCTTGCTCTGCCGCCCAGCCAATCAGTGTGTTGCCCAGCCACAGCCACTGATTGGCTGGGTGGCAGAGCAGGACCCCGGGACCCCGTGCAGCCAGAGCCAGGCAATGTATGGAGCTAGCGGTGCGGAAGCCGAAGGGGTTAAGGGGGCGGCTGCATTACATACACGAAGCGGTCTTTCAGACCATTGCTTGTATGTAGTGATAGGGGCCGTCCAGGACCTCGGCTCATACCAGAAACTCGCAGGGAGTTTTCTGCTGCGAGTCGGTATGAGTGAAGGCACCCTTAAACTGACATTTGCAGAACCTGGGAGGCTTGCTCTGCCACCTGGTGCTGCAAAAGATGACAGCTTAGGGGGCCCAAAGTATTGCAAGAGCAGGCCACAGGGCCCCCTGATGAGGTGGGCCCTCTGCATCCATTCTTCAATCTCTATATCTCATATCAGTCTAATATCTATTGGGCAGCGTGAGGACTATACCATAGCTGATGGTCAATGACCAAATAGGCAACACCGGAAAGGTATACCCGCAATACAAATAGAGTAAATGTATAGTACAAATGCTTGGTAAGGGTACAAACCCACTTGACGTATTTGCTGCGTGAATCAGTCTTAAAAATAAGCAGGCAAAACGCAGGTTGGCTTTATACAATTGTTCTGCGTTAAAATACGCAACTGCGTATTTTTGAATTGTGAAGCTTGTTGTTAGCAAAGCATCAATTGTTAACAACCTGTGCGAAAAACGCATGTAGCTTCACGCTTCAAAAATACGCAATTGCGTATTTTAACCTCTTAAGGACACATGACGTACCGGTACGTCATATGTCCTCACTTGCACTTCAAAGTGGGGCCGCGCGGCGGCCCCGCTTTGAAGTGCCGCGATCCCGGGTGCCGCGAGTAGCCCGGGACCGCTGCTATTAGCGGGCACGGTCTGATCGCCGTGCCCGCTAATTAGCTAATCGGAGGCAGCTGTCAAAGTTGACAGCTGCCTCCGATTACCGGAGGCAACGTTTCCCTGGTGTCTAGTGGGGGAGATCGCTCCTCCGGGACCTTGTCCCGGAGGAGCGATCTCCGTTACTGATGCCGGCCGGGGACGCGTCCAAGATGGCGCCGTCCTCGGCTCGGCACTCGTTCGTTTTCGGCTGCAGCAGCCGAAAGCAAACGAGTGCCGATCTCATGGATCTCTGCAGCATATCTATGCTGCAGAGATCTCAATGAGAGATCCAAGTGTATATACTAGAAGTCCCCTAGGGGGGCTTCTAGTATATGTGTAAAAAAAAAAAAAAAAGTGTTGTTAATAGTAAAAAGCCCCCTCCCCTAATAAAAGTCTGAATCACCCCCCTTTTCCCAGGTTTTAAATAAAAGTAAACAAATAAATAAATAAACATGTTTGCTATCGCCGCGTGCGTAATCGCCCGAACTATTAATTAATCACATTCCTGATCTCGTACGGTAAACGGCGTCAGCGCAAAAAAATCCCAAAGTGCAAAATTGCGCATTTTTGGTCGCATCAAATCCAGAAAAAATGTAATATAAAGCGATCAAAAAGTCGTATGTGCGCAATCAAGGTACCGATAGAAAGATCACATCATGGCGCAAAAAATGACACCTCGCACAGCCCCATAGACCAAAGGATAAAAGTGCTATAAGCCTGGGAATGGAGCGATTTTAAGGAACGTATATTGGTTAACAACGGTTTGAATTTTTTACAGGCCATCAGATACAATATAAGTTATACATGTTATATATCGTTTTAATTGTAACGACTTGAGGAACATGCATAACAAGTCAGTTTTACCCCAGGGCGAATGGCGTAAAAACACATTTCCCCCAAATAAAAGAAATGCGTTTTTTTTTTCAATTTCACCACACTTTGAATTTTTTTCTGGTTTCGCAGTGTACTTTATGCAAAAATTCAGCCTGTAATTGCAAAGTACAATTAGTGACGCAAAAAATAAGGGGTCATGTGGGTTTCTAGGTGGAAAAATGCAAGTGCTATGACCTTTTATGCACAAGGAGGAAAAACCGAAAACGTAAAAACGAAAATGGGCCATGTCCTTAAAGGGTTAACAACTGATGCTTTGCTAACAACAAGCTTCACGCTTCAAAAATACGCAATTGCGTATTTTAATGCAGAACAATCGTATGAAGCCAACCTTCGTTTTGCCTGCTTATTTTTAAGACTGATTTACGCGGCAAATACGTCAAGTGGGTTTGTACCCTAATAATAAATAGTCTCATACAGTTCAGGACAACTATACAAAATACAAAAAGCAGCTAAAGGCTACAGAAAATGTAACGATGTATAAAAAATAATAAGAATAATTAAAAAATAAATAAACATATGATATATATATATATATAGTTAACATAAGACAAAAGATAAAAACTACTTCCATCATCACACCCTAATGACTAATACCAGGGGTGTCAAACTCAAGGCCCTCCAGATTTTTCAAAACTACAATTCCCATCATGCTTGGACAGACAAAGCACAGGGGGTGTCTTCTCTGCATTAAATGTAAGTGACGTGTTTGCTAGGTTTTTTACTTTTCCTTTTTCCTCTGTCTGGCTCTGCCATCATGAAGACTTCTCCTGGCGATGTCTAGTCTCTGCCAGACAAACATTTTAGGCATCTCAACAAGGCACCATCCCTATGTGTATTGCTCCACACTGTTGCCCACTTCATGTCCTCATGTAGTATTTAGACCCAATTTTAGCCCTCCCTGTGCGCTCCCCCAATATAGTAGTCAGGCTCCTCTGTGCCTTCATATTGAAGTTCATCTTCTCTGTGCATCTATATAGTAGTTAGGCTTTCTGTGCCCTAATATAGTTATTATTTCCCTCTTTTTCCATGTAGTAGTAGTTATGGCCCTCAGTGAATTTGGACCTATTTTTATCTTTGATCGTTTGCAAATTGTTCGCATGTAACAAGACGCCGTTCAGTCGTTCACAGTAGCGGCAAACGCAGTGGCGATGACAGGACAAACACAATAACGATCATAAGTAACGATCATCGTTCCCTGTAATTGGGTGAACGATTTCAAGTCGTTCGCCATAGCAGTCGTTTGAGTGCATTTATCGTTCATAGTCGAAAAATCGCTTTGTGTAATAGTACCCTTAGACGGCTGCCTGCTCCCAGTCCCGTTTGTTGTTGAGACACATTCGTCCTCTCATCTTTATAAAGAAGAATCCATTGCCTTGTAGCAATCTCTCTGAATGACTATTTTACAAATAAAATGCATTCAGAGTTTTGCTTCTGTTTGCCAAGAACTCCTGTATTCTAATTTTGAGATCCAAACATTTAATTCCACATACCAGTTAGCATACGCTGGTACATTAATTTTCCCTGCTGGTATCCTCTTTATGACAACCATCTGTTCTAGTTTTAGCCTTCTTTCTCTAGTGCAATCCAGTAGAAATTAAAAACCAACAAGAGTTATTTCTGGAGGGACAGAAAAAAGATTGAAAATATGTATCTCAGGAAAAAAAACTACCTATTGCACATATGCTCAAATACTATATGCATCTTTGTGCTTATACTGTATTTGTAGGCAGCAGTACGAGCAGTAATATCGTCTTCTAGGGATACCGGGGATATATGCTGCTCCATCCATGACTGGCAGCAACTATTGCCCCTGGGGCATTATTTGTGTTTCTTTAAGTCAGTGTACATTTTAAATAGAATATACCAGTTGCATGGACACAGCTTCTTTAAGAGGACAGCAATATCTAATATATACTAGAAGATGTGTATAGCATTTAATGTGTGACCATTTAAAATGCATTAAAGGGATTTTCTGGGCAAAATAGATTGATTTCTTTTCCACAGGATAGATCACCAGTCAATGCTCGGTGGGGTACCAACATGATGATACCAACATAAAAAACACATATTGTAAATGTGAATTACTTTATGTGGTATGAGTATCCTTCTTACAAGAAAAGAATTTATATATATATTTTTTCTTTTACAAATAAAGTTAAATGTTGCAACCAAACTACAATATTTCGCGAAAAACAATCCCAGAATGACAAGGACAAGTAAAATCATCCCAAAGTTATTACCACATAAGATGACAGATGTCAGATTTGTAAAATGGGCTTTTGTTATCTAAGCCAAAAGGGTTAATGGTGTATGGTGTATTACTAAACATTATTAAAGGGGTTGTCCAGTAATGACAACATTTGCCCATTGAGATACACTTATCATGCAGTTATATTGCCAGTTACCTTTCTTTAGCAGAGTTGCTTAGTTTGCCATTTTCCCGGACGGCCTTGTGCACATGCTAGGGTGCCTCTAGCAGAGACCTGCCCTTTTCCGCCTACACTGACTAACCATGTCCCGCTATGCTCTTTGCAGCGCTTGTAAACTCTAGCTGACTGGGAGGGTGCTGAATGGATAATCTGGGAGATCACCCCTGCTTTCCTCTCATGGAATCCACTCCTTCTTTTTGCAAAAAATAAATGCACTGTTTAAACAGAGAAATGCAGCCATCTAGGGCAGATATTCTTTTGGTAAGGAATAAATCTGCATATAATTACATGGCATTAGCATTCTCTACTACAGTGTTACTAGTGGTAATATATCTCATACAGCTGCCTATAGATTGCTGATGGACTCACATGAAAGCAGCAGGAAATTTGAGACTCTTTGAAGCCTTCTATGTTCTTAATGGATCCCACTCCTGCCAGGAGCTATTCCGGTACTGATAGTACTATTTGTACACTACTATAATATTAAAGTTGCTTCACCTACACTTCAAGAAGCTCATCCGGACAGTAAGTAAGACATCTTACATACGTGGCCAAAATATGTCAAGTTGACGATGAAAGTACATTATTGCTTCTCAATACCATAGCTTGGGACTTGAAGACTGGGCACACACAGATAAAATGGCTGACCTAAGCTCACAAGGGTATATAAGGTCACTGGCTGGAGGTTCTTGTTTCAGAGAGTGCGACTACTAGAGATTTTGCTGCATGACATCCCAGAAACCGATTTCTATGCATTTTGATAGCATGTGAAGAGAGGCGTCTCATGCAGCAGACAGGTTCAGCTATTGTCCCTTTACATACTGTGCTGCAATCAGATGCCATTTTACCCCATTTTCTGCCAATTAGATGCATTTTGCACACCAGTATATGGGTTTCTCTCTGTATTCCTGGATGTTGCTACATGACATATTATGTGATTTCTAAGTGCAGAGAATAACTCAGCTAACAGATCTCATTTTTCACAAACCACATGGACACGATTCAATTACATTTACTGCAGTGGGAAGATGGTTTGACAGTCCCATGTATCTTCAGGCAGTATGAAGCCACCAAGCAAGCTGTGTGTTCATTATTACCAACATTATTACTGACTGTCATGCTAGCACATATGCAACACCCATAACTATCTCCGCTGTAGGATGGAAAAAACATTGGTATTGGTATACCACAGACAATGCAAGTTAGTGATGAAGATCCTACCACTCTTCACAAGAGAATGCAAGGTATCCCCCTTACATCTCCTCTTCATTAAACACCAACAGATTCCTCTAAGGCCCTTTCACACAGGCCAGGTCAATGTCAATAAGATAGAACATAATTAAGGGTTTGTTCACACGCACCTAATTTGCTGTGTAATTGATGGTGCAGACTTCAGATATTTATTTATATTGCTTAAGGGTACAAACCCACTTGACGTATTTGCTGCGTGAATCAGTCTTAAAAATAAGCAGGCAAAACGCAGGTTGGCTTTATACAATTGTTGCGTATTTTTGAAGCGTGAAGCTTGTTGTTAGCAAAGCATCAGTTGTTAACAACCTGTGCGAAAAACGCATGTAGCTTCATGCTTCAAAAATACGCAATTGCGTATTTTAACACTGAACAATTGTATAAAGCCAACCTGCGTTTTGCCTGCTTATTTTTAAGACGGATTCACGCAGCAAATACGTCAAGTGGGTTTGTACCCTAAAACTGCCCCATTAACCCCTTAAGGTCAAAGCCAATTTTCATTTTTGCACTTTTGCTTTTTCCACTTTATGTTAAAAAGTCCATAGCGCTTGCATTTTTTCACCTAGAGACGTATATGAGCGCTTATTTTTTGCAAAACCAATTGTACTTTGCAATGACAGGCATTATTTTTCCATAACATATGCTGCGAAACCGGAAAAAAATCATTTGCGCTGTCAAATTGAAAAATAAAAGGAATTTGTTTTGATTTCGGGGAGTTTTGCATTTACGCCGTTCGCCCTATGGTAAAACTGACTTGTTATGCATGTTCCTCAAATCGTTACGATTACAACGATATATAACATGTATAACTTTAATATTATCTAATGGCTTGTAAAAAATTCAACAAATATATGTCTCTTAAAATCGCTCTATTCCCATGCTTACATCGCTTTTATCCTTTGGTCTATGGGGCTGTGTCAGGTGTCATTCTTTGCGCCATGATGCATTCTTTCTATCGGTACCTTGATTGCGCATATACGACTTTTTGATCACTTTTTATTAAATTTTTTCTGGATTTGATGCGACCAAAAATGCGCAATTTTGCACTTTGGAATTTTTTTGCGTTTACGCCGTTTACCGTGCAAGATCAGTAATGTGATTAATTAATAGTTCGGGCGATTACGCGCGTGGCGATACCAAACATGTTTGTTTATTTGTTTATTTATATTTATAAAATGGGAAAAGGGGGGTGATTTGGACTTTTATTAGGGGAGGGGATTTTTTATTAATAAAAAAACATTTTTACTTTACTTTTTACTTTAACTAGAAGTCCCCCTGGGGGACTTGTATATAGACAGCACTGATCTCTCATAGAGATCAATGCTGTGTATATACACAGCAAAGATCGATCAGATCGGTCATAGATTGCTATGGCCTGCTGCAGGCCATAGCAATCTATTGCCGAGCCGGGATCAGCGCCATTCCGACGCTGAGGCCTGGCACGGGCAGGAGAACGGATCTCCCCCCCACGATCGCATCACGGGGGGAGATCCATCCCACTAGACACCAGGGATGCACGGAGGAAAGCCTCTAAGTGCAGCTGTCAGGTTTGACAGCTGCACTTAGAGGCTTAATTAGCCAACGCGGCAACGGGACCCACGCCGGCTAATAGAGGCACTGCCCGGCTGCACATGTCAGCCGGGAACACCCCCCGTGGCACCATGATGCATCAGATACGTCATGGGTCGCTAAGGAATTAAAGTGCACCTCCAGTGTATTTTTAAGAAATTGGATTAAGCACTGTGCCATTTCTGTAATCTTTTTTTAATTCGGTATCCCAAGTCCCAAGCTGTGCTCTCCATGCTACATACAGTGGAACTTTAGTGTCCAGCTCCATCTATATAGTTCCTGTCTCCAGTGAGAGATCCAGTGCTATAGATTTACATGGAGCTGGGGGACTCAGCTCTGTAAATTAGGCATTAAAGTGGAGAAGCCCTGTGGCCTACTTGCTTCAAGTTACACCTCTGCTGATAGCATCTGGCACGACAGAATCCCAATTGGCCACTGAATGCCAATAGAATCTGATAAATGATTTAATCAATTTGACCTGAAACTATTATTAGGAGCTTGGCTCATCTCTAGCTGTATACATTCAAGGTCTCTGCAACTAATGTATGCTGCACAACAGCCTAATGTTGCCACTTCCTGTCTTACCCCTTTCTATTTGAACTGATGTCCTCATCTCTACATCCATCAATCTTCCAATCTCACTGATGGTAGTATCTAATCTTCTAACACAGGTAACAATTGTAGCCACAGACAATAATTCCCATACTGAAGTCAGGCACCACCAGTGAAGCCATAAGCAGTTATGAAAGATGGCTCCAAGTTCTGGACTACGTAGAGAGGGACATGTGTAAACGGTATTCAGATAAGTAGGAAAAGAACAGTAATATTGACAGAACTAGTGGTTTTGTTAGACTAGTAACTGGGTCTTTGCTTTAGGCCCCCTTTGCGGAATCCCGCCGTGCTCAGTGTGCTGCAGTGAGTGAATGGGAGGGTGCTCCCACCGCTCTCTGCTCAAAGAAATGTCAATTTCAGCGGAGAGGGGAGGAAGCGGACGCGCGAGCACTGCAGGACACTGAGCACGGTGGGATTTTGCCGTTTTTGCTCAGTGTGAACGGGACCTTACGCTCTAAAAAAAACTGGAAAAACAATAAGGTTAGTTTAATATCCTATTATATATTGGAATAAAAACTTAAAGAGAAACGATCAGTATATATATATAAAATATTCACAGATTTGCATATCTTCTATTGTTAGTCTCAGCAAATGGGTTTATTGGTGCTGTTTATTGATCATTTCAGTGCATCTACCTACTTTTTATTAAAACGGGGTCAGCTGCATATTTAACCCCTTCCAACCTACACATTTCTTACCAATATACTGTATATTACATAACGCAAGACATGGCAGTGTGGACTTGGGGAGCTAAATGCTTGCAGAACATGAAGGAATAATTTACTGACCTGTCCTTTGGTAAAATACACCAGTGAGAGGGATTTGCTGCATGGCTCCATTTTCCACCCTGCATCACATTGCAGCTACTTTGCATCATTTACAGCTGATACAATTTACTCCTCAGCAATATTTAGAGATGATAATGATTTCAACTTTGCAACTTACACATCACCTACTAAAACTGGGCTGGTAAATAGTTTAGACCAAACCAAGAAAGTATGATGTGAGAAATTTGACATTCGATTTTCTAACACACTCCACAGCATTTAATCTAGAGCCTTTATAGAGAATAAAAGCTTTTACTGCCGATCTGATGGAGGCTCACCTAACAGCAGCAAAGTCATTACATCCATCATAACCCAGACACAAAAGGGATGTATTCATGTAATGGACACTGGTGGCTCCGGATGTCACTCTGACCATAATTATAGATTTTTCAGAGTGTTGTTTTCTCTGTTATTGGAACATACTGTGAAAAAACACATAGGACTTTGTGTATTTGAAGTCATCCTCAAATGCATTTTCTAATCCTGGCTTCACAAAAATAATCTTTTATATTGTACCATTGCAGCTTATTGGTGAAGAAGACAAGACAAGTACACAAATCTCTGACACATTAAAGCTATTGTCACAATTGATTTGCTACACTCAGCCCTGTCTGTTCCTCAATAGGATTCTGGTGCAAGTCATGGTGACCGGTGTGTTGCTGTGACTTTAGACTACCATTTCACTGCAATAAGTGGCAGTCTGTGATGATCCCTACACTTTGCTGATAGCTATAACTATACAGTATATCAGCACAGTGTAAGTAAATGGAGGAAACAGGCACAGCTAATGATGTAGCTCCCAAATATCTGCCTGCCTGCTTGCTTCTCAAGTTAGCCCAAGACCCAAAACAGAGCCACTTGGAAACAAAACACCTAAGGTTCCATCTTCTATTACTCTTTGAGCAATAAGGTTCCCAGGTTCTTGTGAAGTTCAAAAGTCCTACGGTTCTGACTACCCAGTTGTGGACCTGGTTTCTTTCCTGACTTTGTATGCTGCCTGTCCTAACCTCCGGCCTGTTTACTGTCGGGCACAACCCTCAGTAGTTCCCTGGGAATTCCAAGCTGCAAAGGGTCAGATTTCTTTATAGAAGTTAATGGATGATATTCAATATGGATCTGCTTAGTATGACAACTCTGTGAGCATAAATCTGCAGAACATCCAATAATGTAAAAAAAAGGAGGCTTACCCTATGTCTTCTGCATCTTCATCACATTCAGCTCCATATTTGCAAGCACCACATTTAGGATGTTTCCTATGAACCTCAGTCCCAGATCCTTCATATTCTGAAAAACAACATTAACAGAGATTAAATAATTTCATAAAGTTTCAGAAATTAATATCAAAATTATAACTAAATGACAATTTTTAGCTATAACTGTGATCTGCTGAGCTGAGTCATGGCAAAAACAAGACAGCCCCAGATCCTAGAGGCTTCCCTTGCTAATGGTCCAGTGATGACATTGACTTGTCAATAAGGAAGAAAGTTTGTCTGTACATTAGCCAGGACAGATTGCTACGTCTGTATGTCCAGTAATCCACAAAATAAGGTAATACCATAGTTAAGATAATAGCTAAGAAGAATTTGTTTTATTTATGAGAAAAAAAATAATTGATCTTGCATTGTATAAATGACACCATAAAAGAAACCTACCAACCAGTAGAAAATGTTACATGTATTGTATAATAATGATGGTAATATGTAATAGTTTTCTCCTTATAGTATTGTTATAGTATCTCCAAATCCTCAAAACTTCAAGCCCATAGTAAGCCAGAAATAAAGTCTGAATAATACTAGCTATACCATTCTCTATATATGTAGTTGGAACATCGTTATTCATGCAAAAAGAAAAATCATGGAAGAAGCAAAATATAGTTACACGAATTATGTATGTATTTTGCATTTATTTTATCCATGTATGTGGAATAATTTCATATTAGATACCTGAAATATGTGACTATAAGAATAATCATTAGTGGGTTGCAGAATGCCTATGTATAGGGTGGATGTGCAGACTACAATGATGAAATCTGGTGATAGTTTAAACAGTTTGCATAATGATAAAGGGTAAATTCACACAGGCAGATCCGCCGGGAGTCTCATGCACGAAATCCGCAGTTAATCCGCAATACACGTATTAATAATAATAAGAATAATACGTGTATTGCGGATTAGCTGCGGATCTCGTGCGTGAGACTCCCAGCGGATCCGCCCGTGTGAATTTACCCTAAATATATAGACCTACAGCACACCAATCCATTGTGGTTATCTTATTATGCTACTTCCATCAAAGGCATCACCTGGCTTGGCATAATAGATTTGCAGATAATAATAATAATAATAATAATAATAAATTTATTTGTATAGCGCCAACAGATTCCGCAGCGCTTTTTTTTATGCATACAGTACAGAGGTACATAATACACAGTTAAATAATTAGAATAAATAAAAATAACCTAAAAATACAAAGTATAAACGAGACCTGCTCGTTGGAGCTTACAAACTACAACTTGGGTTGACACCAGTGCTTTATTTGTCCATGGTCCAGCCATTTTACATAGTTAGAAATACAGGATGAGCCAGCAACAACGCCAATGTCTGATTGCAAGTAAACATATAAAGTGCAGGAACCGTCAGAGATAGAGCAAGGGAAACAACAGAAGGGGGAAACAAGTTTAGGGAACGTTATAAGCGGGCCTGAAGAGATGAGTCTTCAGGGCACACTTGAAACTGTGAATATTGGGTATGAGTCTGATGTCTTTAGGTAGGGCGTTCCAGAGAACTGGTGCAGCACGAGAGAAGTCTTGGAGGCGGGAATGAGAGGTTCTGATTATCGAAAATGTTAAGGTTAGATCATTTGCAGAGCGCAAAGCACGGGAAGGATGATAGGTGGAGATGAGGAAGGAGATGTATGGAGGGGCAGAGTTGTGGAGAGCTTTATGGGTGAGGGTGAAGAGCTTGAAGTGGATTCTGCATTTAATGGGTAACCAGTGCAGTGACTGGCACAGAGGGGAGACGTCGGTATAGCGGCTGGAGAGGAAGATGAGCCTGGCTGCTGCGTTAAGAATAGACTGGAGAGGGGAGAGCTTAGAGAGAGGAAGACCAATTAGTAGGGAGTTACAGTAGTCAAGACGGGAATGGATCAGGGCGACAGTCAGAGTCTGAGCTGTGTCAGTGGTGAGAAATGGACGGATTCTGGAGATGTTTTTGAGATGAAGAGGACAGGAGAGTGTAAGAGCTTGGGTATAGGGAGTGAAGGATAGATCAGAGTCTAGCATAACCCCCAGACATCGAGCTTGATGCACAGGAGTTATGCTAGTACCACAGACTGAGAGTGAGATGTCGGGTTTAGGTTTGTTAGAGGGAGGAAATACCAGAAGTTCAGTTTTAGAGAGATTAAGTTTGAGAAATAGAGAGGTCATAGTGTTAGAGACAGCGGATAGGCAGTTACTAGTATTTTGCAGGAAGGCAGGGAAGATGTCACGGGAGGAGGTGTACATACCTCCCAACTGTCCCGGTTTCCGCGGGACAGTCCCGTTTTCTGGGTGCTGTCCCGCGGTCCCGGAACGGCCCCCCGTGTCCCGCTTTATATGTGGCCCCACCGAAAAAACAATAAACCAGTAACTCACCTGTCCGCCGGTCCCAGCAGCTCCTCTCCTGGCAGAGCGCGCACTCCCGTCATCCTCCGGGGCGGGCAGCGGGGTACAGAGACACTGACTGTGCCGGAAGTGATTCATATAGAGGCTGCAGGTCACTTCCGGCACAGTCAGTGTCTCTGTACCCCGCTGCCTGCCCCGGAGGATGACGGGAGTGCGCGCTCTGCCGGGAGAGGAGCTGCTGGGACCAGCGGACAGGTGAGTTACTGGTTTATTGTTTTTTTGGTCGGGCCACACAAATGGGGGATTGGCTACTATGTGGGGCACTATATGGGGGCATTGGCTACTATGTGGGGCACTATATGGGGGCATTGGCTACTATGTGGGGCATATATGGGGGGATTGGCTACTATGTGGGGCATATATGGGGGCATTGGCTACTATGTGGGGCACTATATGGGGGCATTGGATACTATGTGGGGCACCATATGGGGGCATAGGCTACTATGTGGGGCACTATATGGGGGATTGGCTACTGTGTGGGCACTATATGGGGGATTGGCTACTATGTGGGGCACTATATGGGGGCATTGGCTACTATGTGGGGCACTATATGGGGAATTGGATACTATGTGGGGCACTATATGGGGGATTGGCTACTATGTGAGGCACTATATGGGGATTGGCTACTATGTGGGCACTATATGGGGGGATTGGCTACTATGTGGGGCTGTGGGGCACTATATGGGGACATTGGCTACTATGTGGGGCACTATATGGGGGATTGGCTACTGTGTGGGCACTATATGGGGGATTGGCTACTGTGTGGGCACTATATGGGGAATTGGCTACTATGTGGGGCACTATATGGGGGCATTGGCTACTATGTGGGGCACTATATGGGGAATTGGATACTATGTGGGGCACTATATGGGGGATTGGCTACTATGTGAGGCACTATATGGGGACTGGCTACTATGTGGGCACTATATGGGGGGATTGGCTACTATGTGGGGCTGTGGGGCACTATATGGGGACATTGGCTACTATGTGGGGCACTATATGGGGATTGGCTACTATGTGGGGCACTATATGGGGGCATAGGCTACTATGTAGGGCACTATATGGGGGCATAGACTACTGTGTGGGGCACTATATGGGGATTGGCTACTATGTGGGGCACTATATGGGGGCATTGGTTACTATGTGGGGCACTATATGGGGGCATTGGCTACTATGTAGGGCATTATATGGGGCATTGGATACTATGTGGGGCACTATATGGAGCATTGGATACTATGTGGGGCACTATATGGGGGGATTGGCTACTATGTGGGCACTATATGGGGATTGGCTACTATGTTGGGCACTATATGGGGATTGGCTACTATGTGGGGCACTATATGGGGGATTGGATACTATGTGGGGCACTATATGGGGGATTGGATACTATGTGTGGCACTATAATGGGGGATGGGATACTATGTGTGGCACTATATGGGGGATAAGATACTATGTGTGGCACTATAATGGGGGATTGGATACTATGTGTGGCACTATAATGGGGGATTGGATACTATGTGTGGCACTATAATGGGGGATTGGATACTATATAGGGCATTTTTGGGGGGATTGGATACTGTATAGGGCACTATTCAGTAAGCAGGATGTGGTGACTGTAGGGGAGTGGCTATGGAGGGTCGCAATGGGGGCGTGGCTATGGAGGTCACTATGGGGGCGTGGCTATGGAGGGTCGCTATGGGGCGTGGCTATGGGGACCGCGGCGCACATGTCCCTCTTTGCTCTTTCCAAAAGTTGGGAGGTATGGGTGTATAGCTGGCTGTCATCAGCATAAAGATGGTATTGAAAACCAAACCTGCTGATGGTCTGTCCGATAGGGGCTGTATAGAGGGAGAAGAGGAGGGGACCCAGGACTGACCCCTGGGCAACTCCAACAGTAAGAGGTAGGGGACCGGAAGTAGAGCCAGAGAAGGATACGCTGAAAGAGCGGTCAGAGAGGTAGGAAGAGAACCAAGAGAGAACAGAGTCCTTGAGGCCAAGAGAGCTGAGCATGGAGAGGAGAAGCTGGTGGTCCACAGTGTCAAATGCTGCTGAGAGGTCCAGGAGAATCAGCAAGGAGTAGTTTCCTAGTGACTTGGCCTTCAGGAGGTCGTTTGACACCTTAGTGAGAGCAGTTTCAGTGGAGTGAAGGGATCGGAAGCCAGACTATAGAGGGTCGAGAAGAGAGTTGTCAGAGAGATTGCGGGTAAGGCGAGAATAGATCAAACGTTCTAGAAATTTGGAGATGAAGGAGAGATTAGAAACAGGTCGATAGTAGGCTGCACAAGATGGGTCTAGAGAAGGTTTTTTCAGCAGTGGGGTTATAATAGAGTGTTTGAATGAGGAGGGAAAGATCCCAGAGGAGACGGAGAGGTTGAATATTTTAGTAAGGTGAGTAGTGACAGCGGGAGAGAGGGACTGGAGGAGGTGTGAGGGAATAGGGTCACTAGGGCAGGTAGTGGGACGAGAGGAGGAGAGGAGCTTGGCAACTTCTTCCTCTGTCACTGGGTCAAAAGCTGAGAGCGATGAGGGAGTAGGAGAGGGAAGGGTATCTATGAGAGAAGTAATAGGAGCTATGGGACTTTGTGGCTGGGAGGTGATATCGGAGCGTAGAGTGTCAATTTTGGTTTTGAAGAAGGAGGCCAGGTCTTCAGCGCAGATTATTTGAATTATGTAAAATTACTACTTTGTAAATGTTTCGGTCTTCATGATTTGCTTGAAAATTGAGCCATGTAAAGCCTCATTAAACAAGTGCTGATCCAAGAGGTCAAGACCTGCTTGTCCCCACTAAAAGGGTCTTCAGACCACACCACGAGAGAAGCTACTTTCACTGTTTAATCTTTTTTTCCCTTTGCTGAATCAACACTGGATGGATGTATTTTTTTTCCTTACAAATTATGCTATTTAATAGATAAAATACGCTCTTTCTGAAGTATGTTAAAGGGATATACTGACATAAATAGACATTTAAAAAATGTGCACTGGGGGACAGTTATCAATCTTGCGCCCCTGGTGCACGCCAGGGAGAAGGCGTAGATTTGCTCCTTCTCCCTGGCATACGCCTGCTGTATCCCCCGCTCGCTCGATGGGCGGCTGGGGCAGGGAGGAAGTGTGGACTCTCAGAAATCGTGGCAAAAATCTACACCCACGAGTACGCCGGTCTTCATAAATGTCCCCCTCTGTGTTTTTTTTTTTTTTACAGTACTGAAAAGCATAGTCAAATTTTCAGCTCAAGTAAATCCCACAAAAAGAAGAAAGTCAATAGGCATCATAAATAAGCATATATGTTGGAAGATGTTAGTGTGGTGTCTGGTTTGCTTTTGTTTGAGACTCAGTGGCACAGATTCTGTTTTGTTTTAAAACAGATCACTTGCTCCATCCAATCCGATTATTACTTTAACCCCAAACGTTCTACAGGGTTAAAATCTTATGACTGCACAGACCAATAATGTAATCTAGCTGTCATGTTCCTATGATTATTCCTATGTAATTCCTAAAACAGAATTAGAGGCAGTAATGTTGACACACAAGATCCATATTTCTTGTGTTCATCTATTTTAATCCACTAGACTTGCAGTATTGAATCAAAAAAAGCGCACAAAATACTCTTCTACTGGGGGGGGAATTCTAGCCATGACATCATGTGTAGCAAACTTGCCTTATGTTCGGGTTCAGCCTGCCCTGCCTTCATGGTAGGTACTGACACTGTCATCCGACCACTGTGCCCCGCTCCCCTAGGGGTCCAGTGGAAGAGGGACCCGCCACTGCACTGTTCAGCCCCCTCACAGTAGTGCTGGGTGAGCGGGCTGAACAGAGGAGCAGAACCTGCCAGGCCCTGCACGGCACAGGAAAGGGATGAAGGAACTTTGGGTCACATGACCCAAAGGTCCTGAATACTTCTATGTGAAGATCAGGAGAAGGAGGGGAAAGCCTGGGAGCTGTAAGTGCTGTGTATGTGTGTCAGTGAGTGTATATATGTATCTGTGGGTATATGTATATGTCAGTGTGTGAATATATGTATCTGTGTATATATGTATATGTCAGTATGTGTATGTATCTGTGGCTATATGTGTGTGTGTGTGTGTTTGTGTATGTCAGCAATGTATGTAACACTGGTGTATATGTGTGTGTTTGTGTATGTCCGTAGTGTCTCAAGTGATTGACAGGTTAGCTCCCAAAGATGTCCTGCAGCAGTTTCTATTAATGTTGGGCTCTAATAAGAACCCACCACTAATATCTGCTGCATTTTCTTTTATTTCGTGTTGAGTATTTCTTATTACACTGAGATGATTTCCCTGTGTACAGTCTACTCATGGTGTATACATCTGCACTAGTGTAATCACTTTACAGCGTATATATGTGTGTATGTCAGTGGCGTATCTGTATATTCATTAATGGTGCCTCTGTGTGTGTATATGTGCGTCATTGTCTGTCTTTGGCAGGCAGGGGGGGGGGGGGCGTACAGGATTTATGGGGCCCCGTACAGTTTTTTGCTAAGGGGCCCCATGAATCCTAGCTACGCCCCTGGGCTGTATCAATGTTTTCCAGGAGACTGTAAAAACAGTATTTTTTTTTCTGTTGGTTCAACTGCTGCTTTTGGTAAAATACTGACCACTTAAGGCCAACGATAATGCACAAAATAAGGCTCAATATCCTATGTCTGCACATGGCCATAGAGGGATGTGTCTTGGTATAACTCCTGGTCATACAATGATATGTCCGGGGAGTGTAACAGCTTAGGACTCTTATCTTAAGTTATTCAATGCAAATAATTTATTAAAGATCACAATATATGTGATCTCTTTTCATATACATCAGTTTCTATCAATTTAATGTATCATTCAGAATGTTATTATGCTATAGAGATAACAAGCTTACTGTCTAATCAAGTGATCCATCAGGTGTTTGCCAACATAGCAGTATACAGTACGTTAAGTGGGTAGATGATTGCATTTGAGCCTCCCTTACTAATATAGTGCAATATTCCTCTTGTTGATAAACCAATTATGCCCTTAATTCATAAGACATAATTCTACCCTTTGGCGGTCTCTGGTACAGTGTTCTCCCACTTGCATCCTATATAAATACAACTTCTCTATACAATCACAAAAGATGAGAGCTGCTAGACAACGGTGGCCATAAATCACATCATACACTACCGTTCAAAAGTTTGGGGTCACATTGAAATGTCCTTATTTTTGAAGAAAAAGCACTGTACTTTTCAATGAAGATAACTTTAAACTAGTCCTAACTTTAAACAAATACACTCTATACATTGCTAATAAGGTAAATAACTATTCTAGCTGCAAATGTCTGGTTTTTGGTGCAATATCTACATAGGTGTATAGAGGCCCATTTCCAGCAACTATCACTCCAATGTTCTAATGGTACAATGTGTTTGCTCATTGGCTCAGAAGGCTAATTGATGTTAGAGTCTCTAGTTTGAGAAACAGACGCCTCACATGTCCCCAACTGGCATCTTCATTAAATAGTACCCGCAAAACACCAGTGTCAACATCTACAGTAGGGAGGCGGCTGCAGGATTTTGGACTTCATGGCAGAGTGGCAAAGAAAAAGCCATATCTGAGACTGGCCAATAAAAGAAAAAGACTAAGATGGGCAAAAGAACACAGACATTGGACAGAGGAAGACTGGAAAAAAGTGTTGTGAACGGATGTGGGAGCAGCTGGACCGTATGGTACGCCAGAAGTGCCCATTCCACCATCTTTCACAACAGTACAGCAAGTGATTCCATTTTATACTACTGTTTATCACAATCCACCTTGGACATCACTTGTCTTCTGTCCTTACGTGCTTGGAACTCTTTAATGCTGCGCGTTGGACGGCACATGTCTAACACATGTGTCCTCCTGCCACAGTCCTGTTATATTGAACTGTTGATTCGGAACAGACAGTCAATAACAGCACTCTCGAGGTGCATCCATAACAAGATGGTTTGCTTCTACGTCTGGAGACAATTTCTGGCTTGGCAAACTAAATCCCCAGTTATGTTTTGATCATGCTCTAAGGCAAAAACATTGGAAAAGCTAGAGAGCTTCTCTGCATATCCTTCTTCCCACAAATTAGTGTTTTTTTTTTCTTCAGGCAATGTAAAATAAAAGAAAAATACAACCATGATTTTGAGGTCAAAATAAGAGCCTATTTTCAATATAATAATGTGCTTTATTAAAATCAATGGGAAATAGTTCGGCAGTGCCCAAAGAATAACAGCCGAAATTGATTATGACTGTCCAAATATTGAACATGCTAATTTTGTACGACCTTATTTTGCAAAATACGGCCGTATTTTCCATCTGTTTACAAATTGGCTCCATCTTTTCACACATGGCCTATGGCTGTATCCACGTTTTCTAAGCAGTCCTCATGCTGCATCCACCTTCTCCAGGCAGTAGAAATAAAATGCACATTGTTTGAGTTTGTGCAAACCTGAACTTTCAGCAAGTTTGCTCATCTCTAGCACATAGCTTTTATTTTACTGTGCCTTTTTTTATGTCTCATTAGAACCGCACCAGACAAATCCTTGGCCAATGCAGGTTTGGGATATGTTCTATGAAGACAGAATGTTCCACTTTTAAATGAACATGTTTTGTCTGTGATTGGTGCGTATGCTTTTAAGTATAAAATGGAGCATAATTATTTCCAAGGGATTGAGAATGAAGCAGTGGATGCTATTGGTCGATAGCAGATTGCTATGGATCTGTGCCAATGATCGATACATTCTGATTTCTATTAGGATTTATGACAGTCTTTGCCAGCCATCATTTATCTAATCCCACAGGTTTACATGTAATGTTTACTTTCTGCTTTGGCAATTCAAACTGACCAAGAAGACGATGAAGCAGCAAATTGAGTTCTGACAAAATCCTCTTAAGCAATGTTTGTAGGAAATGAAATGCTTCCTAAACAATCATCTCAGACAGTGTTTATCTGCTGTGCTATCATAATACAAACTGTACTGGAAAGCACAGCGCCAACCATTTACGTGCATGTTGCAAAACTAATTAACATACACCTGCAGAATGCAGAGCTGTAGGTGCTGCTGCTTGTATACACATGCTGTACAAAGCAGATGAAATGGATCAAGTCCAACAATATAGCGCATTCAGGTTTTACTGATGTTTTTATGCATTTTTTTTACCCTTAATGCTGCAGCCAGATGTTACATGATAGTTGTTTGTTTTTTAATAGGAGTTGATGTATACCTTTTATATACCTGAAAAAAGAGGGGTATCCAGAGCCTAAAAATGTCACCAAGGAGATAAAAACACTGACTGTATAGAAGAACACTACTGAAAATAAACTGTAGCCAATATGTATACAAATGAATGAGAAAACAAGGGACAAGTAATGGATAATGTAATGGTTAATTGAGGCCCTCTCCCAATAATAGGATGAGTGTAGTATGTCTCTATGAGTGCTGTTGTCATATAGTTGGTAAGTTTGGAAAATTTATGAAAATTTGTGTATTTTCTAATAGACATGTCTAAAAATGGTCAAGTTTTATCTTTTTGGGAATTCAAGAACTTATTTGTTTGACGTGTGCAAGAACTACTCGGTAATTGTCATGTTGTTGCAACCTCCATGCCCCATGAATGTGATTCCATTTTCTTTTTCCTGATAAATGTCAATCGCATGTGGTGCTTGGACAAATGTTATCAATGGGAAATCTCCAATAATAACATATGTTTAGTGGGTACAAGAGGTCATGTTACCAGTTTGATGTTAGAAGTTACGCTGAACCTTGTGGTTATGTAAAGAATAAAGCAGTACTTACAAGGTGTACTCCAACTAATAAAACTGAGCATGCAAATTTGAATTTTTAGTTATTGTAAATGTTTAAATCAATTATTAATTATACCATAAGCCAATAAAAGTGTCAGTTCTCCTTTTTCACACTTTCCTGGTAACCTTTGTGCAGTAATTATAAGTGGAGACGTGGCCTTCTTTGAGTTAGACAGTTGCCCTTATAAGATGAGCTGCCCATAAGGGATAGGAAGCCAATTGATTCATGGTATGTGATTTATTGTGGACTTTAAAACATGAGGATCAAACACTCGTGGTGTATATTAACTTTGACACTGTGCTAAATCTGCTTGTCATGGGACACCGTGGTGAGCATTTTTCAAACTTAAAGGCATCTGCTTTTTTAAAGCTCTGCGCCCAGCTCCTCTATTTCATGGTATTATTAGAGGAGCTAAATGTCAAGTTTTTCGTACTTACCAGCACAGATTATGCTGAAGGGGAAAGAGCCAATCATGAATATTTTGAGTAGTTCAAGCTGTGCTGTAGGGACTATGTTTGTTAGATTCAGAGAGTGTTTATTCAATATCACTAATTGCAGAGAATCTCATTTTGCTGATTAATAATTTGGTAGACTAAACAAAAGCCAAGTCCTCTTCACATCAGTAAAGTACAATATGAAAACTGTAACTTCAGAAAACTTTTATTAATTTATTTGAATGCTACCCAGCAAATTGCAGTGGGCTATATACTGGGTATATGATAATAAGGCATCCTTCACATGACCAAAAGTCCTTTGTGTAAAAATATGGATCTGTAGTAATAATTATATTTTTTTAACAAGGAAAAGATTCCCAAAGAAAGGCTAGGTGTGTAGTGACAAGAGGGAGAGCCTGGATGAGGTGTAAGGGAATAGGGTCACTAGACCAGACAGGTAGTTAGGCAAGAGGCCTAGAGGACCTTGGAGACTTCATCCTCTGCCACTGGTTCAAAAGCTGAGAGTGATGAAGAGGAAATATGAGAGGGAATGGGATCTACAGTTATTATAGACTGAGGGTATTATTACACGGAACGATAATCGGCCGAATCGGCCCGATTCGGCCGATTATCGTTCCATGTAATTAATGCAATGATCAGCCGATGACAACGATCATCGGCTGATCGTTGATGTAGGTTCTGACCTATTTTTGTCGGGAGCTGACCACGTACCGTTACGTGTAATAGCGGTGCGCGGGCGGTGACTAACGATATACATTACCCATCCACGTTCCAGGGCTGCTGCTGCGGTCTTCTTCTCCTCGGGTCCCGCGCGCTGTAACGTCAGAGTGGCCTGTCAGCTGACAGGCCGCCCGGCCAATCACAGGCCTGTCAGCTGACAGGCCACTCTGATGTAAGAGCGCGCGAGACCCGGGGAGAAGAAGACCGCAGCAGCAGCCCTGGAACATGGATGGGTAATGTATATCGTTATGCAAGGGCTGCAAGGACATCGGTAACGATGTCCTTGCAGCCCTTGTTTAACGATTATTGGGCTGTGTAATAGGCCCAGTAAACGAGCGGCGATCTAGCAGATCGCTGCTCGTTTACAGGTATTATCGGGCCCTGCTCGGCCCGTGTAATACCAGCCTGAGAAAGGAGCTCTTCATGGATGTTATCTATTTTGTCTTTGAAGTAGGAGGACACATCTTCAGCACAGAGATCAATCAAAGGTGTCTGCATCTTGCTTTTGTTTTTTTTTACTGTTCCTACTCATGAACCATCAAGATGACAACCAACTTTAACTGAACCTATTATGGGTTTATTTGAATTCTAATTCTGGATTGTACAATTACCTAGGGCTGTCTGATACCTGATGCCTATACAAGCATTAACATCCAAATCATTTTATTCAAAGAGACTTTAACAACAATCACAGATTTTATGTATCCTGCACAAAATGAAGACAAACTAAAAAACAACTGAGATCGGCATAAAATGTATTGAATGTGTAATAAAGTTTTACGTGTACTGACTATAAAGCCAATAAAACTAAAAATGAAGCTTCACTTTATTGTCTTCATACCCATGTTCACTTTATATGACCCCTGGCAAAAAGCATAGAATCCCCACACCTAATGGATGGTCATGTTGCTTCTTTATTCCGTGGTACATGCACAAATCCCAGATATGACACAAAACAATGTTTGTTTAATAGCTTAATATTAAACATCCCCTAAACAAGCAAAAGGAAATTAGTTTAATTATTGGCATATATTCTTACAGATGAAAATAATACACAATCACTTAAAGGGGTGTTCTCATCTGTCGATAACTTAAAGGGGTATTCCAGGGAAAATTGATAAATTGGTAATGGAAAGGGTTAACCAAGGTTAACCCTTTCCTAATATACTTACCTGTCCTTTATTGCTCCCCCAAGGAGATCTGCGGTCCGGCCACGTGATCTTCCAGCTTACGACTCGTGGATCCTCTTCTTCTTCCGGTTCGGTGACGTCACCATACCCGGCCGGCGTGTGGCTCTCTGTCTTATTAGCGGCAGAGCACTGAACCCTGACTGGCTTGGTAGCGTGTAGCCAATCAGGGTTTAGTGTTCTGCCTCTCCACACACCAGTTACATCTGCAGGGTCGGCGTCAGCACGTCATTGTGAGGGGTCCCTGTGGGGTGCCATCCGACATCACTCTGCAGGACACCCCTCCCCCCCCCGTGTCAGTGATGCCGACCTGAGTCCCGGGAGGGGAAGGGATACGGCGGGCGCCATCGCTGACACTGGCGGGGGGGGGGGGAGGTCCTGCAGAGTGATGTCGGATGTCACACAACAGCGCCCTGCAGGAACCCCTCACAGTGAGCGGCCCCCCTCCCTGAGTAATCATTGTGATCCCCCCGGCCCCCCTCCCTGTGTTATCATTGTGATCCCCCCGGCCCCCCTCCCTGTGTAATCATTCAGATACACAGATCACTCACCCCCGGTGTAAGCATGCTGCAGCGGCGCTGGACCCGATCTCGGCGCCTTTTTCAAGCAGCTATCCTCAGCTGACAGGCGCTGTGTGTGAGGCAGGAGAGATTTCTTCCTTGCTCTGTACACAGCGCCTGTCAGCTGAGGATAGCTGCTTGAAAAAGGCGCCGAGATCGGGTCCAGCGCCGCTGCAGCATGCTTACACCGGGGCCGGTCACTGTGAGGGGTCCCTGCAGGGTGCTGTTGTGTGACATCCGACATCACTCTGCAGGACCTCGAAACCCCCCCCCCCCGGGTCAGCGATGCTGCCCGCCATATCCCTTCCCCTCCTGGGACTCAGGTCGGCATCGCTGACACGGGGGGGGGGGGGGGGGGGGGGGGTGAGGGGTGTCCTGCAGAGTGATGTCGGATGGCACCCCGCAGGGACCCCTCACAATGACGCCGACCCTGCAGATGTAACTGGTGTGTGTGGAGACGCAGAACACTAAACCCTGATTGGCTACACGCTACCAAGCCAGTCAGGGTTCAGTGCTCTGCCGCTAATAAGACAGAGAGCCACACGCCGGCCGGGTATGGTGACGTCACCGAACCGGAAGAAGAGGATCCACGAGTCATAATCTGGAAGATCACGTGGCCGGACCGCAGATCTCCTTGGGGGAGCAATAAAGGACAGGTAAGTATATTAGGAAAGGGTTAACCTTGGTTAACCCTTTCCATTACCAATTTATCAATTTTCCCTGGAATACCCCTTTAACTTGACATCACTGATCTGTGTGTGTGTGTGTTGGTGGGGGGTTGTGCTACATTAGAGGGCAGGACGCGGGGGCGCTGAGCTTAATAAGTTAATAAGTTTATAAGTTTACATGTCTCCAGGGACAATCCAAGCCCTGGAGACGTGTGTAAACTGCCCTGCTGCAGCACACTGATTGGCTTGGGAGACACCGGAAGCCCCAGAGGCAAGCCGGAGCGGGGACCCACTTGTAACGCCGGGAGTAGTGGATCCACTGGACCGGCACCAGCGATGGCACAAACCTCACCAGGGAGCGGAGTCTAAGGGGCCGCTGGTTTTGACCAGAGCCCGCCGCAAAGCGGGATGGACTTGCTGCGGCAGACGACCCCCAGGTCGCTACCCCTGGCTTGGTTGCTGGTGACGGCAGGCGAGGCGTGACAGGAGCAGGTACTGACAGTGGCGTGTAAGCGTACCGCAGGTGACAGGCTGAACACAGGAACAGCAGAGAGACGGGAAGCAGGAACCAGGGACTAGGAGTAGGGACTGGGTAGCGGACAGGAATCAGGAACAAGGACTAGGGACCAGGTAGCGGACAGGTATCAGGAACAACAGGGAGCTGGGCCAAATGCTATGGGAAGCATGTAGAGGCTCCAACACAGGGGACAGGGCATGCTGGGATTTATAGGGAGTGATTGGGTGCAACTACCAATTAGGGGCGGACTGGCCCTTTAAATCTGAGACAGCCGGCGCGCGCGCGCCCTAGGAGGCGGGGACGCGCGCGCCGGCCGGCACAGACGGAAGGTGGAGCGGGACGAGGTGAGGCGCCCCCCGGGGCCGAACAGACCGCAGCGCCGGGTCCCTGCACCAGGACCCCGGCAGCTGCCTGAGCTAGATGGCGGTTGCGGCGGCGTCCCGGAGCACGGGACGCCGCCGCGGCCATGACACCGCTACAGTATGTACCCGGACCGCGGGGGTTTAAAGCGTAACTGTCATTTTTTTATTGCAGAAATCAGTAGTATAAGCGATTTTAAGAAACTCTGTTATAGGTTTTATCAGCCAAAAAAGCCTCTTTCTGTACTCAAGAAGCAATCTCCCAGCCTCCCCCCCTGACTTCTTATCTGTGCATTATCAGGCAAACACCTCTTCATTACAGAGAAGCCAGTGAAGACGGGCTCTGCTCTCTCCATTCTATCCTTATGGAGGGGGGAGGGGCCGAGGGATATGAGGGAGCAGGAAGAGATGACATGAAGGTCAGCTGTTTGTAGACTGTCTGGGTACCTAAAACGCTGGATTCTGGGGTCAGAGAGGTCAGTGCTTATCTATGAGCTTACTAAGAGAAAATTGCAGGGTGTAGTGCTTTGCAAGACTGCTCCGTGCTCAGTCACTCCTAACAGCCCCTCCCCTCTCCATAGCCACATAATGGAAACAGAAATCCTGCTTCTTCTGAAGTGAGGGGGGAGGCTGGGAGATTGCTTTTTCAGTACAGAAGGAAACTTTTTTGGTTTATAAAACCTATTTAAGGGCGCTGACTTTGACAACATTTACAGGTTTTATGTATCCTGCACAAAATGAAGACAAATTAAAAAGACAGCTGAAAACAGCATAAAATGTATTGAAGGTGTAATAAAGTATGGGGACCTTCCAAAACTCCAACCAAAGATAATGTTGGTGAAAATAGGGATTGGACTTGAGGAAGTTTCACTGCCCAACACCTTTGTTCCCAGGGAAATAAGCCACCGACAGAGCTATCTGGTTGCAGCTTACCCCTCCCCTTTGCCTAATGTGCACTGAAGATGCATAGTCACATGTAGGTAGGCTCAGTTAGGTTGTGTATGATATAGCTGTTCTTCTAACTTTAAGATACAATTTGGAATTTAAATATAAACTTACCACCTTCTCCGGACCCAGATGCTGCATCTAAGGAACAGAAAGAAAGAAAAAAATGAAACATTAATTAAACAGAATTTGTTTTGCTGTTATTTCTGAGTTGATGTATAAATCTACATTTTATTACCATCTTACTCCAGCTGTTAGGCATTCTGTCTACACACAATCATAAAATACATCTGGTATTATACTGTACGTATAGAGACAAACCTGGCACAATGCTAATTATAAAGCATCATATGAAAATTCTAAGAATACTCATGCATACTTATGAAGTAATGGCAAGACCTGAATATGCAAAGCACAGTGCTAAGCCCTCCTCTGTACCGGTTCTGTATAAGTTAAACTCTCCCAAATACAAGCTTCTATTTGCTAAGTCAGCACCTATTACTCCAGCAATTCCCAAAATCTAGACAGGATTACTCTTGTAGAATTTTTAGAAATGAACAGGCAAGGTGCAAGGAAGAAAGCCAGTGGGGTGGGGAAGCTTGTTTACTATTCTGGCTTGAAAAATACGCTGCGAGTATGTAAACCCATATAGAATGACAGGACACAGGATCGCAGCGGACTTTGCTGCGGAACTCACAGCATGAAATCTGCTGCAATCCTGCACGTGTGAAGGCACCCTCACAGCGCTAGCGGCCTACTCCAAGGAGTAACTGTGGACCTTAGAGCTGGGACCCGCACAGAGCAGAAACCATGTGTCAATGTAACACATCTCTACTGAAGGGCCACTATAACAGCGACCAGTCAGGGGAGCAGGAAAGCATTGCCATGGGGCACCAGTGGAGGTGAGTGCAGTGGGGAGTTTTATTTTAAACTTTGTGTAATGTTTTTTGTTCTAGATCTTTTTAGGTTTTTCTGTAGATGCGTGAGAAATCAACAACAAAATTCTTAGCAATCAGAGATTTTGATTTCCTTGTTGATCTCAGTTGGGAAAATCTGCAACAGATTTGCAAAGTTTCAGCAACATAAATAGACATGCAGCCAATTTCACAGCCCACACCGCAGGTCATTGTCTACAGCTGATTTTTTCCCCCGCAAATCTAGATTCTAAGATGTGTTATGTGTGAACCTACAAAAATTGGGGTTATCTTCTGAATTGTCTATATGTAATGGCCACATATGATAACATTGTCAGGGTCTGCAAGCCCAATCCTTGGGAGGGTTGAGCTTTGAATGCCCCATAGCAATTCTAAAGGGGAGCTTTAGAAACATTTCCAAAAAGCTAATAAAGATAATATATTCTAGAACACTGGCAGCTCTGCATTGTACGTCTATATATTCAAGTATTAATCAATTCTTGGAAGCACAAGTTGTAGTTATTTGAGAACTGGGTGTCCTCATACTTAAATGCAGGGACAGAACGACTGCAAAACTTTTACTGAGCATTTACTTTTCCTGATGGACAGATAATCTACAATAGCTAGAGATGATGATCATACCTGTGATAATCATATTCTGATCTATTTATCCTGTATATTGTAACTGTTAAACATGCGTAGTTCTTAGCAGAAAGCTGGTGTAAGTGCTATGTCCATTCTCTATAGTACATAATATATTCTCTATGATAAAGTTAAAACAAGCCTTCACTGGCTTGACTGATGAGTGCAAAAAGCATTATTAGACATGTTTGTGCATTTGCACAACTTTATAAATACAGTTATTTTTTTCATTAAAAAAAGGTTCTTTTTTTATCACAGGAAAACTTATCTTCGTGAACTGTGGCAAAAGGGAGAGAAATAAGGTATGAATTGACCTATCCTTGTGTGTAAAAAGGTTATCTGTTTGCGGCTTCTTGTGTTTACTGGTAAAATAATAGCAAGATTCAATTCAATTTCATACAGCCATTTCTAAAAGAACAATACGGCTATTACAACTGCCAGCAGAAATGGGGCATTGTACGTTCTGTGCACAAAGCTGTCTGCTCTGTTTTTAGGTGATTGGTGCAGCATAAACAAGGTACTGGATATCCTCAAATCTCTCGGCTTCTTCATCTGGAGCACTATGCTAATAAATAGACACTGGATCCTCATTTTGACTCTGACAATACTATATAATGCGTTATGCTTTCTGTGCTTCCAAAATGTATTTCTACTGGATACTAGAAGTTTATAGGTCCAATGCAAAATGTGTAACAGCATCCCCTATCCAACTAGCATCTACCAGGTATAACTGCAGTGTCCTGGTCCCAGACAAAAGTCATCATGTGACTGAGGAACATCTAACTAATTGTCTGAGGTATATTGACAGTGCAAGGGTTAAAACCATTGTGTATTTACCAGGTGTATGGAAGTAGAGATTCAATCACATGGCACCGCTGCAGTTAGCTTCAGTGTGAAGGGTGCTCTGAGGGAGTGGTTTCCCAGGTGCACCTCTTTGCGCATGAGAACTAGTCTAGGCCAGAAAAGTGTAAGGAGGTGTCTCCCTTCTTTGCAGCTTAGCAGATCTTAGTGCTAGGCCACACACCAAACCTTAAGCCTAGACAGATAACTGTTTCAAGTAACTTGCTAACAAGTCTACAGTTCCTTTAAGATGGGAGCAAACCAAACAAAGAGATGCTCTTATCTCTTTGGTGCCTCTTCAGAACCTGCGAAAAGGTCAAGCCCACAGAAATTAGAAAATTTTGTCTGTTGGGGCCCCTGAACTTGATCTAATGTCAGTTACTCTGTTACCAACAAGTTATTCTATATCTTGTTCTAGTTAATACCTGTCAGGAGCTTCACCTCCACCAGCCAAGTGGCAGAGGTGTGTTATTAAAGTATTGCTGACTGGTATCCGGCACCGCAAGTCAGCACTGGTTAGGGGCTGGGGGACTGGAGTCTCTGCCCCAATCACGCCCTGGGGACGGGACACCAGCCTTCATAACACTATTCCCCCCATCATCCTCCTTGCCTGCAACAGAGTCTAAGTCTGAGTGTCCCTTGACCTAGCATTTATCCTGATTGAATTCCTGGTTTCCTGATTCTGGTTTTTGGCTTCCCGACTATTCCTCTGACTTTCGACTTTGTACCGCATCGACCATCTGTTGCCCACCTTGCTTCCTGACCCTGATTAACTGTGTTTGTTCCGTCTTGTCTGCGTTTTGTGTTTCACCTGTTCAAGCTAGGGACTGTCGCCCAGTTATCCATATATAAACAAGACAGTAAAAAATGGTTAGTCATGAGAGTTAACAGTTCCTTAAGCCCTCCATTGCAGTCTTATCCAACTCTACATGAACACTGACTAATTATATCACCTGTGAAATGCTAAGGAAATCCTCAAAACATGACCTATTGGTGGGCTTTGAGGACTTTGTCGTCTTACGTCAGAAGTCAGTGCCTAGGGGCTTAGCCATTACAAATGTCTCTTCTGTTGGGACCCTTGTTGGGATCTTACATCCCTGTACCATTTTTCTTCCCCATGGACCTTGTTTACTCTACCATGCAACAGTGCAGACACTTTCTCACAAACCCGTTTGCTTGTATGTGAAGTGAAAACTAACTGCCAGATTAGGTAACTGCGACAGAACTGAGCATTAGTGATCCAATCTAGTGGATGCCTGGAGGGTCGTGCGTCGCCGGTCTTTTCCTGGGCAATGACCTGGCCTGAAGCATTGAAAGTGGACCTGTAACCAAACCTTTACTGCCCACTTCAAGTTGTAACTTGTGTTTTAAAAAAAAAAAAAAATTGTCAAGTTTTTTACATAGTCTGCAAAGAGATTAATGGGTTGTCCATTGTAAATGTTATGATGCTGCTGGGGCTGTGGGGGACATAGAAGTTCTGAAGAAGAGGACTGTTGGAGACACTGGGCAGCCTGGAATTGGCAGCAGCGGTGCAATAGGAGGGGTAAATATACAGCTCTGTAATGTCCCCCACAGCCCCGGCAGCATCATAAAATAGCAATTTACACTGACAACTCCTTTAACTCTTTACTGACTGTGCAAAAATCTCAGGCAAACTTTTCAAAAATAACAGGCTGTGACTTTAAGTGGACAGTAAAGCATTGGCCACAGTTCCCTTTTGCTCTTTAAGCAGTTGTACAGGAACACAGTATCACAAAATACCAGTACCATAAAACAGCAATGTCCTGTTTCAATTGTCTAGAGGTTTCATTCCTGCACTTTGCATCACTAAAACAGCTATTTTGCCGCATAGTCACGTTGTTTTTTTTAGTTAATGTTCCCTACTAGTAACTGCCTCTCAGGATAGACTGAATCTCGTGTATTTGTGGCTTGTACATTATGTATTTAATATATTCATAAGCTAGAATAGCGGATCTCACTACAGCTTAATTGGGAATGCCAAATATGTTTCTACACCCAAAAAACTAGAAAAAGGTTAATTGCATATTTATCTGTTTTCTGGAGCCTGAAATTTAAATTACAAGGCGCAACCTACAAGATAATTAATTTATCATTTCTAGCATTTAGTGATCAGATAGTTTTCTAGTAAATTAGATTTCTAGTCATCAGCAAGACTATTAATAGGCTGTGTAAAACAATGCTCAGTGTAAAAATCTTACTCCTTTTAATTGATCTGCTTGCAGGTTTTTCATGTTTATTAAACTAAATTGAAGCAATCTATTGTCCGTAAATGGGTCAGCATCCTACATCCCGAAAACTGACAAAGTGTTCTACAATGCTAATACATCTGCTCTCTCTGCATGGCATAGGCAGTGCATGAAATCCTGAGGGGGTCACCTGTATAAATAGTTATCTTCTGACTTCTGACACTGCTTGGTGAAGTGTCATGAACTGTTAGAACCATGAAGAGGGAAATCTGCATACCTCAATACACAGGTACTTTTTTTTTTATAAAACAGCATTCCTATTTTTATTTATTTTTTTTGCATAAATTATACATTTTTGTTGTGTCCACTGATGCATTCCCTCAGATTGGGGATGAGAAGTTCTATTCCCTGAGTGAGAAATTACAAAGAACTTTCTAACATTTTAGTAAAAGTCTGAGTCAGAGAGAAGTAACTGCCGCTGCATGATTGTGAGGTGGCAGCTGTGGTTGTTGTAAGCCACACCACTGTCTGTTACCATTGTATAGCCCTAGATTGGAAAGCTGACAAAGTTATGTAATATATTTGGGCACCAAAGTGGGAGAGCAGCATTTGTATAATTCCTCTATAGGCAACAGCAGTAAAGCACTGTCTGCTGCAAATGTGAAATGTTGGTAACTACTGCTGCCACCTCAAAAACATGAAGCAAATGTGCTTTCACCCTAAGAAGGCTTAAACCTTTCCTTGAAGACAATGCATTTCTCTAACTTACACACTTATATAGTCTTATATAACTTATCTACTTATATATGTTGAAGTTTGAAGAAGCAGCTAGTAATAAGCAGGGTAGAGCTGCAAAAAGTTCAAGCTACTAGTGAATTTTCCTGTCTTAACCCCTTAAGGTCAAAGCAAATTTTCGTTTTTGCGCTTTTGCTTTTTCCACTTTGGGGGACATGTATGAAAAGGCTTAAATGCCTTTTTTAGGCGCAGATAGGGCAAATCGGCGAAAAATATTCGCAAATTGTATTTTTTGCATCTGCCCCATCTGCGCCACCTTTCATACTAAAACCTACGCCAGCTCAGAGCAAAGTTTCCGCAGGGACGGGCTCCGTGCGTACAGGATTTATGTAGAGGCAATGCGTCTCTACATAAATCCCCTGAGCTCCGATGCTGCAGGGACATTTGTAAGCCCGGCGTAAAAAACGCTGGACTTCATAAATGTCCCCCTATATGTTTAAAAGGCCATAGCACTTGCATTTTTTCACCTAGAGACCCACATGAGCCCTTATTTTTTGCGACACCAATTGTACTTTGCAATGACAGGCATTATTTTCCCATAAAATATGCTGCGAAACAGGAAAAAAATCATTTGCGCTGTCAAATTGAAAAAAAGGAATTTGTTTTCATTCCAGGGAGTTTCCTGTTTACGCCATTCAGCCTATGGTAAAACTAACATGTTATCTGTGTTCCTTATATCGGTACGATTACAACGATATGTAACTTGTATAAATTTTATTTTATTTGATGGCTTTTAAAAAATTAAAACCTTTGAAAAAAAAACTAAATGTGTTTAAAATTGCTCTATTACCATGCTTATAACGCTTTTATTTTTTGGTCTCTGGTGCTGTGTGAGTTGTAGTTTTTGCGCTATGATCCATACTTTGTATAGCCGAGCCGGAATCAGCGTCATTGCGACGATGAGGCCCGGCCCGGGCAGAAGAACGGATCTCCCCCCTGCGATCACATCGCGCGGGGGGGGGGAGATCTGACCCACTAGACACCAGGAGCATAACATTTGAAGGGAACCATTCACTTAAATAACAGCTATAACGCTATGGGAATGTGCTGTAGCAGCACCCAGCACACTTCCCAAACCTGCTTCTACACCCCCCATCCCTGGAGTGTACAGCCCGAAAACTTACTTTAGAAAGTAAGCGCCCTGTATGTAAATTACCTCCAAGTAGTCATCTGGGCGGTGAGCTGCGGCAAGTAGTCACGGTCCCTGGGCGTTCCGGAGCAGTAATCACCTGCTTAATTGTGGCGACGTCACCGCGACTGTCCCTAACGTCAGCAAGCCTGTGCCGCTCATGTGCAGTACAGGGGGTCCGGTCCGTGCCGTACTGCGCAGGTGCAGAAAGCCTCAAACTCATTGCTGGAGGTCCGGCAATGAGTTCGAGGCTATTTTGCACCTGCGCATTAATCATGTGACCACCTTTTTATTATCCATCTTTTCTAACCTTTTCAAAGGGACAGATTTTCAATATTGGGACCGTATTAGTCATTTTCGCTGTACATTAGCTTTGCCTTTGCGGTATTTTTTGCACATTTTTTTTTACATGTAGTGAGCAATTTCATGTTTGGAGCTATTGCGCTCACGTGACCTATATAGATAGGACTCCTATCTATATATAATCTATCTATAATATATCTCCTCTCTCATATCTATCTATATATTATCTATCTATCTATCTCCTATCTATCTATATATATATTATCTATCTATCTATCTATCTATCTCCTATCTATCTATATATTATCTATCTATCTATCTATCTATCTATCTATCTATCTATCTATCTATCTATCTATAATCTATTTATCTTAGATAGACAGGTTGATCGATAGATAGCTATAGCAAACAATATAGGCAGCACTGTGGGTGCCAGCAGACGAATCCTAGACCTTGGATCAAATCAGCTAGTAAAAAATACTCCACAGCACTCTGATGGTAGTACAAATGTGAAAATGTGGATTTATTCCATATAATGATGTGCAGCAAACTTCATAAGTAAACCACAGGGTTTTGGCGTCTCCTATGTCTCCTAAGTGGCACTTGAAAATGGCATAGGAGACGCTGAAATGTCGTGTTTCAAATGGGTGCGTCATAATTATCGTTCAATTTATCGTTACCGCGGCAATATGTATGATAAACCGCGATATTAATTTAGGCCATTATTGCCCAGCCCTAATATATATATATATATATATATATATATATATATATATATATATATATATACCAACATCAGCTACCTTTTATCACAACACCTGATGAAGTTATGGTGGCATAAACGGAACGCGTGAGTGTAGGTGCTGTGTGCCAGGGTAGTTCTGCGACTGCAGTCATTGTTTACATCATGGATTAATTTATTGATGTATGATATTGCTTTGATCATTTGATTTAATATTATTGGTTCATTATATTTCTTTCTTCATTTTTGTTTCAATGTATAGTGTTGCTCCTTGTATTGTGGGGGCCCTTATGTAGTTACATCTTGGCCTTTCAGCCTTTCAGGCTTTTTAAGTGGTTTTAACATATTGGCTGTTGTTGGTTCTCTGATAAACTATTGTTCATTCTTTGTAATTTTGAGTGTGCATATGTCTGTGTTAGTCTAGTCGCTTTCTCTTTGTTGTTACTGATTCCTATTTTTTGACTAGCTATTTTGATTTGTGATATGAGGTGCCCACCACACCATCTTTTCTTGCAAACATGTAGTATTTGGTCAGTAATTTAAAGGGTAACTATCAGCTTGTTAGACAAATCTAACCTGCTGATAGCCCACTATTGCGAGCTTGGCGCCAAGGAGGAAGGTATTGAGTCATACCTTCCACCTGGGTGCGTTCTTGTGCTGTTAGCAGTGTCATCCTCGGTTTGGAGCACCATTAGGAGCACTGCGTCACCCCCATCGCGGAAGCTGGCTGGCCCGCTCTATTGATTATCACTAGACGGAGCCGGAAGGTTTGTGAGATTGGGGCGGGGTAGCTCTCCTAACTCCTAAGGATTAAACTGCTAACAGCACGGGAACAGCACCGAGGAGGAAGGTAAGAGAAAAAGGGGGCTATCAGCAGGTTAGATTTGTCTACCAGGCATAATGAACACACAGACTAACTAGGATACCACTTTTAAACTCAGCCTCAGAATGATATAGGGAAAATGTAAATGCACTGTTGCATTAATTTTATACAGGGTGAAAATATTAACAATAGATGTAATAAAGCACTGGAGGAGCACAAGGGAAAAAAAAACTCTGGTATTGGTAACACATAAACAAAAAAGGTCTGGACTGAACAAGCTGTGGATGGACCTGTCCTACTAACATCCCTCTTTGCCAATACTGGTACTAAATCTTAAACGTTGAAGGGCAGATGTATGTGACATTTTTAAAATGTGCCTTTGCGGAGAAATGCAACTGCAGGCAACAGCTCAATGCCCAGCAAGTACTGTGCATGGGTCCTATAAAAACTAAAATTGTCTATATAATCTTCAGTGCAGAAACCGAATGAACATAGAGCAAACATTCGAGCAAACATTGTGTGTCGTCAGTGCTGTCATGGCATGCGAGTTCTCTTGAGTACACATAGACGGATAACTAAACAGACAGTAATCAGAGGTGCACAAATGAGCAGCTAATGGCCAAAGCATTGTGTACAGGACAATGCAGTAATAATAATCAGACCCAAGTCAGCTAAAAGCAAGTCCTATTATAAAGCTAAATGTTCTACCTTGAAAATAGAACTGGATGGCTTTTTTGGCCTGTCCTTGCAAGAGATTTTTCTTTTGTCTACCTTCTTCCTGTTGAAGCTAATCTGTAAATAAGTGAATCATGTGGAGAATAACAATGCACAGAAATCAAAGGGCAAACGCAGACTGAGCAGTGTGCTGAATTGAGAAGGAGATTGCTATAAATCCATTCAGTGGCGCACATGTGACCTCACTGAGGTTTCTCACTCTCTTATCTCAGCTATTGTTTGGTGAGTCACATCAGTGAAATCTCCTTCACACTTAATACAATTTGCAGCTTAGGGTTCTTATTAATTTGCAGCTATGTCTCAGACTTTCCAATGTTTTTTACTGCTACCCTCCCCATAATGCTTTGCAATAACAAAGATTAACACTGTTCTTTCTCTGGCACAAATACATACTTAATTTCTTCTTTCCATGTTTCCATGACAAGGAAGTTTCACAAATGGTAAGAACCCATAAAATATGTAAAGTGTACAATGGCCCTTTCAGAGATGCACTGTCAACTTTGTGAAGCTCTCACATATCCCTTACATTTTGGCGTACATAAAATCATTAAATTGCATTTCACAGTTTAAAAATTAATTTACTTATAATTTGTCTGTAAACATTGATTTCAATGGTCCAGACAGTGTCAGCTACTGACTATATTTGTGCTGCTTCTGGCTGGTATACGCTAATTTACTGCGACACAGTGGCGCAGCAGACCTAGCATGGTCCTCACAAACTAGTGTATGGTTGGTTATGTTCACACTAACTTAAAAAAGGCATCCGCTTTTTGTATTAAAAAAGTCAGTTATTGCATCATTTTAATTCACTTCAATGAATGGCATTGAAGTCTATGGAATAACGAATGTCATTTGCATACAGTCCGGCTGATTTACTAACATATTCCCATCAGAAAATTTATGTTTTTTTGTCCATTTTCCCTGTCGGTTTGGTGTTCCAATAGAGATAAGCGAACCGGGTTCGGGTTCGAGTCGATCCTAACCCGAGCGATCGGCATTTGATTAGCAGTGGCTGCTGAACTTGGATAAAGCTCTAAGGTTGTCTGGAAAACATGGATACAGCCAATGACTATATCCATGTTTTTCACATAGCCTTAGGGCTTTATCCAAGTTCAGCAGCCACCGCTAATCAAATGCCGAACGTTCGGGTTCGGATCGACTCAAGCATGCTCAAGGTTGGCTCATCTCTAGTTCCGACACAATTCTTCCAAAAACCCGACAAACCCATAATTTTCGTCCAAAAACCCTCCAAGTGGGGCGTGTTGTGGGTGTGTCCTTCAGACCCTGCCACAACTGACAATACTAAGCAAATGGTCATTTTTTTACTTGTTTTTCTATTCTAAAAACCAGCCACTTCTACAGTGGTGGGATGGTCAGGCTTTAATTTTGTCCTGTGAAAAACCTTCCAGAATTGTATAGGACGTGCACCACATTAAAGCGTCATTATCAGCAGGTTCGTGCGAATGAACCTGCTGATATCAGCCAGCCATTCTTTACCTTTAGGATTCCAGTGCTGATCTTATTTCTGCCTGTTCCAGTAAAGTGCCGCTTCTTGATAATTTTGGTTATGCTAATTCACATGTTCGGAGCATTCTGGGCGTTCCCCGTCCGCCCGTAGCACCCGCTCGGCCCGCCTAGTCTGCCCCTCCCAGACCGCCCACTATGCATATTCATATATGCATAGTTAGGCCGCTTGTTACGGGCTGCTTCCTACACATGCGCAGTAACAAGCAGCCTAACTATGCATATATAAATATGCATAGTGGGCGGCCCAGGAGGAGGCAGGCTAGGTGGGCCGAGCAGGTTCTCCAGGCAGACGGGGAATGCCCAGAATGCTCCCAACATGTGGATTAGCATAACCGAAATGATCAAAAGGTGGCACTTTACCGGAAGGACAGAAATAAGAAGATCAGTAGCGGAGTCCTAAGGTAAAGAGTGGCTGACTGATATCAGCAGGTTTATTGGCCCTAACCTGCTGATAGTGACGCTTAAATGAATTTGATGCGAAAAAACGGACACAAACGACAGCATAAGAGCTTAAGGCTATGTTCACACGTTCACAAGGGTCACGGAACGGCCGGTCTCTGGCCGGATCATCTCGGCCGGTACTTAAGTACCGGCCGGATGATCTTTCTGGCCGCAGAGCTCTAATGCGGAGCCACTCGCTTCACTGTGTGAACTAATAGGACTTTCTGCGGCCCGAGTTCACTGAATTCCGGCCTCAGAAAACTGACATGTCAGTTATTTGCGGCCCCGTATGGGATCCTGGCCGGAGCGTATACGATGTGTATACGCTCTGGCCGGGATCCCATTGAAAGTAAGGCATTGTTCCACCGCGCCAAAAAAACGTCCGTTGTTGCCATCGGCAACAAAGTCCGTACTTTTACGTAGTTTAAACATAGCCTAAAATTGTTAGATAATGAGGCCTAGTGTATTAAATGATAGGTGTCTTTTGAAGCAGACACCAAATAATGTTCATGACGACTATTTTTGGTCGTCTTTTGCAAACATCGGACGTTATTTTTCAGCTGTTCACACATAGAAAAAACATTGTGGGAACATAGCATTTGGCTGACTATGTTCATATGTTTAAGTCGTTAAAATCAGTGGGGCCTGCTGCAGTACACCACAGTATATATCAGCATCCCTTTCTTGGCGGGATACTGATGGATAGCTGTAACATACTGCTTGAAAGTACTGTGAATCTAGCATGTGCCTGTCAACAAGATTGTTGTCTGCTTCCAGTAGAACTCTAAAGAATTTTCACAATTCTGCTGGCTACTACTGGACAGGAATAGTTCTGGATCGGTGACAGAAGAACAGAAGTAAAGAAAATTACTTCTACCTTTACTAGAAGACTACAAAAATTGTAAAATGGTATATACTGTAAAAACTATTTATCAGATATTTTATTACTACTGTAACTAATAATATGTAAAGATTTCTATGGGGATTCATAGAAAATGGAGACAGAGTTCCTGTCTTGGCCAGAGATTTTAACAGAGAACAGTGTCAGACTGAAAAAAAAAATACATTTCCTGCAGGACATACAGCAGCTAATAAGTATGGGAAGACTGGAGATTTTTTAATAGAAGTAAATTACAAATCCATATAACTTTCTGACATCAGTTGATTGAAAGAAAAAGGAAACATCATTTTGAACTTGGTGCCATTCAGGTGGCATGGAAATGAAGCATGTCTACTAACAAAGTATAAATGCACTATACTAATATTTAAAGGGACACTTGCCAAAAATAATACACCAAGTTATATCTAGTTCAGGATCTAAGGAGGAAGTGCAGGAGAGACTGTGAGTATCATCTACTAACCTGTCAGGCCCTGCACTAGTTATAGCACAGCATAGCAGTTTTATAAGCAATCTTACTTTAAAAGCTCTTCTAGGTAATGCAGAATCACCAGTATATACAGTATGTGCAGTACAGGAGCAGGTGCTGGGAGAAACACTGTGATCCCTGTGCATAGAAAATGTGTAGAGAAATGATGGCTGACTGGACAGCTGCTGCAGTCCCTCTTACCCATCTTTCAACAATGCGTTGGTGGTAGATTATAAATAGTAGTGGCAAGTAGTCAGATTCCAGCTGTCATGTTTGGTCACCATGGGCAACTCCACCCTTTCTCCTCTGCACTAGTGATAATGCATGACCTTTGCTTAGATTCATGGCTTTGTTTTATTCACCAGTCTGGACAAATTTCTGTATTCTGTCTACCAAATCCAGAATATTACTTCTGGCAGTAACTGCAGACTACAATAGTAAGATCAGCAAGTCTTACCTCTCACTGTTACTGTATGTATTGCACCTTTTCAAATGGGATTGTTTCACCTACCTGATCTCCACATTATCTAATAACCCAGGACAACTCTTTTCACAACCTCCATATTACACACCTCTGCACTAAAGGCCTATCTATTTATATTAAAGTTAATGTTGACTACAACCAGCAAGAAATGCTTTCCCAATCCAGAAATAGCATTTATTTCCCTTCCTTTAAAGCAAATCTGTCGACCCCTGACCACCTACCCAGCTAATGACACCACTGGATAAAATAACATTCAGAACATACCTTTATTGCTTTATTATTTTCATTTAAAAAAAACTTTATTCAGGTCTCAGATAGTGTCAAGATATCAGGGCCTATGACTCCCTGAGCTTTGGCTTGTAAGATATAGCAGTGGTAGGCCACGCCTTCTTGACACAATTGACAGCAACAAATGTATCCTGTGAATGTTTTGATTGATATCAATCCCACTGTCAAATCCGGGGAAAAATTGTAATAGGGCCAGTAAACAGCCAACAAACAAGCAAACAGCATGCCTCAGGCCATGTAATAGGGTGTTATGACTCAGGTCTGCCCTTCACTCCTTAATCACTTGCATGCCTATTACATTAGAAATAATACATACTGGAAGGGGAACTAACTACTAGGTGGGGGGGGGGGGGGGGGGGGGTACCTACAGTGGGGTGCCTACAATCAGGAAGATTCAGGGAATACTGCATCCTGGGGGTATGGGGGTCAACTGCAGCTAGTTACCAGGGAGACTACCTGGCAAGGGTATTGGGAACATGAGGGATACTACCTATTAATATAGATGCACAGAGTGGCTTAACTATTACAGGGGGCAGAGAGGGGCCAAACTAGAATATGTAGAGACAGAGTGGCCTAAGTACTATATAGGTGCATAAGAGGTCTAACCACTATATGAGGGCACAGAGGGGCAATACAAATGTGGAGGAAGATGATGGTGAATGGTGTTTGTATGACAAATTCTGTGAAGGTGAGTTATGGCTGGGAGAAGACCTTATGAAGGAGAAGAAAAGGAAAAGTGAACGACTCCGATCAGAAAGGAAGCCCCTGTGATTTACTCAGAGAAGATGCTCCCATGTGTCACTCAGAGAAGATGTCCCCAGTGAGTCACTGGAGGTAACTGCACTTATATGGTCTGCAGAGCCTGTGTAAGTCTAGTATCTACCTCTATATGGTTACTGTATGAAGTGATATTGATCTTTGTACAGTGGATTTTATCCAGTAGTGGTGCCATTAGTCTGTATGTGATGGTTTTAGTCATTATATTGTTGTAATATTTGTCTCTTTGTCTCACTGTTGGCATTATTGGTCCTAGTATATTGGATTTGGTCAGTAACAGTATGGTGGTAATAGTGGTGGTCACTGTGTGGCAGGCAGTAATATTTGCCCCTTATATACTGGTATTATTGGTTGTGGTATGTAGGATTTGGTCAGTAAAAGTATGGCAGTAAATATGTATGGTCACAATAATTGCTCTTTAAATACTTGTGGTTTTTGGCAGCTAAATGACTAATGTATTTTAATCTCTAGCAGAAGAAACATAGGAATTGAAGGTCAGACTTAGATATTATTAATCACAGAAAAGAACGTGGACATTCAAGCTAAACCTGTCTCCCTCCCCTAGAGGGTCCATGCTGTGCTTAAAAGGTAAATTAAGGCTTTTCTCTTATGTATTACCACCCATAAAGCTCTTGACAACTGTCTATTTTGTAAATACTTGTGTTGTGTTTAAAAAGGTTTTGGGGGTTAATGGGGAAACGGAGTATTTAAGGAATTTGAGAAGATATGGAACTATAAAGTTTGGGGGAAAAAAAAGGGCATTTTTTATTTATAGACGGAATATTGAAGCTATTTGACACAATTCAAAATGAGTTTGGAGTACCACATACATATAATTTTTTTTATTTAGAAATACATAATGCATGGGTGAAGACACGGGATAAGGGTTCGTTTAGAATTTGTACTCATCAGAATTTGTTTTCGGTAAAAATTGGTAAATATGAAATGTTCTTGTTTGGGCTATGTTCACACTACGTAAAACTACGTCCGTAGTTCTTGCCGCAGAACTATGGCCGTAGTTTTTAGGGTGGAACATAGCCTTGTTTTCAATGGGATCCCGGCCAGAGCGTACACCCATCGTATACGCTCTGGCCGGGATCTGTGCGGTGCCGGAAAAAACTGACAGGACCTGTCAATTCACACAGTGAAGCGAGCGGCTCCGGCTGCTTGCTTCACTCTGTGCTATGGGAAGCTCTGATGCGGGCGCACGCTGATACGCCTCCATCAGAGCTCCGTGGACGGAAAGATCACCCAACCGGTACTTAAGGTCACGGAACGGCCGGATGTTCATGTAATGTAAACATAGCCTTAGAGGGAAAAAGGCACATAGGTGACTTATTAGTTATTGGAAGTTATGGCTGACACTGGTTTGATTTTTTTTTCTCCCCCCCCCCCCCCGCCATCACGGGAAGGGTGGATAGGGTGGGAGTGGCTGGTTGGATTTTAAATTCTTTGTTATTGGAATTGTCTTTTGTAATATGTGAAACTGGGGTTGCATCCCCTGGAAGTGTAATCTTCCCTTGGCAATTAATTTTAGAAAAGTAAAATAAAGAGAAATAAAAAAATAAATAAATAAAATACTTGTGTTCCTACTAGAAATGGCTGTGCCCCATAGCAAACTTTTCAATGGGGCGCTCACCACTGCACACCCGCGGCCGTCGCCCCCCCCCCCCCCCCCGGCAAGTGCAAAGTGTGGCCGCTCATCCGAGGCCGTCACCCTCCCCCCCCCCCCCCCCCCGGCAAGTGCACACTGCGGCCGGCCTTTCCCCCTGCTCACCCGCGGCCATCACCCCCCCTTCCCCCGGCAAGTGCACACTGCGGCCGGCCTATCCCCCTGCTCACTCGCGGCCGTCGCTACTCCGCTGCCCCAACTGTGCTACACCGCTGCCTCAACTCAGCTATACCGCTGCCCCAACTCTGCTACACCCCTGCCTCAACTCTGCTACACCGCTGCCACAACTCTGCTACTCCCCTGCCCAAACTCTGCTCCACGCAGCCCCAACTCTGCTACACCGCTGCCTCAACTCTGCTACACCGCTGCCCCAACTCTGCTACACCGCTGCCCCAACTCTGCTACACCGCTGCCCCAACTCTGCTACACCGCTGCCCCAACTCTGCTACAGTGCTGCCCCAACTCTGCTACAGTGCTGCCCCAACTCTGCTACTCCGCTGCCTCAATCCTGCCATGTCGCTGCCTCACCTCAACTCTGCTATATCTTTTAGATATCAGCTCTGCTACATCATGGACCAATCAGGCATAAGCATTGCATGATGGGAAATGTAGTTTTCTGGCCAGCGCCATGTTGGATATAGATTGGCTTATTAAAAAACTTGTAACTATGGAACGGAAGCAGCTATAAAGATGTGAGATGGCTCAAAATACTCAGGGGGATGGGTGAGCTAGGTTTGGGAGCATTTTAATTTTTTAGTTCTTGGGGGGAATACCCCTTTAAATGATCTGCATATTATCTGTAGCGATTCTCGTCACAGGATTGGTAGGCAACAGCTTCAGACAATGCACATTTAAAGCACACCGCCATACCAGACCTGAATAATATCACCAAACTGTGACTATATAACACCTCCATACCAGACCTGATACCACCATACTGTGACTGTATAACACCACCATACCAGACCTGATACCACCATACTGTGACTGTATAACACCACCATACCAGACCTGATACCACCATACTGTGACTGTATAACACCACCATACCAGACCTGATACCACCATACTGTGACAATATAACACCACCATACCAGACCTGAAACCACCATAGTGTGACTGGATAATACCACCATACCACACCTAAACAATACCATCATACTGTGACTAGATAACACCGCCACACCAGACCTGATTCCACCATACTGTGACTGGATAACACCGCCACACCAGACCGGATACCAACAAACTGTGACTGGATAACTGCACCAAACCAGACCGGATACTACCATACTGTGACTGGATAACTGCACCATACCAAAGCGGATACCACCATACTGTGACTGGACAACTGCAACCTACCAGACCTGATACTACCATACTGTAACTGTATAACAGCGCCACACCAGACGTGATACCACAATACTGTGACTATATAATGCCGCCATACCAGACGTGATACCACCATACTGTGACTGGATAAAAGCTCCATATCAGACTTGATACCATACTTGTAACTGCCTGCCTACCTACCAGCCTGTTACTGCATGTAATATATATATATATATATATATATATAGCCTGGTACTACTATGCATAAGGAGTTTTCTTAGTCCTACAGGAGCTGCAGTCACATGGCTGCTTTTTATTTAGACAGAGGTCCCGGCGGGAGAGGGCTAGTCTCTCTCTCTCTCTCTTCCTGTACTTTGTGATGCCACCACCTGCTGGTGAGTTTCCCTGGCATTTCTACAAAGACCGTTCTCCTCTGGTTAGCTAGTGTCAGGACAAACGTCCTGCACAGCTAACCAGGAGAAATCACAGATATCACACACTGCACACTGGCCCCTGATGAGCCGGGCCCCGTAGCAGCAGCTACTGCTGCTATGGCGGTAGTTCCGCAACTGGTGCTGCCTTCTGAATTTCCCCCCCCCACACACACACACACTGCCATCAGTCATCATCATCAGTAGTACACTGCTTAGACAAGGGCTGCTTTTATGATGTCCCTTCTTCCTTTTGATGCTGTTGATCTGTTTTTGTTTCTGCTTAAATAGTACCTTTCAAATCCAGAGTATTAATAACCCTCTTCTCGCCCCCACATGCCATCTATAGTAGTATACTGTGTAAATTATCTCCCAGCACATTGCCAGCCTCCTCAGTCCAGTGCACTTTTACTTGAAAGATGTCATGACATAGCAGAGGAGTGTATGTGCTGGCCTGTAAATGACCAGAGAAGTAAGGAAAGATGGTCCAGGTGTACTGTTGACAAACAGCTTGGCTCTACGTCTCCAATATGCACAGTTTTAAGCTTGCTTAAAAGACAATTTCATGTAGGCATATCAAATTCCCTAAACTGTCTCCCTTGCTTTTACCAACCCACTCCTTTATTCAACAGTATCCTTGCACCCTAATTTACTGGATACTTGATAGGCAACTATTTTATTTACCGTTATGTGCAGTACCCAAATTTATAAAGATGTCTGGACCTTATATTTTACCATATAAATTAGAAGCTGTTGAAGGTAGGGGACCTCCTTTATTGCTTATTTTGCCCAAATGTAAACTGACCAATTTAATCTGCATGTTTATGGTTATCATTCTTTGCTGCAGGATTCTCACTTAGAGCAATGGTGTTCTTGCATTGAAACAAATGCTGCTGCTGAATTATTGAATCAACATGTAGTGACGTCTATAGAAATGTCATTTAAAATGGGTGCATCAATTATTACTAAGATTTTTGTGTCTGCATTCGAAACTTTCTCAGCTCTCCCTAGTAGAAATGCAGATGTGAGATAGATCCCAGGAATCTTTTTTAAACTAATTCTGACATGGTGATCTGTTCAGAAACCCTTGTGATCAGCTTCAGTATGTTAGCCAGAGTAGGCTACAACTGGCCATGTACTATGCAAGTTAAACCTTGAACTACATGTGGCCATTGAAATGAATGGTCAATAAAATGAATTGTCAATGTAATAAACAGCCGGCCTAGAGAAGTGTCTACTTGCTCTGGCGAATGTGTGAACCACCACTATTAGAAGTTTCTATGTCGTAATAATGTAATTGTGAATGGGTCGTGAGATTCTAGGTGACATCACTTAAAGCTGCAATACAGGTATAAAGCTGCTGTCACTCTTTGACAGCTGTAAAGACATATATTTGTCTGTGCTTTCAGAATGTTTTGTTTTCTATAGTAAAAAGCGTCAAAGAGGCTTTCCTGAGCTCCTGATCTGCTGCAAGCTGTAATACCTGCTTAAAGCGACAATCTGAACCCCAAAAACCAGATAGCTGCTTTAAATCCAAGACCTGTCCTGGGGTCAATTTGCTAGGTGATGTAGTTATTGTCCTAAAAAACAACTTTTAATCGGCGTGGCCTAGAATGTGTGTGCAATAGGATTGCAACACCCCTCCATCCCTCCTCTCCACCCTCCTCATCATCAGGAATGCGCCTAGAACATTTTCTCCTATTCCTCACCTGTTTGAACACTGCACAGGTGCCTTAACGATCTAGTCCATGTGTTGTGTTCACACAGGTGAGGAATAGAAATGCCAGGGGCATTCCTAATGGTGAGGAGGGCGGGTATGAGGGACGGAGGGGTGTCACAATCCTATGACATGGGTACTTTAGGCCACACCAAGTTTTAAAGATGCTTTTTAGGACAATAACTGCATCACTTGCCCAGGACAGATCTTGGATTAAAAGCAGCTTTCCGAAGGTACAAGTGTTTTGGGGATCAGATTGTGGGTACAGAATCGCTTTAAATTCCTCCCATACCTGATCCTGCTTGGGATTCTGCTTCCAGATGTCAAGCAGAGAGGGGGAAGAGAAGAGGCAATAGCTTGCAGCTACTCATGAGCGTGGAAAAGTCTCTTTGACTCTTTATACCAGGGAAAAAAGCATTTTTCTACATTCTGGAAGCACAGACAGATATATGAAAGGTACCATGTGTCTCCTTGACCTAACAACCTAACATTTTCTAACAATGTCAGCAGTTTTGAATGTGAATGATAGCAGACAAGTTCCTTAAAGTGACACTGTCACCCCCTTTGTGCATTCTGACATCTCAACACAGATGTAAAGGGTAAATTTAGCGTTTTTCATACCTTATTTTATATCATACTTCATGGTACTTGTTCAAGTAAAAAGTGTCCTTTTATCAACTGCAGATTGTATTAAGTGTGCGTGGCCTCACGGCATTAGCGCCACTTGGCCCCGCCCACAACAGCACAGTTGGTCCCGCCCCCTTGACGCCCATTGGTTGGTCGACGTAAAGGGGGTGGGGTCTAACCCTTTCGGCCAGTCTGTTCCAATGGCTGGCGAGGGGCGGGGCCAACTGTGGCGTTGTGGGCGGGGTTAAGTGGTGCTAATGCCACGAGGCCCTGCCCACTTAACACAATCTGCAGTTGATAAAAGATTATTTTTTACTTGAACAAGCACCATGAAGTATGATATGAAATAAGGTATGAAAACCTCTAAATTTACCCTTTACACCTGTGTAGAGATGTCAGAATGCAAAAAGGAGGTGACAGTGTCACTTTAAGCTTACTATGACAGTGCTCATGGAGATACCATCCAGGCCCTTGGTAGAATACAATATTGCCTAATTATGCATCATCCTATTTACTCACTTAAGGTTTGACATTCCTGGCATTCTGCTGACAAACCAAAAGGCTTTGGATGAACACTGCATTGGAGCCCACTAAGATAGAAAAAAGCTTGAGGACGTGAATGGTAAATACAAGTATGCAATGGAACAGAAAAACATAGGAAGTAGTTATTATCCCCATTATCATAAGAAATGGTGCATCTGTGGCTGCCATATCTGGGGGCCTATTAAAATGGCATTTTATATGGCTTTATATAAATGCAGTAAGCTGGTGGTCATACATTATATTATATTTCTGCCCTTACTACAGTGGGATAAAATCAAAGAGTGAATTGATTTTCCTGCACTGTAAATGCTGTATAAATCATGTGAAGCAAAGAGACGGATCAGGGGAAAAAGTCTTTGATTAAGAGTCTTATTTCTGTAGGACTTATTTATACCTAACCTAAGCTTAAAAGACAAATTTATGGCGATGATACATGTTCTTACCGGAAAAACAGGGCCCTTTTGATACTACTGTTAAATCTCTCTGTTGTTTGCAGGCGGATCTCCTCAGGAAGCATTCATTCTGATAAGTGTCTCCATTTGATCCACACACTGGCACATAGTTAGTGTGGCACTGCAAAATAAAGAGGCATTTGTTAAACTGGTAAGAAGAGACCATAAAGTTACACCTATAAACTGGACTTTTGGTGCACAGGGAACAATAATTGTTACGTTTCCTAACACTATTTACAGGTAATACCTTCTGCAGGAGCTCAGTAGACAAAACCGAAGAAGAAAAAAAGCTTCCTTGGCAAGATGTAAGGCGTACAGTACACAGATAACTTTCAATTAATTTTTTTGTTTATCATTGTTTAGAGCTCTGTGTCATCTGAAAATATTCTTAAAGTGTCACTGTCTTATAATATAAAGCAATAGTAGATGTGATATAAACCAAGTTTGCTATTTACATAATTTTTTTTTTTTTTTAGTTATCATGGAAAACCCAGCAGTTCCCATGTTCTGATTTTCTAAAATCAGGAAGTCCAGTGTTTCCCGGTCATGTGCACTCACAGAGAAGGCACTCATGTGATTGATGGATTTGATTTAGAATTTGTCCTTACATATATGGCCTTGAGATGGAGACGTGAATTGCAAAGGATGTACAGTATTGCCTGAAAACACCATATAAAGAGATACTGTAAGTATGCTCAACCTAAAGTTAGATTGTAGCAGATAGTAGGGAATGCAGATTGGCAGCAACTTACCTAGATCACATGTTTTTTATCTTTTTTTTTTTTTTTTTTTTTTACAAATGATGTACAAACTTTCCCAGTCTACTTATACTGTACATGCCTTGTTTTCTCTGTATATAGTGCATGTTCTAGGGTTATAGGGAGGCTGTCCTTCAGGTGCTATTTATGTAATTATCTTTATTGTGTATAATGAGTCAAACTCTGAAGCGAAATCTAAGTACCCTCTTGGTTTTCACCTATTATCCAACTCTTGATGTGGATGATTGGATGTGAAAGCTGGATCTAATGGCTAAAAGGTACCAGGTTGTTCCCAGTAGTGATCTTAGTGTGGGTAACAGCTGGCCCAGTGGACCAGTAGATACAGGTATGAGGAGCTAACGGGTCAGAAAAGGCAAACCAAGAGTAGGTAGTAGGCAGGTGGCAAAACAGTATCGCTAGGAAAAGGCAGAAGGATTGGGGCAGATAGCACAGATTCTGGGTCAAGCACAGGAGAGCCAATACGGCACAGGAGGATCAGGAAAAGAATTGCAAAGTCACACACAGATCAAGTACAGAGTGACATAATAGAATACCAAGCAGCATGGCAGTGGGCAGGGAGTGGGATTTGAGTACGGACTGTCAGCTTGAGGTAGCGAATGGCAACAATGCTTATATCTGAATATTTATTCATGGTGTGGTGTTTGCAAATATGATGTTTATTATTATTAGTAGTAGCAGTATTGTTTCAACTTGTGTTATCAAGAATATTATGTAAAGAACTGCTGTAAAAGCCAGAATTTGGGCAAAAAATACATGAGAACCGAGTGGCCGTCAAACTGATCAGTTAGTCTTTGTCTCATTTTGCAGAATATACAGGGGTATTCCAGGAAAATATCTTAAAATTTAAAACTTCTTCAAAGTTCTGAAAGTGTCAAACGACTATGTAGGTGCAAAATGTAGACATCTGTAAACTTTTTAATAGTAACCACCGTGGTTATGTATTTAATGGTACAACAGAATAGTGCAGACAGTCAGCTTAAGTAGGCCTTAACAGGGGTCAGCCAAGAAATAGAGTTCTCCACTATAAATATTAGTAATATAAATGGGGAACTTAAGCAATAAATGTGGATAAAGCAAAGTAAGCAATATATCTATTTCAGTCTGCCAAAGTACATGGCCATAAGCTAAGACATTCACTGGTTTATTTACTGCAGTACAAATGGTGTTTCTAAGACATTGCAGGTGACCATAAAACACATTCCTGTCCAGCAGGATGACTTTCAAAATGAAGAGTGTTTACTGGTGTTGACAAGGCCAATTCAATCCCAGACCACAAATTGTAGAAATATCAAAACAGTTAAATAAATAGGAGGGTAGCAGTGTTCCTATTAGAGGGTGGAAATGAGTGGGGCAGAGAAGCTTGTAGAGTGACTGATGATATATTGTGTGGTTTTCATGTCATGCAACCTTCTTTGTATAGAATGCCCTATCAACCACTATTTTGGATATACTGACTTCTGTCATTTTTTTGTAAGACACGTATATTTTTTTTAATATTTTTTTTTTAACAATTTCAAGTTGTCAATCACAACTACTTTAAAGCAAATAACCTATGAGAGGGTTAATTTTTTTTTCCTAGAATCGAGTAACAGAAAAACAGGTATTTATAATCTTGCACCTCTGCTATGTATAAAGGTAGTACACAACAGGTGCAGCTGATTTGGGTATTATGTAGTTAGCTCCTCTATGATGTGTTAGTGACCAGGAGTATGTGGTGTTTTTCCTGTTTAGACTAGGAGTGTGATAAGTAAGAGATTATCTTTTATAAGCTATGATTTATTCTGTTGGCAGAAAGGCATCAAATAATTATAATTATTATAATTATGCACCTGCAGAATTTTCTTACAGACATCTGGATGGGTTAAAGGATTTGGAAGCTAGAGAAAAAAAATCTTTTAGAAATGTATTAACCACAATTGACACTGAATGATTCATTTCTTATGAAAATGCTAAAAGACCAAAATTCTACATAATAATTACAAAGCAGCAAAGCAGGTGCAGGAAATTCACTACCACTAATTTACATCACAAATCAGACATTGAAAAAAGTTCCTTAAAGTGTTCGTGTAAATACATTTTTTGGGATATTTTATCTGATACCGAAAGTGAATGTATCATCGGAAGAATATCTGTTATTTTATCAAGTTTTTATGTTTATCATGTTTTCAGGTGATTTTTTTTAACTTAAGATTAAAATTTTTACAATTTCTATTCTGTCGGCTAATCACTGGTCCTTTTACACAAGTCAATCTTCAGCACTGAGCGGTTTTACCTGCTTATAGTCGCTCTTATTTTCCATTTTATAACACACAAGAAAATATTTTGTGCCAGCGACTTATATTCCGAAGACAGGGTGGCCCGACACTGTCAGACCACCATGACTCCGGACCACCCTGATGGTCGGGCGCAGGGCTGATTCCGAGCTGTGCCCGATGGCTGGATGAGGTGTGCAGCTACTGATCGCTGCACAGCCCTCTACCTCCTCCTGCCAGACACCGATCAGTGAGATCAGCGATGGGCAGGAGAGGAATCTGGAGTTGACTTGCATCACCTTCACATTCCTATATGTAATAACTAGAGATGAGCGAACCTCGAGCATGCACAAGTCTATCCGAACCCGAGAATTCGGCATAGCGGGTGCTGCTGAACTTGGATAAAGCCCTAAGGCTATGTGGAAAACATATCCATGTATTAATGTTTTCCAGACAGCTTAAGAGCTTTATCCAACTTCAGCAGCCCCCGCTATGCTGAATGCACGGGTTCGGATAGACTCGAGCATGCTCAAGGTTCACTCATCTCTAGTAATAACCCCAGGGAACTTACCCTGGAGCTGGAAGACCTGCAGTGATGTCATTGACTAATCACATGACTGTGACATCGCTGAAGGTCCTTCAATTACTGTTCTGGGTATGTTTTACTTTGTAAGTAGGGGTGGTCCGAACCTGCCGAGGTTCGTGTTCGTACGAACGGCTATGGCTGTATCCCAGTTTTCCAGCCGGTCCTCCGGCTGTATCCACCCTCTCCACGGAGGTGGAAAACAGCGGGAATCATTGCTGAGAGTTCAGGTTCGTACAAACTCGAACCTCGGCAGGTTCGGACCATCCCTATTTGTAAGGCTGGGTTCACACTACTTTTTGCAATACGCTTTTTTCATCCTTTTTTTTTTTTGTAAAAAAAACGGATGAAAAAAGGATGAAAGAAATTGGTGCATTTGTATGCATCCATATTGATCAGTTCTTCCATTGACTTCCATTATTTAAAAAAAGAAAGATTTTTTTTTTTGCTTATTTTATTGGTTGGATCATCTAGTTATTAACACGGGTCACAGATATGGACTGAAGCCGGTATCAAAACGCTCTGTTCCTGCTGTTCCCAGTTCTGGGGTCATGATGTTGCAGACCCGTTCAGCCAGTCAGCGGCTGCAGTGGTAACTTGCCTTAGTTGCTAACTGGCTGAGAGGGCTTACAAAGTCACAGAAGTCCCCGGGCTTATAGCACAAAAGTCCTATGCCCAGACAACCCTTTTAACAATTAAATTATCCCTTTTTTTAATTTTCTAAATAGTAAAATGTAAATTAAAAAAACATACCGTATTTGGTATTGCATTTTTGCATATTTTCATTTTGCCCTATAAATTTTTTTCTTGCTTTGTAATATATTGTGTTGTAAGTTAAAGGACAACTCCGGCCCAAACTATTTTTTAATATGTTATTACTTACGGAAAGTTAGACAAATTTCTAATGTACACTAATTATGGGAAATGCACATATAGGGCTATTTCCCTTAATTTAATAGATCAGGGAGACTTCAGATTCTCTAAAAAGAGATGACGTCACGAACCGGGGGTGTAATTACAATGGAGTGTCCAGCAGGGGGCGCACTATATATAGAAGTCAATGAGTACCATTGACTTCTATATATAGTGCGCCCCTGCTGGACACTCCATTGAAATTACAATGGATGTGTATGTACATGTAATACAGTATACAGTGTTTTGGATTGAATACATTTATGGAATACTTTGGGGAGCAAGTGTCCTTGCTCCCCAAAGTATTCCATAAATGTAATCAATCAGTAAATAACAGTAAGCACGCCGCCGCTCTCCGCCACCGAACGCCTGCCGCTACCGAACGCCCGCCGAACCGCCGCTCTGGACTACGCTCAACTACTACTCTCATCAGAGAGAGTAGTAGCTGGATTCTATCGCCGCTGCCGCTGCTGCTGGTGGGCGCAGGGGGAGCCGCTCATCACTCTGCAGCAGCTCACATCCCCCTCCGCTTCCCCCACCTCCTCTGGCCAAACTTTACTCTATGTGATCGCTGAATCCCTGCCGGCGCCGCTCTATAATTACCTGTCCCGGCCGGGGACACCAGGAAGCACCAGGAGCCGGCATGCATGATCGGAGAGCGGCGCCAGCGGGGATTCAGCGATCACATAGAGTAAAGTTTGGCCGGAGGAGGAGGGGGAGCGGAGGGGGACGATAGCTGCTGTGGTGGCAGCGGTGATAGAACCCAGCTACTACTCTCTCTGATGAGAGTAGTAGTTGAGCATAGTCCAGAGCGGCGGTTCTGCGGGCATTCGGTGGCGTGCTTACTGTTATTTACTGATTGATTACATCCGATTCTTCCGATTCTCTAAAAAGAGATGACGTCACGAACCGGGGGTATAATTACAATGGATCGCCTGCAGGGGCGCACTATATATAAAAGTTAATGGTACTCATTGACTTCTATATATAGTGCGCCCCTGCAGGCGATCCATTGTAATCATACCCCCGGTTCGTGACGTCATCTCTTTTTAGAGAATCGGAAGTCTCCCTGATCTACTAAATTAAGGGAAATAGCCATATATGTGCATTTCCCATAATTAATGTACATAAGAAATTTGTCTAACTTTCCGTAAGTAATAACATATTAAAAAATAGTTTTGGCCGGACTTCTCCATTAAAGGGTGCCTGCAAACAGTACAACTTGTCCCACAAAAATATGAGACCTCATACCATGTTAGTGTAAAAATAAGAACAATATAGGTCTTAGAGGAAGAAAATAAAATTGAGGAAGTCAGGAAGGGGTTAAAGGGGTACTCCCCCCAAGAGCTAAAAAAATGAAATGCTCCCAAACCTAGCTGACCTTACTCACCAAGTCCCCCTCAGTATTTTGAGCCATCTCCCATCTTTCTAGCTGCTGCTGTTCCTGAGTTACAAGTTTTTCTAAAAGCCGATCTATATCCAAGATAGGAAACTACATTTCCCATCATGCAATGCTTATGCCTGATGATGGTGAAGTAGAAGAGCTGAGACAATGAAGGAGATGATGACAGTGTAGCAGAGCTGAGGTGTCGGTGTAGCAAAGCTGAGTTGGAAGAGACGTTGTAGCAGAGCAGAGTTGGGGGTGACATTGTAGCAGAGCTGAGTTGGGGATGACGACGTAGCAGAGCTGAGTTGGGGGTGACGGCGTAGCAGAGCTGAGTTGGGGGTGACGGCGTAGCAGAGCTGAGTTGGGGGTGACGGCGTAGCAGAGCTGAGTTGGCGGTGACGGCGTAGCAGAGCTGAGTTGGCGGTGACGGCGTAGCAGAGCTGAGTTGGCGGTGACGGCGTAGCAGAGCTGAGTTGGCGGTGACGGCGTAGCAGAGCCGAGTTGGCGGTGACTGCGTAGCAGAGCTGAGTTGGCGGGGACGGCGTAGCAGAGCTGAGTTGGGTGGGACGGCGTAGCAGAGCTGAGTTGGGGAGGGACGGCGTAGCAGAGCTGAGTTGGGGGAGACGGCGTAGCAGAGCTGAGTTGGGGGAGACGGCGTAGCAGAGCTGAGTTGGGGGTGACGGCGTAGCAGAGCTGAGTTGGGGGTGAGGGCATAGCAGAGCTGAGTTGGCGGTGACGGCGTAGCAGAGCTGAGTTGGGGGTGACGGCGTAGCAGAGCTGAGTTGGCGGTGACGGCGTAGCAGAGCTGAGTTGGCGGTGATGGCGTAGCAGAGCTGAGTTGGGGGGGACGGCGTAGCAGAGCTGAGTTGGGGGGGACGGCGTAGCAGAGCTGAGTTGGGGGGAACGGCGTAGCAGAGCTGAGTTGGCGGTGACGGCGTAGCAGAGCTGAGTTGGCGGTGACGGCGTAGCAGAGCTGAGTTGGGGGAGACGGCGTAGCAGAGCTGAGTTGTGGGGGACGGCGTAGCAGAGCTGAGTTAGGTGGGACGGCGTAGCAGAGCTGAGTTGGGGTGGACAGTGTAGCAGAGCCGCGGACGATTGGGGGGGCGGAGCCTGTTGCGGGCGATGGGGGCGGAGCTTGCCGCGGGCGATCGCGGGGGCGGAGCTTGCCGCAGGCAATGGGGGGCGGAGCTTGCGGGGGGCGGGTGGTTGCGGAGCTTGCAGTGGCCGATCCCGGGGGCGGAGCTTGCCGGGGGCGGGGGGTGCCACGGGTAAGTGCGGAGGCTATGCCTCGGGTGAGTGAGGGATGCCACGGGTGATGGGGGGGGGGGGGCGGTTGGTTGTGGGGCGGGAGCTGTGTGCTCCGGGTGAGAGCTGGACGGTGGGGTGGCTCTGGACACAGGGGGTGAGCTCTGGGCTGGGGGTGACCCGGTGGCTGCTGTTAGAGAGGGATACAGTCACAGCTGCGCTGATCACTGTCTCCCTCTGTAACAGCAGCCACCGCATCAGTGTTCTCAGTCACTTCACTGTGCTGGGACTGAGGACATGTGATGCCGACACAGAGGGTGGGGGCCAGGAGCAGGGAGCCTGTCGGTGTGGACTGAGGTCTGATGATTCTATGCAATCCATGGAGGTGAATGCAGCTGGATAACAGCAAATCTGTGCAGAATCCGTAATAACTTTATATTGGAAAGATGGAAAGCTACGGGTGGGCAACGTATTAATGCAAAAATAATTTTGGGGGGGAATACCCCTTTAAGGTTTTCTCACAGTGGTGGTGGGGCGTATAGAACTGTGATTATCTTTACCTGGAATTGGCAGGCACATTTGACAACATCCCCATCTTCTTTGCATATTCCTCCATATTTACAGGTTGTTTCATCACAAACTCGTCGTACTTCAGACTCCCTCATATTCAGTTCTGTAATATAAGGAAAGGACATAGTTAACAGTGATTAAGTTATCGCTACAGAGAATAGTATAATCCCATATACTGTATCCATATGAGAGTTTTAAAACAATTGGATCAATAAATCCTGTGCAAAACACCTGAATAGTCTAGACTAGAAACAACTGGAGCATATTCTGGCATACAAGACATACTGTAGTAGTCACTGTCAGCAATCAGTGACTTAAAAATGGTGAGGGTTCAAAATGTAATCTAAAATAGATATATGTTGTCTATATATACAACATGGGGCACATTTACTAAAGCTGTCTAATGCAGTATTTAAAACTGTGTCAAGACTAGACGGTCTAAGCATGTGCCAGTAGTTTGTTATATAAATAATATGTATTAAAGTTGTGATCTGCATCCCATTGCAGTGGGAAAAAACTGCTATATGAACCTGCCCCACTCCACCACTGCTCTAACATCACCCTGTCCCCACTGCTTCCCTCTTTTTCTGGATTCCTGTAACATTTAGTTTGGACAGGAGTTGCCCATTTAGCCCATTGAATGGTTGAATGGGCAGCTCCTGCTGAAGAAACATTAGAGTAACCAGGAAGTGGAAGAGGGCAGTGGGGACCAGGCGGGATCAGAGCAGCAAAGGGGGAACAGGGCAGGTGAGTATAGCCGCATTTTTATTTTTATTTCATCAGGGGAAAACACTATATAAAAACCACAATATAAAAAACTCCTACTAATAATGTTACTACTTTAAAAAGAAAAATCTAAAAACAACAATCAGAAGGGAGAATGCCATATTTCAGCTGAGGTCACTTTGCTTTCCTCAAATTTTTTTTTTGTTCACTAAATTCCCAAGCAAACTGAATATAAACTGAATATAAACTGAATATAAACGTCCAACATAAATTGCTTAAATCAGCTCAGGTTAATTTAATCCACAGAAAAATAGGAAAAAAGAAGCAGGGTACAGCATTTCATATGAAAGAGGTCAAGTCTGAAGTATTTATCCCCTGTCAGCAGCAGCTTTAAGTCCTCAAACAAGCAAAAAGCCGGGATTACTTTGTCTGTGCAAGACATGGCACTTAAGCAGCTAGTCATAGTCCCACGACAGCTTCCGTGTCTCCATTAGGATCTAAAATGCTTTGTATACCATGCATATAAAGATCATTTCTTACCTAGCTGACTTTTATCTTTGGTCTGCATAACTAAACTACGGTGCTTTCAAATGAGGTAATAGACAGATGAGCTGAATCAGCAAAAAATACATTAGGTACACATACAACCAGTATATGTGTAAGGAAGGTAAATAAAGGTGTCAACAAAATTCCCAAGAGCCCCTTTAACACTGACAGGTGCCCTTCTAACAAAAGTTCATTTTTATGTAAACCAATATGCTTTTTCTTGTACATTGCCATACTGTATACTGTATGTCTGGAAAAATGGTCACAGGAAAGTTTCATTAGTATGCCATCTGACTTGAGCCCGTTAAAAGGGGCTAGTATGGGATACCCTTCTGCAGGCCCGGGACAAGGAGTTTTGGTGCCCTAGGCAGAGAAGGCAAATTGCGCCCCCCCCCCCCCCCCCGAACCCAGCGTTATCAGAATCGGCGGTCAGTTTCCCTAAAGGCCCTATTCCAAGGAACGATTGTCGGGCTGATAATTGTCCTGTGGAATAGTAGGCAACGATCAGCCGACATCGTTCATGTCGGCTGATCGTTGCGTCGTTTGTCTTTCAAGCATGTTGAAAAACAAACGACTGATTCTATCATTTTACTGCAACACATACTGTACATGCCTTCACCACTGCAGTGGGATCCGGTGCCTTGCTAAAAAACATTTTTATCACAGGTTGAGAGTGTCAGGGAGGTGGGTCTGTGACAATGTCTGTGCACGCCCTGCTCTATGGCTGCTGCATCTTCAGGTCGTCTCCACTCCTCCAGCTGTCACTTATTCTGGAGGACGTGGCAGCTTGAAGATACAGCAGTGGCCAGAGAGCAGGGCGTGCACAGACATCGTCACAGACCCACCTCCCTGGGGTAAAAATGTTTTTTTAGCAAGACACGGGATCACACAGCAGCGGGGAAGGTTTGAGACAGCAACTGTATTGCTTCCCACTGTGCCAGTGCTCCCCCTGTGCCCCCATGTAGTAGACAAGCCCCCAAAGCACCCCATATAAATTGGTTTGCCAAATATGTGCCCCCATACAGTATAGGAGATCTTCTTTGTGCCTCCATTTAGGTAGGGTTTAGTAGTGGAGGTATTGTGGATAAGGGGTGTAGTAGTACAGGTATAGATGAGAGGTGTAGTAATGGAGGTATTATGGATAAGGGGTGTAGTAGTACAGGTATAGATGAGAGGTGTAGTAGTGGAGGTATAGTGGATAAGGGGTGTAATAGTTCAGGTACAGATAAGGGGTGTAGTAGTTCAGGTATAGATAAGGGGTGTAGTAGTGGAGGTAGAGTGGATAAGGGGTGTAGTAGTTCAGGTATAGATAAGGGGTGTAGTAGTGGAGGTAGAGTGGATAAGGGGTGTAGTAGTTCAGGTATAGATAAGGGGTGTAGTAGTACCGGTATGGATGAGTGTTGTGTCAGTACATGCAGGGAGTTGCAGTGTTGTCACAGGCTGACAGCTAACCTGTGACAACACTACAACTCCTTGCATGCACTGACAGCCTATGACATCACTACAACTCCCAGCATGTACTGGCAACCTGTGGCAACACTACAAACCTGTGGCAACACTACAAATCCCAGCATGCACTGGGATCCTGGGAGTCAGTACATGCTGGGAGTTGTAGTGTTGTCACAGGCAAGCTGTCAGTACATGCTGGGAGTTGTAGTGTTGTCACAGGCTGACAGCTAACCTGTGACAACACTACAACTGCCAGCAAGTACTGGGAGGGATACACACACATACACTCACTCACTCTCACACATACATGCATACATCCACTCTCACACACACATTCCCATGCAGGCACTTACATTTCATGAGGGATCTCCTTCTAACTTCCCAGCACCTGCAGCTCCTCTGTCGTCCTCCTCACCGGCACTATGCTCTCCCGCCCCTCCCCCTCCTGTCCTGCACAGACAGGAGACTGAAGCCATGAGGTGAGAGCCGGTGAGACCTACAGACTGCTGACAGGGGAGGGAGCACGACCCCAGACTGCATCCTAGTGAGAAGGACAGCTCTGTAAAAGTCTGTTCTTCTCACTAAGCAATGCAGTATACAGCCAGCAGCACCGTCCCCTCTCTGTGAGTCACCTGGCCCCTACAGCACTCCCGTCAATGCGGCCCTGGTTACAGTGCAGGGTGGGCTGGCGGGCGAGCGGGGGACAGGATGGATGGGTAAGAAAATTAATTACCCATCCAGACTGCGCCCCCTGTAGTTTTGCGCCCTAGGCCATCGCCTACCCCTGCCTACTCTTTGTCCCGGCCCTGCCCTTCTGTGAGACTAGGAATGATGAGGATGTGGTAGTGTAGTAAAGACTGGAATTGTTGAACTGATGTTTACAGTAACCATAATAAATGACACCAACAACAAACTTGATTTTTCTTTGCTTGTATAGATTTAGTACAGTTTCAAGTTCACACATGATATAACACCGGCTGGTGTTACTGAAGATCATCCTTGCAGTAACGGCCAGATGATCTTCAATTCTGATGTATTGGGATGCAGGCGCACACAATGGAGCATGCGTCCAGAGCGTGTTGTGTAAACTAACATGTTCTGTGCATCCGCTATTCAATGAAGAGTGTCAGTTTAACGTGCGGCTGGTTAGAATCCCGGCCCGGAGCGTAAACTATGTGTACTCATGCACATACAACGTATGTTTTGTATAAATCACGGCCTTTGTTTGCAAATTGCAACAACGGTCGTGATTTATACAAAACATACATTGTGTGAACAAGGCCTCGACATGTACAAAACAGTTTAGTAACAATAAACATCACCCAGTGAAACATGAGGCCATAAAATGCAGGGATTCCTTGATAAGTGGTGGTGGGGTGCAGTGACGTTAGGCTTGACAAAGGGGGCATAGGCCTTGAAACGTCACGTGATCTACCTTGATGGACTTATGCGGTTTGCTCCTTTCTGTGAACTATTAAGTGATTTGAACATTTACAGCAACAGCCCGTGCTACAACCTTGTATGGGATTGAGACATTACACCCTTGGCTTAAGAACTAAATATGATATTGTAAGTGTAACTTATAGCTTAGAGGACAGCGATTGAGACTGTGATTAAAGACTCAGCTGCCCAAGCCTTCTGTTATTACAGCAAGTGATTCAAGTCCAGGCCTCTGAGAACTGCCAAACATTGTGAACTTACGTTTTGTGTACATAAGTTTATTGAAACCACTAAGCTTCAAGTGCCTCTGTTGCAAGACAAGAAAGAACTGTGTTGGTCAAATCACTGCGGTGCGACTGAGCTGGTTACAACTGGACACCTTCCAGAACATTACTGGAAGTCCAAAAACATTCTTATCACACTTCTAAGCCACTACTTGTACATTTGGTTGCCCCCTCCCCATACTAGTTTATTAATTTTGCCCTGATCATTGCCCTCCCATACACCGCTGATTTCCATTATATGTTTGCACAATTACAGTATATAAGAGAACTGTAGAGAAGAAGAAGATGCAAGATATAATATAAAGCAAGAAAAGTCTACAAATCTCTATAAATCTGCCTTGTATAGTTTCTGGAACACAGAAAATGTGCTGTAGCTGGCATCCACACAGCCCAAGATACATATCTCTAAGTGAATTAGAAGCAATTATGACACAGCTGTGCCAATTGATGGCTTTGATGTGTTTCTAATTATTTCAATGGAAGGTAAATTACACAAGATAAATTCAATACGTCACCACCACTATGTGCTAGAATTAGCCTTTGCCATCAAACATCAGATACTATTACTTTCAACATGCAATATTTTAATTAAGTATGTTTTATATAATCATCACATTGTTATATGATTGTTTCTGGGTTAGCAAAGTGCATTCGTTTCACCAGTTGTTATAGGGCGTGCAGATGGAGCAGTTAAACCCAGGCCCTAGCAAAGGGTACATTTACACAGAAAGATTATCTGACAGATTAGCTGCCAACGATTTGAAGCCTAAAGCCAGAAACAGACTATAAACAGAGATGAGGTCACAAAGGAAAGCCTGAGATTTCTCCTCTTCTCAAATCCATTCCTGGCTTTGGCTTCCAATCTTTGGCAGATATTCTTTCTGTGTAAATGGACCCTAAAGGCCCTATTCCACTGATCGATTATCGGCCATATTAGGAGGCAACGATCAGCCAACATCGTCCATGTCGGCTGATCGTTGAAGTCGTTTGTCTTTTAACATGTTGAAAGACAAACGACTTATATAGCAGAGATCTGTTGCCGCCGCCCCATGGAGTAGAAGCGGCGGCAGAAGACCGCCTCTATATCCTATGGGCTGCCCGGACGATCAGAGATCACCCGGGCAGCCCGCCCGTAGCTCCCCCGGCCCTCCCCGCACTCACCCGCTCGCTGCTGCCGCGTGTAATAGCGGCAGCAGCGAGCGGGGAACGAGGTGCAAACGAGCACTGGTTTGCTTCTCAGAGTTGGGCCGTGGAGTACAGCCTTTAGTGTGTGTGTATGGGAGGGGAGGCAGTATTGAGACCCATTTTCTGATCTTGGGGAACCACTCCTGTTCCTATGTAGTAAAAGTTTGATTCTAACAGCCTAAGGCTTCTGTCTTAAAGGGAATGTGTCATCAAAAAGTGACCTTTTGTATGAATCAAATGTTTACGGTAAATGTATTTTTGGTAATTTTTTTCTAATTTTTCATTTTACTACCCATATTGTAAAATAATCCTAAAATCCATGAGTTTCCATTTTAGGTACTAGGCTTAAAACTAAGTCTACACAAGTAGATAGAGAAGACAGTAGCTGTTCTGCTTCCTCCACTCTGAGAAAAGACCTTTTTACAGATCACAGATGTTGCAGAGCATGCTCACTAATGTGTTCTATACAAAGAATGGGGTCTAATAGGAGATGTTCATTGTGTCTATGTCCATGAGGCTTGCTGTAAAGCTTATCACTATATACAGTTAAAAACAGCACAGAAAACATGGCAGCCCTCATAATAATGTACTAGAAATAAAAATTACAATAAAAAATAGAAACATTTTAGAGAAAAAGGACATGGTCTAGTATCTGGATCCAATCAGTAAAAACAAATATAGACAATACATTCCCTTCAAGAGTGTTGTCTACTTGGCCATCAATCTTTGAGTCGGTTAAATTGAATTTGCCTTCCTACTAAATTAGGATGTCTTCTGGGGAACTCATGGCCAGGGTTTAGGAGACTCCGGCTGGGACACACTACTTTACTCCTATAGTTATGGCCACTGTATTTTAGAAAAAAGTCAATGACAGCTCACCCACTAAAATCTTAATATATCCATCCAATGTAAACATGCATTCAATGATAAGACAGGAGGTAAAATCTACCTGAGGGCAGCGTCACACACAACAGAAATCTTGCTGCAGTGAGATTTGTTACGATCTAAGGTCCTGTCAGTTCATATGTGAATACATACTTGCAGCGGATCTTTCAGACCACTGCAAGTATGTAAACCACTTGCCCCTTAACCCACATGTTGCAGGTGCATACAGTACCCATCCTTGCTCTTGCTTGCTGCCTGGGCTCCAGGCTTCCTGCTCTCCCACTCAGCCAATCATTGCATTGCTCAGCCGCAGCCAATGATTGGCTGAGCAGAAGAGCAGGAAGCCGGGAGCCTGTGCAGCAAGTAAGAGCAAGGACAGGTAATGTATGTGCCGGCAACATGTGGGTTAAGGAGGTGGTTGATTTACATACTCGCAGTGGTCTGAAAGATCTGCCGAGAGATCTGAGATCTGTACTTACATAGGAACTGACAGGACCTTGGATCGTAACAGATCTCACTGCAAAACTTGCAGCGAGATTTCCGCTGCAATCCGTTGTGTGTGAAGCTACCCTGACAGTTTACGGTCACCAGAGAAATGGCTCCAAATTGTGTCTAGGCCGTGTGTGTATAGAATGGTTTATTGTTCACAATTCACTAGGCTGTATGCATGCTTTGTATGTTTACAGCACAGTTTTTCATTGTAGCATACAAACTATTATGATAAAATATGCCATCCCAACATTGTGTTATACAACCTTTTATCTGTAGCTTGTCATGACGACCTGGGTTGTCTTAGATGATATTAAGATAAAACTGTAATATTGTGTCCCATGAGCTCAGTGAACTCTTAAGTAATGTAGATGGCTCAAAAATGCAAAGCACAGGCACCACCTAGAACAGACTGCAACCCCACATGGTAATGGTAACAGGAAAAAGTTAAAAAGGAATTATCATTAAAAGAACGCATTGCTTTTAAATAATGGACAGCATAGTGTTACCATTAATTAATAATGCATTTATTTATATAGCGCCAACATATTCTGCAGCGCTGTAAAAAGAGATACATGTATTAATGCAAAATAATCTAGATATGCTGAGATGTGTAAAAATCTAAGATAGGTAATATGATGATCAAAAATATATCCATACTGGTATCCAAGTATGTAATTAACATTGCGTATGAATGTGTGCCAATATAATAGACATATGCATCAAAAACCATTGCATACATCTAAGTCAGGTATAATTAAACACTAGCATTCCATGCATTCACACGCATGTTTATTTTTACTTACTTGGGTGTTGGTAGATATTTATATATCCCAGTATATCTAGGTTAATATGGTAACATACATATACATGAACAGCATAATGGGAAGCATTTTAAATACAGGTTGGTATTTATTTCTCATGCTGCCATAGGCACTGACACTGATTTTCTCCCAATATTAATCCTAGCCATAACTGCAGCCCTCCAAAAGCAATTCAAGCACTAAACTCAGACCCCCCAGAGTAAACAGACCCTAACATCAGATCACCATATTTTATTGCAGCCCATAATGTAAAATACCTAGTATATGATCCCTGGTGTAATACAGACCCCTGTATGAGACCCCAGCACAACACAGACCCCAATATTAGATCCCAATTTAATAAAAGCCCCAGTATTAACATAATGCAATTTCAAGTATCAGATACCCAGTATAACACAAACTCTGGTATCAGACCAGTAATGCAGACCCCAAAATAACAGAGTTCAGTAACAGACCCCCGATATAATACAGACCCCAGTATTAGGCCACCATAATATAATAAAGATCCCCTGTAATGTAATCCAGACCGCAGACATACCTACCATAATGTAATCCAAAGTTTAGACAGATACCCCATAATGTAATACACACCACAGCCAGACTACTATATTGTAATGCAGACCTCATTCCAAGCCATATATTGTAATAAAGACTCCCAGAATGTAAGAGACCCGATGCAGGCCCCCACAACATAATACAGAACCCAGACAGACCCATATAATGTAGAATAGACCTCTGACCATAATTTTGTAATTCAGACACCAGAAAGACCCTCAATGTGTAAAACAGACCCAAACAAGCTCTTAATGTATTACAAAGCCCAGGCAGACGCCCATAATGTATAACAGTCTCCAGAAAGACTACATAATGTAATACAGACCCCAGACCCCAATGTAAAACAAATTCCAGACAGAACCCAATAATGTAATATAGACCTTGTAATGTAATGGATACCCCAGACAGAAGACAGACCCAGACCTCCGTAATATGATACAGACTACAGGTAGACCCCCACAATCTAAAATAGACCCCAGACAGACCCCCCTATAATGCTATAAAGGCCCAAGGCAGGCCCCTATAATGTAAAAAAGACCCAGACAGAACATCATAATGTAATAACGACAACAGGTAGACCCTCTATAATGTAATATAGACTCCACGGACCCCTGCAGCTTCTACCATGAAGTACAGCAGGGGTTGGGATAAAAATAAATAAATAAAAATAACTGGATAGGCATTTCCCCATCAAGGTGCTGCTCTAGACATTGGACCTTGCTTTGATCTTGCTTTTTCAGCTATTGCATTGTATTTGCCCTATCTACTTGCTTATTCTCCGAACTACTGTCCTGCATCTACTTCCACTCTCATGCTTTTCGTTATTAAAATTTAAATTTTGCACTAAGGCAAAAAAAAGTCAGAACCTCAGTTAATTTTATACTTGTGCACTTTAAAGGCATGTGTGTCATGACCCAGAACAGATGAAATCATTGAAGAGGGATGTGGTAAGTTTACAATTCAAGCATGCAGTGTTAGACAATACCGGACTAAATGAAAGAAGCAGAAGGCTTTAAAAGTGGAGAAATGAGACACTAAGGGATGCTAGTAAAACATTTAATGAAAGAATGGGGCGTACCCTTAGTCCTTGTCAGAAGAAAGAGGCATAGAGGTTACAGAAAGGATGTGCAGAAAATAAGCAGAATTAAATGTGTCGCTCTTAACAACCTAGAAATCCTTTCAGCACTCTTGTCCCCACAGCACATCTTACAACCAGCTTAAATATTTTAGACCATTAGTAGAAGACCTTTTATTCCACAGATTGCGCCAATATTTGGACATTGCAATCATAAATTAAAGGGACTCTTCTCCTACTAATACATATTAATTCATTCTGTAAGAGAAGGCAACATAAGTTGGTGTAATTTTAAAAGTACATCTGTATCTGGTATCTGAATGTTGCTGTTATATACTTGTTACGGTGCTCCCTTGCCTTATTTTAATCCCCTCTCAGAGTGTCCTAATGTGTAGGTTGCTGGTGGTCACACATGCTCAATATCTTAGGGTTTATACAGGCAGAGGCATGCACAATACAAGCACTTATCTAGCAGATCAGTACTCATTTATTAAACCTTTTACACAGCTTAACGACTGTATGGCCAGTTCCGCACAAATGATTGCTGGATCGTTTGTGCAGCCCTTCACTTGCATCATTGTCATCTACATATCCCCTGTGTATAAATCAGCTGAGTGAGATGTGTGGCCCATCAAATTGATTTCTGCCCTTAATAACTCCATGTAAAAGGCTCTTTAGTCCCATTTCACAAATCCTCTTGTAAACTAATGGTAGAGTGATTCCTGTCACTCTACAGGAAATCAAGTAAGAACCAGTGCACTAGAAGAAGCTTTTTAGCACCGGCACGGGATACATCTGGGAAATTTAAAAGAGAAGTCTGGCAAAAATGTTTAGTATTGTATTGCCCCCCAAAAGTTATACAAATCACCAATATACACTTATTACAGGAAACACTTAGGAAGTGTTTTTTTTCCCTGCACTTACTATTGCATCAAGGAAGTAGTGTAATTTGGTGGGGGCAGAGGGCCCACACAGGCAGGGGGCCCACACAGGCAGGGGGCCCACTGAAGATTTTGCCAGTTAATGCTGTCCGCAAAATCTATTTATTTTGCAGACAGACTTAACAAATGTCTACTGGCTGTAGGTGGCCCCTGGCCAGCAACCAGTGCTCCTGGAGGGCCCACACGGATACCGAATGTTGTGTCTGAATATTTAACTGTATACGCTTGTATGCGAGGAGAACATATATACAGTTGAATGCAGCAGGGTAATTGACAAGGCAAGGAGAGCATTGGCTCTCCACCCTGCCAATCACTGTTGTGGCCACAAGAGGCCGTTACCTGCCTTAGAGCTGCAACACATGAGTGATGTCACTTGTGCGCTCAGAGAGCAGGGAGGGGTATGGGATGTGCTGGCTAACTGAAAAGGGGGTACCTAGTTTGGAGGTAGTCTACTCACAGTGGTGGTGGTGGGGGTGTGTAACCACCAGGAGGATTACCAGGGAGATTACTGCTGATAATGGGGGTGGCTGCATGGGGAATACATACCGGGGGGACTACCTTCATGAGATGGTGCTGGAGGGGATGCCTGCATGGAGGACATTACCTTTTGGGGTAATAGATATATGCACAGAGGGGGTCTAACTATATGAGGGCACAGAGAAGCTGAACTTCAATATGAAGGTACAGAGGGGCCTGACTACTTTATGGGGGATGCACAGGGAAGATGAACAAAGAAGCTGAACTTCAATATGTAGGTACAGAGGGACCTGAGTACTATATGGGGGTGCACAGGGAGGGTCTTTCTTCTATATGGAGGAACAAGGGGGGTAATCTACCATGGTAGGGTATAGATGGTGTCCTTTTTACTATTTGAGAGCACAGAGGGACCCTGCAAACTATATGAGGGCTAAAATTGGGTCTAAATACTACATGGAGGATAAATTGGCTGCTCTCATATACCCTGTACACCATGATTATCCGGGCAGATTTCTCCTACATATTTAATGTATTGTCATGTATTCTTTCTATGGATTAGTAAAGTAATTATTCCATTTAGTTATGTTACAGTAGTCTGGCTTTTTTGTATAAAGGTTATTTAGTATAGTTGCCTTGAACTGCATGGGACTATTTATTGTTATTACCCAGCATTTGTACTATACATTTACTCTATTGGTACTGCGGGTATACCCTTCAGGTGTTGCCTATTTGGTTATTGACCATCAGCTATAGTGTAGTCCTCATGCTGCCCAATAGATATTAGACAGATAGATTTGAGATAAAGAAATAGAAGAATAGATGGATAGCTAACTAGAAAACAAGAACAGTACCATAGCTTCCTCTATGTTGTTTGTGGTATTACAAATTGGTTTGATTCTCCTTTAGTGGAACTGAGCTGCACTACCACATCCAAGCTTTGGAGGAGAGTGGCGCTGTTTCTGGAAAAAAGGCAGCCATGTTTTTGTAATACTGGCTAACCCCTTTAATTTTTACATGGTTATATATGTGAAATGTAGTAAGTCTTTTCCACTGTTCTCAGTCTCTGTTCACCATGAATAATGTAGTAGAAAATACCCTTTATTATTCGGAAAGCATTGTCATCTACTGAGGTTTCTTATGGGTAACATAATTGGTTAGGGGCCCACTAAGACTCACTCGCCCCCCCCCCCCCCCCCCCCCCGCCTAGGCTGAACACCTAGCTACTACGCCCCTGCATCAAGGCTTCACTTCCTGGATAAAATGGTGATGTCACGACACGACTCCCAGAGCTGTGCGGGCTGTGGCTGCTGGAGAGGATGATGGCAGAGGGACACTGAGGGACACAGGGCACTGGAGGGACACTGAGCATCCCTCTGCCATCATCCTCTCCAGCAGCCACAGCCCGCACAGCTCTGGGAGTTGGGTCGTGACATCACCATGTTATCCAGGTAGTGAAGCTTGATGCAGTAGTAAGTGCAGGGAAAAAAGTACATTTATAAGCATTTCCTGTAATACGTGTATATCAATTTGTATAACTTTTGGTGGGCAATACAATACTTTAATAAAAATTTTTGCTGCACTTCTCCTTTAATCGTCACATTTTTGTCTTCTTCTGGAACAAATCTCTGGTGCCATTTTTGGCACAAGCTACACAAAAACATCAGAAGTGTAAATTACTTTTGCATTTTACATCTGGACAGGGATTTACTAACCAGCGTGCACAAAAATACTAAATGAGTCAAAAAGTACACTTTGCACAGTGTAATTAGCATGTTAGACAGTCAGAAAACAATACTAAATTCTCCTTATTAAATATACATTTTCAGGAGGAATCAAAAGAACAGCTGGAGACCCTATAACAAGTTTGTAACAGAAATATCTTGATAGGTGAACACTTTTCCATGAGATCAATTGAAAAATGATGTTCTGCTTGAGCAAACAGAGTAATTTAATAATAATTTGTGGGGAAAACCTCTTGAAGTCAGAACATTCATGTAAACAACCCAGTTATAAGGCTATTTCATGTAATTCAATAAAAGAAAGCTGGAGTATGTATTTACATTTGATATGGAAAGGCTTTCTTTAGTAAATATTGGGATGCAGCCAGATTGACCAGCAGTTATTACATTGTCTTTCCAGATTGTTACATCTTCCATGTGTTAGCTGAAAAAATCCACCCACCTTTTTTTGGAGAACACAAAGGATAATTAAAGCGGATTTTTAGTTACCTGTTTGAACTCTATTCATTGAATTTGCATTTCTAGCTACAACGGAGACTGTGGGCTTAAATGGGAACATTACCACCTTAGTGTAGGCGTGCCTTTCTTGTGTAAGCTAATTCCAGTAGGCGCAGAAAGACACCCGGAGGTGACTATAGAAGGATAAGCACACCACAAGGAGCCAGTACAGGGGAAGGGTGGAAGACGAGAGTCTGACAAAAGACAGCTCTCCATTGTCTCTAGAAATGTGCTCCCCCACTGCCATAAATATAAACTCACAGAGGCTACTTTGAGTAGTGTACCTTTTGGTAAGAGATTGTTGACTGCTAGACATGCCTCTACAATGCAATAGAAGATATTTTGCCTAGTTATAGTAAAAGAGAACTAAGACAGCGCTCCATGTGCAGGACCAGATGCAATAGGATGGATCAAATTCCAGTAACGGAGTGAAACCGGGTCCCCTCTCACCAGTTGTGCAAGATCGAGGCATAACTCTCCATGCGTAAACCCATAATCCATAAACCCATGCCAGGGCCGTAACAAGATGCCATCCTCCGCTCCCAATACCAGCAGGATTAACAGGCGCAGCTACTCCCAACAGATGAAGTATAAAAAACTACTTTATTGAAGATGCATCTGATGAAGAGACCGGTCCAGAAATGCATAATGCTGAGCCTTTTATATATGTTTTGATTATTTCAATAAAGTAGTTTTTTATACTTCATCTGTTGGGAGTAGCTGCGCCTGTTATACCTGCTGGTATTGGGAGAGGAGGATGGCATTTTGCCTAGTTGAAAGACTTTGAGATGGGTTGTCTTATTGGACTAAGAAAAACAGAATGGTCATTTAGAAAAATTGAAAAGATGGGTTAGGGTCCCAGCACTCCACGTTAAAATAATATTTCCTTTCATATTTCATATAAAAAAATACATAAAATCACTTGTCATGTTGCATAGTAAACCAATGCGTTTTACACACATGCGTGCTTAACCATGGTCTAATATGCATAGAAACATTTTTTGATGAAATAAAGGAAATATTATTTTAACTTGCAGTGCTGGGACCCTTAACCATCTTTTCTGTTCTGGACTTGCGATTTGTTATCGTGCACCCATCATGACCCGTGCACCCACTTCATGAACTGAGACCATAGTGTTATCATAGAGGTGAGCTGACTACCACTATATTATTTCTATGAATTGCCTGTCATCAAGGCTTCTCTGACCAAGCTGTTGAAAGGTGTTGGGACCAGTGGTTACATGTAGGCACACAAAGCACACAGGCTCCAAATGGCCCAGACAGACCACCTCTACCCTCTACAGATGGCACTTAAATTGTACACTCTTGTCTCTTTGCGGACAATTTTTTTTTAGGTGCTTAAAGGGGTAGTGCGGCGCTAAACAATTATTCACAAAATAACACATTACAAAGTTATACAACTTTTTAATAAGAGTTCTGAGGGGAGTCAAAGGACCGACCCCAACCTCCAAAGTGCTCCTTAAGTGTCGTGGCGCAGATGTATTGTGATGTCCACAAGATTCAACATCCAACCAGTGGGATAATGATACAAAGTAGCGGTTTATTGAGGCAACGCGTTTCGGCTTGTGTAACAACGGACAAGCCTTTCTCAAGCCATGAAACTATCTCAATACAACAACACATATACACACAACCCTATAAAGTGGTTTCCAAACACCTCCGGGTGAGGACTCGCCTCCAACTAAGACTGATGTAATGTCTGAACTATAATAAATGTAAATCCTCATGTACAACTTTGTAATGTGTGTTATGTATGTAAATGGCCCCCTTCCCTGTGTTTCCCCCCACCCACGCTAGACCCGCAAGTGTGGTGCATTATACTCACCGCATCTTGCGTCAACCCCCGTCCACCATCTTGGGACAATGACGTAGTCTTCGGGAGGCCGGCCGAAGCGCTCCATCCGTCCCTCATGCCGGCCCCCCTCTGTCGCACCATAACTGTGCTTAGCCGCGATTGGCTGAGCACAGTTCTGCTCAGCCAATCGCGGCTGAGCTGCTAATGACGTGGCAGAGGGGGGCCGGCATGAGGGACGGATGGAGCGGTTCGGCAGGCCTCCCTACGTCATTGTCCCAAGATGGCGGACGGCGGTCAACACGAGATGCGGTGAGTATAATGCATCACATTTCCGGGTCTAGCGTAAGTGGGGGGAAACACGGGGAAGGGGGCCATTCAAATACATAACACACATTACAAAGTTGTATAACTTTGTAAAGTGTGTTATTTTGTGAATAACTGTTTGCGTCGCACTACCCCTTTAACAGATGGCAATTTGGTGTCATGGTGTCTTCTTTTGCAATGGTGTCATGAATAAGAAACCTAGCCTCCTACAGACTACAACCATATTGTCTTTATTGAGGAATCCAAGTTCTGTTTAGGATCCAATGATGGTTGGGTCTGAGTATGAAGGCCATTTGTTGAGCACTTAAATCCGATCTTTAAAAAAGTGTCATTCAATTTCAACTTCTTGTTGCATTTTTTTCCCAATTTTTTTTTTCAGTTCCCTCTGTAAAGAAGACTGTATTAAAGGAGAAGTCTAATCAAAATGAAATATCCTCTGCAGGTGGGATTGCTGAAACATAAAAAAGAAGCTCTTACTGACTTACTGACCACAGCCGGGCTCCTGGATCTCCCACTCCTGCAACGCCACAACCCGGCTTAGGAACATCCGCTTAGCCAGTCAGTGACTGGGAAGGGACATAGCTGCAGCCACTGACTGGCTAAGTTGGCCCTTCTGCCAGTCAGTGAGCCTGTGATGCGTAAGTAGAGCTTCTTTATTATGTTCCCGCACTCCCCTGCCTGCAGCTGATTTATCATTTTGGCCAGACTTCTCCTTTTTAATAGCCTTTTGGTCATATAGATATTCTAAGCTGATAAACAAGTACACATGCAGCCCTGGCCGCACACTTACTGAGCTGTGTAATAGGCTCTGTAAACGCTGATATATTAGAATAGCTCTCATTTACTAAGAGGTTTGGGCCATGTTATATCACATGGCTTGGTTTTTGCTTGATATGCATTGTCAACTGTGAGACCTTACATAGAGGGTTGTGCCTCTCCAAATTACTTCCCAGATCCTTAGTGCTGCACTATTTTTTTTTCTGAATAATGAATGGAGGTGCACTTTAATTTTAACAGGACAGTTTAAGCCTATGTTCACACACTGTACAAACAACGTCTGTGTTTAACTCTACCTACAGCCGGTCATGATCATTAATTCCGGCCGTAGGTAGCGTTTAATAATGGTTGTTCATGGCAGAACGGACGTTATTTAAAAGAATCTGCTATTTGTTAGTATGAGCAACAAAGACAGTTTTTCTTTTACACAGTTTTAATTAATTTCTGGGAATACTGAAAAACCGAAAACATCTGAAAGCTTCACATCAATGAAGGTAAAGACCTATGTTAATTAAGTCAGCAGAAAACTCAGAAGAATGAGGGAAGGGAATGTGGTGTTGCTGACATCAGGGAAGGCAGGAGGCTAAAGCAACAAAACAACGGGGTGCCAGCAGGGTAGCAGTTAGAACGGATTACATGTAAGGGATACTGCAAAACTACTGCTTGGTCAAAAAAAGACTGAATAAATAGGACAGAGCTGCCCTGAGTTAATCGGCCCCTAACCAATTTCTATGAAACTCTGGATAGGAAACAATACAAATACACTAAACATAGAGGCAGTAAGGAAAGGTAATGATGCCAGAATGAAAGGTGCAAAATGGGAATGTAATGATGGTAATTTCTTTTCACGTTTCAACAGAGTCTGCATTTCCATGAAAATGTTTAAAAATAATTTGAGTTTTACTTGTTTATGATGATTGTGTGATTGCCAGGTCTCTGCCAATTAGGCCAAACAGCTGGCGCATGAAGGGCACAATCACAGTACTTCTTCAATGTGTTGTAACCAACTGATTGCTTTTGCTAGAAAGTCACACGTGCCCTGAGAATCAGGTTTGCTTGAAATGGATCTAAAATTTACTAAGGGTGTATAATACATTTGCATGACATTCTGTCTTAGAGTCACATGTAGCCTAACATTCTGCCTGCACAGTATGGAGTACCCCAAACTCAAAAATTCATGGTATACTTATATGGTTTACCTATAGGGTGTGTCTGCTAGAATGCCCTACAATTTAGGGAAAGGAGGTTCCTGTTTTACACAGTGGAGGTAAGAGATGAGAGCTGGTGAAGCATGTCTGGACACCTTTTATATAAGTATGTTAGTAATATTGAAACAAGAAAGAAAGCAAAGGGCACTTGTTTTAGTGACTTAGTGGTAAGATCACATTTACAGATCAAACTTTTTTTATTTTTAATTAGATGGATATGGCCATAAATGTTAATGTTTGGAATTCCTTCAGCTTTTTTGCTCATATAATGTACAATTACCACTAGTATTCCTGCAGTGCCACCTGTTTCATTCCTGCTCAGTGGCATCTATATGTTTTATTACTGAATGTCATGTGACCACTACTTTGACAGACAGAAATTTACATGGCTTTCTGAGTAACAAAATGTGGTTTTTCCTGTGTCAGCTAATTTCCTCTGAACAGCATGATGACATCACATATCAGATACATACCATCCTCACTCAGCTTTATCTGTATGTCTCTCCATTGGGAAAAAAACCTGCTGCTACCTCAATGGACCAGGAAATACAGGGGAGTCCATATACTGATAAGCTGCAGAATCATATACCTCACTGACTCTGCCTGCCTCTGCTACATGCTGTGAATAGATTCTCTAGTTTGTCCTGCATCATGGGGCCTGACACTGCTCTTCTACAGTAGCAGGTAAAAAAGGAGACAGACTAAGGCCATGTTCACACAACATTTGTTTAGCATAAATCATGGCCGTTGTTGCAATTTGCAACAACAGCCGTGATTTATGCTAAACAAACCTTTGTATCTGAATGAATAGAATCCCAGCCTGAGCGTATACTATGCTGTATACTATGCGTATACATCCGGCCGCACGAAAAAACTGACATGTACGTTTTCTGCGTCTGCTATTCATTAAATAGTGGCCGCAGAGACATGTCAGTTCACACAATGGAGCGTGCGGCCGAAGCAATAGTGAATGCTGTGTGTAGATCCATTATTTTACTTGCAAAACGTAGTTCAACCACAACTGCAATGCAAGGACAGATATACCGCACTATTGGTACAGATGACTAAATTGGAAATGCTATCTGGTGGGGTGTGGGGAAGTAAAGGGGGGATTACCTACACTGGTGTCCCTACTATATTGGGTAATGTCCCTACTATATTGGTGTTTGTGGTGTGTGTGTGTGGGGGGGAGATAAACTCCAGGTTTAACATACAGAGGAATGCCTACTGGGGAGGAGGGAACTCAAGGGGTTGTCCTTTCACAAACTATAACTCTCATCATACCCTGAGAACGTTATGAATGTGGGGCAATTTGAGAATTGTAGCAAACTCTTGTTATTAACAAGGTAGTTATGGTCACAGATACAAATCAGTGCAGGATTGGACCGGATCAGCATGTCTCTTCTTACTAGCTTCTTATGTGGGTGTCCCCTGCCTTAGTTTGGCTGGTGGGCCCGCTCAGACTGCAGTTTAGCACAAACATAGGGGCTCAACAGAGAATGCTCAGGTGAGCCCCGACGTCTGTGCAGTAGGGCCCTTCTAGGAATCCAGGCCCTGGATACTCGGACAAACATATAATTATCATATCATAGATATCACTTCTTATGGACACAGCAAAGCTCAGTGCAAATATTGTTTTATGTTTTCTGGATTCCAGCTCAATTTACACAAATATGACTCCCATGCCTGCTAAGCGTATAGGTTTATAGCGCAATATAAATCTCAATTGTTTCGCAAAGATTGTAGTACTTAGCTAGATCAATGCATTCCACGAGGCATAATGCCCTAAAGTGGCGTATTTATTAGAGCATGAGACATAAGCAATGCATACACAAGTGATGTTTGGGAAGATGCCTCCCTCTTTGTCAGTCGTACATCTGAATTAATAAATGCATGAATTTAGAACACAATATGAATTTTAATAAGATACTACTGTCTTTCTTGTCCTCTATCTTCAGGAACTTATACTGGAAGGCAGGATCTGCCAGGTTACTATCACTTCTATGCATAATACACTGATATATGCCAGGATACTGGAACATGTTGTAGACCACTAGCACACAAATACAGAGCTGGTTGTATGTGGTATTCAAATCAAACTTCAGACCATTCAGAAAATGTCAGTACTGAGGCACATGATCTCTCCATAAAGCTCCATACAGTCATTTCTCTTTATCCACTGAACTGTAAACACTTTGGGGAGGATTTATCAAACTGGTGTAAAGTGAAACTGGCTCAGTTGCCCCTAGCAACCAATCATATTCCACCTTTCATTCTTTACAGACTATTCGGAAAATGAAAGGTTATATCTGATTGGTTGCTAAGGGCAACTGAGACAGTTTCACTTTACACCATGTTTGATAACTTTTCCCCTTTAGGTCTAAGATGGGCTATGTTCTCACAATGTTTTTTTCATGTAAAATAATAGTTGTTAATTTTCAATGATGGCTGTCAATAATGATCATGATTATTTTTTATGGCCGTCATTATCAAACAATGGCCGTTATTATGCTTTAAAATGACGTTGGAGGAACATAACCTAATGAGACTTCCCATAAATGAAGTTCACACATAGAATTTTTCTCTTTTGGTCTTTTGGTCAGTTTTTTTTCAACCAAAACCAGGAGTGGGTCAAAAACACAAAAACTGAGCAAATCTATCAATTATAATTTTGCTCTTTTAGTTCCACTAATGTTTTTGTTTGAAAAGATTCTGGCCAAAATACTGCTGGAAACATATATATGCTGTCACATAGAAGGAGTATACCGGCTACAGTAAGTCTTAACATATTCTCTTTGTCCTAGTGAAATGTAAATGGAAAGTATAGAGCTTTGTTTAAGGACATAATGTCATTTTGGTCCTTAAATCCGTTCTTAAAGGATAAATTGTACATTTCATGGTAGTCAAAAGATTAATGGATTATAGACCTAACATAAACACATGGCAAAACCATAAAACTGCTTCTAAAATACACATAGGTCTCGATTTACCATGTAGTTAGAAACATTTCCTCCATCCATTATTCTAAAAGGCAGATATTTTCAAGACGCTTTGATAGATTTGCTTTACAATGCTGTATTTGATTTGTGGAGGCTTTCTTCATTGTAGAGAGCTTTATAAATCAAAGAGTCGAGGTGCAAAATGCCACTGCCCCTTATATATAATGTACTACACTCGTGAGACACACTGCTACTGGAGCACACAGTGCAGTTATTACCATACAGATTACAGCCACAAAAAGGCACTTCAGCAATATAAAGAACGGTAACAAATGTATCAGATATTCAGCTTAGACACCAAATCTAACAGAGAAAAGAGTGCCAGATCATTGAGAGTACAATGGCAAACAACCAATGCCCACTGATGTTCTGTTTCCATTAACAATATGCTATAATATACTAAAATACTAGATTACTGAAAGTGTAGATTCATGTGAATGAGCAGCTATAGGCAGTAACTGGATGTAACATGGGTAGAAATACAGTATCTGATGGTCACCAAAAAATGAATTTAACCAGTAAATTAAGGTGCCTTCACGCGTAAAGTATTTTAGTGGATTTTACGTTGCGATTTCTGCATCAAAATAATATAGCCCCTCTGCCCCCTTAACCCACTTGTGCCTGGTTAATACATTACCCGTCCGTGCTCAGGCCTGCTTCTCCGGTTCCTGGCCCCTGATGGCCCACTCAGCCTTGGCTGCGGCAGAACAGTGCCCTGATTAGCTGAGCGGGACGTCAGGGAGCCGCGAGCTGGAGAAACAGGCCTGAGCGGGGATGGGTTATGTATTACCTAGGCAGCGGTGGATTAAGGGGCAGGGGAGAACAGTACATAGTATTGCAGCAGATTTCACTGTGGAATTTGCAAGGTGAAATCTGCTGCGATACTGTATTTGTGAAAGTATCCTAAGAGTATTTCATCCTAAACTCATAATCCCTGTTAGGCCTCATTCACACATTCTGTAGGCTGTCCATCGCTGCAGATTCAGGGTGTCCGCAATGCACTGACCTGTTCAATAGAGAATTAGGATCACAGCCTCATACACCTATGGGAACATGTGAACAGGCCATTTAAATGAATGTGCTGTCGGTAATTATGAGTCTGGACGCACTATGAAATATGTGAATAAGCCCTTACATATGAGTCTGTGAGTTATTGTTTTGTGTCCAGCCATTCCTGTCACTAACCGATTGGGTCCCCTGCAATTGCCTGACTGCCAGAGGTATTCTCCTTACTTCCGTGCAGTCGGATTACAGTGATCAATACTATCCTATGGTATCACATCATTCAGTGTATGCAATTTAATGACTGCATGTAATAATCCCTTAAAGGTACTTGAAAAGTGTAAAAAAAAAAAAGTTTTTAAAAATATGCCAAAGCCTTTCCTCCAATAAAAATTGAAATCACCCCTTTAATATTTTATAAATAAAACACATAAAAATAATAAAATAACATTTTATGTCATAGCATGCGTAATTGTCCGATATATTAAAATAAAACTATTGTTCCTGCACAGTGAATGGCGTGAACAAAAAGCGCTAAAAAAAACAAACGCCAGAATTGCAGATTTTTTATTAAGTTTTATTTTTTTTTTAATAATAAAAAGTGATCAATACATCCTATCTACACAAATATGGTATTAATAAAAACTAGGGATCATGGCACAAGAATGACACCACATACAGCTCAGTAGGTGAAAAACTAAAACCGTTATAAGAGTCACAATAGGACCATTTTAATCATACCTATCTTTAAAAAAAAAGTTTTACTGCTCAAAAAAATAGTAAAACATTAGAAAATCTATGTAAACTGCATATCGCTGCATTCAGACTGACATATTATGTATATATATATATATATATATATATATATATATATATATATATGGTCCAGAGGTTAGAATGTCAAACATCCTTTGTATGCATCCACTTTACACGACACAGCAGAAGCCTGGTATGATGACAGGCGGTAATGGTGTCTCTGGCAGGAGTCTTCCCTCCATCACTCATTCCATCACTGTCCTTCAGGGCAGAATTTATTGTTCCAGACCTCTCATTTGCTTCCAGTAAGGCTGCATTAATTGCTATGCTAAGTGTTGCTGAATACATTATTATGACTGGAACTACTAAAATCATCCAGAAAAAAGAGGTCTGCCTTTCCAAGAATAAAATTATGACTTCTGGTGACTTTTTGTGGCAATTGAGTAAAATCTTTTCTGCAGCAAAGTGACTGGTAACACCAGACTTAGCAGCTTCACTCTCAAAGAGTGTTGTATAGGAAATGTTCCACTCCTTGAAGTGTTTTCTGATACGTCTTCTGAACTCTACTAACACAGTCATCTGGCTTTTACATAGTGCCTCTTTGCAAGTATTTGTTCTGTTAAGTTACTCATTTGATACATGCTGGTCTCAAAAAGTCTGGAGTTTGTCAACATATGGTGTCTTCTGTGCTGGCAATAAGATGCAGAAGAAAACTACAACTGACTATGATGAATTACACTGGAACGGAATTGCTTTTCAGATGTGTTGTCATCTGCTTTGCTTATGCATATTACAACTAAAAGAAAACAACTTGAAAGGGAACATTAGTGACTAGTGTTATCAATCATGGCTGTCACCCAGTGTTATATATAAGGCTATATGAATAATATATAGGCTAGTCAAACAGAATTACAATGGGATTTCAGTTAACAGTGATCTAAAGACAGATATGCAAATTAGACACAGATATCTGTTTGTTAATATCAAGCAAAAGTAAATAAGAATAGTATGGCTATTCATGACCGAGGTCATTGATGCCTGGATGTCCAGGTCAAATTAATGCAATTTTCCTCCCCGCTTTCTAAGAGCCATAGCCCTTTTATTTTTCCACCTATAGGGCTGGTTGAAGATGTCATTTTTTGTGCCACGATCTCTAGTTTTTGTTAGTATCATATTGGTGTAAAAAAAAAAATTTGGATCACTTTGTATAAATTTTTTCCTGATATATAATTTTAAAAAAATCAGCAATTCTGGTGTTTTTTTTTTTTTTTTTTACTGTTTACGCTGTTCACTGTGTGGGAACAATAATGTTATACTTTAAGCGGACAACTATTTTTTACATATTTTTATAATAGGCAAGGAGGTATATTAAAGGGAACCAATCACTTAAAAAACGCATGTAAAGCTATGGGAATGTGCTGTAGCAGCACCCAGCACACTTCCCAAACATGCTTTTATACCCCCCGTCCCTGCAATGTACAAGCCAAAAACGTACTTTATAAACTCGGCGCTCTGTATGTGAATTACCCCCAAGTAGTCCTCTGGGCGGGGAGCTGCAGGCAAGTAGTCACGGTCCCTGGGCGTTCTGCAGTGCTAATCACGCCCCTCTGGGCGTGATTAGCCTGCATAATTGTGGCGGCGTCATGGAAAGCGCGCTGTCTCTAACGTTAACACGCCTACGTTCTTGCTGTGCCGCTCATGCGCAGTACAGCTGGTCCGGTCTGCGCCGTACTTCGCAGGTGCAAAATAGCCTCAAACTCATTGCCGGATCTCCAGCAATGAGTTTGAGGCTGTCTGCACGTGCGCAGTACGGCGCAGACCGGACCCGCTGTACTGCGCATGAGCGGCACAGCAAGAACGTAGGCGTGCTAACGTTAGAGACAGCGTGCCTCTGATGACGCCGCCACAATTATGCAGGCTAATCACGCCCAGAGGGGCATGATTAGCACTGCAGAACGCCCAGGGACCGTGACTACTTGCCCGCAGCTCCCCGCCCGGAGGACTACTTGGGGGTAATTTACATACAGGGTGCCGAGTTTATAAAGTATGTTTTTGGCTTGTACATTGCAGGGACGGGGGGTATAAAAGCATGTTTGGGTAGTGTGCTGGGTGCTGCTACAGCACATTCCCATAGCTTTACCTGCGTTTTTTAAGTGATTGGTTCCCTTTAAACTTTTATTGGGGGGTTTATAAGGATTTTTTTAATCATTTTAAAAACTTATTTTGTTAATTACACTTATATTTCACTGTAAAACATGTAATCATTAGATTGCATGTACTGATCTATGCCATTCCATAGCATAGCATAGATCATTGTTATCGGCGATCTGTGAATGGAGCCTGCCTGAAAGCAGACTCTATACACAGATGGCCGATCTGACAGGATGGAGGTATGTGGCTTACCCCCGCCCATCGGTACAAGCGATCAGGACCCCTGCAGTATGGCTATATCGCCTCAATCGCTATAAATTGCGGTGTTTAAGGGGTTAATGGCAGGCAGCTGCAGGATCGCAGCTGCCTGTCATTATCCCTTGCCCTGGACACACTGATGTGTGCACGACCGCTCACACTGCAGTAGTCCCGCATACATCAAAAGCCCCTCACTGTCAGGAACGTGTATATATATATGCCCCTGTTGCAGCAGCAACGTATATAAATGTATTGTTGATGTGAAGGGGTTAAAGACCATTTGAATGTATACTTTTGTTTGGTATGCTTTAAAAATTAATCTTTGCTTGTAAGTAGTGTTGAGGGAATCTTTGGGCGGATGGCGGAGTGTGTGTGAGACATCCTATTCAAATAATAGGACAGGCAAAACCACAAGCAGGGTCTGCGGTGCAGGGTCCACTTGAAATACTGTTTATATTCCATAGTGTGAACTGACACTTAAAGGGGTTATCCAGCGCTATAAAAACATGGCCACTTTTTTTCAGAGACAACACCGCTCTTGTCTCCTGCTTGGGCGGGGTTTTGGTGCTTAATTGCAAACAACACCTGAACTGGAGACAAGAGTTGTGTTGTCTCTGTAAGAAAGTGGCCATATTTTTGTAGCACTGGATAACCCCTTTAATCAGAAATGAAATCAGATCAGAAAAACAAAAAGATGAAAGTGATATTATGCATCTACTGTACTTAGACTGGAAATGTTTAAGCCACATTTCGAAAACATTATACCCAGGGATATCTTTACAGTATATCGTAGATTATAAACAGCTGAATAATGGCCTGTGCTTGTCATCTGAGAGTAATGAAGATTACTGTCTTGGAGTGTTGCCTTTGGAATGGTCAGCGAGCAATTAAGATGTGTTCATTGGGGCTTTTATAATGGCAGCATGTTCATCACCTTATTTCTAATGTGCTGCTGCTTATATGTAGGTAATTAGAGAGTATAAAATGCTCTATAGCTAAAGTATATGCTATGAGATGACTAATGACAGTGAGACTATACAGAAAACACTTCAACCTGAAGAGCTGCAAAAGGGATACTGTTTTCAAAGATGATGGATACAGAGTCTCTAATACACAGTGGATCAGCATTGTGTGGGGAGAAAGATGGGATGGAAAATACGCAAATAATCTAATATAACTTTAAGGTGTCTGTATCACCTCGATATTTTCATTAAAATCCTGGCTGTAAGGAAACAGGAGAAAATTTTACCTTTATTATTATTATTATTATTATTATTAGGCTAAGTGGCCAGAATGAAAACTGCAGAAGTTTAGGATTATTTTATAATATAAATAGTAAAATAGAAAAGTACAAATAATGTTGCCAAAAACAAAACAAAAAATATATGTTTACCATAGAAAACTTAATGTAAACAATTGGTCATTTTCAGATTACATATTACCTTTAAAATAACCAAAAAAAATAAAGTAATTTAAAATAATACATTTAGGCTAGGTTCACACTATGTATCTGTGCTGCTGTATTGCTGGCGGTAAATCATCGGCCGTATTTTTCCGGTTCATGTGTACGCTGGAAAGTATACGATATACGGCTGCACAGTGCACACTATGTATAAGCCTACGGCCCGATCGTAAACGGACCCGTAAAAAATGAACAAGACCATTGTTTGCGGCTGGAACTGTGCAAATTCACGGCCGTGGATTGACAGGCAGTCCGTACGGAGTACTTAAAAAATAGCCGGCAATATTGCCGAATGCCGATGCCTCTAATAGTTAATATATTAAATTAATAAAACACATTTTCTTTGTAATAAAGTCCCTTTCGTTGTTCAATAATTTAATTCTAACGAATCCATCATTGTGCAATTAAATATACTGTTAAAATAAATATATATATATATAAATAAATGTATATTTATATATATATATATATATATATATATATATTTATTTTTTGACAGTATATTTAATTGCACAATGATGGATTCGTTAGAATTAAATTATTGAACAACGAAACTGATTTTATTACAACGAAAATGTGTTTTATTAATTAAATATTAATTAGCACAGGAAGCTCCATTAAGCCGTTAATTCATATTGCCGGCAATAGAGCATTCTGTACTAATCATCACTTTACTTTAATGAAAACATCAAATGTTTCTTCTAATTATGTTATCACAATAGCATTATTAGAAGAAACATTTTGAATTATATTTGTGCTCAGCTGATTGGCTGATCGGCTGAGCGCACATATAAAGAGCCGGTCCGCAGTACAGTGACTTCATTGTGCTGCGGACCAGCGAAGAGGACACATCGGGGTGAGTATAAAGCTCTCCCCACCCCCTCCCCAGCACTGCACCCATCCCAGTAAGGAAGGGGGGTCACTTAACCCCTTCCTTGCTGGGATGGGTGCAGTCTGACATCAGTCTGGCCCCCAAGGGGTTAAGGGGGATGCAATACATCCTCCCTTAACCCCTTGGGGGCCAGACTGTAAGCAGCGATCTGTAAAGATGCTGCATACTGTAAGGTGCACAACACCGCTCACAATGATGGGTGTTGTGCTCCTGTTTGTGTGTTTTTTGTGTGTTTCTCCCTTTTTGTTTTTCAGATATCAGTATCCTGTGGATTACGTTGGATTCGGTGGACTACATCGATGACCGGCGGTTGTTTGGTGTTTTTTTTTTAATAAAATGGTCAATGAGGGGTGTGGGGGTGTTTTTATTTGAATAAAAAATAATTTTCACTTGTGTGTTGTCTTTATTTCTTTACTTTATAGACTTAGTAGTGGAAGCCGTCTAATAGACGGAATCCATTACTAAGTCGGGACCTAGTGTTAGCCGGTATAAAATGGCTAACACTAACCCCCCATTATTACCCCAGTACCCAATGCCACCAGGGGTACAGGGAAGAGCCGGGTGCCAGTGGTCCCGGAGCGTCAAAATTGGCGCTCCTGGACTGGTTGGCAGCAGACTGGTAAGATTTAGGCTGGGGAGGGCCTAAACTAATGGCTCTTCCCACCCTGGTGTTACCAGGCTGCTGTCGCTTGGTTTTTAACCCGGCTGGTTATAAAAATAGGGGGGACCCTATGCGTGTTTTTTTAATTATTTATTTATTTTTTTTAAAACGCATAGGGTCCCCCCTATTTTTATAACCAGCTGGGTTAAAAACCAAGCGACAGCAGCCTGGTAACACCAGGGTGGGAAGAGCCATTGGTTTAGGCCCTCCCCAGCCTAAATCTTACCAGCCTGCTGCCGCCCCAGTCCAGGAGCGCCGATTTTGATGCTCCGGGACCACTGGCACCCGGCTCTTCCCAGTACCCCTGGTGGCATTGGGTACTGGGGTAATAATGGGGGGTTAGTGTTAGCTATTTTATACCGGCTAACACTAGGCCCCGACTTAGTAATGGATTCCGTCTATTAGACGGCTTCCACTACTAAATCTATAAAGTAAAGAAATAAAGACAACACACAAGTGAAATTTTTTTTTAATTCAAATAAAAACACCCCCACACCCCTCATTGACCATTTTATTAAAAAAAAAACACCAAACAACGGCTGGTCATCGACGTAGTCCACCGAATCCGACGTAATCCACAGGATACCGATATCTGAAAAACAAAAAGGGAGAAACACACAAAAAACACACAAACAGGAGCACAACACCCATCATTGTGAGCGGTGTTGTGCTCCTTACAGTATGCAGCATCTTTACAGATCGCTGCTTACAGTCTGGCCCCCAAGGCGTTAAGGGGGATGCAATACATCCTCCCTTAACCCCTTGGGGGCCAGACTGATGTCAGACTGCACCCATCCCAGCAAGGAAGGGGTTAAGTGACCCCCCTTCTTTACTGGGATGGGTGCAGTGCTGGGGAGGGGGTGGGGAGAGCTGTATACTCACCCCGATGTGTCCTCTTCGCTGGTCCGCAGCACAATGAAGTCACTGTACTGCAGACCGGCTCTTTATATGTGCGCTCAGCCGATCAGCCAATCAGCTGAGCGCACATATAATTCTAAATGTTTCTTCTAATAATGCTATTGTGATAACATAATTAGAAGAAACATTTGATGTTTTCATTACAGTAAAGTGATGATTAGTACAGAATGCTCTATTGCCGGCAATATGAATTAACGCTTAATGGAGCTTCCTGTACTAATTAATATTTATTTAATAAAACACATTTTCGTTGTAATAAAATCAGTTTCGTTGTTCAATAATTTAATTTAAATGAATCCATCATTGTGCAATTAAATATACTGTCAAAAAATAAATATATATATAAATATACATTTATTTATATATATATTTATTTCAACAGTATATTTAATTGCAAAATGATGGATTCGTTTAAATTTAATTATTAAACAATGAAAGGGACTTTATTACAACAAAAATGTGTTTTATTAATTAAATATATTAACCATGAGAGACATCGGCATTAGTGCAGAGGATCGCAAACCCCGTTAATAGCAATTCATGTAAACTGTTTCCCTGCTTTCCCAGATGCATCCAGAGGTGTTTGCATCAGTTTCTAAAGATTTTATTTGTTATTTTTAGTTGAACCAGATTTCCAAGTAAATGACCGTATGTTTTCAGCCGCATGTCTATTTTTTTCCACGGCCGTAGTTTCAGCCGCACATTTCCAGCCGCATAAAAAATACAGCCGCACTGATACATAGTGTGAACATAGCCTCAAGCAGTAACAGAGCAACACATGAATATAGTGGCAAGGGGATCACAGTATTAAAAAAGTAATAATAAATCATCCTACTGATACAGGAAACATGTACTGTGTATGTGTCTGTCTCAGCTTGTCATAAATCATACACCAGATTATTACCACTGGCACAAAGGTTTCCACTCTGACTTCTTTTTTTTTTAAAAGGTTTTATTTTTACAATTTTAAGGAATAACAATCCAATAGCATAGCACGTTTCACACAACCAACTAGAGGCTGTCCATAGACCCGGGGTCGCACATTGTACATGTAGGCATTACAGCTTTGCACAGATGGTATGTACGAGATTGAAAGAGAAAACGTAACCTGTTAGCCGACAGTCCGTATGTATAACAGGATATTCAAGGCCAGGACTAAGTTCTGTCCTTCGTAGCAGCCCAATCAGCTGAGTTTAGCAGGAATGGAGCGACCCAACTCCTAAGCCTCACTACTAACAGAACAAACCACACCTCACAAACACATTCATTCATCATCCACACACTGCAACCTACCCGCCCCCCCCATCCCAACCCCCGCGGGGGAACTGGTCCCTCCAATCAAACCTGCACCGGGGAAGCAGTATCAGGTACCGCCAGCCACTGCAACCAGACCTTATCGAATTTTTTTGGGCAGTTCCTCTTTTGATACAGCACCCTATATAAGGGAACATAGGAATTCACTAGCGTTTTCCATTGCGAGAGCGACGGGGTTTCAGGAGACTTCCATGCCATAATCACCACCTTCCTGGCACAAAATAATAAAATCCGGAAAAAAAGACGCCGGTACGTACCAAAAACCACGGTATCTATAACACCCAGTAAACATACCTGGGGAGATAGAATCCTAGGAAACTCAAAATGTTGGTGTAAAAACAATAGTACCGAGGACCAGAAAGGTAGCACCTTAGGGCACGAAAACACAGAGTGTAAGAAAGTTCCCGTGTCACTCTGGCAACGGAAACAGTTGTCATCAGATGCCATTCCCAACAGTTTCAAGCGGGCCGGGGTGTAATAGACCCGGTGCAAAAATCTGAACTGTATCAGAATATCTCGGGCACTCACAACAGAGGACAGAAAGTAATCCGTAACATCCTCCCAGTCATCAGCCGTGAGTTCAGGGATATCCGCTAGCCATTTAGTATATGCTTTATCATATGGTTTCTGGCTCACAGACTGAAGAAGGGCGTAGATATTAGTCAGGGGTTTATCCAGATCCTCCGTTCGCAACAAGGTCTCCAGAGTAGACTCCGCTAGGGAGACAGTACTTGTCCCAAACTCAGCCCGCACCAACTGTCCCAACTGCAAGTATCTAAATGGATGGATTGAAGGGCAGTTCAGCGATGTTTGCAGATCCCGAGCCGACAGGAGCCCAGACGACCCAGAGAATAGTTGTCCCAGATATTTTAATCCCCTATCTGTCCAATATCTCATCGCCGGGTGTCCGGCAAAGCGCGGCAAATGGGGATTCAACCACAGAGGAGTTTTTTGTGACAACCAAGAGGTAGCATCAGTCAATTTCCTCTGGGACTGAGCCCACGCCACCACCACCGCCCTCACCGGAAGCAGGGGAGCATCACCCAGCTTTTTATATCTGTACAGCGAATTCGCCAGTCCTTCATATGAACCCGCTAGAGCCCCATACAGTGACGTGGCTGCGTTGCTATAGTCCAAGTCCAGCCACCAATGGGCATAAACCAACTGGGAGGCAAGATAATAAGCATAGAAATTAGGAGCGGCCAGTCCACCGCACTCCTTGGGTGCCTGTAGGGTAAGGAGGCTGAAGCGGGGGGACTGTCCCTGCCAGTAGAAGGCCCGCAAGACACTATCCAGTTGTTTGAAGTAAGAGAGCAACAGGGGGGTGGGGCAATTATGAAATAGATAGGTGAATTTAGGGAGGTAGATCATTTTAACAATATTGATTCGCCCGAGAAGCGAGAGGGGGAGAGGCGCCCACAGCTTCAGCTTAGTCTCGGTATGGGCTAGCAGGGGATCTAAATTCAACTTTTTATAATCCGAGACGTCTTGGGAGACTACCACTCCCAAATACTTAAATTGTTGGACAACAGTGATGGGGACAGGGTAAGCCCGAGGCGACGACACTGAACCTGGAAGGGGGAAGAGGAGCGATTTATCCCAGTTCACACACAACCCAGAGCAAGCCCCGAACTGCTGCAATAGAGACAACAATGCAGTGAGGGACGGACCATCATCCGCCAGATAGAGGAGGACATCGTCCGCATACAAGGAGATTTTCTCCACCAAGGAGCCACGAGGGATCCCTCTGATAGAGACTAGTTGTCTAACTGCTACAGCCAGGGGCTCTATGGCCAGTGCGAACAGGAATGGGGACAACGGGCAGCCCTGCCTTGTGCCCCTACGTAGGGGGAAGGGGGCAGAGACATCCAGATTTGTCCTAACGCGGGCTATGGGGTCAGAATATAATAACTGGATATAGGACAGGAAAACCGGGCCCACATTGCACCTTCTCAACACCTCCCAAAGATAAGGCCATTCGACTGAATCGAATGCCTTTTTTGTGTCCAGTGAGAGAACGAACCCCGACTGACGCCCCAGTCTACAGGCATCTATGTTAAGAAATAACCTTCTGACATTAATGTCCGTAGCCTTACCGGGCATAAAACCGGATTGGTCAGGGTGTACTAAGGAGGAGATGACTCCACGCAGCCTATTGGAGAGTATCTTGGCAAGGACCTTAATGTCAGTGTTGAGAAGAGATATGGGGCGGTATGAGTCAGGGAGTAAGGGATCTTTCCCCGGTTTGAGGAGTACTACAATTAAGGCCTCTCTCATACTAGCAGGGAGAGAACCCATCTCCAAAGCCTCGGTGAATAGTGAGAGGAGATGCGGACTTAGAAGTTCTATTTGGCTTCCATACCAATCATTTACCAGTCCATCCAACCCCGGGGTCTTACCCGGAGGGAGGGAGGCGATAGCTGAGGCCACCTCCTCCAGAGAGATGGGGGCCTCCAAGGCGGCCGCCTGTTCCACGGACAGCCTCCACAGGGGGAGAGAGTCCAAGAAGGTCTTAATATGCTCCCCATCAGAATGGAGACGAGTATCATATAAGTCAGCATAGTAATCTCTAAAGATAGTATTCACCGCGACTGGATGAGAGATTAAAGAACCAGCCCCCGTGGAGATACAGGGCACAGACGCGCATGGGCTCTCAGCATGGGCTAAATAAGCCAGGAGCTTACCATTCCTGTCCCCAAAGGCAAACACAGAGGCCTGAGTGGACAATACACGACGCTTGGTTTTGTCAGTTTGCAAAAGAACATGCTCCCTCTGTAGTTGGAGCCATGCGCGTCTGTGAGACTCCGTTGGATCCGAGGTGAACCGAGTTTCGGCCTCCTCCAGTCTCCCCTCCAATTTTTCCTCCCGGGCGCGTAGTCTTTTCCGGAAAGTAGCAATTCCCAATGTGAACGCCCCCCGGATCACCGCTTTATACGCATCCCATCTAACATGAGGGTTAGGGTGAGAGGAATTGATCTCCCAGTAATTAGTATGGGCCCTCTGAACTGCGTCAGTCACCTCTGGAGTCTGCAGCCAGGCCGGATGGAGACGCCACAGTCTAGACTGAGGTGCAGGCTGAGTCCGAAGGACCACAACTATAGCTGAATGGTCAGATATACCTCTCGGAGTATACATAATATCAGAGACCAGCGGAAGGAGATCTGGAGACCCCATAGCCAAATCAATCCTGGATAAAGATTTGTGTGAGGCCGAGTAACAGGAGTAGACTCTAGCAGAAGGATTTTTTAACCTCCATATATCGTGTAGGCCGAATGAATCACACCAGGAAGTCAACGACCCACTAGCAGGATCACATCCAGACATACGATCCAGGGAGGGATTGGGCACTGCATTAAAATCCCCGATCACTAGTGTGGGGGCTGAAGGGAACGTGGAGATTATAGAAGTGACAGATTCAAGGAGTGAGATTTGGAATGGGGGAGGGACGTACACAGCTACCAACGTGAACGTAAAGCCAGCCGCCGTCCCGTGCAGTATCACATAGCGGCCATAATGGTCACATTCCACCCTACAAGCGGTAAACGGGAGCGACTTGGCCACCAGGATCGAAACCCCACGGGAGTAATTAGAATAGGAGGCATGGTAGCCATGCGCTATCCATGCCCTCCTCAGGGCTAACACTTTCTGTCCAGTGAGATGGGTCTCCTGAAGACAGACCACATGGGGGCTGTACTTCTTCACGAAATCCATCACAGCGGCTCTCTTGAATTTGGAATTAAGGCCACGGACATTCCAGGCCAATACCTTAATGACCGCCATCAGGATACACGTCCAAAGGAGGGAGGCAGCACCACCGGCGCCACCCCAAAATACCTGGAGCCGGGAGGAGGAGCAGGAGGTCGCAGACCAAACACACACCAGTCACACACAGACAAGGACTTCCACCTATGCATGTATAAAAAGGAAAAGGAAAAAACAACCGTTAATAGAGGAACACAAAACAACAACAACATTCCTAACTATAGAATACCACGGGGTATCCTGAACCCTGTCTAGCACTAATCCCAACTCGTGTAGACCTATACCCAACAACTCTAGAGTAGAGTGAGTCAGCTAACACAACCAGCTAACATGAAAAGGAGATATTGAACTAAACATATACTTATACTTAGCTCCTACAGCTCCTAACTATTAAGTCTAGCTTTACCTCTAGCTACACAGAAAGGCACATTTCGTTATAGCATTATTTATGCCCCATGTAACGGTCACGGATTCAGAGGCCTCGGACTCCCGACTCTTCCCCCTCTTGCGGCCCGTGCCCAAGCAAGAGCATCATCAGGGTTGTTGAAGAATCTGGTGGTCTGTCCATCAACTACCCGCAGTCTGGCCGGGAAGATCATTGCATATGAGAAGCCTTTTTCTCGAAGGATCTTGCGGACTTCCGTGTAGTTTGCCCTTTGTTTCCGAACCGCTACTGAAAAGTCAGGGTAGAAGGAGACCTTCGTGTTGTTGTAGATAACCTCTCCCTTGAGCCTGACCGCCCTTAATATAGCATCTCTATCTCTGAAATTGAGGAGTTTGGCCAACAGCGGTCTCGGGGGAGCCCCAGGCGGAGCCGGTCTTGAGGGGACCCGATGAGCCCTTTCAATGGCAAAATGGGGGGAGAAGGTCGATGGATCCAGTATATCTTTCAGCCAATTCTCCAAGAAGGCGACTGTGTCCGCTCCCTCAGAGCGCTCCGGGAGACCCACCAGCCTAATATTATTGCGTCGCAGCCGATTTTCGAGGTCATCTGAGCGGTCAGCTGCCAGTGAGACCAAACGTTGTAAGTCTGCTATTTGCGCCGGGATAGGGCGCAGAGTGTCCTCCAGATCAGAGGTGCGCCTTTCGACCTCCGAAGTGCGCTCCCGAAGCTTCTGGAGATCATGTTTAATGATGGTAAAGTCCTGCTTTAGGTCGTCAACTTTGGACGTCAGGGTAGATTGGCAGACATTAATGGCCTGTAAGATTTCCGCAAATTTATGATCCATTTGAGAAGCCTCCTGAGTGGGGTCAGCCGGCGACATCTGAGGCGACGGGCTCGGAGATCCCTCAAACAGAGACAGCGGGGATGACGGTGAGTTTTCAGGAGAATGTGGTCTAGAGAATTGCCCAAGTCGCTGCGCTGTTCTGGCTCCGATTTGCGCCTTAGGTTTCGAGGAGCCTGCGGCCTCATCCTCAGCCGCATGCATGTCAATTTCGGGATGCAAGGCAGCCACAGTAGCCGGCTCAGAATTGTCCACGCCTTGTGTAGTCTTGCGCCTGCTACTTCTCTTCCCTCTCATCTGAAACGCACTGCCCAGGCAGCAGAGGGAGCAGGAATACGGTCTCAGTCACTCGCTGTGGGTAGCAGACTACAGCAGCACAATACAGTACACAGCACCGGGCAATAGCTGGGGTCACCAGGCACCTATGTAGCAGCGTGCAGGTGGGCACTCAGTCTCTCCCACTATAATGATGAGGTAGGGGAACAGGGGGGCCAAGTGGCTACCTGACTGGGCCAGCAAAGCTCGAGCAGTCCGGGGCCTCACAGGACAGGAGCACACTATATGTGCACGTCAGTTGCACACTAAGGACAGCAGTCCCACTCACCACCGCACTGTCCCCTTCAGCCTCTGCTGCACGCGGTCTCAAGATGGCGGCCACTACTCGGTATCGGGGAAGACAGCAGGTTCCAGCCTGCTCACCAGCGCCTCAGATCCCTCTGTCTGCGACGACCGCAGCTCCGGAGCGATGCCGGTCACGTGACAGACTGCCGGGCGCAGGATAGAAGCGGAGGCTCGCGGTAGATGGCGGCGGGTCCGTTGGACCGGGAGGACCCCTCCAAAGGAGAGTCGGGATCCGGACGCCACAGAGCCCACCTCCGATCTTCTTCAGCAGCAGGAAAAACGGCCCAGCGAGGACCCGGACAGCCGATGCCGAGTCCGTCCGGCGCGCTCCAGCAGGGAAGATGGCGGCCGCAGCCAGGGAGCAGGAAGGCCGCAGAGGCACAGGACCGGATGGAGCCGTTCTAGTTGTCGGCATACACTCCAGACCCTTTCCGGTACGTTCAGGGGACCTGGGGCAGCTTCTGGGTGCCACTCTGGTTGCCGGGTATCAGGATGGCAGTCAGGATTTTAGTCAGGGCTGCAGGAGCTCAGCGCGGTGCGTCTTCTCAGCCCGCCATGCAAGCCCCTCCTTTCCACTCTGACTTCTACCTTTTTGCTTTATAGTTAATAGGGCAATATAGGACCTAGGGTTTTCACACAAAGAGCACATGGTTTTCCTAGAATAACTAAGTACATGCATGAAGATGTCAGGGCATGGATAGAGTTAAAGAAGTGTTATGTAGCTAGTGTAACAGGAATCCCTGAAAGTCTCAGTATATGCAGGGGACTGATCTCTATGGGAGTATCTATTTCCATTCTTTCCCCCTTCTGAAATATAGAATCAAAGAAAGATTAGATTAAAAATGTTATTGCAGGAATACCCTACAGCTGGTTTCTCACACAGCATTTTCCTGAAAAACATTATATTTTTTCTTTTCAGTGAATTTTATAGTATAAAAACACTGGGGCCAGATATCATGTTAAAGTCAGTAGTGAAATATAAAACATACTGCATTACATTTTTAGTTTTTTCCCCCCAAAAGTTTTTGCATGTGAAGTTTATATAGCACTATCTGAAAAAGATGCCCCAAGCTTATGCAAGTTTTGTTCTCTAGGGTAGCTTCACACGTACCGTATCACCGAATTAACGCTGTGTTTTTATCGCTGCGTTTTGGTGCGATTTTTACATGTCAGTTTTGATTTTCACATGAAAATCATGTGAAAATCAAAACGCGCTGTAAAAGACGCAGCGATGAAAACGCAGCAATGCGGTACGTGTGAAGGCACCCTTAAAAGGAATCTGTCAGCTGCAATTCAGGTTCTAAACTGCTGACACTGTTGGATAGCTGTTAGGTTAAGGAGACACATGGTACCTTTCATATATCTGTCTGTGTTTCCACAACGTAGAAAAATGCTGTTATTCACCAAAGTGTCACAGCGGTGTTCAACTGGATATACAAATGGCACCATGTGTCTTTTTGACCTAACAGTGTCTGCAGTTTGAAACATGAATTACAGCTGACAGATTCAGTTTAAGGCAATGTTCACACGTTGTGAGAGACCGGCCGTTCCGTTGCTGTCGTTTGTCTTTCAACATGTTGAAAGACAAACAACTGGGATAGCAGTGATCTGTTGTCATCGCTCTGTGAAATAGGGGTGGTGGCAGCAGCACCTGCTCGCTGCCGCCGTGTGTAATAGGGACTTAAGTCTATCAATTCAAGATAAGAATCTGTCCAAAACCATGAACTAGAAGATTTAGGGTAGCTTATCACGTACAGTATCCACTGCGGGAATCGCAACAGATTTTGCTGGGGAACTTGCAACATGAAATCCACTGTGATCCGAACGTGTAAAGCTACCCATAAACAGGAACCCCTCTTAATGTGCTGATCAGGAGCCCAGAATAAGATCCTAAAGGTCTTTCCATGATGTAGGAGTAAGAGCAACAGGGTAGCCTGACATCTCCAATGGTTGTTTTATGAAGACAAACCTCTTCATGGCAAGTGTAGTATTACATATGCCATATGCCTTGATATTATTGAGTATGAACATAAGCTGTCATCTTGAGATATCTTTGTTGAAAGGTGAGAGGAAGCCAATAGGTAATATGTATTTATAGTAATCTATATGAAGCCTTCTGATTGACACTTTTAGAGCCCAGTTAGTAGGTATAACTGTGCACACCAGCTCTATTCACTAGGACACTGCTATGACACTCTAATGTAACGGGATCTTTAGTGGTGACACATTTCCCAATAAAGAGTTCAAAGAGCAGAGTCGCTATGTGAATGTAAAACATGAGAATATGTACAAGACCACAATAACGTATTCATGAATGAACTAAGACAAAGTGAATTCATAGGTATCATATTGTAGTGTGTTACTGTACAGTATATATGTCTTAGGAAGATGTCAAGTTATCACATTATGCATCCTTATAGAGAAAATAAGCCTCTATTACCGGAATTTTAGCTGTTATATCTTTAAGCTTGAATAGTTTATTTTTTGTGAAACATAAATGGAATAAGAATAGCTTACCGTTGAGCTTTCTGGTCCAGAAACAGTTTTTTTGTATTAACCATTGAGCTCTGTTCATTGCCACAACATTAGCAGGCACCAGCAACATACTGCTATTTTAGAAGATCAATAGGTGAAACCACTGAACGGTAATAGGCGGAAATTTAAAGTCCTTCTGGGACTTAACAAGGATTTCTGCTGAGTCTGTTACTGTTTGTCTAGATCCTTAAGAAAATGATCTAGAGAGTGTTGAGTGAATGAAATAAGGAGGCGTTTGCTCTGTAGTTTGATATGCAAGCAAATTTCCATTAAGAATCTGTGTCTGTAGGTCCTGAAGTTGTATGTAAGTAAATACGTGAAGACTGGTATGAAAAGTATAGTGTTCTGTGTCACATACATAATAGATGTAAAGCAAGGGAATGTGTACCACTGTTTTATCTCCAGTTCCTTCAAGTGTGGGGCAAGAGGTAAAGGACAGCTCCAGGCATCTCAAATCATGAGCTACAGACAGAATTCCATCTATGTAAAAATAACAAAGTGGAAAACTAACAAATCCGTCATAACATAGGAAGTAAATGACATCAAAGGCAAGAGCTTTTAGCAAATCATGGCTGCAGAGTAATGGAACATCACATTTCATTAAACAGAATGCCACCCCATACAATGGATACATGGCTTGATGTGGGATCATGATGAAAGCTAGGTAACCAGCCTATCCTATAAATTGCAGCCACAGATGGAGCTTTACTTACTAATAAAGTTTCATTTTATAAACTTTAGAAACTGTACTTTTTAACCTCTTAAGGACCCATGACGTACCGGCACGTCATGGATCACTGTCACTTAAGGACCCATGACGTGCCGGTACGTCATCCCTTTAAACGGGCGCCGCGGCCGGCCGGGTCCCGATCGGGGGAGATAGCCTGCTATAATACATAGCAGGCCATCTCTCCCTGTCGGCATGGAGGGTTGTTAACCCCCCCCATGCCGACGATCGCCGCTATTGGCTGATAAGCCCATAGCGGCGATCGGAACCTTTCCGGGCCATCGGTGGCCCGATGACCCGGAAAAAAATGGCGGTCGGTGCTGTCCGAGGACGGCACCGACCGCCATTACTGTAAAAAGTAATGGTGGTCACGGTACCACCGTCCCGATCGCCGTGAACGGCCGGCCAGCCGGCCGGCCGTTCACGGCGATCAAAGTCCCCACAAGTAATAAATACCTGCTCCGGACCCCTCAGCTAGGTAGCTGAGGGGTCCGGAGCAGGTATTTGTACATTACTCACCTGTCCCGGGGTCCTGATCGGCGTCTTCCGGGTTCCCGGCGTCCTCTTCATCTTGTCGGGACTTCGGCTTCTTCCGTGAGTCCCGATCGTCTCTTTCCGGCTCCAGCGTCGTCTATTTTCGTATTTTTCCGGCTCCAGCGTCGTCTATTTTTGGATCTTGCGCTCTGCTGCCCCCTAGCGGCTGATAAGTGTAATACACGTATCAGCCACTACAGGGATGTTCAGAATGTAGTAAAAAAAAAAATTTTTTTCCCAATTTTTTTTTTTTCTATTTTCTGCACCCTATCGCCGCTGAGTGTTGATCAGCATCGCACGAAAGTGCGCTGCTAATCAGCAACTCCTCCTTTTTGGCGTAGGGTGTTTTTTTTTTATATCCTACTGCCACGGTCTGCTTATAAGTGCCGAACATAAGTGCGGCATTCATCAGCAACACCATTTTTGGCGTAGGTTTTTTTTGTATACTTACTGTAAAAAACACGTAAAAAAACACTACATTACACCACACTACATTGAATAAAGTTTTACACTACACCACTACATACCCCATATACCAATCCCCATATAAAGATGGCCCCCAGGGTGTTTTCGGTGTCGGACGCATACATTATTATTGCCTCCGACACCGAAACAGCCAGTGAGGATGAATTGGGGGGATCCTTCTTTCCTCCATTCATCCTCATCATCCAGTGACGTGTCTGGGGGTAGCGTAGCGTACGCTGCCCCCCAGACACGTCTTTTCCGCCAGTACCGTCCCAATAAGAGATGACGGTATGGCGTGAAATTCTACAAACTCTGTGAGAGTACCTCTGGGTACACTTACAGATTTAGGGTACGTGCACACTGCGGAATGGCGAAGGATAACCCTTCGTGCATTCCGCAGCTGGCACCCGCCGGGGGACTGATGCAGGGGCGCGTCTCCGCCTGTGTCATAGACTCTATCCTATGCATGGGCGGATTCCATTATCCGTCATTCCATCAACACGTTGGACGCAGAGCGGAATCCGCCCGTGCATAGAATGGAGTCTACGACACGGACGGAGACGTGCGCCTGCATCAGTCCGCCGGCGGGTGCCAACTGCGGAATGCACAAAGGGTTATCCTTCGCGATTCCGCAGTGTGCACGTACCCTTAGAGTGTATGAAGGAAGGGACACTCGAATCCAGCCGCCAGATGCCCCCCCCCCCATCCTCGGAGTTAGTGGGGAGATCGTCCGGGAACTGATCTTCCCACTGCTGGATAAAGGTCACCACCACCCGTACGGGGATAACCTTTATACCAGCACCCCCTCTTCCGGTCCCTCGCTGCCCGAGCTACTGTAGCTTCGATCCGAACGATCCGAACATATCAGAAGTAGTAATAGCGCCCTAATATTTAGTAGCCATGGAGCGGACCCAGCACTTCTGGATATGAAGGACCCCGTATCGCACCAGGACAACATTTTCCAGGTGACGTCCCCCACACTGGAGAACGGGAGACCCCAGAAGAAGTGCAGAGTGTGGGGTAACAGGGGGATCAGGAAGGACACCATTTACCAGTGTGACACCTGTCCTGATCACCCCGGCCTCTGCATACAGGATCGCTTCAAGGCGCACCACACGTCACTGGGGTTCTACATTATCTAAATTCTGTCCCTTATTCCTATTTCAGGGGTCACGTTGATCCGGGGATTATTCTGATCGCCATTATGGAGTCGGGAAGGAATTTTTCCCCTGTGATGAGGCTACTGTCGTCTGCCTCACGAGGGGTTTTTGCCTTCCTCTGGATCAACACAGGTTGAATTTGATGGACACCTGTCATTTCCAACCTTATAAACTAATAATTGGCCTAATACCCCCAAATAAATTAGAATTGTCCCTTTTCCCCAGCTAAGTAGGTATGGCCGCCATTCTCATTAGAGGATGCCATGATGCAATTACAAAGCCTCTGTGCGGCCAGGACAGTAGAAACCCCCCACAAGTGACCCCATTCTGGAAACTACACCCCATAAGGAATCTAACAAGTGGGGCAGCGGGTATATGGCCCCCTGGTGACGGCCACATTTGGGACGTGAAAATGAAAAAAATGGTATTTTTTATTTTCACGGCACATGTCCTACACATGTGCCCATCACTAGTGGGGTCCATATGCTCACTGCACCCCTTGTTAGATTCCTTATGGGGTGTAGTTTCCAGAATGGGGTCACTTGTCGGGGGTTTCTACTGTTCTGGCAGCACAGGAGCTTTGTAATTGCGACATGGCCTCCATCCCCCATTCCAGCCTCTAAATGGCGCTCTGTCCTTTTGGTGACTTGCCCTGTGCCCATATGGCAAATTATGTCCACATGTGGGGTATTTTCGTACTCAGGGGAAACTACCCTACACGTTTTGTGTTCATTTTCTTTTTTAACCCCTTGTGGAAATGGAAAAAAATCAAGGCTAGACCAACATTTAGTGTAATTTTTTTAAAATTTTTACTCTAAATCATTGATCTTGTCTTGATTTTTTCATTTTCACAAGGGGTTAAAAGATAAAAAAAAACACAATGTGTAGAGCAATTTCCCCTGAGTACGGAAATACCCCACATGTGGACATAAAGCGCCATGCGGGTGCAGGGTAAGCCTCCAAAGGGAAGGAGCGCCATTTGGTTTTTGAAGGCTGGATTTGGATGGAATGGATTTCGAGGGGCCATGTTGCATTCAAAAGGCCCCTGTGTTGCCAAGACAGTTAAACCCCCCACAAGTGACCCTATTATGGAAACTACACCCCTCAAGGAATGTAACAAGGGGTGTAGTCAGCATATGGACCCCACTGGTGACGGGCACAAATGTGGAACAATGTGGCGTGAAAATGAAATATTAAATTTTTTACACTATAATGTTGGTCTAGCCTTGAATTTATCATTTTCACAAGGGGTTAAAAGAGAAAAAAACACACAAAATGTGTAGAGCAATTTCCCCCGAGTCCGTAAATACCCCACATGTGGACATAAAGCGCCATGTGGGTGCAGGGCAAGCCTCCGAAGGGAAGGAGCGCCATTTGGATTTTAGAGGTTGGATTTGGCTAGAATGGATGATGAACGCCATGTCGCATTTACAGAGCCCTTGTGCTGCCAAAACACTGTAAACCCCCCACAAGTGACCCCATTCTGGAAACTACACCCCTCAAGGAATCTAACAAGGGGTGCAGTGAGGATATGGACCCCTGGATGACGGGCACATTTGTGCCATGAAAGTGAAAAAATGAAAATTTTCACTTTCACGTCACATTTTTCCACATTTGTGCCCGTCACCAGTGGGGTCCATATGCTCACTGCACCCCTTGTTAGATTCCTTGAGGGGTGTAGTTTCCAGAATGGGGTCACTTGTGGGGGGTTTCCAGTGTCTTGGCAGCACGAGGGCTCTGTAAATGCGACATGGCCCTTGAAATCCATTCCAGTGAAATCCAGCTTCCAAAAGCCAATTGGCGCTCCTTCCCTTTGGAGGCTCGTCCTGCGCCCGCTTGGCACTTTATGTCCACATGTGGGGTATTTCCGTACTCGGGAGAAACTGTGCTACATGTTTTGTGTTTTTTTTTTCCTTTTATCCCTTTGTGAAAATGAAAAATTGAAGGCTAGAACAACATTTTAGTGTAAAAAATACTTTAGTCTTTTTTCAAGCCATATTGTTTGGAAAATCTGTGAAGCACCTGTGGGGTCCAGATGCTCACCGCACCCCTTGTTACATTCCTTGAGGGGTGTAGTTTTCTAAATGGTGTCCCTTTAGGGGTGTTTTTTAGGTTTTGGCACCCCAGAGCCTCTGCCAACCTGAAGTGGTACAGTCAAAAATGACCAAAAATAACGGAGCCATTGAAATTCACTAGGCGCTCCCTTATATCTGAGGCTTGTGGTTGCGTCAAATAGCGCAATAGGGCCACATATGGGGTATTTCTATAAACTGCAGAAATGGGGCAATCAATATTGGGGTGCATTTCTCTGGTAATAGGTTTATAATTATGAAAAATATTGGATTACAATAAAATCTCTGCACAGAAAATTAAAATTTTCAAATTTCTTACACACTTAGCTTTTATTTCTGTGACTCCCCTAAAGGGTTAAAAAACTTTCTGGATGTGCTTTTGCAGAGTTTAGGGGGTGCAGTTTCTGAAATGGGGTGCTTCGTGAGGCTTTCTAACACACAGTCCCCTCAAATACACTTTAAACCTGAACAGTTCCCTAAAAATATCTGATTTTGAAATTTTACTGAAAATTTGGAAATTTGCTGCTAATGTTTTAAGCTTCCTATTGTCTAAAAAAAATGAAATATAGTTTAATAAATGCCGCCAACATAAAGTAGACATGTTGCTAATGCTATTTAATATATAATTTATGTGGTATAACCATTTTCTGTATAAGCAGAAAAGTTTTAAAGTTGGAAAAATGCATTTTTTCACAATTTTTCACGCTATTTTGGGTTTTTTCATAAAGATTCGTTATAAGTATCGACTCCAATTTACAAGAAATGTGAAGTACAATATGTCACGAGAAAACAATCTCAGAATCAGCCGGATAGGTAAAAGCATCCCGAAGTTATTAATGAATAAAGTGACACTGGTCAAATTCATAAAATTTGCTCCGGTCCTTAAGGCCATTTCAGGCTCTGTCCTTAAGGGGTTAAAGGAGCTACAACAATTCTACGTACTGCAGCTCTACCCTTTCTGCCACTTATTGCACTGTTCCTTTCGGTTCATGAACACAATGTTACAAATAAGATTAATAATTAGCAAGAGAGGGTGTGGAGGAGGTGATGAAGGCTGTGTGCACCTACAAATGATGTACCTTCTAGTAAAGGTCTGTGAACGGCATTATTGGCCATTAAAGTGTTCCTGTCATTTGCAAAAAAAAAAAATATTGACATAAAACTGACATGTCATCTATATGCAAATCAGTACGATTACAATGATATGTAACTTGCATAACTTATGTTATTTGAAGCATTTAAAAAAAAACAAAAAAAAAAACATTATTTAAAAAACTAGAAGTTCTTCAAATTGCTCTATTCTGACCCTTACAACGCTTTTATTGTTTGGTCTATAGGGCTGTGTGAGGTGTCATTTTTTGTGCCATGATCTGTACTTTTTACCGGTAGCTTGCTTGTGTATATGCAACTTTACAATTATTAAAATTTTGCTGGATTTCATAAGACAAAAAAATCGTGAATTTTGCACTTTGGCGGGTTTTTGCAATTACACTGTTTACTGTTCAAGATCAGGAAAGCAATAATTTAATATTTCTGGCTATAATTTATAAAATGGGGAAGGGGGGGTTAGATCAGTGCTGTATTACTCTGGGCTACTGCAGCCCAGATCTATGGATTCTCGAGTCGGGATCAACGTCATTGCATTTAAATGGCTTATTTAGCCAGGCGTGGTGATCTGCCACGCCAGCTAATACCTGTGGTTCCCAGTTACTGATAGCCGCTGGCAGTCATGGGCTGCAGAGCGAGGTCACAGAGTGAACCCTCTCTGGACTTCCACAACCGCCGCAGGACATGTCAATACGTCCATATTCGGGAAGGGGTTAAGGCCATATAAGTGGAAGCATTCTCCCCTCTCTCTGTTGATAACACAAGCACACAAGGCCTGAGCATGAGTGTGTATTGGGAGAACAGGAAGAATAGCTGATGGCTGGACAAGCCTTCTTGACAGTAGCTGGACAGCTATTAAAAATGTACACTGAGCCATGCCAATAGTCAGGTAAAGCCCTAGAAAACACCTCTCTTATTACAAATATAATTCCTTAAACCTAAAACCATTAAAGGAGAAGTCTGGGCATTTACATAATATGACTGGAGGCAGGGGCAGGGGAGAACATAAAGGTATTTCCCCGAGTTCTGATGAAATCACAACTGTGATGGACAGGCCGCTCAGCCAATCAGTGATTGGAGTGGGGTCCCACCCCAGTCGCTGACTGGCTGAGCGGGCTGTCCATCAAGTTGTCCATCGAGTTTTGACGTTGGCTTTTTAGGAGATCCCGGAGCCTGGGAAGGGTCCCGAAGCGGCAATTCAGTGCTTGCAAGGCACAGGGAGAGGTAAGTCTGGATAGTTTGTTATGTTCCCCCCTGAGGCTATGTTCACACAATGTAAGTTCCGTACTAATCATGGCCATTGTTAAAACGTCCGTGATTAGTGCGGAACTTACATTGTGCTGAAGGCTGAGGGAATCCCGGCCGGAGTGTATACACTTAGGGGGACATTTATGAAAAGTCTGCCCGAGGCGTAAGCCAGGGAGAAGGTGTATATTCCCCCCTTCTCCCTGGCGTACGCCTGCTATACGCCCTGCTCGTATGGAAGGTGTATGCCAGGGAGTGCGGAACCTACATTGTGCTGAAGGCTGAGGGAATCCCAGCCGAAGTGTATACACTTAGGGGGACATTATTGAAATGTCCGCCCGAGGCGTAAGCCAGGGAGAAGGTACAGATTCGCCCCTTCTTCCTGGCGTACGCCTGCCATACGCCCCGCTGGGTGGGCTAGGGGAGCTTGGAGGGCGGGACAAGATGGGGAGGAGGTGAGACCTCCTCCCGCGCCATATTTATCATAATTTATGCCTACTCGCAGGCGTAAATCATGATTCAAATCTACACCTGCTTCCAGCAGGTGTAGATTTAGCACGCCGGGAGCAGGTTCGGGTGACCGGATTCACTAAGAAGCGTGCACCTCTTAGTGAATCCTACCAGGAAAAAGGGGGCGGGGCCTAATATAACACCGTCATACTTGTACACTGGTCTTCATAAATACCCCCATAGCATACACTCCTGCCGGGATCCCTAGCGGCGCCGTAGAAAACTGACATGTCAGTTTTCTGCGACCACAATCAATTAAATAGCAGCCGCAGAAAACCCTATCAGTGCAAACAATGGAGCGTCCGGCTTCAGCGGCACGCTCTATCATGTGGTGTGGGGAATTCTGATGCATGCATGGACGGATGCGCCCGGATCAGAATTCAGCGGCGCTTAAAGTGACACTGTCACCCCCTTTGTGCATTCTGACATCTCTACATAGGTGTAAAGGGTAAATTTAGCAGTTTTCATACCTTATTTTATATCATACGTCATGGTGCTTGTTCAAGTAAAAAGTCATCTTTTATTAACTGCATTTTTTTTATTAACCTTAAGGTCTAGACGCCACCCCCCTCTAGGTCGACACACCAATGGTCGCCAAGGGGGCGTGGTCAACGGTGTGTTGTGGGCGGGGCTAAGTGGTGCTAATGCCGCGAGGCCCCGCCCACTTAACACAATCTGCAGTTCATAAAAGATCACTTTTTACTTGAACAAGCACCATGACTTATGATATAAAATAAGGTGTGAAAACTGCTAAATTTACCCTTTACACTTGTGTAGAGATGTCAGAATGCACAAAAGGGGGTGACAGTGTCACTTTAAGATCATCTGCAGTACTTGCTGGGATGATCTTATCTGACACCGGCCGTTCCGTGACACGGCCAGGTAATGGAAAGGCCTGTGTCATACAGCGTCTTAATATGGCCTGACCCAGCATTTGGATTTTTTTTCCTGGTGACCAGACTTCTCCTTTAACCTACATGGATGCTTTAGGGGCCTTTAGTGGTGAAACCAGCCATTATGAAATGTAACATGCACACAGAAAGCAGAATTCTCTGCATTAAGCATATGGAAAACTGATGTCTTTTCCTTTTAAATCCTTTTAAATCTAACATAGATAAGCATTGTGCAGAAAATTACATATTCATGAGGTATCGCCATTTGCCCGCAAAATTTCATGTATATAGCAAGCAACACTGCATATATACACTTCCACCTGGTTATCTGCCTAAAACAGGCTTCATATTTTTATCTTCCCTGGTCTGATGTGAGAGTTCTCAGTTTATCATTTATCTGAGATTTTCTATCAGCCTCATGTAAAAATGTTTGCCAAAAGCAAGGTTCCCTTACGTCCCATTGGCATCACAACATATGGGGTAAATTCGCCCCTGCGAGCCCCTGGGACGAAGGAATATTTAATGAAAAAATAACAATTAAATTTTAATCCCCTCCTCCATGAGGTATAAATAGGCTCCACCTCCCCCTAGACCTCAGTCTTTTTTTACTTCGTTGCTGTTAGCCCTAGGGGACTTTGTCCCTCCTCCGTTTTTATGCTTTGTTAACCTGTTGCATTCAGGTTTTCTCTCCAGGTAATGATTGCTGGGATGCCGCTGGAGCCGGTGTCCAGGTAGTATCCTGATATTTGCTTCTGCAGGTCTTAGCTTTTAAGTTTTTCTTACCTAGTGCTTCTTGGAACGCACTCTGCGTGTCACCCGAGCCGCTGGCTTTTCTTCCAGTCGCGTTCGACTGTGGAACGCATCGGCGCTGCGTGCGTCTCAGCACTGCGGCGTCGGCGTCATGTCACTTCCGGGGGCCGGCAGCGGCGCACTCTCTGCATGCCGGATTAGCTGTGTGTCCAAGGCAGAGGGTAAGCTGTTGCTACCTCTAGGTCTGGCTGTCTTCCTCTGGAAGGATTTTCTGTGGCTCATTTGGATCTAATAGAAAACATCTGAGTGCAAAGTGCTGTGATCTCTCTTCTATATACTTAAAAGTAAGTGTTGCTGCCACCTAGTGTCTCTTTCCGATATCACTCTAGCCAGGCTAGTGGTTTATATGTATTGTAATACATTGATTATTTGCAGATGTCTGAAATGGAGACCAGTCCTGCTGCTGGCAAAAGACCTTCTAAGGAAGCACTTCATGTACCGAGTGTGAGACTCCACTACCTGACGGCTATGGATACCGTAGGAGGATCATTTTTTCCAGATAAGATTCATCCTTTCTTTCATAAAAATATTTATGAATGCCTAAAAATATTTATAATGCCTAAGTACGCTGTCCTTCATGCAGACCTAAACCTATGAGGAGCCTGATGTTCAGGATGTAGTTGTATGGGTCAAGGACTATGTGCAAAAGACTTTAGCGGCTAATGAGAATCGCCGCCCGTGTCCTAAGTTAAAGACCAAATGGAGTATTTCTCTCTCTACTCCCAGCCTTTGAGTATATTACTTTATGGCTGTAGGATTATGGTCATTTTCAGTTTACTGTGATTGATGAAGTTAAGTCATCATCTTCTTCTGAAACCTCTTCTACTTCTGAAGATGAGAAAGAATTATTCAGGGGGTATTTCACAGCTGATAGAATTCACAAGCTCTGCTAAGCTGTGCAAGCTGAAATACACCCTGAGGAAATAGAAGAGGATAGGATTGGTCCTCCTCAAAAAAGCCTAGGGCTTTTTCTGTAGGGTAAGACTTCATTGTCTATGTTACAGGCGGAATGGAAGGAACCGGAAAAGGCTCCTGGTTTGAGCAAGAGGTTTAAGACCTTATATGTTCTCAAGGAAGAACAATGTAAGGACTTGATTGAGCCTCCAAAGGTGGACCCGGCCATAGCCAAACTGTCAAAATGTACTGTGCTGCCTGCGGAGGACGGATCCAATCTTAAGGATCCGATGGATAGAAGGGTGGAGGTAGCCCTCAAGAGATCATATACGGCAGCGGCAGCCCAAGGGGCAGTCTCCATTTCTTCTTTTGAGGTTTCTAGAAGCCTAAGAATATGGCTGACCAAGGTCCAGGAAAATTGGAAGGTAGAGCTAGAAGGGACAAGGTCCTTCGCTCCTTAAAAAAGGTCATTATGGCCATTGACTTCCTCTGCGATGATGCATCTCAGGGAACCAGGTTAGCGTAAAAAAACTAGTACGCTCTCAACCGCTGCCGAAGGGCGCTATGGTTAAAACCCTGGGTTGGAGATGCTAACTCCAAAATTCAGCTCTGTAATATGGAGTTCCAGCCAGGTAGGCTGTTTGGCTCTGAGCTGGATAAATTAATGGAGGAATTGTCTGACAAGGAGGGGAAGTCCCTACCATTGTCCTATAAGAGCGGTGATTCCTTTCGCAGAGCAAAATCTCCTCAGCAAGGCAAAGGGAGATACCAGTACAGAGGTCGAGGAAGAAACTATTCCAGAAGAGGTTCCGGGAAGCAGCAGAATAAGGACACCAACAAGAAACCAGACTTCTGACGCAGAAGCTGTCCAGTGGGAACACGTCTGAGTTTGTTTCTCCCTGCCTGGGAAGAATTAAGAAAAGATCACTGGGTGTTAAATATTATTCAAAATGGTTATGTCCTTCATTTATCATCTCTTCCTCCTCCAAGATTTCTTCTGTCAAGAAATCTTAAGCCAGAAAGACACTTAGTCCTAGAGACAGAAATTCTTCGCCTCCTTTCCATTGAGGCTCTAGAGGATGTTCCTCTATCAGAGATCGGTCAGGGAGTTTACTCCCCAGTGTTACTAGTGCTGAAGCCATCCGGAAATTGGAGGCTTATTATAGATTTGCGATATCTCAACAGATGCATCGTAAAGAAGACTTTCCACATGGAGAACATAAGATCGGTAAAATCTATCCTCCAGGAGGGAGATTTTATGGTCACCATAGATCTACCGGATGCATATCTTCATGTACCGATTCTGAAGGCTCACAGGAGAGCCTTCACCATCCAAATCCAGGGGAAGGTAAGACACTTACAATTCAAAGTCCTTCCACCCGGAATACCTCCGCACCCTTTGTTTTCACAAAGGTAGTGTCACCATGATGGTTCGCTTCCATTTACAGGGGATAAAGTTATCCCTTACCTGGATGATTGGTTGATTATGACTCAGACTCAGGATCTTCTGAGAGTTCAGTTGAACTATGTCCAGGACATACTTCAACAATTAGGTTGGCTTATCAACATAGAGAAATCAGACTTAATTCCTAATTCCTCCTCGTCAGGTATCCATAAGAACATAAATGCGCTTTTTAGGGCTCCTTGCCTCAGCTGCGGACGCGGTGCCATGGGCGTTATGGCACATGAGATTTCTTCAGAGAGAAGCACTAACAGTATGGAACCGAGGACTGAAGGACTTGGATGCGATGCATGTTCTATCGACTCAAACAAGACATTCTCTAATGTGGTGGAGACAAGTCAAACATGGAGTTTATTTTCAGAACCACACTGGATAACCATCACGACGGATGCTTCAGGAACAGGTTGGGGAGCTCATCTGACAGTCATCACGACTGCAGGATCTTGGAGTCAACAGGAATCCGCTCTGCCCTCCAACGTGAGGGAGCTTAGAGCGATTTACCTAGCTCTTCTTCATTTTTTTCCTCCTATTTTACAGAGAGCAGTCAGAATCCGGATGAACGACATGACCTGTGTGGCGTACCTAAACAGGGAGGTACCAGATCCCCTTCTCTCCTCAGGGAAGTAGAGAAGATTTTTCTGTTGGGCAGAAACCAGAATAACCAGACTCTCTGCGATTCATATCAGGGGTGTCGACAATATATTGGCGGATTGACTAAGTCGAGGCCTGACATTACCGGGGGAATGGTCTCTCTCAAGGAGAGTGTTCATTCAGTTAACCCAGAGGTGGGGGCTTCCTCAGAGAGACCTCATGGCATCAGCAAGCAATGCCAAACTGAGGAATTTCTGTTCCCTTTACAGGGCAGACAATCCCACGGTAGTGGACTCAATGACAATACCATGGACATACCAGCTGGCGTATATCTTTCCTCCCATAGCCATGATTCCCAGAGTTTGATGAAGATCAGTTGTCAGTGATAATAATAACTTCCTTCTGGCCGAAGAGGGCATGGTTCACCCTGCCCATGAATATGAGCAGAGGGGAATTTTGGAGATTACCTCTGCATCCGGATCTAATATTCCAGGGTCAACATCTGTGCAGGAATCTTTCCAGCCTCAGCTTGACAGCTCGGAGACTGAGAGGACCGTATTGGACTCTAGTTTTTCTGAGAAGGTATAGTATACCCTTTCTCACGCTCGTAGTTGCACTACAAATAAATCTTATGCACGGATTTGGAAGATTTTCAAGATTGGTGTGTAAGCAGGAGTATTGATGGACTTAAACCTTCTACTCCACAGTCATTGGAGTTTTTACAGGAAGGCTTCTATAAAGGATTAAAACCTAGTTCCATCAAGGTGCAGATAGCAGCCCTCTCTGCACACCTAAACTCACGTTTCTTTCAGATCTTGGAGGTAAAGAATTTTGTTAAGGCTAGACTAGGCCTAACCTGGTAAAGCAGGTAGACCCATGGGACTTATCCTTTGTGTTGAGACGCCTGTGTCTTCCTCCCTTTAAGCCTTGGGAGGAAGTAGACTTCAAGTTAACATTGAAAGTTTCTCTTTTACTAGCCATTACCTCTGCTAAGAGAGTTGGAGAACTTCAAGCCCTTGGCTCTGCACCTCCATACGTGACTTTTTCCCAAGACAAAGTTATCCTTAGGTTCCTTCCAGGATTCCTGCCTATGGTGGCTTCATTTGCCAACATCAACCAGCCAATAGTATTGCCTGTATTTTCTCCTACTGGATCATCTAAAGAAGACTTGGATCTTTCTTTATTGGACGTATCCAGAGCTATCAAGATCTATCTACATAGAGTAGGTGATTTTCGTAAAGACGAGAATTTCTTTATCCCTTTCGCAGGAAAGAACAAGGGGAGAAAGGCTTCAAAACCTTCAATATCCAGATGGATCTGTGACTCCATTGCCTTATGTTACTCTTCTGCTGATCTGGATCCACCAGAATTTACCAGGGCTCACTCTACTAGAGCTGTGGCCTCCACTTGGGCAGAGCGTGCCGCTGTGCCACTTGAGGACATATGCCAGGCAGCTACCTGGTCGTCTTTGACAACCTTTGTGAGATATTTCAGGCTGGATACTTCTTTCTTGTCAAGAACAACCTTTGCAAGATCTGTTCTTAATGCGGACGTAATAAATAACCCGCCCATTGGGGATAATGCTTGCTAATTCCCCATATGTTGTGATGCCAATGGGACGTAAGGGAAGCTAAAATTATTATGTTAATTTGTTTTCCCTAAGACCCATTGGCATCACAAGACTCCCTCCCTGTGTTTTATGTTTCTTTATAATTAGACTGAGGTCTAGGGGGAGGTGGAGCCTATTTATACCTCATGGAGGAGGGGATTAAAATTTAATTGTTATTTTTTCATTAAATATTCCTTCGTCCCAGGGGCTCGCAGGGGCGAATTTACCCCATATGTTGTGATGCCAATGGGTCTTAGGGAAAACAAATTAACATAATAATTTTAGCTTATCAGTCTGTGTGCAGTGCACAGCCGCTCTTTCTGGTGCTTAGTCGCCAAGGAAATGGCCCTTTAACAGTGCTTTTGCAATAACCTAATTACATCAGCAGAGATTAAATCAAGTTAGAATATCTTGGTAGAATGAATGTCATACAGTTTGCCAGATATCTGCAAGGTATATATTCAGTATTATTATATAATCATATAGCCCATGACTGCTATCCAGTCTAATTGCTGCAAAAAGTAAATGTTAGCATTGTTTCTATCTATCTATCTATCTATCTATTTTTTGATGGTTAATTATAGAAAAACCTCTGCAGAAACTAAAGACACACTAAACCTTCTAGAACAGTTACTTACAGTAAACAATGCTGAACACTTTTCTACTTAGTATGAATACATAGACACAAATATAAAGAACAAAACAATGTTTTGTGAAACTTAACAGAAACAATCCTGGGATGTCACTATGCATATCTAAAGTTTGATATAACAACATTATATGTCACCACCAATACAGATGCTGTTGTCTACAGATGAATCGTCATTCATTCAGGTGCATTCATATTCTACAATACAATTGCTCTAAAGTGACTCCAAAATTTGCTAAATTGATTCTAGTATATCTACTAAAGGTCCAGCCCTGGAAAAAAATCCATGTAAAGGATATCTTAAGATTATAGCTGGGTAAATTGACATTTTATTTATTCTACGTGTATTACAATTTAGGACCTTACACAGGAGAATATTATTACAGTATGGAAACCAATTAGGTTATACTGGTATTCCATAGGAGATAAAATATTAATTGGGGAGAAAGTTATATATATTTGTAATTTACCTGTACATTAAGCTTACAGTACAGCAGGGAGCACTGTATCAGGAAAGGATTATATGGATTCCTCTGGGGCATACGGTGACTGATAACTACAGGAAAGTTAGAATTTTTTTATATAGTTAATTTACAAATCAAAATTTCTGGCATCCGTTGATTTGAAAATATTTATTTCTTCTGAACAACCATGTAAAAGGGTTATCCAGGATAAGAAAAAGAAACATAGCTACTTTCGTGCAAAAACAGCACCCCCCCTGTCCTCAGGTTGTGTGGTACTGCAATTTAGCTTCATTCACTTTCATTAAAGAGACTCTGTATCCACAATCTGACCCCACCAAACTGCTTGTACCGTCAGATAGCTGCTTTTAATCCAAGATCTGTTCTGGGGTCTGTTTGGCAGGGAATGCAGTTATTGTCCTAAAAAACAACTTTTACACTTTCAGCCCTTTGTCAAATTGGTGTGGCCTACAGTGTCTATGCCCTAGGCTTGCACCACCTCTCCTTCACTCCTCCCCTCCCTCCCTGGCCAGCATTTCTCCTATACACCATGACTGAACACTGCAATCCTGCCTGGGGCATTCCTTATGGTGAGGAGGGTGGGGAGGAGGGCCGGAGAGGCGGTGCAAGATTGGGTACAGACACTCTAGGCCATGTCAATTTGACACAGGGCTGCAAGTTTAAAAGTTGTTTTTTTAGGACAATAACTGCATCACCTGCTGAACAGACCCCAGAGCAGATGTTGGATTAAAAGCTGCTATCTGACGGTACAAGCAGTTTGGTGGGGGCAGATTGTGGATACAGAGTCACTTTAATAAAAGTGAATGGAGCTAAAATGCAGTATCACACAACCTGAGGACAGGGGTGGTGCTGTTTTTGCAAGAAAGTAGCTGTGTTTCTTTTTCTAATCCTGGATAACCCTTTTACACGGTTATTCAGAAGAAATAAATATTTTCCAATCAACAGATGCCAGAAATTTATTTTGATTTGTAAATTAACTAAGCTAAGCTATCTGACGGTACAAGTGGTTTGGGGGGGGGGGGGGGGTCAGATTGTAGGTACAGAGTCACTTTAAGCTATAAAACCACACCCAAGTGGTGCCGTTTCTGGAAAGCAGCTATTGTGAGCTTGGATAACCCCCTTTAACTGGTTAAGTTTTCCAGAAACATAATTGTGACTCTTAAACTTCTTTGTTCTTTAAACTAATAAGTTGCATCCATCCTTGTTTCTTAAAGAACCACTAATAAATATGACAACTATTTTGATCCTTTTTGTAATTTTTTTAATTTTACTAGTCAGTTACCTCGACAGACTACACCATGATGGCAGAGCATAAGACAGCGCTGAACAGAATTTTAAGCAACTTCACAGGAGATGGCAACTGAAGTGGTTTTTATACACATGCTCTTTACATGATCCCATACCTGTCGGGATAAACTGAATAGGAAGGAGAAAAGGAACAGAGGGGAACAATATAGTATACAGCAAAAACAACCTTTAAAAAAGTTTTAATATTTCCAGTAATAAAATGAAGTTAGTCATCTACATAGCCCCAGCAGGACGGAATTTTATTCAGCAAGAAAAACCTTCCCCCATCCTACTGATGACTAGCTGCTTCCACAAGCCCAAGGGATTTCAACCAGCTGAGCAGCCATATTGATTTTTCTGTCCGAAGAGATATCCAACAGCAATTAAACCAGGTACATGTTAAAAGCCAGTCATTGTGTTAGCAAGCAGAGTGTATATATATGCAGATACTATTATTAAACCATTTTTTTTCATTAATTTTGAATTTCAGTTCAACTTTTTCTACTGCTCAGGTAATGGTATTATATTTAAATGTGCCTATTTCATTACTGTACTCCTCTTCATCAAACATTAGCAGCTACAAGTATAAAATGAATGCCAATTATATTTCATGCTTGCATGCATAGAAAGTGATCGTGAGCTGTTGAGCTCACATTGGGCTCCATGACAGCAGGTCACTCTGCCTCTATTACACTTGAAATATGCAATATGCCTGGTAAATGAGCTAGCTACACAATGCCATGAAGAAGCCTCAGATATATCAGTACAGCATTGAGGGTAATGGAACAATGGACTTCCACTAAGTATCTTTCCTCTGTAATCAGATTTGCTTGAAAAACCTTTTTGCTGCCACTAAACTCAATATTTACTATTGTATTACTCTGGGAAAAAAATGTGCTTGTTTTTATTGTTGTTCAATCGGCTGAAGGTTACATGGCAGTAAGACTAATGATGAGTATTCAGGCCAGTAACCTGTGTATTTAAAGGATAAATCTGATGGAAAAATGAAAATCTTTTGTATATTGTAGACACTCTTTGTATCTTTCAATAACCATTTATATCCAAGTATATAACCAAGTATATCTTAATGATGTGCTTACAATTTCTTTCTGCATGGCTTATGCCAACTCTCTGCCGTTTATTCAGTGTTAAAAAAAAATTAGAGTTGAAGACCTGAGCAAGGTGAGAAAGGCTGGTTTATAGAGACTTGATGCCTGACAAATAAATATAAAACTTTGTAGAAGTTGTTATAGGTTATGTGTCACTGACAACCAGTCTGTCCCTTATGGCACGGCTACTGAAACGTGGAAGTGCAATGTGCTGGCATTAAAACAGCTTGACAGAAGTTGAGCCACCACACTATTCCACTACCCCATTTAGCTTCACTACAATAACACAGCTATGTTGGTGAAAATGTGTCACTCAAAACAGCTTGAAATTACAAACTACCTCCCAAAAATAAGATGCCACAACCTATAATAATAAAAACCATACATATCCCATTTTATGCTTTCATTACACTGTATGATGTCTGGTTTTAACCTGTGTATGCACTAGCAGTATTTAGGGCATGATTAAGCACGCAAACGCGAAACGCGTTGTTATGCTGTGTGTTCCTGTGTGGAATAAAGTTACAAGGTTAAATATGCAAGAAAGAAATATGCAAGAAAGGTCCGTGGAGCCTCGGTTGCAGGTCTCAAAACACGGGAATAGCTAGTTACAGGTTTTTAAGAAACACAAATTGGAGTGCTGGATTCCCACATTAGTCCTCTTGAGTTCTTCTGGAACTTAGGATCCATGCACCCCTCTCTTAAGATTTGTGCTAAATTCATGTCTATCAGGTGAGCTGATACACCTAAACTTTTTTTCAACCATTTTTATAGCTGGTCTTTGGACACATTCTATGCCATTCTATGCTATATATATGGAAAATAAAAAAATAAAAAAACAATAAAGTTTAAAATTAAGAAAACTTGGTTTTATCAAGAGGTCATTCTGTTAAGACACACTGGGGGATATTTATCAAAGGGTGTAAAATTTAGACTGGTGCAAACTGCCCACAGCAGCCAATCACAGCTCAGCTTCCAGGCTCTGGTGAAAGGAAAGAGGAACTGTAATTGGTTGGTGTGGGCAGTTTGCACCAGTCTAAATTTTACACCCTTTGATAAATATCCCCCATTGCCTTAAAGTCACTGAGGAGGCTGTCTAGCCAGTATGGTGCAAGATCAAGATTTTCAGAAGATTATGAGTGTTAGTATACATCTGTTAGTCTGGTAAAAGATGTAAAACCATTTAATCCAATTGGCCTTAAGTACATAAGACATAAGTCTCATAAGCTGGTTTTAAACAGTAAATGACGTATCACTGAATATTATGCTACAAGAATAACAAACAGATTGGACTTATAAATCAAGTTACTATATAGCTTAATACTGCACAAGCATATAAAGGAAATGATATGGTTAAGGTTGCAATATTATAACTGAAAAAAGTGCCATCTTTCTTGTGAGATCTATCACATACACCATATTGGTATTGTACTACTATGAATTCTACCCATCGCATAAAATAATGGTTTCCCAACTCCTCCATAGAAGGGCACATTAGGCTGAGCTTGCATGCTGTACTAAATTAAGGAGGGAAGTGTTATATACCAACGTTTAACAAAAAGATATAGGGGACAGTCAAAAATTTTGGGGTGTCTGCAGTAGGTGGAACATTTGTGGGGAGATATGCCTTAAAATGTTACTATAAGAGGCCTGGAAGCTTATAGCCCAAACAACCCTGTGAAAGCTAGGATCAAGTGCATTAAAATTAAGGCTTTTATTACCAAATTTCATTGAGTGATTTAATGAGATTCTTTAACTTTTCTTTCTGTAGAGTTGAGATCAGATCAAAATAATTTCCTAATCATCATAATCATTTTTCACATTACAGCTTTCAGTTTAATCAATTAAAAGTCAAAATGTTTAATGATAAAATTTTAGGTCCCGTTATATTAATGAGCCATGTGTTTTCAGGGTAAAGGTTGCCCTATTGCCTTGCAATGACAGTTTCTACAGACAACTGGAAACTTTCCCTAATACTCTTTGATTCCCCTCTGAAAGTCAAACACTTCCCTTACAATCAATTGTATTCATTGTGGGCTTAGTGGCTTCTTAGGACGGGTGAGCTTGTAATGGCATAATCATTCATTAACCTTTACCTCACATACACATTGATACTTTAAGTAGCAGACAGCTCGGATGTGTTCAACATACTACAGCACTAATGGAGGAAAAGGTAATGAATCTGCAGGTCATGTACACGCTATTCAAGTTACCAATTGTTTTGCAAAATAGATTAATAGCACCTATTATTTTCTTATCTCTAGAAATGGGAAACTTATTCCCTTTAATATAGTAGAGAATTGGATACAAATAAATGTCATAAATGTTATGGTCAGTCTTACATGCTGCAAAGCATTAAAGAAGTACTCAGTCCATTTACATTTTTGATATATTGCTGTTCTTGCTTAGAAATAAACATCCCATTTTTACCTAAACATCCCCTCCCAGGGGTCCTTCTGAGTCCTTTTTGGGTCTCCCTCAAACATTCCCTCCGCAATTTCCAAAATGGGCATCTTTGTAATGACAGCTCGCTCTGCCAATCACTGGCTGCGGTGCTGTTCTGCTTTAGTCAGTGCTTGTCTGAGCAGGTTGTCACTGCCAAGATGAGTCCATCTAGGACAGGGCTTCCCAACCTTTCCCACTTTGAGGCACCCCTTAGAAAAAATTTAGCTCAGTGCACCCCTACTAACTAATGTTCTACGCAACATAAAAAACGCTATTTAGTGACTCACAGGTGACGTCTTCTTTCATCCGAGACGTTACTTTCCCTTTTCCTCTCCATCCGGTCCAGACAGCCGTGATGATTTCTTCCAGCTACAATTCATCTCTTCAGAACCTGTCAGACAGACATCTTAGGCTCTGCACATTTCTAGCAACTTCCCTTTCTCCCTCCTATAGCCGTCCGAACTGCTGTGTACTCCCACACAATAATAATGCCCCCTGATGTGCCCCCTTATACTAATAATCCACCTTGCTGTGCTCCCACATAGTAATAATGTCCCATGCTGTGTACCCCCATACATTAATAATCCCCCGTGATGTGCCCCTTATACTAATAATGCCCCATGCTGTGCCTCCACATAGTAATAATGCCCCGAATGTGCCCTCCATATAGTAATAATTCCCCCTAATGTGCCCTCCATATACTGTAGAAACAATACCCCCACTGCTGAGCCCTCCATAAAGTAATAACACCCCTGCTGTGCCCTCAATATAGTAATAATGCCCATGCTGTGCCTCTTATACTAATAATGCCCCATGCTGTGCCCCCACATAGTAATAATGACAACTGTTGTGCCCTCCATATAGTAATAATATACACCCTAGTGTGCCTTTCATCATAATAATGCCCCCCATGCTTTTCCCCTCAGTATAAATGCCCCCTGCCTGCTCTTCCCCTTGTAATAATGTCCCCCATGCTGTGACCCCACCTGCTGTGCACCAATAAAAAAAACCCATCATAGTCACCTTATCTGGGCTGTGTGGCTGCAGGGAGCAGGTCTGCTTTCTCTTTGGGCTCCATCCTGTGAGCCACGGGGACAGAACCTCCGGCAGGCGTGATGACGTCACATCATCACACCTGCTAGAGAGGTCACGTCCTGGCATCCCATAGGCTGTAGACATGAAGTTTCGGCCGCCTATGAGAGTAAATGTAGGAGCAGGACCCAGACTCCTACATTCTGCTCAATTGAATGCTTGAGCGGGCGGAACATCAAACTGATCGGTATATCCCTAGAAGCTGCGCAGCTGCAGCTTCTAGCAATATTAAAAGGACAGTGTCACATTTCCCACCGGAATTCAGTGGCATCCCTGGTGGGTTCTCTCGGCCCCCCGGTTGGGAAACGCTGATCTAGGAAGTAGCACAGAAAGTGCCCAGTAAGGAATGAGAAGGCAGTGACAGAGGACCCCAGGGGAAGCATGGTTAGGTAAGAATTGCATGTGTATTATGTTCTATGCAGCCCCAGCACTATATAAAAAATCTTAAATGGCCACAGTACCGCTTTAAAAATGGGTACTCCGGGCTAGGGGTATTTTCACTGTATGGCTGGGAAGGGGGTGGATATAGACGCCGCTGTCCATTTACCTTACCGGTTCCAGCAACAGGTCTCGGATCACGTGGCTTGAGGCAGGACTCCGCTACGACCACTGAATGGCTGAGCGGCCTTGAGACGTCATGTCTCAAGCTGCAGCTCAGACCACAAAGCGGCAACAGGACGGTAAAATGAGGCAGCGCGATCCGTGACCCGGCGCTGGAACCGGGAAGGTAAGTGGATGGCAGCGTCTACATCCACCCCCTCCACGGCCATACAGTAAAAATGCACCTAGCCTGGGGTACCTCTTTAACATATCAGCTAATGTAAGGAATTGTCATTATAAAATCTTGCATAAATGTTACTACCAAATTAAAAGGTGAAAAAGTTTAATAAAAGTCTAAGAAAAATGTGTATGTATATATATATATATATATATATATATATATATATTATCAATGACTGCAGAGCCTTGGGGCTATGTGTTGGAAATAGCAAGCAAAACTGTAACACCTATAATTGTATTTATGTATTTTTACCTCCCCATATCCCACATTATGACTGAGCAAAGCAAAGTGGTGAAAGGCAAAGCATTTAGTGCTGTTTCACTTAAAACCTGTTATTATATGTGTTCTCCATCCATCCAGCCTATAACCAGAATTAAATTGTAGTATTATCCTCAGAGTGTTAGTACACCGTGTTATTTTCCCATGTAAATTGTAGGATAAAGGTAATGCAATTTTTTTCTACAGTCTCCTACCTACACAAACTACTGGTTTTTAAAAGTGTCTGTCGCCATTACAGCTCTATATTTGGCTTCTTGCTCTATTTGTACCCAGTGTTATGAAGGTACATTTTCTAAGTGAGAAAAAAATCCACAGCACTCAAATCTTCAAAAAAACTAGTGAATATTAATACAAAGTTCATAGTGCAGCAATCCATAGACACAAAGTTTTGGCAGGTATTTGCCATGCTTGAAAATGGCAGCAAGTAGCTGCTGAAATGTTGTGCCTATGAATTGCTGCACTCTGAATTTTGAACAAATATTCACTCAGTTTATGAAGATTGGATTGCCAAGTATTCTCTCTGGATTGATAATGAAAAATTTAGTGTAATAGAAGCACAGATTATATGGCATTGAAAACAATGATTAAGGGGAACCTGTATGACCTTCTTGCAGTCTGAGCCACATGTAATCAAAGAGTCCCTTGTGGCTTCTCACCACCAAACCAGCTGTTTGGGTGTAGGGAGAGATATATCAATCAAGGTTAGTGGGGGGAAGCTGCGCCATTTCAAAGAAACCATGAGCTGGGGTCAAATATGGGCTATGTTCACATGATGAGCGCCCAAAACGCAAAATGACGGACATCATTTGGTACTCAAAATGACGGACATCATTTTGAGAATAAAAAAGGACAGAAAAAAACAACATGTGAACATAGTCATGCTTTGCTTAGTTTGGCTGATCCTGCTTTGGTTGTATACCCAAATAATCTTTAAAACTATGGATTCAGCTTTCATAGTAAATCATCAGTACATTGTAATAAGGGTGCCCATGCCTGTTTCATGCTGCTTTCAGTTCGGACAGCATGAAACAGCTGACAAGTTTGTGTTAAATAAATATTTGGGCAATATTCTTAACTTTATGATTATTTACTTTTTATTTTAAAATGTTCCCTGGCAAAGGATCTTCCACTGGTCACATCTATATCATAAAAATCAAAGTCTGTCTGTCCTTCTGTCTGTCTCTCTGTCCTCTATAGACTTCCAAACGCCTGAACCGAAAGGTTATTGCGAAGGTCCCGTCCCCGCCAGAAGTACAGGAGGGGAGGGGGAGGGGAAAGAGTGCTCCATAGAGATGAATGGGAAAATCTCCTCACTGCAAACACAAGTGATATAATTAGCTGCAGCAGACACGGCAGTTAGAGCCTTAGCAACCAATAGGATTACTGCTTTCATTTTCACAGGGAGCAATGGTTGCTAGGGAAGCTGCCTCACAACATCCACAGAAATAACTGGAAGACCCCCTACTCCATCTATACAGTACATGTATATACAGGGCCCCCTACTCCATCTATACAGTACATGTATACAGGACCCCCTACTCCATCTATACAGTACATGTATACAGGACCCCCTACTCCATCTATACAGTACATGTATATACAGGGCCCCCTACACCATCTATACAGTACATGTATACAGGGCCCCTACTCCATCTATACAGTACATGTATACAGGACCCCCTACTCCATCTATACAGTACATGTATATACAGGGCCCCCTACACCATCTATACAGTACATGTATACAGGGCCCCTACTCCATCTATACAGTACATGTATACAGGACCCCCTACTCCATCTATACAGTACATGTATACAGGGCCCCCTACTCCATCTATACAGTACATGTATACAGGGCCCCCTACTCCATCTATACAGTACATGTATACAGGACCCCCTACTCCATCTATACAGTACATGTATATACAGGGCCCCCTACACCATCTATACAGTACATGTATACAGGGCCCCTACTCCATCTATACAGTACATGTATACAGGACCCCCTACTCCATCTATACAGTACATGTATACAGGACCCCCTACTCCATCTATACAGTACATGTATACAGAACCCCCTACTCCATCTATACAGTACATGTATACAGGGCCCCCTACTCCATCTATACAGTACATGTATACAGGGCCCCCTACTCCATCTATACAGTACATGTATACAGGACCCCCTACTCCATCTATACAGTACATGTATACAGGACCCCCTACTCCATCTATACAGTACATGTATACAGGACCCCCTACTCCATCTATACAGTACAGGTATATACAGGGCCCCCTACACCATCTATACAGTACATGTATACAGGACCCCCTACTCCATCTATACAGTACATGTATACAGGACCCCCTACTCCATCTATACAGTACATCTATATACAGGGCACTACAGGTATACCAAACTGTGACTGGGTAACACTGCCACACCAGACCTGACCAATACCACCATATTGTGCTGGATAACACTGTCATACCAGACCTGACCAATACTGCCAAACTGTGACTGGGTAACACCGCCACACCAGACCTGACCAATACTGTTATACTGTGACTGGATAACACCATCATATCAGACCTGACCAATACCGCCATACTGTGACTTGATAACACCGCTATACCAGACCTGTCCAATACCACCATACCGTGACTGGATAATACCGCCACACCAGACCTGACCAAAACTACCATACTGTGACTGGGTAACACTGTCATAACACACCTGACCAATACCATCATACTATGACTGGAAAAAACTGCTATACCAGACCTGACCAATACCACCATACTGTAACTGGATAACACTGTCATACCACACCTGACCAATACCGCCATACTGTGACTGGATAACACTGCCATACCAGACCTGACCAATACCGCCATACTATGACTGGATAACACTGCCATACCAGACCTGACCAATACTGCCATACTGTGACTGGATAACACTGCCATACCACACCTGACCAATACCGCCATACTGTGACTGGATAACACCACTATACCAGACCTGACCAATACCACCACACTGTAACTGGAGAACACCGCCACACCAGACCTGACCAATACCGACACACTGTGACTGAATAACACTGCCATACCAGACCTGACCAATACCGCCATACTGTGACTGGATAACACCGCTATACCAGACCTGACCAATACCGCCATACCCCCCTCGAAAAGAAACCAGATTTTCTGGCAAGTCTGAATGGGAGGGTACTGCCCCACTGAAAGGTGCTACCCTATGCACCAGACCATGGGTGCCTAATGGTAAATACGACCCTTCAGGTATACAGGACACTACAAGTATACAGGACCCCAAAACTATACACTACAGGTGCACGGGACCTCCACCAACTATATACTACAGGTATACAGGACCCCAAACTTTACACTACAGGTATACAGGACCCCAAAACTATACACTACAGGTATACAGGACCTCCACCAACTATATACTTCAGGTATACAGGACCTCCACCAACTATATACTACAAGTATACAGGAACTCCACCAACTATATACTACAGGTATATTGGACCCCAAACTATACACTACAGGTATACAGGACCTCAAAACTATACACTACAGGTATACAGGACCTACACCAACTCTATACTACAGGTATACAGCACCTTCACCAACTCTATACAACAGGTATACAGGACCCCAAAGCTATATGCTACAGGTATACAGGAACTCCACCAACTATATACTACAGGTATATAGGACCCCAAACTATACACTACAGGTATACAGGACCTCCACCAACTCTATACTACAGTTATACAGGACCCTCAAACTATGCACTACAGGTATACAGGACCCCCGAACTATATACTACAGGTATACAAGACCTCCACCAATTATACACTACAGGTATCCAGGACCCTCAAACTATAAACTACAGGTATACAAGACCTCTACCAACTATACATTACAGGTATACGGCACCAACTATATACTACAGGTATACAGGACCCCCGAACAATAGAGTACAGGTATACAGGACCTTCCCCAACTGTACACTGCAGGTATACAGGACCTCCCTCAACTATACACTACAGGTATACAGGACCCCCCCAACTATACACTATAGGTATACAGCCCTACCAACTATGCACTACAGATATGCGAGACCCCTAAAAACTATACATTGTGGGTATACAGAACCCCTCCAACTATGCACTACAGGTATACACTAATTACACTGATTAACTCAGATGAAATAATACCTTTAGCTTGGCCTCCTGGGCACCTTAGAACAAATCTAATTAACACACTGACACTTTATACCCGGGCAGCGCCGGGTACATTTTCTAGTTAATACATAATTGTTGGATTTTGATAAAGGTGATGGAATATTTATATAGGATGGTTTATATATGGATAAAGGTGATGGAAAATTAATATTTCACTTAATTCCAGATATTCTAAGTCTATGTCTACACTTAATAACACAGTTTGGAGTAATTTGGGATTACAAAGAGTTTATCAATATTTTGGTATTTTTTATACATCCATTTGAGCCATTAAGACACAAATATAATATACCTTAAAATATTTACAGATAGATCAGACTGCTCATATTTTTGCATTTGGTGCTTAAAGGGGTATTATGATATCAAATTTTTATTTAAAAATAAGGGAAAACATAAGAAAACATATACTTACCTTCCTTGCTATGCCCAACTCCAGTTGTTCACCAGTCTGAACCCAAGCATAAGAAGTGGCTGTGCAACAAGACCAGCGATGGTAGAAAGAGCAAGGAAGGAAAGCATATGTAAATAAAAATTCCAACTTAATATTACTATTATTACTATTATTTTTAATTTTACCTGTTCTAAAAATAAAGGTTGTATTACCAAAATGTTAACTGTAATTATGTAATTGATATTTTATGGAATAAAAAAAGAGAATCAGATTTCAGAAACACAATAGGAAATACACATTTTTTTTATTTATTAAATCATAGAGTGTGACAAAATGCATTATATTTAAAAGGCTAAACTACCTAAAGACCTAGCTTTTACATTCTTAATATGACTGTGCATGAGTAGGCAGTGAAACCACTATGAGGCAATTAAGCTCAACTTTCATGAACCACAATATGAATACACAGCCATTTAATATTACTAGTTTAAAGAGAAACTATTGGTTCAGAAAAAAAGTGACAGCACTTTAAATTGTGATATGTTTTCCAAATGCATATCGCTAACAAATCCAGCGATTTCCTACAGTATTAGAGGTAAACAGGTTTTACTTTCACTTTAGCAAAGAGATCAAAATCTCTCCTTTACTTTTCTGGGAGGTATAGGAGATGCTCTATAGCATTCTGAATCTGCAGCCTTGGGTTCAGATGTGGTGGCAGGATTATGACTTTCTGGTCGATAGAATACAATGGTAGAATCAGCTTCTATATCAAAACCAGGTAAATACTTCACAAATTCATCCCAATGGCCGGTGAATCAGGCAGACTCAATTCAGGAGAAAATTCTCCTCCCCTCTCATCAAGAGCCTGAACTTTATTTTATACAGAAATATTAAATATAAGCCAAGTGAGATTTCACTGTGTGTGATTTAGTACAGCTAAAGGAGGAAGACATACAGTTGATGCTTGTAAAAAGTTAATCTGCTAGAAGAGAACATAGCTGATACATAGTTAATCTGCTAGACATGGACACAGTAGATTGTAAAGGAATCATCTTTCAGTCAGCAGTGGTTGAATCTTCTTTACAGTCAGCAGTGGTTAAACCACACAGGAGAAAGCTGTGACAGATCTTACCTCTGTTGCTGCTGCTTCTAACCTCCTCCTGTGCCATAATACATATACATCTTTATTATATTGCTGCTCATATAATAATATCAGCATGAAGTAAGACAGCAGCACACATCCTCTGTTTACATCCATTACACATACAGTCAGCTTCTCAAAGAGGATTCTTCCAGCTTTCAAGCAAAAAGTCTCAAATTCGGCCGATTATTGCTCCGTGGAATAGAGAGAACGATCAGCCGATCGTGTCATCGGCTGATCGTTCATTTAGGTTCAAACCTAAAATCATCGGTCGCCACCTGCGCATCGCTACGTGGAATAGTGGGCGCGGCGGGCGACCACCGATTTCACAAACATCATACATTACCTGTCCAGGCGCAGGTCTTCTCCTCCTCCCGGTCCCGGGCTGCAGCATCAGCTTCGGGGTGGCCTGTCTGAGCTGACAGAGCGCTCCAGGACCACCGCGGAAAGTGATTGGCTGAGCGGTCTGTCAGTTCAGACAGGCCGCTCCGAAGCTGCTGCGGCGCGGGACGGGGAGAAGGAGAAGACCTGCGCCTGGACAGGTAATGTATGAAACAAGAGTTGCAAGGACATCGGTAACGATGTCCCTGCAGCCCCTGCTAATGACTGTCAGGCCGTGGAATAGGCCCAGTAAACGAGCCAATCTAGCAAATCGGTGCTCATTTACATTGTTGATCGGGCCCCCATCGGCCTGTGAAATAGGACCCTAATAGGGGCATGGCTGAATTACAATATTTGAGGGTTAGTGCTTTAATTTCCCTAATTATACAAATTTAACAAAGGTTATATACTAGTATAGTCTTCTCTTATTCATAAGGTTTTTCTGGAGGTAATAGGTTATTTTTTATTATTATATTAAAATAAGTATAAGATAACAAAGTAAACACATCTCTTGTAATGGTTAGGCAGTTTAAATGGCGGTGAAAACCTAGTTTTAATGTGCCAAGCACCATGCATTGAACACGTTCCTGGCTGCTTTTTTAGCTCTGAGTGACGGCTGCAGCATCTAATCGGCAGACTGCTAACGCATATACCATCACACAGTTTCCCGTTCGATTTAGTTACAATATATACCTAACTGAATGCTGATATAGTTATAGGATTGGACCAAAATTTAATATTTAATTCCTACGCACTACTTAATGAACTAATTTCATTAGTGCTCCATTAGTGCCAAGTTCAATGCTGATTTACTTTACATAATAAGTAGAAATGCAGAGTTGACAGGGTATGTTAAAAATAAATTTCATTTGCATATCATTAACCGTAACACATGTTTATTAGCACATCAGTGGAGTTCATCAACATTTTCAGACTCTTAAAATTTTTTATTAATGGGTCCACCCATTGAAGAGCTAAAAATTTACTTTTGCTACTGCTAATTCAGAAGATAAAAAATACATTATGGCCATTTGCTACAAAAATTCCTACAAAAAAATAATCAAAAGTGCATTGTATTGATTATTATTGATTGGTATGAGAAAACATGTATCATAGTAAAACAAAAAGATCTATTATGGAGAGAAGCCTTGTGGCTCCTTAGTGCGGTAAAATATGGTGACATATTATATAATAATCTAAAATATGCCGGCATGAAGTGTGTAGAATTTAAATGGCTGATGCAAGTCATGCTGGGCCTATTTGCATGGGTCTCAAGTTACCCCCAATTCTGATCCAACAGGGGCCATGATGATCACCAGAAGAAATCCCAATCTAGAGTTAACGTTCAAGAAGTTAATCTTTTTGGCTTAAAGAGTCACTGTCGTATTTTTTTTTTTTTTTGCAGAAATCAATAGTCCAGGCGATTTTAAGAAACTTTGTAATTGGGTTTATTAGCCAAATCTGCCATTATCTGCATGTAAAAAGCCTTTTCCCAGGTCCCCCCCTCCTTCCTCTTTTTCATCCACTCTGAAAAATCTGAAAATTGTGACTTGTTGCAGGAGACGTCCCCTGTCTGCTCTAGGGAGAGGGGAGGGGGGAGGAGGAAGGAGGGAGTTAGCCGGCAGCAGAAAGGAGATAACAGAGGATTACAGGCACGGAGCTGGGTGACAGCTGTAATCTGAGCTCAGAGAGGTCAGTGCTGATGGTCAGAGGAGATACAGGGTGAGGTATTTGTAGATTAACTCTTTGTTGTCCTGTTTTGGTCTTTTCTTTAGCTCTCTCCATAGGAGAACAATGAAGACAGGGGGGAGAGCTTCAAACTGCTTTTTCATGATAAAAATGCATTTTTCGGATAATAAACCCAATTACAAAGTTTCTTAAAATCGCCTGGACTATTGATTTCTGCAAAAAAAAAATTCACGACAGTGACACTTTAATTCACAGCCTGTGATTCCAGCGACAGAGTTTACAAAACATATCACATGAATTTAATTACATTAGATCTTTTAAATTTGCAAATTGGACCAAAAATATTGATCTGTTGTAAACGAACTATATATCGAAATTGATCATACCAAATTCATATTTTCAGGGTTCCAGGAAGTGACTTCAGACTATAAGGCTACAAATCTGTGAGAATGACTCATGTATCTCTCCAAGATTTGGTAAAAAATCTGTAAATTGACTACTAAAGAGATAGTTTGAAGAACATCAATTCATCAAAGTACTGTATTTAGTTTTAATTTGCTTACCCTACTTGTGTCAGTGCCTGAAGGCTGGATCAAAAGCAGAAGACATTTGATGTTTATATGCCATGACTCCAACTACAAGCATCTTGATGTTAAGACCATAAAAAGTTTATACTTGGATCAAAGTAATACCAAAGTTTCCTTTTTAAGTATGATAATTGTTAAGGCACTGCAAACTATATCCCAAGCAAATAGCTCTTGGCACAGGATGCTACAAGCAAGACTGTCACTCTGCAATGATGTCATATGAAGTCACACTTCTTAACTTACTTCTAATGCAAGCTGCTCAAAAAGCATTTCCAGTCTGATAAATTATTCATTGATGAATGAATAATAAATGAGTGTTAATAAATTCAATATTAAAGCTAAATTACACACATATGAAGAATAATATCAAGGCTTTAGCTAATCAGTTCTTCTTTCTGTCTTAATGAACTCTAAGGCACATTCTAAAAAAGGTTAAAGTGAAAGAAAGTAGACTATGAGGTATACTGCATACATCAATTTTGGTACACAATCCTTGCTGAGTATTCTTCTCATGGTATGGCCAATAAATGGCATTTGCTGACTAATGAAACTTAATAGAACAATGAGCACAGAGCATGCATTAGCTTGTTCACAACAATCTGACATGGTCCTGGACGCTCACCAAGAATAATTTATAACTTATTACCTTCTTCAATTAGCTCAGGAGATTAAATCCTACTTTAAATTATGTGGATTTTTTTTTATCCTAAACACAGAAATTTATGCTCACTGACTTAAAACAAGCTGACGTGAATTAATCCTAGTAGCCCAATTTGCTTCAACGGTGAATCAACAAGCAGGTGATAAATGTCCTGGCCAGTCTTGGTTCATTGGTGAGGTCTGTTCTTAAAAGTGCAGAATGCGGTGAACCATGAACGATAATTGGGATGAGAATTTATATTCTTTGGGAGAGGAAGACAACATGCATATACATATTTAAACACACTGTGCCAATAATAATCCCTGAAGGAACAAGCTGTGTCAGGTTGCAAGACTATGTGGAGAATACTTATGAGATGCTGTCCTAGCAAAGAAAGAGTCATTCAGTTTTATGGTATTTATGAGAACGAATATATTATTCTTAGATACTTCTATAGATCAAACAAAACGGTCTACTTTCAATTTCCTATTTGTAACTCTATGTCTAACCATCATTCATGAACTAAAGATTCCACGTAAGGGCCGGGTGTAAGAGATGTAGCTGTATGCATTAGGATAACTAAGAATTTCTCAATGTTCTGCTACCTGGCAAATATTTATAAAATACCTAAAATTTGGTAAGTTTGCAGCAATTTGACAAGAAAAGGTGAACATGAAATGGGTGTATTCATAGGTCATAAAATTATGACTACATAGTCACACCCCCAAGACGCATAATTGTGTGGTATCATGTAGAGAAATATGGTACACGATTTGTGCAGCTACAGTTATACATGAATAAAAAAAAAGTTATCACAATGAAAAAGAATTGTCCGTTTTGAACAATACATTTTATTTCCCTGTCCAGATTTAACTGCAGAGGCCGACATGCTAAGAACCCAAGATGCAGTGTTAGGCCTCATTCACATGTCCTTAGTTCTGTCTGCAACTGCGGACCTGTAATTGTGGACGGCACTATGGACCGATTGGCGGAGGGGGGTCACGGGTGGGAGAGAGGGAACAGGGCCACATAGCTAATTAACACACGTTACAAAGCTATATAACTTTGTAATGGGTGTTAAATAAGCTAAAAAAGCTAATCGCTGGAGTTGTCCTTTAAAATACCAATTACACCTACCATTGATAGCAGGGTTTTTTTGTTTTGTTTTTTTGTGCAGGTAACTATTTGACAGATCTAGAAAAGTTTAGTGCTAACAACTAAAAATTTCTGTTTTGCACTGTGCTTCTGTCCTTTCTTTTTCCAATGATATCCTGCTCCCTGATCCAATCACTAATCTGAGCAGGGGAATGAGACATCCTTGGAAGCTGAAAGAACAGGGGGCGATAACAATATCCTTTGTCAATTTATTGCACAAGGAGGCATAGGGTTAAACTTGATGGAAATATGTCTTTTGTCAACAGTACTATGTAACTTTATATGTAACTATGTAAATATTACATTTTCCTGAAAATCCCCTTGAGAGAATTTTCTGTATACTGAGCCACACTACATACTTTAATATAAAAACGTACAATGTCTAATTTGCAGAGCTTCATACACATAGATGTATAATAAGCAGTCAGACTAACTTTGGCACCTGGCACTATGCAGCACAGCACCCTAGGCCAGCATCCACTTTCATTAGCGTTTCTTTACTTGTGGGTAACAGTCATCTGATTTTGTCCTGGAGTTCCTGCAGCTACTCTCTGCTGCCCCCTGCTGCTTTAGGCATGTACATGCTTTCCAACAATGATTTCACCTTTTTTTACATATTGTGGCTCCATGCCTTCATCTGTTTACCTTCTGTATAACATCGCTGGTGCTTCTAACCACCAGTTTACCTAGATATGAATGAACTCTATATGCCTAAACCCAGTGGGTTATGTGGTCACATGTGGCAGATGCGTGCTAAAAATTTCTGAGATTCAAAGCTCCATTCCATACTTTTAAATGGGTTAGTGCCTGCATTGAGTGCATTAACTTTACAAGACTTATTCAGCGGAGTGGCACAGTTGCAAAAACCTCTGCCATGTAGGAATATATCCTAACCTTTCTGTACTTTCCAGTTTTCCAGCTATTGCTATTGCTATTGAGCACTATGAACTGCAAACTGAGGTTTCCTTCTACCAATTCCTACATCTTTGTGAGGAAGTCTAGAACAGCATAAAATCCATTTGACGTCAGTACGCAGTGGTGCAGAACCGAATCAGCTCTGCATCAGTGTGTCTCCAACTTTATACACACCTACATAGACAATCCACAAACCCTAGAGACGTGTGTCACCTCTAGAAAGCTCACTTTTGCATTTTTTATAATTTACTAAAAGTTTAGGTGATGAGAATACCCCATTTAAGGCTGAGGCTACCATATTTAACTAATTAGCAACCGGGCTGGTAAAAATAATAAAAGAGCAAATGCTTAACTGCCGGCCGTCCTGCTTCAGTCCACTGACGGCTAATCAATGGCTGCAGGGGCTGGATGGGCTGTCCATGAGACGGAACCAGATTGAAGCTGGAACGTGGGCAGGTAAGCATATGCTGTCTATTATTTTTACCAGCCCGGTAGCTAATTCAAGCAGCAGATTAGAATGCAGGGTCATAGACTGCAATTGTACACAGAGTATCACAGTGGATTTCACAGTGAATATTGCAGTGTGAAATCCACTGTGAAGGCAGTACATCTGAACCCAGCCTAAGCAGGATTAGTAAATCTGCAGCAGTGAGTTCTTTGTAACTGGCACTTCATGGTCAAAATGAGAGAATCTTCTAACAAAAATGCAAAAAAATCTATTTTCACACCCACATTTTTAGGCTTCAAGAACAGTCCCAATGTAATGTGATCTGAGGAGAAGGATTTACCGTCTGCATTAATATATCATGATTAAACTTGATATTAATATGTTATAAAAGGTTATTGTTACTAAATATACATTCCCCAAGTGAAGTTATTAAATTTTCTTAAGAATACGTCATCCCTAAACCCTCTCAAATGTAATGTGACTGGGAAGCATTCAGCTGGAATGGAGTAGCTTAGCCTAGCAAACATGCAGCTTGTGGAAGCCATACCTTGAACGCATTCACTTGTTGCCACTAGTATGTACAGATGTTATTTATAGAAATATTAAACATCAGAAAAAATACAATGTAAATAAAACCAAGCCAATATCTACACAATGAAGAGATTCTACAAGGTGAATGTATAAGTGTATAGGGAACCAGTCAGGGCAAGCCCAGCATGGAACAGGTACGGGCTTCCTTGTTACAACAAATTAGGATTTACCTGAAATGCTGTGACATTGGGATGATCACTAGATCCTTTCTCCCCACCCTACAGGGCTTGATTGACAGGTGTCTCCATGTTTGTGTATTGGAAATGATCTATCAATGAAGACCATGGGTCAGGGAAAAGGAAAGCAGAGTGAGCTGTAATAAGGGAGCCTGTCTCTGTGCCGATGGTTTCAGCAGCACTCCTGACAGGTTCCCTTTATGCTATGATTCAGAACCAATTTATCACACAATAATATATGCAGAAAATAAGTATGTGTTGGTGGACGTCTGGGACCCCCACTAGTCACTATAATAAAGAGGTCCCATTACAGCTTTAATGACATTAAAGCCATACTAGCCCATTGTCTCTTTAAAAAATACCTGAATAAAACAAGGCAATATACTGTAAATGCAATGTAGTGTAGATGCAATGTTCCTGGGAGTTTTAGTCAAAATAAACTACATTACATGAATGTACTGAACCCTTTGAAGGGTATATTCACACACACCGTGTTCTCAGCGTGTTTGGCGTTTGGCACTGTGTGTTTTCAGCTACATGTTTTTTACTTCAGGTGCCAACATTTAAAAAGAAACATTGCATGTTCACACTATTCATTTCTTGGTGACAAAACACCAGCAACACGCTGCACACAGTACATGTGAATGTACGTCTGAAGAACACACTGTGAAAACAATCAAACTGATATACTATGCTGTTCTTAAAGGGGTTATCCAGCACTACAAAAACATGCCCACTTTCTTCCAGAGACAGCAATGCTCTTATATCCAGTTTGGGTGGGGTTTGCAGCTTGGTTCTATTGAAGTGAATGGAGCTTAATTGCAAATCACACCTGAACTGGAGACAAGAGTGGTGCTGTCTCTGAAAGAAAGTGGCCATGTTTTTGTAGTGGTGGATAACCCCTTTAATGTAGGGTCTAATGGGGTGGTTTAATTTAACCATACCCTTACCACAGTCATATGATTCTTTTAGAAGTCACTATAAACTATATAGTAATTCTCACCATTACTAACAATGCACCATAGTCGCCATATTGAAGCAAACAAAGGTAAATGTCACAATTCCACCCTCCTAAATAACATTCATTTATATATATGAAAACATGCTGACTCGTCACAAATTACGATGTCTTATGTCATGTTCTACTTTGGCTCAATATTAGCTGGTCACAGGAAGGTAATGATTAATATGAAATGGGATGAAAGTAAAGGTTTGCTGTATTCCCTGGAGAGTCCATGGATGTAATCATTAGCATGCAGGCAATCCCTTTCTATAGGCCCCCTGAGATGGGAGGTATACAATAGCATCTTTCCTCCTGGCCTGTTTGAGTGACATTGACAGCTGAAATATCAGCAGAATCCTTAAAAGCTGTTGAGCAGGAGCTTGTACGATAAGGAAGCAAAGCTTTTGGCCAAAGAATCTCTTCAGATAAGTGTTACATCAGTTGAATATTTCATTTACTATATGTCGTGTGTGTGGATTACAAAGCCTGTCCTAAAGTGTCTGGGAGGACAGGCAGCTCAACCATGTGAACAGTAATCGAGTGAAAGGAAAACATTATAAATAGTGTAGGATCTCAAAGGGGTTCACTGGTTTACTAAATACATTTTCAGATATCCCATGAAGGAATTGCCAGGTAAGAACTGCATTACATGGCCCAAGCTGCTGCATAGCTTAGATCAGCACCTATTTACAGAGCCTACTAAACAATGGGGTAACTGCACTGTCCTCTTTGCAATCAGCCATCAGCCAGAATCCCCTACTATATAAAGTGGCCCCAAATGCCAATGGGCTTTTTTTTTTTGCTCGTTTGTTGGCTGATCACTAGTCCTATTATAGAAGGCATTATCAGTCTGCTGGACTGTTGATCCCCCCCCCATGTAGTAGGGCCCTAAGGAAGGAAGGTCCCACATTCCAAACCCTTATTCATCAGTGAGATTGGAGATCAGTCAGCCTATTGATTTTAATGGGAACTGTTCAATACTTCATTACCACTCTGATATAAAGGGCCTATTACACGGGTCGTTTAGAGGAGCAAACGAGCGCTCTCAGCGCTCGTTTGCTCCTCGTTCCCCGCTCGCTGCCGCCGCTATTCAGCACGGCTGCAGCGAGCGGGTGAGTGCGGGAGGGGCGGCGGGGAGCTGCGGGGGGGCTGCCCGGGTGATCGCTGATCGTCCGGGCAGCCCATAGGATATAGCAGCGTCTGCTGCCGACGCTCCTATTCAACGGAGCGACGGCAGCAGATCGCTGCTATATCAGTCGTTCGTTTTTCAACATGTTGAAAAACAAGCGACTGCAACGATCAGCCGACATGAACGATGTCGGCTGATTGTTGCACTGTATTCCACGGGACGATTATCGTCCGTAGCGGCCGATATCGGCCGAATACGGACGATAATCGTTCCGTGGAATAGGGCCTTAACACTTGATGTCCAGTTACAGGTGATAGTAGAGGGTCTTCGTAGCAGGTTGCGAAATGATCAGCTTATATGTAACGGTACCCTTTTAACAAAAAGAAATTGTCAAAGCAGTGAACCCTTTAAGCCTAGTCGTACAAGTTTTATCCATCTACATCCATATATTATAACCATGGTATGAAAACATGTTCCTCGTAAAGGGAACTGTCCCTACAAAACAAAATAAAGTGCAGTCCAAAAATATGTTATATTTGGTAGATATATTTCGTTTCCTAAAGTTATTCAATTTGATTCTGAAGCATATCTATACCTTCAAAAGAATAAAATGAAAAATGACATAGTTCTGAAAGATGAACCCTTCAGAGAGGCGACAATGTGATTGTTGGTCTCTCACTGCTGTTACTGAGCCCCATCATGGTCCCACAGCACATGGTGATCAGAGATTGGCTGTTAACTTCCCTTAATTCCCTGGCCTATCACTGGACAATACATATTCCTCTCTGATATGCCATGACATGGTGCCGGAGAAAGTGCTCAAGACAGAACAGACTGGCACTGTGCTGGGGGTTGATTTACAATACACTATTATAGATGGCATGTGGGGGGTGTAACATGAAGATCCTGAGCGCTAACATAAAATGTGTAACATGGTCGCCCCCTGCCAAATATATATCTACTGATCTTCTTATATATAGAAAAGCCTATGGGCTCCCTAGGGAGTAGGGTCTGACTATGACTGCCCCCTTGCATACCCCTACAGAGACAGCTAGAAATGTGTAAAAACCCTCTAGAATACACTGTATGTACATGTCTTTTGCAAGAACAGATGATGAAACAGATGTTGTCTATGTCTATTTAGTAATGTAATATTACCAATATTTTATTGAGAATTATTGGAAAAAATGAATTGACTTTTTATATTCTGTTCTCAGAGCTCATCACATCTATGATACTGGAGATAACTATCATATAAAGCATATGCAAATGCACTGTACTGTATTCAGTGACACGAAGACATAATGAGCACAGTGTTCTGTGTGTGCAGAATCAGGAAACAGTGTCATTACTGTGGGACTTTGTGTAGCAGATAAAAGTTATAGTAAATAATTGAAGACATGGGGTGAAGCTCTTCTATCTGGCTCTTTCCTACTGGCCCTGTGGCTCACATCCAGGAAGCTTTACCTATTGAAGCTACTATCTTTACAGGGATATTGTAGAAATGAGAACAAGTCAAGTGTTCATTTCAAAAAGTCAGAATGTTACAAAGAGGATAAGACTTTGAAGGACTAAAGTGGCAAATAAATCCTAATAGCTACACAAATCGCAGAGCTGAAATCATAATGGAGGAAAAAAGTATCAGACGTGGTTAAAGGTAATACCATTTTTTATACAGAAGACTGGGATTGGTGACCTACATGGTTTAAAAAAAACTCTTCTGTCTTATTGAGGTACTTCAGGTTATCAGAATCTTCAGCTTGGCCATTTAGCCTGACAGAAGATGGTGCCATTCTGTTTCTGAGATGTCTGTTAGCTCTAGTGATGTGAGGCAAATAGCTATCCTATTTCCAATGTCCATTCAGTTCCCTGTATTTATGGAACTAGCCCCTTTAAGAAGGCTTTAGAAGCCGCCATCATATTCCTTTAGGTTAATCATGTTATAGGATCAAATCTGTGTATTCCTATTGTGTATAATATGTTGGTGTTTATGGAGAGAATACAGCCTTCCTATATTATTCAATACTCAACGGTATTATCACAGTAAAGTGACATAAAATTCCACAAAACTTTAACTAGTGAATTTAGTCTAATCAGAATTATCCCACCATTTTCATCATTGCACTACTTATCTAAGCCCATTACAAGCAATTTATGGGGCATAGACAAACATCAAAGCACAATGTCATTTAAAGGAATTTTATTTCATAAGTACATTCCTTTATTGTATAGAATATTAAAGTATACCTGTACTTCTAGACAAACTGTCATGTTTTTTTGTGTACATGAGGAATAAACACTATTTTTGCCCACTTTCTGTCTTGTTTTACCCCTCTGCAAGCTCTATATCTAATTAACAGCTTATCTAGCTCCAGAGTGGGTGGAGACTACCTACTAAGATCTTTTCCATGGACAGGATACACAAACAACAAGAGTTCCTGCCTCCCTACTTCTCTACAGCAAATGCTCAAAGGTAGCAGCAGGATGGAGGACATTACAGAACAGTAATAAGCAGTGTAAACTAAGAATCCAGTACTGGGGTGACACTGTAATACAGGAAGGTCTCTGTGTTTTCAGCACTCTCTCAGCATTCCTTCGCCACCAGTGCTAACACCTAGACATCCGTTCTCTTACTTCTGTCACTTCCATTCTCTCGGCCAATCACTAGAGATGAGCGCAACTTGAGCTTGCAGACTCCCTAGGAAGGCATCCAACTTCTTCAGCCACTGGTAATCAATAACCGAGCGATCGGACTCGACCATGCTCGAGTTGTGCTCATCCTTACCAATCACATGAGATCACATACTGCTCTCTGTTATGCCAATGACATAGTGCGGATGTCTGCACTTGACTGAGTGCACTGGACTGAACAGACTGGCACTGTTATAGAAGATGTACTATATTATAGGTGGCACGTGGGTTAACTGATACACTCGGTTTGCAGGGTACTATGCGAGGAGAAAGGAAAGAAACAGCAGCAGCAGTACAGCAGAAAAGAGGTGGCACCAAGAAAGACTGATGTTTTTTAAGCTACAGTCCAGGAAAGGCAGCAGTGCTGCTTGTTGTCATTTGCAAATTATTGGTCCTTTTCTGATTGCCCAATCATTCTAATAGCCATCTGGAGCCCTGCACCATATTATTAGCTATATGACCATACTAGGAATGAGATGGTTTTGGAGAGTAAAAGTTTCTTGATGATAATGCCACAGAACCATATTAGATTTAAATGTTTTTTTACACCTTAGCATATAAACATTGGTTTTATTACAACCTCCAAACAAATTCTATATTTCAATCTACATAACAGGCAGAGCTTTGTACACAATCCATCCAGCTGGAATTAGAAATAGACATGAACAGCGCTCATGTGACAGATACTATAGTCACATAAAATATATTATTAGTAAGCAACTGCTGGCAGCAACATCAGTCAGCACATGATCCCACCTAATGACCTCAAGGAAAAAGCGGGCCTGGTCTCCAGCCTAACAAAGGACCCCAGTCCGCTCCTGCTTTCTTGGCTGGCTGATAAAAAAAGATCTGACATAAAGCTTCACTGAAGCAGAGAATCAATAATTGCTCACAGCTCCAAGCAAGTTGTCCCTCAAAACAATCTTCTCAGGGAAAACACAGAAAATCTAAGCATCTGAGTAAATTTGCCTTTCAATTCGCCTAAGAAGTGATTAAAAAGCCATTTACTCAGACAAGTCTCTTACTTCCATGGGGGGTAACAGCATCATTTTCTTTCTTGTCAGCTAAAACAAATACAGTACAAGCTGACTGTACAGAAGCAAAAACATATAATAGCAGTAATAGAAAGCAGCAGAAAGCCTACATAGTACTGTAGATTTCTACACATAATGCAGCATGGGCTCTAAATAATTATGGGATGAGTGAATTACAATAGATGAGCTATTTATTATACAGAAAATCAACACTGGCTGCAATTCTTGTAATAGAACTACCTTCACAATACAGTCTAATTTCATACTTTAAATGGAATCTGTCAGCTGCAGTCTACATCAAACTGCTGAAACTGTTAGATAGCTATTAGGGCAAGAAGACACATGGTACCTTTCATATATCCAGCTGTGCTTCCAGAATGTAGAAAAGAGAGATTGTTTATGGTAGTTGAATCTATATGTGACAATATGACATGATAGTAATAAAGGAATGGAATGTAACCTGTGGGGTACTTGCCGGGCGCTGTGTAGCTAGATATATATATAGTGGAGATTTGGTAGTTTTGGGGGGGGGGGGGGGGTCAAGTTAGGGCGTCATTGTGCATTCCAATCTGCCATTACAATACTAGCAACTGATTGTGCCGGTGAGCTCGGCAGTGAGTGGGCTGAGGCTCAAGGCATGAGGCCAAGTGGTATACTAATATTTTGTAAAGAAATGTCTGTATGGATGAAAACGTGCTTAACCTGGCTGTCTGGGGGAGACTACAGACCATAATATATGGGCTGTGGGAACCCGTGGATTGCAGAGGGCTGTTGTTCATGGGACCTGTGTGGCGGGTCCGTGGATAATGGGAATGATTGAGAATTGCTCCATCTTAGATCAGTGTTGCCCTTGATAAGGATGGGGCTGGCAGGGATGGAGCTTAAAGTGGTTGGTTGAGGGTGTTTAAGTTTAACTTGATTTTTCTTTAATGGACATTCGTATTTTTGGCCTAATACGAGGTGGTGGAGAAGGTTCGGTCTGGTCAATTATGGTCGGGCCTCCCTGGCTCCTGGTGCGGCGGGGGGGGTCAGTTATGCTGGCACCCGTTGGGTTGAGATAAGTAAAATAAGAGAGAGGTAATAAGAGAAAGGGTGGACGGTAAGGGAAGATGTGTAATCACTGGGTCGGGCGCCCTTCAGGTCTGACCCCACAATAAAAAAAAGAAAGAAAAGAAAATAGTTTTATTCTACAGTATCAAGAGTCAAAGAGGCTTTCCCAAGTTCCTGCTGTGCAGCAAGCTGTAACACCTCCTTATATCCCCCTCCCATACCTGTCCATGCTAAGAATTCAGCTTCCAGGTGTCAATTTCCTTTCACTTTACATATGCCCCGTTATGGAGGATTGAGATTTTTCCTTGATTCATGTACGAGTATTATGAAGGAAGGAGAGGAGGAGTACACTATTATTGATCACTAAAAGCCACAACTATTTAGCGCTTTAAAGCACTGTTGCAGTTATAAATAACACAAAACCTCTCTGGAATTTAGCTTTTTGCCATTTATCAAATGCACTTGAACTGGCTATACCAATATGGGATATATGGAATGCATTATATTTTACATGGTATCTGATACTAAGACCAACATATTCAAAATCATCTTGTATTTGTTTTCTTTCTATATAATGTGTTACCCTAAACTTCTAGTGGAGTACATAGAATTTTTTTGCATATTTCCCTTTTATTCTGCATTCTTGGCACCCTGAATCTGCATGCACGCACCATCTTCCCATATTTTCTATTGTCTCACTATAAGTGACTGTAAAAAGCCTAGAATGAGTGAAAGTAGCTCAAGGTATCCTCCCCACATGAATTGGTAGTTACCCAGAAGGCAAGTGGCTGCTAGGAAACCTCAAGTGGCCCTACATGCAGAGTACAATATACAGTAAAAGAGCTGCAAAAAGAGAGACAAAATGGAGCTAACCAAAGTAGAGTAGTGAATCCCCTGGTAGGTCCAGACTTACACAATAACAGGCCCAAAAAGTAAGGCAGAAGACAAAACCATTATTGGTACGTTCACACCGGATCCGCAGCAGATTTCATTTAATTAACTGAACACAGCATCAAATCTGCACCATCAAATCTGCTGCGGATCCTGTAGGTGCGGATCCTGTAGGTGCGGATCCTGTAGGTGCGGATCCTGTAGGTGCGGATCCTATGTTCACACTACGTAAATCTACGGCCAAAGTTCTCGCCGCAGAACTACAGCCGTAGAGTTGCGGGGTGGAACATAGCATTATTTGCTATGGGATCCTGGCCGGAGCGTACACACATCGTGTGCACTCCGGACGGTTCCCATACGGCGCCGCAAACAACTGACAGGTCCATTATTTGCAGACGGAATTCAATGAATTCCTCCCACAGAAGGACCTGTCAGTTCACACAGTGAAGCGAGCGGTTCCGGCCACTTGCTTCACTGTGTGCTATGGGAAGCTCTGATGCGGGCGCGCCGATGCGCCCGCATCAGAGCTCCACGGAGGAAAGATCATCCGGCCGGTACTTAAGTACCGGCCGTGATGATCCGGGCTGAGACCGGCCGTTCCATGACCTGGACGGAGTCACGGAACGGCCGGTCTCATACAAAGTGTGAACATGGCCTAAAGCTGATTTGGAACCAATAACTGCTGCTAGATACAGTTCTTATTGAGCTGATTAACAAATAAAGTACTAGAATTTATTAATGAAATATAATAAATTTTTAAGCAGAATGTATTGCCTAGATTTGTCTTTACTAACTGGATACAGATACTGGAATATGTTCTTGTTTCTCATCTGTTTCTATTTTCTAATTGTTATTGTTTTAATTTTAGTTGTAGTCCATTATTATAGGGGCTGCCATCTTGCCTAAGCTGTTTTAGGCTGGGTTCACACGCTGTATGACAGTGGCCGTGTCACAGAACGACCGATGTCTATAAAGTTGACCCCGGCCCGTAATGCAGTAGCAGTCGGATGAACTTCATTTCTTTTTAATTGGAATGCGGGCGCATTCTGGTGTGCCCGCATTACAATTAACCATAGCAGACAATGTAAAGTGTATACTGTAATGTAGATATGTAATAATTATTTGTATTTTGTTACGGTATTAGAGTTAGGTTTAATGTTTAAGCATGCTTTTGTAATACATGACTTCTGTACCAAATTTAAAGGGGTTGTCTAAATCTTTAATTCAGCGTGAAACATGACATTAAAGGACAACTCCCACAAAAATTTTTTTTTGCTCATTTAACACACATTACAAAGTTATATAACTTTGTAATGTGGTTAAATACCCGGCCTGGCCCCCTTCCCCCACTTTCGGACCCCCGACCCCCCACCCCGGAAGTTAAAGAATGTATACATTACCTATTACGATCGTCACGGTCCTCTTCTCCGGGGTGGCATCTGGTGACGACGACGTCAGAGCCGAGGGGCGGTCCGGGTCTTCTTCCTCCTCGGCGTCTTCATGCAAAGTGAATGGGGATGAAAAGGCTGCTGGTGCACATGCGCACCAGCAGCCTTTTCATTGGCTGGAGCGCATCACATGGCTTCCAGCTTGCTCAGCCCTGATTGGCTGAGCTTGCTGGAAGCCATGTGATGCGCTCCAGCCAATGAAAAGGCTGCCGGTGCGCAAGCGCACTGGCAGCCTTTTCCATCCCCTGGACCCGGAAGTCGGAGACATCGCTGGATGGCGGACGGCGGCGACGGAGAGGCGGACGGCGGGCGAATCGAGTGGCGATCGTCACCGGAGAGATGGTGAGTATGGTGTCTGTGTGTGTCTGTGTTTTTTTTTTTTTTGGGGTCCCGCGGGAGTTGTCCTTTAAAGAGGTTTTCCAAGCTAAAATAACTCTCTGTATTGGTACCTGTTGGGAGGGGGGGGGGTATTTATATTTATCTCCTAGACCCATTACACAGCCATAGGCTGTATTCAAGGTTTCCAGGCAGCCCTAGGGTTGCATCCAACTTCTCCCACCACCAGGAGTCAAATGACAGATGTTTCGGGTTTCGCAAACTGTTGTGTTCCTGGACACTAACCTCCTCTGTCTGTGTGTCTTTAAAGTCTACCTTCTGAGACAAGAGATGGGGGGGTGATAGCACAATGAAAGCATCATGTGCGGACATGACCAATAACTGCACATGCACACGTGCCCTCTTGTCTTGAAAGGTATACGTTCCAAGATAAGCTGAGAGGGAAGAAGTGAGTGTTGGGGAGCAGTATTGATAAGAAAGTAAGCTGTTACACCCAGGCCTTACTGCTTAATGGGACACAAATGCTCCGTTAGTATAAATCTCACATCACCCCAGTCATAGATTATGCACTGGGGCCCAAAAGCTTCAGCTTATATTTCTTATCCTTTTTTTTTCAATAATGTCTGTGTTCTATATGAGTTTTTAGCAAATGTTTGGTATTGATTAATGGCTATGTACATTATACAGAAATATGCAGGCTTTCTGGTGCTGCATTCTTCACACTTCACTATGCTCAGTATGAGATGACTGTCAACACTCTAATTGAAACCATGTAACTACCATTTAACAAAAGCTGGTAAAATGAAACCTGCTCAAACTGAGACCTATAGGAAGGATATTGTTTAGCTACAGAACAGGTGGCAAAACAGACTGCAAATGAGGTCTGTCTAGAGCTGTTCAAGCGCAAAGAACATTTCCACTGCACATTGGGATCTTGGACGCGTTCTTCACTTAAACCGCACTGATTTAAGAAACAACATGATTGTTGTAAATTTTGTTGCCAAGAGAAAATAAATACATCCCACTACCATAAAACCCACTTATTACATATTATTATATAGCAATGTCTAACAGGAAATGTATGAAAAGTGGTACGGATAAAAGTGACGCTGTTACCCATTCAACTATTAAGACCAGGTCTCTAAAATTCTCTGATGCTCCAGAGGTTTTCCATATCTCCCCATGTATGTGCCACTTCTCAGATACTCATTGCACTGATTCTAATCTTACAACAACCAATTGATGGATTAACTTTCTTATTGTCATTTATATTCTAGATAGGGTGAGTAATGTCAAAAGATTCACCGAAGATTCACCTTAGTACTCAGCACAGGTTACTGTTGTCAAATGGTACAACCAAGGCCTCGATTATGGATATCTCCTTATGAAGATGAATTCTTCCTTAATTATAATAATGTACAGGAAACACATTGCAACTGCTGAGGATGCTAAACAGATAACAGAGAACTGCTATTCTGATGGCTCCCAGGCCTCACCTACCAGGTTACTATAATGCGTTGTTCCCATAACAACTGCCTGTTCAGCCAATTACTGGTCACAGTAGTGACCTGTCCCAGTCAGTGACTGGCTGAGTGGCTGTTCTCGTGGGGAGGGCACATCACAAAAACTAGGAAAACATGGTAACGAAGTAGGGACAAAGAGATATTAATAGCTGTAGAGGATTGGGGTAGATGAGTATGACATGGTTTTTTTGTAAGCTTTTATAGAAAAATCTGTCTCTGGACAAACTCTTTAAGAGGGTTTTCTTATTCTTTTCAGATTCAGATTTCCTTTCTTAAGCAGGATCAGACAAGACAAAAAAAAAAGTATTTTTTGTCTGGTCAAATCCTGCTAAATAAATCAACACCAGACAAAAACCAGACAGACCCCATTTAGGCCAATAGGAACTCTCAGGGTCCATTGGTGTTCATTGTGCTCCAATTTCTTGCCCAAAATGGAATCTGCGACCCAAACATAGCCTTATGAGAATAAATTCAATGCAGTGTAATGAGACTTTTGACAATAATACCTGCTTATGCATTTTCAACAGATTTTGTTAAGGATGCCTTCACACACAACGAATCCGCAACAGATCCAGTGCCAGTTCATCCCTATGAGAATACGTAATCACAGTGGGATTGCCCGCTGCGAGTATGTAAGTTAACCCCCCCACACCGGCCGGAGCATACATCACCTGCTCCCCACTCTGGCTTTCTTAGGGGGTTCTCGGCTGCACGTCCCGCTCAGCCAAGCGGGACGAGCAGACGCCGGGAGCCCCCGAAGCAAGCCAGAGCGGGGAGGAGGTGATGTATGTTCCAGCCGGTGTGGGGGGGTTAACTTACATACTTGACATCCAGCTGTGAGTATGTATTCTCATAGAGATGAACTGGCATTCGATCCGCAGCGGATTTCTCAGCGTGAAAAACGCTGCGGATCTGGTGTGTAAAGGCAACCTTAAAGCGTCTTCCATTGAGAAAATAATATTTTTTTTTTAAATGATGAGTTCTCACCTGCTGCCTGATTCCTGCTGCTGCCATTCTGTGTTGACAAACAGGAAATGCCAATCACTTGCTAAGGCAGGTCACCACTGTAGTCAGTGATCGGCAAATAAGACATCTCCTGCATCTCAGCACATCACCTATAGCAGTGAGCAATGGTGACCAAAGCACCGACGGACTGGCAGCAGCAGGGGACTGGGAGACATATGTATAAGTGAACAATTGTGCATGTCAAATAGGCGTGTCACCATGCACTGATACTGTCAGACTGTGTACACACTCGCCTTATTGACAAGGGGAATCAAAACACCCAGTCCTTGATTCATTCATATATTCCATAAGAAAATATGATACCAAATTGCCTTTTTTTCACGAGGAATAGAACTGGTAACTGACAGGTCTATGGTAGATAAAACCTGAGCGTGAAACAATGTTTCTCATACATAAGAATGTATGAAAAACAGGCCTAATAGAATTGTAAAAATCTCAATTTTCAGTTATAGCTAAATCTGGTGACAACCAATATGGCCAAAATTACATCTGCTACGTGAGTTGTCACCTAACTTACTCTGATTCCTCTGCAGTGATACAACCCATGCTTTCTATGCACATTGGTATTTGGGATATAGCTCAAGAGAAAATTCAAGACCAAAACTGGACAATTCAAAGACTTTATTGTTTTAGGGGAAATGCTCTTTAAATGTAGTTGGGGGGGGGGGGTTCACTTATACAAAGGTTAAGCAGTTGTCTTTATCATTCTTGTATTAGATCATGTTTCCTCAAGCACTATTAATACAGTTATTTGAACTTTAAAGTAATTTTTTCCAGATTGATTTTCTAATCCGGGACCACAAGGTCAGTTCATGCTGAGACTTCCTTCCAGCCGAGCAAAGTGTCAATCTTTGAATTAAAGAAGCTTCTCCTTGCAGGTTTTCACAGTAGGAAATAGGATAAATTGTTCCTGGTACAGTCATACACATTTTAATAGTGACCTATATACTGTGTTAAACCCAGCTGTTAATAAGTGGAACTTGCTAACCTGATAACCTCTCTGTATGGAAAACTAAGGGAGAAATAGGACACTTCATACAGATGTAATATAAGGGTAAAACGCAGAAAATATTGTTATAGAGTGTTCCTCCAGAAGTCATTACTGCTAGACTATCACCTCACCATTCAGGCTTTACCTCACATTGTTCAGTCATTGCTCTACCCCTGTATCTAAATATCCTGGACAATGCAAAGTGGCATGTTACATCCCCGCCATGGCACACAGCACCAAGGGCACATGATCTACCAGCCCTACCACTGGCCTATCCACTGTCTGTCTTCATCAGGGGATATACCTTAGCTTTTCTAGACTCTAAAATGTCAAATCCAGCCAGCTATGTAGTCATCCATCTTCTCCCATGAAGCTACACAGGCTGATATTCTACTTAGGACAACCCAGCTGTGGGTAACCATACTGGTTGTCATCTAGCTTTCCAACATATGTAAATTATGTTTTTTAATTGTACATGGGACAATTATTTCCAATCGTATCTCTTATGTCATTTTTTTTTATTATAAAATATGTTCAGAAATAAAGCTATCCGTTTGCTTGAATCCCCCACAATACATACCTGCTCTACAATACAGCCCTAATAATAAATAGATTCATTTCTCTGTATAAAATTTGACATGCTAGCAAAGCTAACAGATGTTGATTTTCAGCCAACAAGCATAACATCCACGTAGCAATGAAAGTGGTTCTGCCTACCAGTGAGGGAAACAAATCAGTCCTATATTTATTTTATGACTCCATTCAATTACATGGCTTCTATGTGCCTGCATTAATACATATTAGGTTACGCCTTGTATCCAGGAGACTTTGATAAAGAAATCCACCATTATGAGTGATTAGCATACGTTGCAGTTATTATGCCATTGTTAAGCGCCCCTTAGGGGATGAAAAGAAATTAACCCAACACGAATAAATGAGCTTGACCAAAACTTCATATTAAGTCAAGTACACAGCAGCAGCAGCACAGGCATGCATCAATGAATCCTAAACAGAGGACATTGAAGAGTTCCCCAATGTAATGTTACCCTTCTATGACTGGCACCAGGACTGTGGTTCTGATGGGCACAAAAGCCCTGACATATGATGACTGGACAGAAGCAGATGCTGAGGCTTCATATAATTTATTTTATGTGCCCACAACAATCAGCTTTCTGTCATAATACTAAGGGTCACATCACGTGGCCAATTCCGGGTTCATTTGGCCACTTCCACCAGAAAGTGACAGAAAGAGCCCAGTAAAATCCACCAAGGGGTGCGGCTTGCTTATTAATGACTCCTGCCATGCACCTGCCAGTGGCCAAGCTCTGATGGATCATCTGCCTACACACTGGAAGAGCACACAGGGAGCCGCACATCCTATTGTTCACAAAGACAGGGATATACCAAAACAATAGTGCTGCTGCCTTACACTCTGGACCCCTGGTTTATTTATTTATTTGAAACAATAGGAAGTCCTATGAGCAGAAATCCATATATAAAAAAGCTCCCATATTCACATATGCCATAGATAGTCTAAAGACTGGGGCATCCCAGTTACATTGTGTAATTCTTACAATGATACAGTATTCATTTGTACACAGATATAATAGAAGCAGCCAGATGGTATTTGCCATGTGATTTGTGGGGCTTCTATGGGGACCTAAAGATACATATATAGGGACTTATAGATACATAGATGGGGACCTATAGACACATATATGAGGACATGTAGATACATAGATGAGGACCTATAAGTACATATATGAGGACCTATAGATACATATATGGGGACCTATAGATACATAGATGAGGACATATAGATACATAGATGAGGACATATAGATACATATATGAGGACCTATAGATACATAGATGGGGACCTATATATATACATATATGGGGACCTATAGATACATAGATGGGGACCTATATATACATATATGGGGACCTATAGATAGCTATATGGGGACCTATAGATACATATATGAGGAAATATAGGTAGATATATGGGGACCTATAGATAGATATATGAGGAAATATAGGTAGAGATATGAGAAAATATAGATACAGATATGGGAACATATAGATAGATAGATGTGGACCTATAGATAGACATATGAGGACCCCCAGGCAGCTCTGGGGAGAGCCAGCACTAGCACTGCCTGCCATCCGCTAGGCTGGTACACAAGCACGGGCACGGTACCTGAGCAGTTGATGCCCTTGCCTTTGCCGTTCTGGCACTCGCTGGGCAGCTGGTTGGACGCCTGGACGCCGGAGAAGGCGAGGAAGAAGACCAGCACTGAAGACGTGGACCACAGAGCCAGAGGTGCCAGCCGCCGGGAGGAAGGGGGGGACGAGGCGTCCATGGCGAGGAGGAGCGGGATGCTGCTGGGGCTACAAGCGGCTGGAGAGAGCAGGGGACCGGCAGGCTCGGGCAGGCCACGAGCATCAATGAGTGCACACGGCGCACGGCAGCAGCGGGCTCTCACTCTTCATCCCCCGCAGCCGTCTCTCGGTTACTCCTGGGATATGAGAAGAGCCAGGGATGTCCAGGGCAGCACATAGGGCACAGTCCACCTCCCCCAGCACCTCACAGGAGGCTGTCAGCCATCCTCAGGACCATGCTAGAGAGAAAGGAGCAGTGTTACCTCCCAGTGGCGGCTGCCGGGCCCCTCCCTTCCCTGATTGCCCCTTCACCGCCCGCCCGCCCGGCTTATTGTTCCAAGCAGCAGAGCGACTGTCACCAGCCACTAGATGGTTGCAATACGTGTGGCTTCTCCTAACAACAAAGAGACCGAGTGGGGCAGGAGGGGAGGGGAGGAGGAGGGGGAGGAGGAGAAGATGAAGGGGGGGCCACGTGACTCCAGCCCCCTTGCCTCTCCTTGCAGCCTGTAGTAAACCCCACATGATGTTCATCATAAGAACTTACTACTGAACTGAGCTGTGCATGCATGCTACATGACTGGAGAGGGGGTCACATGATCAATGCTACACTGGGAAGCTGAGCTAACCACTACAACTCCTGGGTGGCCACATAATACTGGGAATAGCACCCATTGCATTGGTAGGTATTATAGTGTATGCTCTTCTAACACAGTCACCCCCACTAGTGTTACTAGCCTTCTGCCAATATGCAGGATATCAGATTCACCCAACTGGGTATGATGCGGCTGACATCAAAGAGAGACAACTGTGGTACAATATCATTTCTGCTTTTATGTTTTTGCTAATTCACATCCATGAATAAAGAAATAAATGTATGTGCTATGGCTGACACCAGAGAGTACTAGCCTGAGAAACTATTTATGGAAATACTAAGGGGGGGGGGGGGGGATTTTATATGTTCTCCTCCAGTTTCTCCACAAGTAATTTCACCATATTAAAGGAGAAGTCCGGTATTTTCTAAAAGCCAGCAGGGGCATGGGGGACCCCCACCGGAAATTATTTTCAAATGAGTTGTGATAACAGTGTCGGACAAGGGTACCTGGGGCCCACCAGAGGAAATGATCCTTGGGATCCACCAATATACAACCAGTGAGACACAACATGCTGACCCCGTCCTTTCCTGAATTCTTCTGTATCTGTTACAAATCCCTTGTGGACAACATTTTCAGTCTAACTAAAACTCTGAGAAACCCCTACATTTATACAGCTTTCAGGGTATGCTGGGAGTTGTAGTTTCTGAGAGGACAACCCTATAATAAATCTCTGTGTGCAGAGTCTCCTGGTGGCTGCAATCTGTGGGTGACAACCATCAGCCTGGTACGTCCAGCAAAACATCTGTCTACAGCGGCAGTTATCAGAGGATTGTACTACTGTACTACAACTCCCAGCATATCCTGAGGGCTGCAGACTGTCAGTAAATGCTGAGAGTTGTAGTGCCTGCTGTTGTAGTTGGGTCCTATGTGTAGTGCAGCTGTTGTAGTTGGGTCCTATGTGTATTATACACTGGATGCTTTGTGGCATATAAAAATACATAGATCTGTGGGGGCTCAGTGTAGGGAAGTGACCCCAGAACATCACTAATAGAGAATAGAACAAAAACATTTACCCTACCATATTATCACCATACCGTCACACTGTTACCATATTATCACCATACCGTCACACTGTTACCATATTATCACCATACCGTCACACTGTTACCATATTATCAGCATACCATCACACTGTTACCATATTACCACCATACCGTCACACTGTTACCATATTATCACCATATGTCACACTGTTACCATATTATCACCATACTGTCACACTGTTACCATATTATCACCATACCGTCACACTGTTACCATATTACCACCATACCGTCACACTGTTACCATATTATCACCATACCGTCACACTGTTACCATATTATCACCATACCGTCACACTGTTACCATATTATCACCATACTGTCACACTGTTAGCATATTATCACCATACCGCCACACTGTTACCATATTACCACCATACCGTCACACTGTTACCATATTATCACCATATGTCACACTGTTACCATATTATCACCATACCGCCACACTGTTACCATATTACCACCATACCGTCACACTGTTACCATATTACCACCATACCGTCACACTGTTACCATATTATCACCATACCGTCACACTGTTACCATATTATCACCATACCGTCACACTGTTTCCATATTATCACCATACTGTCACACTGTTACCATATTATCACCATACCGTCACACTGTTACCATATTATCACCATATGTCACACTATTACCATATTATCACCATACTGTCACACTGTTACCATATTTTCACCATACTGTCACACTGTTACCATATTATCACCCTACCGTCACACTGTTACCATATTATCACCATACCGTCACACTGTTACCATATTATCACCATACTGTCACACTGTTACCATATAATCACCATATGTCACACTGTTACCATATTTTCACCATACTGTCACACTGTTACCATATTATCACCCTACCGTCACACTGTTACCATATTATCACCATACTGTCACACTGTTACCATATTATCACCCTACCGTCACACTGTTACCATATTATCACCATACTGTCACACTGTTACCATATTATCCCCGTACTGTCACTGTTACCATATTATCACCTTACCGTCACACTGTTACCATATTATCACCATACTGTCACACTGTTACCATATTATCACCATACCGTCACACTGTTACCATATTATCACCATACTGTCACACTGTTACCATATTATCACCCTACCGTCACACTGTTACCATATTATCACCATACTGTCACACTGTTACCATATTATCCCCGTACTGTCACTGTTACCATATTATCACCTTACCGTCACACTGTTACCATATTATCACCATACGGTCACACTGTTACCATATTATCACCATACCGTCACACTGTTACCATATTATCACCATACTGTCACACTGTTACCATATTATCACCATACTGTCACACTGTTACCATATTATCCCCGTACTGTCACTGTTACCATATTATCACCATACCGTCACACTGTTACCACATTATCACCATACCGTCACACTGTTACCATATTATCACCATACCGTCATACTGTTACCATATTATCCCCGTACTGTCACTGTTACCATATTATCACCATACCGTCACACTGTTACCATATCACCATACCGTCACACTGTTACCATATTATCACCATATGTCACACTGTTACCATATTATCACCATACTGTCACACTGTTACCATATTATCACCATACTGTCACACTGTTACCATATTATCACCCTACCGTCACACTGTTACCATATTATCACCATACTGTCACACTGTTAGCATATTATCACCATACCGTCACACTGTTACCATATTATCACATACCACCACTCTGTTACCATATTATCACCATACCGTCACACTGTTACCATATTATCACCATACTGTCACACTGTTACCATATTATCACCCTACCGTCACACTGTTACCATATTATCACCATACTGTCACACTGTTAGCATATTATCACCATACCGTCACACTGTTACCATATTATCACATACCGCCACTCTGTTACCATATTATCACCATACCGTCACACTGTTACCATATTATCACCATACCGTCACACTGTTACCACATTATCACCATACCGTCACACTGATAACCATATTATCACCATACTCTCACACTGTAACCAAATCCAGAAAACCAAGAACAATATTACCAATAATACCTATATATAAGAAACAAATATTATCACCCCACCGTGGCAACACCATTACCACCACATACAGTAGTTACTAAGGGGACATTCAAACATCTGTAGAATTTTGTCCATACACGGAGAGTGTTCTGCAGACTGGACCCCCCATCATTTATGTTCTCGAGAGCTCCTAGGCAGTTTAAAAGTTTGTGCTTATGTACTGTAGTGACTGCAGGGCTGTGTCAGTACACTAGTGCAAACCATATACTGACCCATTTAGACACCAATGGTACACAGGCTCTGCACACTATATAAGTGATTACAGTGCAGTTACTAATGACTCACAGGTGATGTCTTCTCTGATTGCAGTTGCTCACTTTAAAAAAAAAAAACAATAGGAGAGAAGAGGAGGGGGATATAAATAATAAGGGGATACGGGGGGTATAAATAATACGGGTAAATGGGTGGCCAGAAAGCTGTACAGAGAGGAAAGAGTGGATGGGGGTGGCTGTAGAAATAACATAGACCCTTCTGTACATCTAGCTTTCTTTGACACGTAAAGATTAAAGGAGAAGTCCGGCCAAAATTAATTTTTGATATGTTGTTACTTATGAAAAGTTATACAAATTTCTAATGTACATTAATTATGGGAAATGCACATATAGAGCTATTTCCCTTAATTTAGTAGATCAGGAAGTGTTAGAAATATCTCTGAAGAAGTGACGTCACGACCCAGGGTGTAATTCCTATGGAGTGTCCAGCAGGGGGCGCTCTCTATATAGAAGTCTATGGGACTTTATTGTTTCTATGGGTTTCTATGTAATGTAATGTAATGTAATGTAATGTAATGTAGTGTACAGTGCTTTATTGAATGAATACATCTATGGAATACTTTGGGGAGCAAGTGTCCTTGCTCCCCAAAGTATTGCATAAATGTATTCATTCAATACATTCAATACACAGTAAGCCCGCCGATCCGCCGCATTTCCGCCGAATTTCCGCCGCATTCCCGCCGATCCGCCACACGCTGATCCGCCGCATTCCCGCCGATCCGGACCATATACATTGAACTACAGCTCCCATCATCTGCTTCTAGTATGAACAGGTGATGGGAGCTGTAGCTGGGTAATGGATATGACATGCCGCCGGGCGCAGGGGGGAGCCGCTCAGTACACAGGAGCGCTCCCCCCTCCTCCTCCTCCTTCCGTGATAACTTCCGCCTATACCAATGCTGACTCCCTGCCTGGCCGCCGCTCTCCGCTCTCCCCCCCATACATACCGGCTCCCGATGCATCCTGGTGTCCGCGCTGATGCCGGGAGCCGGTATATGTGAGCGGAGAGCGGCGGCCAGGCAGGGAGTCAGCATTGGTATAGGCGGAAGTTATCACGGAAGGAGGAGGGGGGAGCGCTCCTGTGTACTGAGCGGCTCCCCCCTGCGCCCGGCGGCATGTGATATCCCTTACCCAACTACAGCTCCCATCACCTGTTCATACTAGAAGCAGATGATGGGAGCTGTAGTTCAATGTATATGGTCCGGATCGGCGGGAATGCGGCGGATCAGCGTGTGGCGGATCGGCGGAAATTCGGCGGAAATGCGGCGGATCGGCGGGCTTACTGTGTATTGAATGTATTGAATGAATACATTTATGCAATACTTTGGGGAGCAAGGACACTTGCTCCCCAAAGTATTCCATAGATGTATTCATTCAATAAAGCACTGTACACTACATTACATTACATTACATTACATTACATAGAAACCCATAGAAACAATAAAGTCCCATAGACTTCTATATAGAGAGCGCCCCCTGCTGGACACTCCATAGGAATTACACCCTGGGTCGTGACGTCACTTCTTCAGAGATATTTCTAACACTTCCTGATCTACTAAATTAAGGGAAATAGCTCTATATGTGCATTTCCCATAATTAATGTACATTAGAAATTTGTATAACTTTTCATAAGTAACAACATATCAAAAATTAATTTTGGCCGGACTTCTCCTTTAATTGGTGAAGCCAAGTACAAGTCCCTGTGCCTGGTAATAAAGACACCATACCCCCTCCAATCAGCAGGTAGGTAGTTGTAGGTAGATGTAGGGAGCTGTAGGTAGTTGTAGGTAGCTGTAGGTAGGTGTAGGTAGGTAGCTGTAGGTAGGTAGCTTTAGGTAGCTGTAGTTAGGTAGTTATGACAGGAGCGCTGCAGCCTGGCTTCTCCCCTGTCCTACTGATGTTACTGACGCTGTCTGATGCAATCGCTACAGCCGGCCGTCCCCTTCTACTGCTCTGCTCCTTGGACATGACCTAACACAATGTTAATGCATATTGTTGATGCATATTTTTGTCTCTGTATTTCATCCCATATTCCAGCACTGTTCCTAGTGTTTCATTCACCCTCATTACTGTTTCACTATTGTTTACCCTTCCCAGCCCTCTCCCATTTATTGATGTTGTTTACACTGTGTGTCACTATAACATCATCACATTTGCCCCGCCCACGTGATTTGGCGGTTTTTGCTGTCATTTAAACCTGCTTGTTACCACTCTGTACTGTACTCCTTAAGCTGATGAAGGCCATGCTTGGCTGAAAAGCATCCTTACTCAACCTGATGTCTAGTGTACAGACATCAAATCAAATCATAAATTAGCAGAACTATTTGGTGAGTGCTGGGTCCTTTCTACTATCTATCTAGATTACCACTACCTCGGGCACCACCACTGACGGACGCACTGTCCTCCCCACATCTACTAAGTGCAAACTGTGTCTACACAGCAAACCATTGGTAAATAGTGACATCCTGTCAAAAAGGGTTACCAGCATATACCAAAGCATACTTACTGGCAGCAGACCCATACAGATTATGGCCAGAACATAGTCAGCTATTGACTATGTTTGGGCCATTATTATATATATATTCTCATAGGGATGAACTGGCAATGGCAATGGATCCGCAGCGGATTTTGCTGCCAATTTGCAGCGTGAAATTTGCTGCAGATCTGGTGTGTGAAAGTACTCTGAGGGTGCCTTCACACATACCGACTCGCAACAAAAAACTCGCTGCGAGTTTCTGCCACGAGCCGAGGTCCTGAAAGACCGCTGCGTGTATGTAATGCAGCTGCCCCCTTAACCCCTTCGGCTCCCGCACCGGTCCCGCACCGCTGTCTCCATACATTACCTGGCTCTGGCTGCACGGGGTCCCGGCGTCTTGCTCTGCCGCCCAGCCAATCAGTGTGTTGCCCAGCCGCAGCCACTGATTGGCCAGGCGGCAGAGCAGGACCCCGTGCAGCCAGAGCCAGGTAATGTATGGAGACAGCAGTGCGGTATCGGTGCGGGAGCCAAAGAGGTTAAGGGGGCGGCTGCATTACGTACACGCAGCGGTCTTTCAGACCATTGCTTGTATGTAGTCATAGGGGCCTTCCAGGACCTCGGCTCGTAGCAGAAACTCGCAGTGAGTTTTTTGCTGCGAGTCGGTATGTGTGAAGGCACCCTTAGAGTAACCACTGGGTGTGACATATTTTACTTCTCTTACATCTGTTTATCAGGAAGGCTGCTAGCTTAAAGGGGTTATCCAGCGCTACAAAAACATGGCCACTTTTCCCCCTACTGTTGTCTCCAGTTCAGGTGCAGTTTGCAATTAAGCTCCATTTACTTCAATGGAACTGAGTTTCAAAACCCCATCCAAACTGGAGACAACAGTAGGGGGAAAGTGGCCATGTTTTTGTAGCGCTGGATAACCCCTTCAAACATTGCAGTTTGCACCCCTGTCCAGAAGAAACAACTATAAGTATTCATTATTTATTTATTCATTTTCTAATAAATATTAATTAAAAAATAAGTCTTCAGGTTAACCCCTTAACAATTGGGCTTTTTTAGTTTTTTTGTTTTTATCTCTCTGTGATCCAAGAGATATAACATTTTTAATTTTCCATTTTAGAGCTGTACTGTTTTTTGTGGAAAAAGATTCCACTAAAATATTTCAGTGTGAATATGTGTGATGCTCCAATCCACCAAGTAAGGGAGAGAAAAAAATTATGGCGATGGTGGCCCCAACCACGGAGGCAGTCCCTACCTTAACCTCAGTGCAAGGACAAAACAACAAACAGGGTGAACTCACACGTGTATATATTTACACACAAAAGACATAGACACCGATAAGAACAATCCATCGCGTTTCTCCTGCCAAATAACACAGGTTCATCAGAGATCAGTTGGTGTCAGGCAAGTATATGGAGGAATGCTGACAACAGGGTCGTGGATCTGTATCATCCATGCCACATCTGAGGGAACATAGGGATGGAAGCCCTGATAAGTACAGTCGAACCTTGGTTTAAGAGTAACTTGCTTTGAGAGCGTTTTGCAAAAAGAGCTCACAGTTTTAAAAAATTGTGACTTGGTTTAAAGTGACACTGTCACCCCCTTTTTGCATTCTAAAATCTCTACACAGGTGTAATGGGTAAATTTTGCGGTTTTCATACCTTATTTTATATCATACGTCATGGTGCTTGTTCAAGTAAAAAGTCATCTTTTATCAACTGCAGATTGTGTTAAGTGGGCGGGGCCTCACGGCATTAGTGCCACTTAGCCCCGCCCACAACACCAAAGTTGGCCCTGCTACCTCGCCGCCCATTGGAACAGGCTGGCCGAAAGGTCTAGACCCCACCCCCTTTATGTCGACCAACCAATGGGTGTCAAGGGGGTAAACGGTGCAGGTGTGGGCGGGGCTAATTGGCACTAATGCAGCAAGCCACGCCCACTTAATACAATCTGCTGTTGATAAAAGATCACTTTTTACTTGAACAAGCACCATGACGTATGATATAAAATAAGGTATGAAAACCGCTAAATTAACCCTTTACACCTGTGTAGAGATGTCAGAATTCACAAAGGGGGTGACAGTGTCACTTTAAGAGCATTGCTTTGGTTTCAGGGCTCCCTGTACTGGGTGGGAGGGCGAGTTGGGGAGGGACATGGTCTGCATAGCGGGGTCTACAGCACTGTAGTCTGACCTAGGAAGCCTCCCTCACCTTACAAATCATGGCAGATCCACTTCAGTCTGGGGCTTACATCAGGGGACAGGAATGTAGACGTAATATATTCATAGCTTTAACCCCTCTCTCCCTGGACAGAGTGCGCTGCCTGTATGTGCCCACATATGTCCTGCTCATTCCTTCATGCTCCCTACAGTCTCTGTCAGTCCTGATTGGTCCATGCAGGACACCCCCTTCCCTATTACTGTCATGTGACCACACAGACCTCTGACAGCAGCCCTGCTTCTCTATTCTAGCCTGTTGTACTGCACTACTGCATTATGGGGATCTGCAGCTCCATCCTGTATCTACAAACTGCTGCTGTGTTATCAGGTTTATGCACTTACTATACATTATACTCCACATGATGATTGCTATACTGTACACTAACTTATAATATAACATATTCAGCTGTTTCTAGATGTTTGCTTCATTAGTTTTACGTGTTATTCTGAATAAAAAATGATTTTGGGGGTTTGAAACCAATTGTCTGCATTTCAATAATTTTTCTGGGGAAAATTTGCTTTGGTTTAAGAGTGGATTTGGATTACAAGCACGGTCCTGGAATGTATTATGCTCGTAATCCAAGGCACCACTGTATCTCTTATCATAGCACATTATTGTTGTTGGCTCCCTAACTTTATAATACTATATTGTATACTGTATTTGATATGTTTATTACAACGGCAGTGCCCATACCGTGGCTCTGTGAAGCTTGTGCACTTTACCAATGTGCTGGTATCCTAGCTGTGATAACAGTATCTATGCCAAGACTCTGTTAAGCATTTGCCTATTTGTGTGAGCATCATCATATCTACAGATGATTCATGCAATACCATCTCTTGACATCCCACTGTCTGGAGTTGAGAGGACTACATACCATCTGTATATACTTCTGTTTTGTCTATCTTTTGTTACATAATTCATAACCATATTGTGGCACTGCTTACGACAATGTCTCCATGGCACTAAGCATCTAGCATCATATATCTGCACTTACTATCCTGACATAGTCTATCTATGTCACGATTTATGCATAAGTTATAGACAGTAAATGTACTCCATTGTAGATATTTGACTTGCTTCTTGTTGCCAATAATTGCCTGACACCAACTGCTACCTGATGAATCTGCATTATTTGGCAGGGGAAACCCATTGGATTGTTCTTGGTGGTGTCTTATCTCTTTTGTTTGTAAACATATTGACGTGTGATTACACCCTGTTTGTTTTTTTTTCCTAGCATTGAGGTTAGGGTAGGGACTACCACCATGGTCTAGGCCACCCTGTTAAGGAGAAGGGCGCCCTCAAAAGACAGGGCTAGTATCTTCCTAAGAAGAGATCAGAGTGCACGCTCCTATCCAGCCCACTATGGCCATCATTTTTTCTGCTTCCTTACTACATTGGACTAGCATACCTATTCACATAATATTTTTGAGGAGTGTGTTCTATAGTTTTTAATAATTGGTACTGTATTTTAAAGTGACGTTTTATCTGTGCCCATTAGTGGACATTTTTTTCCTTCAGATATTGGAGTTATAATTATATGACCACAGGGCTGTTTTGCATATAACTTGGGGGAACAGATACCCCGAACATAATATTTCTGTTGTGGCCACTTTGTATGGAAAAATTTGCAACAATCTTTGCAGATGTTTAAGCCAAGAACTGTGAGTACACTGAAATTTCCCTCTATGTGCAAATGGATATTACCATTACCCAATACCCTATAGAAATGGCAGTAATCATAAGATAGAAATGTAGTATTATTTCTATAACTGTACTGGAAGATCTTATAGCTCTGTGATGTGCTTTCATTTGTACCTGAAATGTATGGCTTAATATCCAAATGGGTGTTGGGAGCGTGCTGTCTGACACTATCCAATCAGAACTGACACTGCCAGACTGTGTAGGGACACCCCCCAAACCGCAGCACCCAGTTGGCTAGTATTTCTTAAGTTTTCAAAAAAAGAGAGGAATTACACATCACATAGGAAAAGATCTTCCAGAATTGTTATGTTCAGGAACAAAGCATGTGTCTGCTACAAAAGACAGGCCTGGAGTGGTGACAGGTCCTCTACAATATCAGGAATGGGAGTGGGGGTCCTAGATTTCACACCACCTCTATTTTCCAAAGCAGCATCCACTTCTGAGAACTCAGCAGCAACAGGCAAGCTGACCAACAATAAGGGTTGTCTTAGGTAGATAACATTTTTAGCATACATTTTCATTCCAAAATAGTGCCCCATTTACTTCCCTTGCCAGGTAGCTGGTACATTACTGTAAGAATATATGTGTACTATAAAGAGTAGTTACATCAATGCTGTAAGTGCTAGTAATAAGAGTTGGAACAGCTGATAGAACTGTACAAGGTCTGTGCACTCTCCTGTCCCCGACAGCTTGTACCATTTGTAGCATTGTCTTGTGTCCTCATCCCCCCTCTATAAAGGGAGCATAACAATCTGTCCTTACCACTCCATTGTCTTCCCAATCACAATAGTTGTAGCGTCACAGTTTAGATGTCTTCTGTCAGTACACAAGAATGGAAATTGTGCTCAGTAAATCACAATAGAGACAGCTGTGAACTTACCACAGCCATTGCTCATCCCCTCATACTTCCTGACGTTTTTATAATTAGGGGTACATTCACATGTACAGCGTTCTAGCAGCATGTTTTTGCCTTTACCCATGCTAGTTAAAACATGCAGCGTCAAAAACATGTAGCTGAAAACACCACACGTGTGAATGTACCCTAAATCAGTCATTATTCAGATTACCAGTGAATGCTCCAAAGCCAGAAGAAACATGATCAGACGAGTTTTGATACACCTGTAAATGAGGCAGCTTGGTGCATTGGGGTTGGGACTACTGGCCTTTTCTTGTGACTGCAGGTAAGAGATTTATGCTGCGTTTACACGCAGCGAAAATTCTGCCAATTGATCGTTTAAGGATTTTTAAGCAATGGTTTGATTTTAATAACGATCAGTGTTTAGACAACGAAATCGTTAGAAAATCGTTAAAAAATTTGTAAGAAAAATTGTTATTGCGATCGTTTTTAAGATCACTTAAGCCCATCTTTCACATAGGGTGAATCTTTGAAAGACTGTTTACACGAAGCGATCTGCGAATTTTTAGCAAACAGCGAACGACGATGTTAAAAGATCAAAATAAATGATTTTTCGCTCGTCGCTTGATTGTTTGCTGTGTTATGCGATTGTTATTGCAAAAATATGAACGATATGCTCCGTGTAAATGCAGCATTTAATTATCCAAACACCCTGCAATGAAGTATGTATTACATTGAGAGTCTGTCCCTCCTAATAGTAATACAAGGGGCACCAACAGCTTAGTGGTAGGCCATCACATATAGCAGGGGTCAGAAACCTATGGCTCTTTTGATGGCTGCATCTGGCTCACAGACAAATCTTTAAAAAAAAAAACCTTCCATAAACCGTTTTAAAAGACCCCAGACAAGTGACTGCTCATCTGTCTGCCACTGACATTGCTCCGTGGACGTGACTGAAACGAAGAAGAACTGGCAGTTACTGTCCCTCAAGACCAGGAGAAGAATCATTAAAGGGGTTATCCAGCACTACAAAAACATGGCCATGATCAAGCATGATCGCCCCCCGCACCCCCCGGCCGTACGATTGCCCCCCGCAGCCCCCGGCCGCACGATCGCCCCCGGCCGCATGATCCCCCCCGCAGCCCCCGGCCGCACGATCGCCCCGATCGCAGGGGGGCGATCATGCGGCCGGGGGCTGCGGGGGGGCGATCGGGGCTGCGGGGGGCGATCGTACGGCCGGGGGTCGCGGGGGGTGATCATGCTGCCGGGGGGGGGGGGCGGGGGGCGATCGGGGCTGCAGGGGGGGCGGGCAGGATATACATTACCAGGTCCCCGCTCCTGCTTGCTTCGGCGGCTCCCGACACGTTCTGCCCAGCCAATCAGTGCGCTGCCCTGCCGCAGCGCACTGATTGGCCGGGCGGGCCGTGAAGACACCGGGAGCCCTGAAGCAAGCAGGAACGGGGACCCGGTAATGTATAATGTCCGGCGGCTGGGATCAGATGCAGTAAAAGAACATAGTAACGATCGCAGAAAGGATCATAGTAACGATCGTAACTAATGACTATCATTCTGTGCAATATGGTTAACGATTTAGGTTAGGTTAGAGATAAACAATCTCATTTGTAATCGTTTATCGTTAGTCCTTAATTGTTAAAAATCGCTTAGTCTAATAGGACTTCTGGTTCCTCAATAGTCTGGGTGATCAACAGCAAGATGTTGGCGATTACTTTAACCACTAGGCTAATGATTCCTGTTTGTTTCCCTGTGCTTTACTCTGACCTCTGCTTGTATCCACTCTATCCTGTTTGCTGCCTGCCCTGACCCTTGGCTTGTTCCCGTTAACCTGACTTGTCTGCCGACCTTGTACTTCTGCTGCCCGCCGTTACCGACCTGGATTGTTGACCTTGGATTCATTGTATTTGTTGTCTGTCGCTGTCCTGTGTTTCACCCTATTGAGTATAGAGACTGTCATTGTGGTTGTCCGCAGTCGTCTAGGACTTATGGCACGCAGGCAGGAACAGTGGGCGGGGTCAGCTTAGGGCTCACTGTCTGTGTCTTGTCTGACTGCCTCTTGCCATACCTGATACTGACAGATACATTGAAAGCACAATCTTGGTAGTGTGGTGGACGGGTATGGAAGGAGACGAAAGGCAGTGCAGCACTGTGGAGAGCTTTATGGGGGAGAGTTTAAATTGTATACTATAAAAAGAGAAACCAATATATATGAACCCAAAGTACCACAACAGCATAATATGTAATAAGTGACATGCCTATGCCCTGGTCATAACACATTAACATAAATAATTATTCTGCAGTTGGGTAAGCTATACTTACCCAAGCAAAGAAAGTGGGTAGTGGTCACAAGTGTAAGGATCTGAGCAAATGTGACAAGTGCCAAATTGTGGTGACTAGACAACTGGGTCAGAGCATCTCTAAAATAGCAGGTCTTGTTGTGTGTTCACAATATGCAGTGGTTAGTACTTAACGTAAGTGTTCCAAGGGAAAACACCCTACACAGGCTGAATGAAGGCTAGCCAGAACAGCTACTGTACCACATACTGATGATTTAAAGGGGTAGTGTGGCTCTAAAAAATTATTCACAGAATAACACACATTACAAAGTTATACAACTTTGTAATGTATGTTATGTCTGTGAATCGCCCCCTTCCCCGTGTCCCACCACCCCCACCCGTGTACCCGGAAGTGTGTGGTGCATTATACATTACCTGATCCGTGACGAGGCCGTCCGCCATCTTGTGCCAAACGTCATCTTCGGACGCACGGCCGAATCGCAGTTATGCTCAGCCAATCGCGGCTGAGCAGCTGTGAATAATTTTTTAGGGCCGCACTACCCCTTTAATTTAATGCCACTCCATGCAACAGCTATATATTCTAATACAATATCTGGCATCATGCTCACTATAGTAAACTACTCATTATCATGGTGTCACTTTTCTTTATGCCAGGTTGTATGTGTATGTTATTTGGCAACCAAGAGGAATGCTTTCAGATAAAAAGCTAAACAGAGGCGGTCTTAATAAAAGGTATTCTAAATCTAGTGACAGCAATTAAAACTATATTTATAGCAGTTGCTATAAGAAGATGTTACCATGATTATATATTAAACATGAATAGAAATAGCACTATTTATAATGCATGTTCTGTTATTCAGCTTATTTTAGAAATACTCAGGTTACTTTTAAAGCAAGAGATTCCCTGAACATCATGTATCAATAAACCTCCACTATGTCTAATGCTTTCATTAGTTTAACAGAAGCTGGAAGACAAAAAAAATAAAAGGTACTTCTAGATGTTCTATGAACAATGTTAGTGCTCACTGTCAACCTTTCAATTAATTACAACCTTGGGCTATGTTCACACTACGTAAGGGTAGCTTCACACGGGCGTATTAGCTGCGAGCTTTCCGCAAAAAATCGCATCTAAACCGCACGGTACATATGTGCGGTTTATTTTGCGGAAATATCGCGTGTAGCCGCGGTTCGCGATTATAAAATTCTGCGTATTATAATGTTAACATTAGTGTTATCGTCGGTTAAATAAAGATTAGTGAATAGATGTTGATTAGAAAAAAAAAAATATTCGTGACTGGATTGGGTCTTTCTACCTGTGAGAGCTTGTGAGGTAGCAAGTGTACCATACGTTACCACACACAAAAATTTTTGGTCGATCATGTCAGTCATTCGTCCTCTTCGTTTGAGGAGGCCCTACTTGAAAATGCTTCTTCAATTGGCATTGCGCCTGGTGACTGACCACTGTGAGGTAAATGTTAAAGAAGTTGAAATACACTCACAACTGTAAGACCTGTGTTGAGACATATTACATATGGGGACTGTCAAGGCACACTATTTCACAAATGGTAAATGTCCGTGAATGAAACTTGAGAAATAAACTCTTGGTGTAAGTGCCGGGACACAGCTATCACTCAGCAGTGTACCCGCACCTTGCTCTGATCTCCCTTCCTCTAGCAGCAGCTCACCCCCGGTACTAGCATACTGTGTGGGTAATTTTGTTGGTGGAGCACAAGAATTCTTGGCCATTCCTATCAGCCGGCGACCACGGGAGGCACTGCTGTACCCTGCATGGCTTGCCATAGTACCCAGATTTCCCTTCCTTCACAGATGCCACAGAGACTTGCATCGTGAATCCTGTGACCCAATTGATGGACTGCCATGCGGAGGGTGCCATGCTGGTTTCTGAAGAGAGCTTTGCGGGAGGGGAGTCTGGGTACTATGGCAAGCTGAGTGGAGTTTGGCAGATCTCACTATTAGCGCCTACTGTGGTCCCCGGCTGATAGTAACGGCCCTAACTTCTGTTCCTTTTCCGCAGCAGCATCCAGCCACCAGCGCCTCCCACATCAAATTTAACCCCCTTTCACCTCCTCTTCCCCCACGCCCCCTTCTCCGCCTCTCTGCCCTCACTCCTTCCTCTCACCCCCCATCATCTCCTCCCACCCTCATCACCTCCTCTCACCCTCATCACCTCCTCTCACCCTCATCACCTCCTCTCACCACCTTCTCCTCCTCTCTCCCCCTATCCATGGCCATTGTTAGGGGTGGCCAAACTGTCCAATTCCCCAGTGCCCTCACCCCCTGGGGCCCACTGTCACTTTATAAATCTCCTTCCTTCATAAGTGGAGCAGAGCGGCACAAGCAGCTTCCCTGCTCCACAAAAGAAGCAAGGAGCCGAGCGGCTGGACAAAAAGGGACGGCCCCCCCATCAGGACCATATGCTCATACAGCCACCCACCTCTCCATATAGAGTACACATGCAACTGTACCATATACAGGGAAGGGTTTCCTGTATGCTACTGCCCCCCCTGTTCAGGGCCTGGAGCCCATACAGAAACCCTCCCCCTCTGTATGTATGGGAACCTGGCCATGACCAATATATGATGATGGGGTGTACTGTATCATACAGGTACCCCTCCCCCATGCATTAAACATTATATTTGGAGGGGATTATGCATGATATAGAAACTCCTCCACCCCTAATATCTCCCAACTGTCCCCACTGGGGAAGGGGCTAACTCACCGTGGGCAGAAGGTGGATGGCAGTGGTGGTTGGGCATGAGTAAAACATCTGAGCTACGTATCTGCTAGAGAAGGGGATGCCTTTTATAGGGGGGGATATGACATACAGGGAGATTACCTATACTGGGGTCTGTCTGCATGGGTGGATACTGTCTACTTGTTGTAGGGGTAACTAACAGGCTAATTACTGGATTATATATTCTATTTAGTGGGCTCAGAGGGGTCTGGAATATAATTTACATGCACAAATGGGACCCACTCTCGGGGCTTCATGAGTCTTATGCAATTGCAGCAAATTACCACTGAGGCCGTTGCTTTGACTACGATCTCACTAAGGCAATTGTGTATTTGATCCATGAACGATAAGCTGGTATGCAGTCATTATGGGGTGGTCATTCTGTGGCTGTAATACTCTGCTGTATATAATGTGTATATAGAGTCATTATGTGGTGAGCTGTCTGTGGGGATAATAATCGTTAGTATGTAGTGTGTATATCGAGTCATTATGTGTCAGTCGCTCTGTGTAGGTGCATTCATTTGACCGGGAAATTGGTGCTTCCACGTGCTCTGTCTTGAAGTGGTTAGTAATTGTAATGTGTATTGGTTGTGTAATCTTAAACTTATGTTTTGTAATTATGTTTAGGAACGAATCCAAAGACTGCCACGACGCTATTGGGTTCATCCTTTAATAGAGGAGCACGACAGTCTTGGAGTCTTCCACCGCCTGTATGTCAATTTGCGGAGGTATGTTGTGTAGGTTAATTATCTTAACGGAGACGTTAGTGGCTGTGGAGAAAATTTTGTTCTAGAGGTGCAAATTTTAATATATGTCTATAAAAATTAAACCCTTCACAGATATCCCGATAAATTTAAAAATTACTGCAGGATATCAGTACAGCAGTTTGATGACCTACTGAGGCTGGTGGGTCCAGAATTAACATTTGAGGACACAAATATGAGACGGGCAATATGTGCTGAGGAGAGACTACTCATCACCTTGCGGTGAGTTTTGCTTTCAGTTTATGATGATGTGTATCATGACTGTATCGTATATTGTACAGATGTTTAGGTCCCACTAAAGTGGGGTACTAGGGGATGGTAGCTGTGGGGATTTATAAATGTCGTGGGTGTCTTCCCGACTGGCAGGCCCATTAAAGTCAGATGTTAATTAAATTATATATAAATTGGCGTCATCTAGCAACTGGCAAACAATAGTACATTAAGCCGCTGATACATAAAGGAGGAGCTTTATCATACATGGTGTGAAGTGAAATTGGCCCTTTTGTCACAAGCAAACAATCAAATTCCACAGTCAGACGGTATGAAAACGGAAAAGTTGGATTTCATTAGTTGCCAGGGGGGACTGATTCAGTTAAACGGTACCCCATGTTTGAACAATCTCCTACTATTTGGTGGAAAAACTTAGGGCCCTATTCCACAGGAGAGATAAGCTGGTAATTTGGCCCAATTAGGTAAAATGTCGCTTGCTGCAACAGAGATAACAATCAGCCGATGATCGTGTCATTGGCTGATCGTTTGTTATGCTACAGACCTAAAATCATTGGTCAACCACCGCAATTCGCTATGGTCAAATAGCGGTGCACGCTGGCCTACCAACAATTTGAGAAGTCCGCCATACATTACCTTTTAATCATCCAGTCCGTTTCCCTCCCTGCGTCCCGCATGCTCTACATTCAGAATGCCCTGTCAGCTGTCACAGCGCTCAGCCAATCACAGGCCGAGACCACCGCGGCCTTTGATTGGCTGAGTGGCCTGTCAGCTAACAGTCCACTTTGGAAAACTAGTGCACGGGACCCGGGGAGGAAGACGTACCGGATAAGAAGTCCAGACAGTTAATATATGGTGCACGGCCTGCAAGGACAACAGTAATAATGTCCCAGCAGCTCTTGGTGAACTATCATCGGACCATGGAATAGGACAAGTGAACAAGCACCAAACCAGCATATCGCCTATTGTTTACATGGTTGGTCTGGCCTTGCTTGGCCTGTAGAAGAGGGCCGTTAATTAGTACTATCTGTCACCTTTCCACTATGCTGCTGACTGGGGTCATGATCTATGCTGGCCATAGCACTATTGCCTTCCTATAAAAAAAATCAACCACATCAAAAGCTGGTAAAAAAGCCACACTTGTTAACGTACCTTAAATACATACATCTGAGTGGTTGCCACACAATCAAGAGAGACGTTCACCTCATATGCAGCTAGTTTACAATGGAAAATTACCTTTGACATGGGCACCCCCTAAGTGCCTGGGTTAAATTAGTTATAGTAAAGTCATTGTTTCAACTGAGGCTGTACATCTAGTTTTCCATTTTCTATCACCAACCTTAATCTGGCCAAAATTATGTAGCTTGGTTACATTGGTTCAGTGTGGGTTCGAAAAACCATGTGTCATTCTGCCACCCAATGGACCACGTTACCCATTTATTGTATTGCACACATCTAGTTGTTATCTTTAGAAATGGTGCAAAATTAGGAAAATATGTGTATTTTTCGTGTTCACTAAGTTTGCCTTTTTTTCTTTTTTTTTTCTCTTCCCTCAAAAAAACCCTACTCTCATCAACAGATTTTTAGCCACAGGAGAGAGCTTTGCATCCCTACACTTTCAATTCCGAGTTGGTGTTTCCACCATCTCTGGAATTGTGAAGTGCACATGCGTCGTCATCTGGCAGAAATTGCAGCCCATGGTGATGCCTAGCCCTACCGAGGAGACTTGGCTACAGGTTGCAGCAGGCTTTCAGACTGTTGCCAATTTCCCAAACTGCCTAGGTGCAGTTGATGGCAAACACGTCAGGGTGCAGCAGCCACCGCACTCAGGATCACGCTTCTATAATTATAAGAAGTTTTTTTCGGTGGTCTTGATGGCGGTGGCTGATGCACACTGTCGTTTTGTTGCCATTGATGTTGGTGCCTATGGCAGTACTGGGGACTCTCGGGTGCTGCAAAGCTCACAGATTGGACTGCAAATTCTCCGAGCGGGCGAAAGGCTCCCAGCCGATCAGCCACTTCCGGGCACCACGGATCCAGTTCCATTCGTTATGGTATCGGATGAGGCATTCCCATTACTCAGTAACCTGTTGCGCCCATACCCACGAAGAGAACTCGATACCCGGAAGCGAATTTTTAATTTTCGGCTGTCCAGAGCACGTAGAGTCGTGGAATGCACCTTTGGAATCATGACTAGTCAGTGGCGGGTCTTAACTACTACCATCAAATTGGATGTGCAGACAGTAGACAATATCATCAAGGCTTGTTGCGTTCTCCACAATTTCACCAGGCGAAACATCTTGGATGAAATTGTGGAGGGCCAGCAAGCCTGTCTAGATCCAGCTGTCAACTGGCAGCTGGATCATCCATCCAATTTGGTGGTAAGTACTCGAGACCTGTTCGCTGACTACTTCATGAGCTCCGAAGGTGCCGTGCCCTGGCAATACTCCTGTGTTGGTGATGAGTAGTCAATCCGGTAGGCACATAGGAGGCAATCCTAAACCAGGACCAGGAGGCTGTTATGAGGACGTTTGAGAGTAAAATCCTTTCAATTACAAGCCAAGACTGCAGTTTGTGGATACATCCATCTCTAAACAGCGTGGTAAGTGATAAATTTTGCTAAATTACATGAACATTGCTTAACTATCTAATTGATAATCACGCAATCGCTGTTTGCCTATAACCATGGCCATACAGATTTGCCACACTGAATAACTAATGGACAATATCAAATTTTGTTATGCAGTAGTACTAGAGTGTGGCAAATATCAGATTAATTTACAAAATTTTTCTGATATTATGATCACATTGGGGGAGATTTATCTAACATGGTATTACTTGCAACAGGCTCAGTTGCCCCTAGCAAACAATCTGTATCTATAAACACACCCTAACTAAATAACTGGAGAACATGCTGGTCACTCCACTTTGTAAAGTAAAATATTACCTCTGTTTCCATATAGGTAAGCAGTTTGCTCACCAAAGGTTGCATAAGTTAACCGTGGTTTCTCCTACATCCGTATTACTACAGTACACATATGTTGAGAGTCGGGGAGTATAAATTGACTAGGTGAGTAGTGTTTTAGAACGGCTAAATTTTACCTACCTGCATTGCTTTTCATTCTGATGTGGTGGTAATTTGGGTGGACTAACACTATGGATTTTTTGGAAACGGTCCAACCGTAAGATATTAACAGGGGACATGGGCCCAGGACCAAAGCTGTGATGCAGCAAAATGTGTAAGAGGCACCACCAAGGGGGGTTTGCCGCAATTCATCCCTGAACCCATAGTGAAAATGTGAGGCCCCATTCACACGTCTGTGTCATTTATGACTGTCAGGAAATCCTGATCAAGAGGCCTCAAATGCCATCAGGAAAGTATCTGGATTTCTAGACAGTAATCCGTTGTTACCTTCAGGAAACCATCAGGAAAAACCTTCAGGTTTTCCCAATGGATAAGACAATAATAGACATGATGGGAGATATAGTTCTGCAAACGGAATGGTCACAGCTTGCAGAAGTACAACTCCCATAATGATCTGCTGAGAGGTCATGATGGGAGTTGTACTTCAACATGGATGCCCACAGTATGCAGAAGTACAACTCCCATCATGACCTTTAGGACATGGTAGGAGTTTTAGTTTGGCGGAGAGGGGGGGAAGGGTGGGGGGGACTTACCTGTCCGGCGCTGTTCAAGCCGGGGTGAGGGGAGGTTGACACCGTTTCAGGGGGCCGGATCTCACAATCAGCGTCTGGTCTGGCCCAGGCGGGTGGTCAGTTTACGGGCTGCGTGCGTTGACATCTGTGGGGTGGTTGAGGAGGTGAGAGCGACGGGCCCTTAGGTCCAGGAGGGGGCAGGCAGCATGATGTTTGGGCTGCGTGGTGCTGGGCTGAGGTTGCAGGGTGCCAGCCGCCACGCAAACAACCCAAAATCACGCACCCTTTCCTGATGTACATCAGGAAAGTGCCCATGATTTCCTCGCTTCCATAGACTTCTATGGGGGCGTCCAGATCGCAATTCCTGACAAAAATATAACATGTCCTATTTTCTCAAGGTCTAATTTTCCAGAACATACACCCTTCCGGAAAAATCCGGAAGGGTGTACGTGACTAATACAACGCCCAGGTTCCTCAAACCCGCCAAGATTTTCTGATAGCAAATCCGGTTGGTTTTTCAGGACATATGGAGGGGGCCTGACCTGTAGGCAAGCAATTAACAAAGTAAAATTCACTCAATTAAAAAAAAAAAATGTACATCCATACCGTATCTAAACAAATAGGTCAACAATTGATTTTTTAAAAATTTTTATTGCAAAACAAACAGTACAAACTAGTAAGTCCAGAAAACATTCCTCACAGGTGTAACTTTTATTTTTAACCATAAAAGTATTGATATATTTAACAGGACATTTCCTCTCTCCTAGATCACAAATTGTCTGCAGTCGCATGGCTACCTTGCTCTAGAAAAGATGATGTGAAGAAAGGAAAGGCAAACAATTTTGCAGATGTATTTTTAACTGTTTTTTTCACATGTCTTAGTGGCAACGTCCAGATTATTAAAAAAAAAAATTATATACCTAACAAACTGAAGTCTCAGCTTCCTGAAGTGGGAATGGGGGGTATTTCTGTGTTAGGTATTAACCAAAAGGTGGTTGACCGTGGCTCAGTGTTATGGAAAATGATAGCCGAAATCCAAATTTTGTATGGCGCAATTGTTGCTGGTGGAGCTGACCATAAACAGTATACCTAAGTAGACCAGGTTGTTGAATCCATCCCCGGCAACACCATAGAAAGCCTAAAGTTGAGGGCAAACATGAGGCAAACTAATAGAGGTGAGCACCAGGGCCAACCAGACAATTAAAAAGATTCCTCTGTCCTGGCCATGGAACTCATCTCAACTATTTTCAATAATGTGTACGTTGCTCTTTAGCTTCGTTAAGTCTGCCACATGGAAATAGATCAAGGGACATCACATCATGGAATGGGTAATTATGGGGGAGTCCTCAGCAGTCTGGTGGTGAGCTGAAGAATGGCAGCCATGCGGACAAAAACTATGACAAGTCTGCACAAAATGAAGGCACTTTAAGCTCAGGTATTTCAGTAAACAATAAACAATAAAACACTCAACAAAATAGAAACTATACCAGTACCCGTATGGGCTGTACTTTCACAATCGCACAATTTCACTCTTGTGTCTACTGCAATATCAGACACTGGAATAACACCATAGGATGCGCAATATGCACTTGGCACACCTTTTTTTCTAAACATACAATGTGGCCCTAATAATCCTATGCCACAATGCAAGTCTAATACAGAAGATCGATCCAGGAGCATGGTAGAGCCCATCTGTAGTGGAATTTTGGCCCTTTGCTTAGCGTTGACTGCTGACGTTGGATGAAGCCCTAAGGATAGGTGCAAAACATGGATATAGTCAATGGCTGTATCCATGTTTTTCAGACAACCGTAGAGCTTTATCCAACTTCAGCCGCCACCACTAATCCAATGTGCTACGATGGGTTTCGGATGGACTTTAACAGGTACCCGGTCCGCTCTTCTTTTAAGTCTAAACCATACAACCTTTACCCTATGTCTACTAAGGTAAGTTTACTTAGAGCAATAAAACAGGGACATTGCAGAAATAGTGTAACATGTATAGCAGTTGCCCTCTCAGAATTTCAATAAATGTAAACAGTGTATCACAAAATTGGCCCATTAACAATACGGCCAATGGCTTTTCTGCCAATAGTAAACAACTGAACTTTAGCCATGTAATTGCATTAGGTCAGAAATTTTCTAAGCTGTATATAGTGACAACAGACATTATGATACACGTAGGAGAAAGTGTTTTCCAGGCCACATTTGTTTTTTTAGTAGGGACAACAGAGACTTTTGCATGGTATACCCGGTTTGGGCATTGTCCACCCACTTCACCAATGCTGGACCTAACCAGTCTGCAAAGTCTGTCCAGGATAAATTTGCCATATTGGAATTAAAGTTTGCTAAGGTAAATGAGGTATTTAACAGTACGTAGGCTCTCTATAAATAGGTATATGATTGTGTATATATGGTCAGGAAGATATGTTGTTTGTGAATAGTGGTATATACTGACAGTATACATCACTATTCACAACCAACATATTTACATGACCATATATACTATACCATATTAATATTCTTAGAGAGCCTAATTTAGTATTCCCTTGGGTAACCTCTGGCACATAGACAGTAGTGCACTTTGAGTCAGGGTTTAGCTAAAAAATTGTAGGGGTTTTGCAAACATACTATATTTTTGTACTTACATAAAATTTTGATACGTGGTGAACAGTGGGTATACGGCTATACTTGTGAAATTTACATGCTCCCGCATATCAGCAGCAATCTATTAGGTCTATAAGTCACACTATATACAACACAGAAGTGTGTTACTGTACCTTACTTCACACCACTACATGGCTAGTGTCCACTGATTATTCCACACACAATAATAACACACTATCTGACACATAGAAAAATATACAGAAACCAATATGCTAACATAGCATAATAACAGTAATTTAACTCTCAACATTATCTACCTATTCAAAGTGCCATCTTCCCTAGTGTAACAGTGAGTACTTCAAATACTTTAAAATTGAAGTGGAGAGGAGTATGGGGCCTCAGAATGGCCAACATCAGAAGTACTAGTGTGCTGGTACATCTGTGAGGCATGTGTAATTTGGGTGATTGAAGAGGATTGCTCAGTCGGAGAATTTAAAAGCTCCAAAAATGTTTTACGAGTAGCAGAACTAGCACTCATTTGAGAGGGTTT